>NC_081407.1:247087439-248287439 GCF_030272615.1 Cryptomeria japonica | reverse complement strand
AAAATATTGTAGTTCCACGCATTTGATCGAACAAATCATCAATGCGTGGTAAGGGGTACCTATTTTTTGATGGTTAATTTGTTTAGCATTCTATAGTCAATGCACAAGTGAAGGGTACCATCCTTCTTCTTAGCAAATATTATTGGTGCCCCCTTGGTGATACACTGGGGCCAGTCAATCCCTTATTCAATTGCAATGGTGGAAAATTAGGGTTAGGGTTAAATTAAGATAATAAAACCACTAAATGACCTAATTAACCAATTACATTAGGGAGGAGAAAAATCTAATAGAGCTAGCCTTGAAAATCCAAGATTCTAATCAGAATCTTGGTTCCTTGGATAGGGGTTTCTCCTCCTTGAATTGAATTGTTGGAGATTAAGGCGAGAAAAGTGAACTATTGAAGCAATTTGACATAAACAATAAGTTGCAAATGTCATACGAAGCCACCAACCTGGGTTTGAGCAGAAGAATATGTTTCAGATCTATTCCTAGAAGTTTAGGTTGATTTTTCAAGACCAAGTAGCATCAATTCGCCATGGTCCTCTGAAATTCTCACCATCAAAAGTTGAACTTATTTGTCTCTGTGAATTTTATCTATTCTCCTAATTACAGTTTTGTACCTGTACTCGCATATAGAGAAAAGGAGAAATATAATGGGAATAGGGGTTTTCCTTAGGTGAAATCATGGTTTTGGAATTAACCATGAAATTGAATTGAAATATGTAAATGAAATACTATAGTGAAATACTTTCCTTTTGAGAGAAAGGATGAAAATGATTGAAACACTAATGATATACCTTAATGAAGTTTTATTTGTCTCCATAAAGGAATTGTGGTTTCATGTAGGTTGTCGTCATAAAATATAGAACATGAATGTCATCTCCAATGCTTTAATCTTGACTTCACTTCTACTCCAATGCTTGATACAAGATTGATTGTTTGCTCGCTTGAATTCGCTAAAGTGTAATTGAGATCTTGAATTTCATCTGTTAGGTTTAAAAATGAGAGGGGTAGACCTTCTTTTATAATTGTCAAAAATCTGATTGAATTTTTGCAACAAGCCAACATGGGGCTAGATTTCTTGCCGATCAAAGGTGACCATTAGAGGGGACCAATTTGGGACCAATTTAAGAGGCCTAATGTGCATGTGCCTTGGTACTGATTTAGGACCAGGGCGTGGTACATCCTAGTCCTGATTTGGGACCAAGGTGTGGTACGTCATGGTCCTACAAATTTGGACTTCCAATTTGAGAGGTAAGGTGGAAAATTGATGAGAATGTGAGGTAAATGAGTGGTGTGAGTAGAATTAGTATTGCAATTAGGCATTAGAGGATGAAATGACAAAGTGAGGCCTAAGTTAGGACAAAATTGTAGGCGAGTACAATTTAGGACGCTACATCAATAATTCTTGTAACTACACTTTCAACTCCATGATTGCAACAATTGTCATTCGATAAGGATCTTTTGATGGTGCCCTCCTCCTGGCATTAACTCAATAGATAAATCAAATACTCTCTTGGGTGTTAACCCGAGTAGTTCTTCAAGAAACATCAAATACTCTCTTGGGTGTTAACCCGAGTAGTTCTTCAAGAAACACATCCTGATAATTCTGAAGATAGGGTATCTATTTTCAAAAATATTCCTCTAGTCTTTCTCTCTCCCTAGAGTCTTCTCCATTACAATAACTTATCTCGTAAATCATCATATCATTGTGGAATATGATCTCATCGGGTTTATTTAATTCTTCCATTTTAATTTCAAATATTTGACAACCCTTCTTTTTTATTCGCTTTAATTGGATAACAGAGGTTGTCACAATTTGACTTCATGTCGAGTGTCTTGCTTGAGTACACCTTGTTCCCTAGGTCATCTAAGCGCTCTACTATTTTATCATAATAGTCAACCCTAGATTGGTGTTTTCCTTATCAATTCATCCCTAGGTTAATATCATATGTGCCTAAGGGTGCTACATATAAATCAACTTCTATTGTGAAGCCAGGAAGTTCAACCTTAGCCTCAAACACTACTCTACTCGAGCTCTCGATTGGTTAGCATATTCTATAGTCCATGATTTACCCATGAAACCTCTTTTAGGGAATTTACTCAATATCCTAGGAGAAATAAAAAAAATTGTGGCTCCTACATCTATAAACATTGTTATGGGATTCTTCCCATAGAGTGTCCCTAGATTCTTCATTGGAGTAAACTGATACTCTACTTGTTGATCATCTATTGTTGCATGTATCCTTTGTTGAAATGGTGCCCATTGGGGTGTAAAAGGTTTCTTTATTTCTTCCCTCCTTGAGTTTTTGTTAGGCACTGGTTAGCGTAGTGTTCACATCCACATGTATAACACTCCCTAGGAAGACCTCTCTTCTCTGTTCCTCTATTAACTGCCTCACTATCATTTTTGAAGTTATTGAACCCTTTTCAATCTCCTCTAAATTCTTGATGACTTCCTTTGAACTCATTACCATTCTTTCTATTCGATTCATACCCATCTCCCTTCTTTTTGAAAGTTTTGGGGGGACCGAGACCATTTGACCTTCTTCCTATTTCTGTCTTTGATGGATTCATCCTTTTTGAGTTTTCCTCTTATCTAATGCCCTTCTTATAGGCTTCGTCTATTGTGGTTGGTGCCAAGACATCTATTGATCCTCCTATACATTTTTTGAGACCCATGATGAATTTTCTAATGTGGTACTTTTCATTAGTTTGAAATTGGGGTACATATTTTAGTAATCGGGTAAACTTCTCCTAATATTCATTTACAAAGAGTTCTCCTTGTCTTAGATCTTGGAAATCGGTTAATTTCTGCTCAAAGAAGAGTTGTGGCAATGATCTTTGCCTAAATACCTCCACAAACCTATGCTATGTTACATCTGATGACCTTAGGCCTAACTCAACCTTCTTGTTTTCCCACTAACTAACAACTTCTCCCGTAAGTTGGTAGGTTCCTCAAACTGCTTTCATGTTTTCTGTATAATCACAAATCTCAAAATGTTTCTCCATTTCAATCAACTAGGCCTCAACAACGTCTCTTGCCACTGAACCATCATACTTAGGTGGCTTGACCTTTTTCATGTCATCTGAAATGACACTAGTTACATGTTTTTCTTTTCTAGGTTGAGTATGGGATTTTTCTCCCCTATGTTTCGTATGATGAGTGTGTTCTTGTCTACTTAAGTTGTCCATGTACTGCGACTCATGTTACTCATTTATGTTTCTAGATTTCTCATCTACCCTCTGCTCCAGATTTTGGAGTTTGGTCTAGGTATTTTGCATCATAAGAAGTCTAGCTAACTTAGCCATCCGAGTCTTTGGTGGACCAGATTCTCTGTTGCTTTCTTGCTTGTTGGCCACCCTATTGTTTCTCTAGGTGCCTATTTTTAAAAAAACATTTGTTTAATCTCATGTATACTTAAATAATTTATCTAATACTAATAATTGATACAAGAGATACAACACAACAAAAATATGATATTCATAATAATCACTTCCAAAAAGTTTTTTTTTACATGCTATTTACATTCAAGGGCTCTATTTAAGAGCTATTATCACTTTAGTGATGGACTCTTCTTTCCCTTCAAACTCTGATTAAGGAACTAATTTGAAACCTCGGGTGGGTACACGAAGTTCCTTTGATTCAACACACTCAATTTTGTTTATAGTAGGGTTTCCAGGTTTGGATTCAGGTTTAGGTTCTTTCTTAGCTAGGATGGTTTCCCTAACTGCCTGTCTTCTTGAATTTGTCCAAGGTTGCCTTTTCTCTTTTAAGTATTTTTAGTGCTTCAGATAAAGTCTCTATGTCAGAGGGTGGGGAGAAACACAAATAGTCATATTTCAGACTGGTTTCTCTCCAAAGCTAAGCATGGACTAGGTCTCGAGCTCTTTTCCCATTTGGTGGTATGTATCCACATCCCAGCAAAACCAAAATGCTTCATTTTAGTTTCTAACCTTTTTTTTTGTGGGTGTCGAACTTGGTAGCTCTGATACCATATGTAACAAGCCTATTTTTCTAAAAAATAAAAGAATGAAAAAAGTAACAACTAATAGAATAAATTCTCGAAACAAAAAAACTATATTTTTTTTTAAATACAATTACAAAAAGTATCTAACATCATATAGCATCATAGAGAATACAAATGAAATCTACTATACATAATCATATTTCAAAAGGGTACAAGAGAAGAGTTTAGAATTTACAGCTTTAGGGTTTCATTCAGAAATTCTTTTTGATCTCGAATATCTTATCAGAGGGAAAATATCATCAGGGTGATTTTCCATCCAACCACAGACATAAGTTCCCATGCCACAACCTACTGGAGGGGCCCAAGACTTCACAAGGATGTAAGCAGTTTATAAGATCTAATGCCATCTAAGACTAGTGTTTTGAACCTACACAACTCTAGTTGGTCACACACTATAGGTCCTCCTAACTAGCATGACCTCTGACTAAACAATGTACCTGGACCAAAAGAACTGGTACATGCTAGCTAAGAATAAAGTAACCTTGGTCAAAGGTTTTCCATTTTGCAAACATGAATTAACATGTTGTCATTGCTCACCACCCTACTCTACTAGAATCATTGTTGGGGTTAATCTACTAACCCAGAGGTTAAATCTTGAGTTATCTTCTCACAACCAAGACATTATCAGCTTCCTCGACTCCAAGTTAATATATTCTTTAACTATTATGGTTCCAGTCTTGAGGTATTGTATTCAAAGATGGTTACCTTCATATTTTGCTTATGCTAGTTTTTAATTTAATATTTATTGATGTTCAGAGTAAACATGACATTGTGCTTTTTTTTAATATTTCAGATTGTTAACAAATATTTTGGTCAACTCGCAACCTATGGAAGACCAAGTGCCACAAATTAGAATCCACTTATTAGAAACCACCTAGAAGCCAATTGTGGAAGACCAAGAGTCACAACTTTGAATTACATATTAGATGTCCATTTGGGATTTGAACTTTGATCTCCACAATGAGAACTCGGTGCTTTAACCAATAGAACACAACCCCTTGGACAACATGACATTATGCTTGTAAACATGACTAGTAACTTGCAACTTCATATGTACAAGTATTTGCCTCCTACTCAACAAAACCATATTTTCAAACAACACTAGTGGTTTCCAACTCAACTCATCAAAGTTCAAGTTTATATTTTCTAGCAGAGATGATTTGCAGTTCATCTCCTTCTGTATTTGCTTTTCATAAGCAAGCATTCTTTCCTCTTATCAAGCTATATTCAAACCATATGCACTGATAGAATTATGAAACGAGATTAGTTATGCTACTGGGTATTACCAAATTACCCTCTATTATTATGGACTAATTAAGAATATTAAATGTAAGTAATAGTTTAGATAAGGAATGATTCAAAATATTATTTTGTTGTTAATTCTTATTCCTATGTAGGGGTTGTAATATGTAATCTCTTATAGATATTGTTCAAGGGTGCCAATCAGTATTCTCTATCATATCTTTTTAATTTCATTGCCAACCCATGACTACAAAAGATCAGACTCTAGCCATGAGCATGAGCAGCATGGTTTCTAGTTACTGGAAAACATTAAACTTCAAGAAGAACAATTTAAGCTACATTGGCATCTATTGACCTCCACTGGGTCTTGCAACATTATATTTAAACTAAACTTTTAACAAAACATTTACTTACATTCTTTTATTAAGAAATACAATAATCTCAAGACAAGCCTGAGTTACGTGCATGTTTTCCAAGCTAGTTGTAGTTGAAGATTCTTTCTCAGCTTTCAACTAGTCTCTACCCAACTTCTTCTCCATTTAACTGTTTGTTCCCTTCTACTTGTCATTTTTTTTAATTCTTTATCGAGAGAGAAAGAGAGTTATTTTTATGCGATGTTTTTTGAATAAAATATTTGCACGATATATATTCTATGGAGTTCCAAAGTCCTTCAAAATAGTGTGCATTAAACAATTATCTCCATTTCATTTCAATCTAAATTAATTTCCATGAGTTTTGTATTTCGTAATTGAACAACATTGGATACTCCTATTCTCACATAGAGAGTAAACCAGGAACCTTGATTATGAGTTGTTCAAATCTTCTTTCATTGGTTTAATAGTCGATAGGAGATTATTACTTGATTGGCATTGCTTAATAAGCTTTCTTCTAAACTTATATTTATATCAATATGGCCATCGACCATTGTGTGTTAATTTATTCATATATACTTAAGGAGTGACTAAGGATGTGTATAGTATGGGGTACGCGTATACCTATGTATATATGTACATATACTTGTGTCATGTTCATAAAGTGGCACATGTATATATACTTATATATATACATATTATATTCCATATTACATACATATTTAATCATTAATATAATATAATATAATAATAAATGATAATCCAAAAAGGATTTTGGGACGATTCTCAATTTGACCTTATTTATGTAATAACTTAAGTTATTATGAATTCTCGTTAGAAAGAGAAAATCCCTATCAATTGACAGACTAGGGTTACTCGACAAAGGTATTTCAACATGACTCCACAATGTAGGTGCAAGTAAAACACATATGAACTTACTTACTTGAGGTCTTAGATGGCATTTCGATCTTTCATCTGCTTACCTCCCATACCTAATGATACTTTCCCTCCCTTCTCGGAGGACAATGAATTTCTTGCAACCACTAGGTCAAAGAAATGCAGTTAGCCTGAAATCTCATAGTAGTTCTATCTTATAAAAACATGATTATATAACTTTAACAAAATTTTGTGACTTTTCAATAAAATAAATTCTCACAAGCACTCCCAACCTCTGTTCAACAAATCATCACATTATAATGTAATAAGTATAAGTGATAAAAGGGATGTAACAATCACTTCATGATTAGTTTAATTTTTGCACACATATCCTCTCTTAGATTAATATAGAGATTGTATTCTACACCCTTACTTCCTTTTTACAAAGGACAATTAGGATTTGTATAGAGCTCCATAACAACATAATTGCATTGGTGGCCACTTAGGCATAATGCAGAGATTTCTTTTCATTGCATTGTCATCGTGGTTGATTTTTTCTTTAGCACCTTCATCATTTTGAGGTTAATTGTGCCCATTTTCCCATAATTTATCACAGGTTTAGATATTTCAAATACAAATTTGCTAGTTAAGAAAAAAATACCAGTAATTAAATCTTAACATTTTGCTTTGTTTAATGGCACATTCTTTACTTTAGTATTAAATTCTTCATAGAAAAACTTTATTTTTTTCTCAAAACAAATCATTGAATGAAGGGCTCAAACTAGAGGATAAGATTTTGAAAGAAATACTACCCTCTAGATTGTTGAAATTCTTAATTCTTTGATAATTTTTTCAAGAACAATATTCTTCTATAAAAGTGTTGAAGCTCTAAATTCTTCAAAAATCTTCAAAGAGAACAAAGTTTTTTTTGAATACATTGTTAAAACTTAAAAAATATTCACAATGCTCTCTTCTTTCTTGAAAAGTGATGCAGAGGTTGGCAGCAGTAGGGTGATAAACCCACCTACACACCTTGGTCTTCTTTACCTTGAGTCTCCCTCACGGCTATGATTCACACCTCAACTGTGAAATCAAACTCTTACCCCTAACCAGGGATGTCACAACACTTCTACCCACTTCCTAAGACCTATCCAGATTTTCCACAATGCTATTTTTGAAGCACAAGACAAATATTAGCTTTTGATGACTAGACAAGCCTAGCGGTATAGGTCTACTGACACAGGTTTCTCAAATTTACCGCTACCAGTCTACCAGTTAGTAGCCCTATTTCACTGTCTTTTTGGACTTTTCTCCAGATAACACCAAACAACACCTCAAACAAATTTAGGTTTCAGACACCCTTTTGGGATTACTATCAGACGCCAAAAGATTGGATTTCCACCCTATTCCTAAACTCTTCAACACCTACTTGGGTCATAGGCCTAATTGATCAGGTTAGACCGGTTTCACAAAAGAGGTATATGAGAATGGGATCACAGGAAGGTTCCAACTCTTCAGGAAGTTTCTCCTATGTTCAAATACTCCAATTCCATCAATTCAACTCATCATCTCATCATTGTTCGTTGTATGCTCAATGAAACTCATCTAATCTAATCTAAACCCTCAATCGTTTTAGACTAGGGCTTGGTGGTAATGCACCAACTAACTCCTCTGACTTAGCCCCTCTGAAATCTCAAAATACATGTCCCTAACTTGCATTCTACCCATGACCATCAGATCCCAATGAGTAGATTGTGAGTTAGGGTCTTATTTGCATTGTAACCCTTGAAAATTGAGGGTTTCAAACCCGTAGAGGATAAAACGCTTATAACTTCCACTAAAATTTACTTCACGAAGTCAAAACAAATGAATTGGAAGGGTGTTTTAGGGTTCTTTCTAACTAGATCAAAAATTCATCAGTAGATCTCGCGTTCTGTACGAATAGTATGAAAAAATATCACTGTTATGGCGAGATCAAACTTGTTCTATTCACTTTCTCCACCAAACTTTATAAAAACTTTGGAATCTATTTTCCTACGGTTGTCCAAGCATATATAAACCTTTTCCAACTTCCATACCCAACATTTGAATAGTTAGGACCGTTGGATAAGTAGTTGGCATCCTACCGGCAACTTTGAAAAGTTGCTTGACAACAAATGCAACATTTTGCAACTTAGGACAACATCAGTTATTAACCACCTAGACCTTATGGAAACACATCCGAGGTCATTATTTTCCATTTTTTAGACTCCAAACACCTAAGACAACATCCTAGACATACTAACATTGAAAACCCAAATTCCAAGCCTTCATGGCCTAATAGACCTCTAGGTTTATATGTTCACCTAAGAGATTATTGACCATACAGATAGGCATTCAATTACATCAAGGGTGATCATTGATCCAGCCCATCATTACATCACAAATGAACCTGTAGACACCACCATGTGCTTGAAAATAGGTGCGTAATGAAATGTGCTCTGCACCATACTCCCGGGCCCAAAAGAAACTCAAGTCCCTTGAGTTGGGATGTTTGCAAAGTGAGTTTCGGTCTTCTCAACGGCCTCAGAAGTCATCCATATATCATCTTCTAAGGGTTGATTCTTCCATTTGACTAGGTACCCCAATACCAAATCCAAGTGCATCAGATGTTCATTTTTATCCTTACTGAAAATCAGTATATCATCCAAGTATACTACCACAAAATGATTGATAAAGGGCTTAAAAACCTCATTCATTAACCTCATAAATGTACTAGGGGCATTGGAAAGCCCAAATGGCATTACCATCCATTCAAACAAGCCTTCATTGGTCTTAAAAGGTGTCTTCCATTGGTCTCCATCTTTGGTCCTAATTTGGTGATAACCACTTTTCAAGTCTATTTTTGGAGTAGTACTTGGCCCCGCTTAGACAATCCATCAAATCCTCTATTCTTGGCATTGGGAACCTATATCTTATTGTTATCATGTTCATAGCCCTAGAGTCTGTACACAACCTCCATGTCCCTTCTTTCTTAGGAGCTAGCACTGTCGGGACTGCACATGGGCTTATACGCTTTCTAATGAACCCTTTCTCAAGTAACTTATGGATCTGTCTTGCAACTTCTGCATTTTGTTCAGGGGTCAGTTTATAGGCTGCCTTATTAGGTAGGGTAGCACCTGGTATAAGGTCTATCCAATGACTAATTTCTCTTCGAGGAGGTAAGGTATTTGTGGTACTGTCTGCAATTATTCCCTTGTACTTATCTAGCATATCTTAAACTTCTTTAGGACCTACTTTCCTTTATGTCTCTTGGTTCTTAGGCTGCTTCTTAGGTTCATCCCTGGGCTTGACAACTATGGCAAAGCAAGGAGTATCATTCTCTTTCAAACCTTTCATAAAATCTTTCTCATCTACTAGCATGACACTAGTCACAATGTGCTTATCCTTACTGTCATCCGGAAGAGGTGTCATAGTGAAGTTCACCCCATTCTCGGTGATGGTGTAAACATTCTTTCTTCCCTCATGTCTAACATCTACATCATATTTCCAAGGCCTGCCTAGTAGTAGACGACGAGCATCCATTTCTACTACATCACACAACACCCTATCTTTGTATTCACCTATTGAAACTTCTACCCAAACTTGCTCACTAATCAGGGCTTGTTGACCTTTGTTCAACCAAGACACTTTACAAGGATGAGAATGAGGTATTCTTTGCAAGTTAAGTTTAGTAACCATTTCAACAAAAACTATGTTATCTGTGGACCCCGAGTCCACAATGACTTTGCATACCTTGCCTTGTACTTTGCAAGAGGTTCTGAAAATAGATTTCCTCTGAGGTGGTTCTTTGACGGTTGGCACCTTCAAGAGGGTGTTATTGATCATCAAGAGTTCTCCTTACACCGAATCTGCAAACTTTGAAGTTGATGTGTGGTAGGAGGTCGTGCTTTGACTATCTTCTTTTGTATTAGATGTGCCCTCCTATCACCTCCTTGGCTACCTGTAGACACCACCATGTGCTTGAAAATAGGTGTGTAATGAAATGTGCTCTGCACCAAAAAGGGCTGCTTGGACATGATTCCCAAAATGAAGCGCTCGAGAATTGATTTCTCAATTTTTTTTGATATGTATTGAAATGGGATTAGCCTAGAGATGCAAACTAAGAACTTTTTCATTTATCATTTTCAATTTTAATCATTTCATTGGGGAACAACCAACAAGGTTCAGCTTCAATCCTAAATGAGAGCTGAACACTTTGGTTAATTGTTTTCCTCTTTTATCAATTTGATTGGATATGATTTGATTATGATTACGTGGTATCTAGGTAAAATGATAAATAAATTGACAACTTTAAGCATAAACAAGTTACAAAACTGGAAATCAACAAAGTAGCAAAGATCTAGAATTAGGATGCAAAAAAGGACTTGAGACATCAATTTGAAGCAGGAAATGTAAGAATGGTGTGTTGGGTCCTCCAGTTTAAAGGTATCTTCGTCAATAAAATGTTCTAGATTTTGGATTTGAAGGCTCTATAGATCCTTCTCTCCAAAAATCAATCTATTATTGTGAAACATTGGAGCAATTCAACATAGTCTAAGGGTTTTTGTCCATTCAAATTTTGAGACTATTTGTTGCTATCTGCTCTATGCAATTTTGTAAGTATTAGTTGCTAGATCTATACCTACACACACAAAAAGAGAGAAAAAAGTTTGTGTTGTATAAGGGCTTGCATAAGTCAAACCCCGTGTTGGTGGTAACATCTTTACTACAACAATGTTGGATAAAAAGAGAGCTTACCCTTAATAAGTCAAAGGCTAAAAACCTTAATGAAAATGCTTGAAATGATAAATGATACCTTTGCTATGAAACCCTTGCTAATGAAAATGCTTGAAATGATAAATGATACCTTTGATATGAAACCCTTGCCTTGAAGATCTCATACAAAGCTTGATGTTAGTTGATTGATGTTAATGCATGCTTTCAACATGGAGGAACACACAAAAATTGATCATGATCGCTAAAACTTAAATGCTTGAATCCTTGATTGTAGACTTGTGCTAAATCGTCTTGAAGATGCTAGATTGAATGCTCAATTGGGATGCTTAATGTTGATGGAGAGATGTTGAAACAAGAGAGGGCGTTGTATCTTTATGCAATTCACACCTTTTTAAGTTTAATTTTTTGGTTAAGGCAAACATCAAGGAGCACTTTCTTGCTACTTGCAAAGTCGATTGTTATAATTTCAAATTTGGGGTCAAAATGCTTGGACAAGGGCATTCGACGCCCTAGTCCAACATTCTATGTAGAAAAAGGTTGTTGAGTAGGGGATTGCATTGAGCTTTCAAAAACAATCTTGAAACCACTTAAGCACAATCAAACATGAATCAGGAACATTAGGCACAAACACCAAAGTGAGTGTGAAATTGTAAAGGTATACTATTTACTACACTATACAATTAATCAAAACTCAAACATTTCTCTAATGAACAACTAAAACTCTAGTTTATCATAGTAAACTTTGAGAGAAAAGTAAAAAAGAAGGGAATGACATGCATGCAATAATGTTATATATTTTTCATTTTGTTGTGACTGCATAATCTCAACCACCTATATTTTTCGATAGATCATCAATAATCCTTGGATTGTAGTAGCTCTAATAGAAGAAGATTTTAAATTATTCTTTATGATTAATTTTAAATTTACATGGAACCACCTATTGCTAAGCTTTCTATGACAAACACAAATTAACAATCACATAGGACCATAGACTTACCCTTTAGAAGATCGAGGTATAGTAACATACTTAGCTAAAGCCTAAATTTGATGGTCAATCATGTTTGCAAAGTAGTTTTTAATAATTATTCACTTAACATTGCCCTTCAAATGTTAATACAAATCTTATTTAATTTTTTTTTACTATTTAGTTAACAGGCTCTTAGTTTATTGGCGAAGTTGAATAGGTTTGAATGAGCCCACTAGGGATCAAGTCTTGTTGAGTGCAAGGGCATCAACAATTTATGAGATGAGTTGAGATCATACTCCGAATGATTTTGGCATAATAGATACCCCTTAATCCATTTCTCTTAGCACCTAAGACTTGTGTTCTTCTTTCAAATAATAAAACTATTTTATTATGCCGCGACATGCAAATGACGGGTAAATGCATGAAATATGCCATCTTTTGGTTTTTGTGGAGGTGTTATTTTATTATTCCAAATAAAATAGAACCCTCGCCACTTGTCTCCAACTATATGAAACTATTACATTCAATTGATAGCGAGAGAGTGCCATAATATTTAAAAGGGAACAATCAATAAAATCAAGTAGTATATACTTAAGCAACTCTATTATTATCCATATTTTTGAACTCTTGTATAATACTAATATTGTTGCAATCGTCAAATTTCTTTCTATTATAAGATATCTCTGGCATAATTTACCTATATTTTTCAAATATAAATATACTAATGAATAATATAAAATCATCCATAAAAACTAAAATATGTAAATGAATAATTTTTTTTACAATCCATCCAAAATCTTCCCCTTTTTTCATTGGGGTCATCCTGTTGGGAGTATTTAAAATTGAGTCAAAGTTTGTAGGCCTATTTCAAAATTTTGCTCAGTATGTCAGAAAGGCACCCAAATAAGTCAGTCTGAATGGCCTAGTTAGCAAGGGGGTAAAATGGAGCCAGTTGATCTTCAGAGGGTAAGGCTCGGGATTCATGCCCCACACCTTTCATTTGGCCTATTCAGTGATGTGCAACTTTCAGAATTCAATTTGGATAAGTTTATGAGGTACTCGTTTTGAGGGGTGAGCTGGAAGTGCATTTTAGGCACAAATGCAGATTTTATTGAGTAGCCTACTTTGAGCAATTACATCTTTTGCCCTGTTGATTTTCATGAAAAAATTCAAAGTGGATTCAATTCTATGCATAAATATGAGTTAGTCTGCAAAATTTCAAGTCCTAACGAATCCATTTGCTTAGTTTTTGAAGCCGATTCCGTTTGCAGTTTCTATGTTTTGGCAAGTCCCTATTTCGACAGCTAGTCGGAGCCCTGTTTCGCACAAGTGTAAAAGTTGCCTCAGTAAGCGTCATGCCATAATGTTTGTTCCAGGCTGATGTTGGTATAAATGATGAGCTACGTTTCAAATTTCAAAGCTCTATCAATCCGTTTGATCGGTTTTCAAAAGGATTCATTTTGCCATCAAATTCAGTTATCCGCACTTCCAGTGTTAGATCAGTTAATGTAGCCATTTTGGTGAGCGCGCCGTTTGCATCCTGTCAGTTGGGTGATCGAACTGAGAATTCAAAGATTTAATATGTACCTAAAGGTACCTATGTTCCAAATTTGAGGGCCTACGGAGGTCATTTGGTATTTTTAAGAAAGACATCATGTGTTGCCAGAACATTGACTTCATCAGGTCCACAGTGTCGACAAAGCCAGTTGGGCATTTTCGGAAATTAATATCTCTTCGCTCGGGACTCGTCTTGAGAAACCATTTGGTAGATGTCATCCTTGTATATCAAAGTACATGCCTGTCAGATGGCGAGCTCCAGAAAGGTGTTTTGACAGGTTTGAAAATTACGTCTTCGCGATTAAATGCGAAAATTGTGGCGTAATTGCCTGAAAGTTGTAAAATGCGGATTAATGATCCAAAAACAATGCCGATCGTTCCAAGAGGTATGTTTGAGGTCTATGAAGATATTCCAGAGGCCAGTAGCTTGAATAGTCGGACCCACTTTGGGGCCCGACCTGGCCCATGCTTGTGCACTAATTTTTTGTGGCGAATTGTCCAGTTTTCATAGTGTGCAATTTTCCTTTTGACAAATGATGAAGTAGAGAAAGAGGTAGTTGATATGGAAATGGTTTTAGATCCTGCTGACAAAGAGACCACAACTGAAGAAGAATGATTCATGTCAATTAATTGTTCTTTGTCACGAAATTGAAAAGACTTTCAGCAGCTTAAGCAAATGGAAAATTCAAATTGACAAATGTAATGTCAAATGTTCCTTCAACAAACAAAGATAGACATGAAATATAAGCACATTATGCACAATATTTTGACTACTGGGTATGCTGGTAGTTATTTATATGCCATTGCAGAGGCACATACATTTTCATTGAGAAGTATTAACCAGAAGTGAGAAGTGTTGAAATTATAAGAGAATGCAGACTTTGGCAAATTAAATGCCAATCAAACAAAGAGACCTCTTTCCACATAGGTTTATTTTGGCAAATATCTCCAGCGGATGATTGAAGACCAGCATTCTCCCTCACATGGCATGGCTAAGAAAGGGGAATGGAATGCAAACAGGTTAACTCCCATGTAGTTTTTAGAGTCCCAGCAAGTGTTCATAAACTCCATCAAATGTCCCTCTTCTTACGTGCTGCAGGGAGTTCCAAAAGAAATGCTCCAAATTTCAAGTGATATCCTCCATTTTGTGGTCTCCTATCTTCTTTTCCCCTTGCGTGCAACGTGGTGTGGTGAGTTGCGTGGCTTTTGGGAGCTATGTTAAAACAAAATAGATTCATGTAAATGCAAAACCTCCTCCCCACGTGGAGTCTCTGGCTGCAGGAACAACAAATGATTAAGTTTTCAAGTAATTGCAATGGGTATGGTGCCAAATTCCCCTCTCCAGCATGGCAAATGAAATAAAGATGCTTTCAACAGGAGTATTATCCCCTATGATCGCTGCAATCAAAAAATTGAAAGATTTGGAGGGTGTACATAGTCATGTTCTTGCATCACGTATCAGTGAGCCAACCAAAGATGCTCTGCAGATGGATTGTTTACCAGCTTCCATGTTGAAATTGATTAAATCTCTGCGGACATTGCCAAAGGAAGAGGGAGTTCAAACTGTTGTAAAGTTCATGGATGAGTATTCTCCAAGTTATTGCCAAAGCCAACACCAATTAGTCCCTGCGTTGGGAGGAGGCATTCAAAACGTTTCAAGCAAACAATTTGTCAAGTCTTCCCTCCTTCATGTAGCACTTGACTGGTGTCTGGAGAGGGCGTTGGAAATAATTCACAAGGGGCAAATTCTTTATGAGATTGCAGAAGGTTCCCAGGCGATGCCTTTGCTGGGGAGTGTGGAGTGTTTTAAAATAAATTATGAGCCATGTGCCATCGATCTTCATATGATGGGGAGATAGGTGTGGGGTTGTTGGGACTCCCTGGACCATTCAACAGAGCTGAATAACATAGAATTTTCCCATCCTACGATGCTTGTCTCAGGCAGTGACGATTGCAGGGTTAAGATATGGTGCGCACAGTAAGATGTAAAATGTTTGACACATACTTTGTTTTGTTTTCCATTCTAATTGCTTCGATGGCTTAATAGAGGCGATAAACCATGGCAACACGAGTGCTCATATCATCAAGGAAATAGGAGAACCTCCACCACTGGCGCCATTAAGACTTAAAGACCTTCAGAAAGTGCAGTTTCTGGGCATGTTGTTAATCCCACATTGACTGGGAGAGGGATGTTTTTAGTATTTATAAGCAAAAGCGCACAGTAACATAATGTCTAAGCCTTAAAGGCTTTTGACACAAGGTGCCCGTGGGCGCCCAAGGTGGGTCCATGCGTGAGCATGTTTCCCGAGGCGAAGGAAGAGTTGACTGGACAAAAATCAAGTGGACCCCACGCAGGCACATTTCCCGAGGCAAAGAGGCGAAATTTTGCAGACGAAGGCGGGGTTAACGAGCGAGCATGTTCGAGAGAGATCGACGGCTCGCGCTATTTCGCGAAGGAAGATGCACGAAGTTTAAACCCAGCGAAATAGCGAAAATGAACGTGAGCCGTCCACGTGTCGTGATAGGTGGCAGTTCAGCAGGCGGGTCCCGGTGAGGTGGCATCCAGTGGCGATGGCGTGGCATACGAGTAAGCAATCCAGTGGCGAGGACGTGGCGGTCAAGTGGCAAAGGATGAGGTGTCATCCCAGGTGGCGCCTAGTAGACTTCATCGACCAATCAGATCCCGCCACGTGGCAAGACGTCAGAGCACAAATGGAGGCAAAAAATTTAAATTTAAAATTGTTTATTATATAGTTTTAGACTATATAAATAAATGAAAAATTTAAATGTTTGAGCATATTGGGGAATTAATTCGCCCAGGACTCAATTTTGGGCCAAAGTGTAAAGTGTTATATATTTTCGGAAAGCTCTCGGAGCGAGGAATCCGATTATGAAGTTAATTTTGGCAAATGTGGGATATTTTGGATGCAGTTTTCACGGGAACAAAATTCAGTTAGGGGGGAGAGACACTTGGCAATTTTCAGTTGTGAATTTGTTTTTCTTCCCTCCTCTTTTTATTCCCCATTCTTCTCAGTTGTAAGGGTTCCAGAAATTTGGAAAATGCTCCAGATTTGATGGCTTCCATTTCTGAATGTCATGACCCAAATTTGTAATTGCTTTTGGTTTGTTTCAGGGTATAGAGATTGCAGGGCAGTGTTGTAAATGTGATTTTAGTTGCAGGACTTGCTTGTGTCAGGCATGAGTAAATTCCTCATAGTATTGTCTCTGTGTAAGTATTTCATTATTATGAATTGAATCCTCAAGGAGGATAAGATTTGTCAATTTCAAGGAAATTGTGTGATTGTTTATAGGTATCCTTCAAGGAAGGTTTTAAACTCTGTAGTCAATCATAAATGATGAAATATATTTCCAGATCTGATAAAATTGTGAATGAATCAAATAGTGCATTAATATAAGGTATTGATGCATGAATATCTTGTTTTTGCATCTATGATTCATATTTGTAGTTATGTCTGTGATTCTGTTGCCCAATGAACAAGGCACTGGTCTTGCATGTTTGGGGATGTTTTCAGATATACATTTTAAAAGATAAATCTATTTTCCCTTCATGTTTAGGGGTGTTTGTGTTCCATTCTTTCCAAGCTCTGTTTCATCCTATTGTTTATACAGATCTAGCCAATCTGTAATGTTTCCTAACTTGTTGAGCTTGTGAAATGATCTATCTGCTTAATGTTGATGCAGTTACGTGTCTGTAATTGTTGTATTTAGTGCATCAAGAGGGTGTCCCCCCCTAGGTCTAGCAGAACCTGAAGTGCAGGAGGATCAATTAGGATCCTATGTTATGTTGTCCAAACCCTGATGTGTTTTGTAGATTGAAATTGGCCATTTCATAGAAAGATTTGCAGGTGTTCTTGGGTTATCACTTTTGGTGAACAACACATCCCAATTTCGATGGCATTTTATATTAAAAATCACTAAAAACGCCTATACGGCCACCAAATTTACACCTTTACAAATATTTAATTTTTAATTTAATTTTTATATAAATTCGTAAGAAAAATCCAACGATATAAAGACCACCATTTTCCCGCGGTTTTTAACTACCCAACTTCATTGTGTATGCAGCTCATTCTGAAGAAATAGTTTGGGAAAACAAACAGGGGTTGAATTGTTTTGAAGATGGAGATATTGAGCACTAATCGAAGAGCATTCCCAGTGGAGGAATCTCCTGTTGGCAGTGCTTCAAAATACGGGTCTAGAACGTGGCCAAATCTATCCTTCTATCAGACCGCTCCCCACCTGGAAGTATGTCTTGAGGATTTTGAGCTTTTTGCTGTCGATCGTCTCAGAGGTAAATAAACCATTCTTAAAAATCTTTTGGAGGTATACGTTATGAGTATTTGGGCATTTGAAAAATTTGATGTTGGGTGTTTTCGTGAAGCACCATTTGACTATTTACATTTCACGATGCTGGGTATTTTTATTCTGGGTTTTCTCTTTAAATGGTTATTTGACAAAAATGATAATGGGTATTTGTCGCTATTGAGATAATTTTGATTTTTTTCTGAGAAACATATGAGGTCTCAACCTTTTTTGGTATTACACGCAGTTTTCTAAATTTTGATTTTGTTATCATTTTCCCCGGGCATTAAAAAATTTGATGTTCGGTGAACATTTTGTTATTGACTATCTTGGCATTTAAAAAAAAGACGTTGGGCGTTTTCTTTATGTGTTTTAAACAAAAATCATACTTGGGTATTTTTTTGCTGTCGAGTTAAAATTATTCTGACAATCAGATGAGGTCTCAATCTTTACTGGTATTGTAACCTCGCTAATCCGCTGGAGTTATGGTTTAGATTTCTACGGTGGCCTATAATTTATACCCTAGTCATTCATGTTCTTACCAATGCCTCTGTTAGTGTTACAAAACAACCTTAAATCTTGGGTCAGGATTAGCTGCCTTGACAGGTTGTGGTATAATCTTGGATTGTATCCTAGAGTTTGTGGGAAGCTTGAGTTTGATCGTTAAGGAATGTAAACCTGATCAGGGAAATGTATCCTGTGTAGCGTGGGTCAATCGATATTAGCAGATCACACTATTATAGTTTGTGTTAACCCTTGATCGCATTCAAATATGTGACAAACTTGGTCTGCATTTTAAGTTGTGTTCTCTGAAGTGGCATTCTTAAGGTTTGGAAACCTTGATCACTCTCTAGAGTAGCCCATTAGACATGGATTGTGCTTGAATGGTCCATATAATTGATATAACACAACCGTTCAGCATATCATCCAGAGTTACAGGCTCTTTATTTCGGCAAGAAGTAATTGCACTTGGATCATGCTACCATTGCATTGTAACCTGTTAAAATTGGGTCACACTTGAATGCACCCAATAACTGTTATGCCATAGGTGCACGGTCCGCCACATGTTGGCTGGAGTAATTGGCCACCTAAATGTGATAACGGTGATTTGTGTAAGAATTATGCTTTTATGGGTGCTTTCTTTTTTATCACAACATAGCCACATTAAACTTGGGTCGCACATGAATGCATCCTGAATTTGTTATAGCATAACTGCGCCACATGACTGCTAGAGTTATGGATCACATAATTACAGTCACAAGAATTTGTTCCTCGGTTGTGCTCTTATAGTGATTCCATTACCATTACAGCATAACCCCTTGGACTTATCTTGTTCAAATATTTACATTGCTTATTTTCTCCTTGGATGGATGGCAATTCAATGATGGATTAGTATGCAGGTCATGTTCATATAGGTGCCTCCATCACCTTTACACAATAGGACATTAGAATTTCCTTTCTTGAACCTTTACTTCGTTTTTCATTGTTAGGGTTTCTTAGTGGTTTTTCCATTTACAGGTGGCATATTGATAAAAGAAACCAAACAAAAAAATCACTCTGTTTTCTGTTTTTAGTCATCACCTGCTAATTTTTTTGGAATAAATGTTTGTTTGAGTACATTACTTCATTTTTGCTTATGATACATTCATTGGGAGCTGTAGTAGAAGGCTTCTTATGCTGGACCTCATCTTGTAAACTTGCTTTAAGCTACATTTAGGAGGCTTGATATATTTTTTGTGATTTATACAGCTTTGTTTTGATAGTAAATGACATCAGTTTTTTTGGTAACAGAAATGATAAAGGGTTATTTGTAATCAAGTGCTTGTCAGGGAAGTAGGGAAACTTTCATTTTTCTATTTATTGTATCATTTGTCCTGTTTTTAATGTTTGTGCATATGTTATATCAGTAGTCTTAGTTATCCAATTATTCGCCAAACTATTTGTTTGCTTGATGGATGAACTACAAATCATCTCGCACATAGAAAACTCCTGTTAGAGATGCATCTATAGGTAATCGGAGGCAGGCTATATCCATACAGACATTGTGCAAAGAACTATCTATGGGGAGATGTGACATTGCATTGCCATAAACTTTTTAACTAATAGGAAGTGCAGCTCACAGAAGTTAACTCTAGTTTATTGTTGACAAATTGCAGTCCTGAAAGGTCTAGAAGAAGCATTGTCACGTGGAAAGAAAAGTGATGAGATTGAAGGCATGGTATTTATATAACCTTGCTTTTTAATAGTTTGTTGTTCAGGATTTTAAAAAGTTATGACCTTTGGTCATGCTTAGAATGTCAAGTTTGTCAAATTAGAAAAAAATAATTCTGCAAGTTATATTTTTGCCTTTTTTCAGGTAAATGATTTGTGGAGGAAATACATGCGCACTTCAAATGCAACTGACACAAAAAATAAAGACTTAATATCACATTTTGTGTTGCGCTTGGTATATTGCAGGACGTAAGTATTTGTCTTTGTCATTATACTTTCTGACATTTGGCTTGATACAATTTGTGGCTTTAGAATTATGGTATTGCTTTTCTTTTGATTTTTTCAACCCTCATTTCAGGGAAGAGCTCCGAAGATGGTTCCTTCAGATGGAGACTACACTTTTCCGCTATAGGTTCCGTCTAGAAACACCAGAAGCTCAGGTACTGTCGTACTCAAAGTAAAAGTAGGATTCATACAGTGATGAGATACGCATGTTTAGAGCATTGGTTAAGAACTTTAAATGTTTGGCTTTGTCCACAGAGAATGTTCATGGAGGAGTGCAAACTTCCTTACAAAGCAATTACCACAGCTGAGTTTGAGGTGAATTGCACCTGGTATTTTATGTTGTTATTGATATAGTCTAATCTGTAGCTGATTTTTGTTGCATAGCAGATAGGCTAAATAGTAATTCAAGTTAAGCCCAATTTTAGGAAGTTAATAATCAGTTTTGTGATATTGATAGATTTCCTATTGGCAAGTTTAAGTTTTGGGCTTTTCTCCGTTTCCATCATTTATAGAATAGAGAATAGGTTTGGAATGTTGTTTGGTATACTTCATTTTGTATTAAAGTAAATATTTTGCTAGGCTCTGCTTCGTTGACCAGCTAGGAATGGCATTATAGAAGAATGATGTTGGCTGGAGTGCTTTCTTGAAACATTTGTTATCTATTTACAATTTGTTTCATTGCTTTGATAGGCTGTGAAAGATAAACTGGGACAAGTTGCCCGCTCCCTTAACCAGCCTCTGCCTAATGGTAAGACTCATTTGGAGCATTTTCATTATCTACTGAGTCAATTTTCTTTGAATTTCTATCAGGGCACTGTTCCATGAGAGTCAGTAACTTTATGTAATGGATGAATGCCTTTATTTCAATTATTTCAGCATCAAATCCCTATAGATGATCTTGTTATCTAAACTATCTGAGCTATCTTAAGGCAGCCAGCTTGCCAGTGCACCATTAATAATGTAGTAAAGAGGTGGCAAAAATGAAAGATGTTAAAGATAAAAAGAGTGATGAAAGGCACAGTTGCTGGTTATGGTTACCAAAAAGTAATTAGAAATATAAAAAAGATGTTGAAAATGTGTTTAAGACAAAGAAGGTAAAAGGAAGAAGACTTATGTTGAAATCAGTTCTTTTGAACCTTTGAGCCTTGGAGACTATTTGTAAAATAATTGATCCATGTTTTTTATTTGAGTTTCAAAACCAAATGTTATTGTCTACATTTCTCACCAAAAGGTATCTCGACTTCATTCTTTAACCATTTATTACTTATTTCTCTTTTGTTTATCCTCTAATACTCTAATGAGATTTGGTTTGTTATGTGTTCTTTTCATCAATTCTACTCATTGCGGCATCGTTCTTTGTGGATTGTTTTCTTCTCATCTCTTTTGTGATGTGTATTCTAATATTTTATCATTTATTTTCTTTTTCAATCCTTCGATATTTGCAAAGTAGTAGGGAAATTCATTAATACGCCACAAACTTTGAGTATTTAAGAGTAGAGATAAACAGATAGAGTATTATCAAGTTGCTAACTACAACAATTTTATGAAATGCCCATTGTTCCATGGAGTTTTGTAGATGGGAGATGGGGGTATGTTGGTTGGTAGTACAAATATAATATATACAGTAACACACATTTGCAAAGTAGTAATTAAATCGATAGAAGTATTGCTACTTTTTGAGTATCCAAGGCTGAAATAAATAGATAGAGTAATACCAAGTTGCTACCTACAACTATATATGCAATGGCTATATATAGGTCAGTTATAATGAGGATATGGTCTTGGAGCAGACATAGAGACAGCATTATGAAAATGTTAGAAATTAGTGCATGACATAGTTTAATATTTATGTGTGATAATAAATAATAAATTAACTTGTTAATGCTAATTTATTAATTGAGGTTAGTAATTAATAATATTAGTTAAGCTGGGTGGTTTGTGTAGTTAGTAAGTTGAAAGACTTTATAAAGTCATATTGTATTGAATCATAGATGTTGAAGATGATTGATTTATTCATGTGTTTGAGCCTTTTTCTCTACTTAATCTCTTGTTTTTAATATGGTATTAGAGCAAGGTTTTGTGTGAGAGCTCTTAGTTAGCACTCCATTTGTTTGTCCTTGTTTCTGTAATGTCTCCTACTAGGATCTGCCTGTTTCCCAATAATTAAACATACATCATTATACTTATTATGCCTTAAATCAGATTATTTAAACTAGAGAACAATTAGTATTCATAATACAATTGATAATTACTATATTTAAGTCTCAATCCTTACTTTTTTCCTAAGCATCAATCCTAATGGAGGATGGGGAATAACTATGTTAGGGTGCTAGAGAACCTCCACAAGTAGGCCCAAGGGTTTCAGGAACACCCGTCCATACCACCTCTTGATCTCCCCAAGGGTTTCAGGAACACTGTTCATACCACCTCTTGGGGCTCACCTACCTTGTGAGATATTAATACTGCCTTTCCCTAACAAATCCAACCAATCCTCATGAGGGGCAATAGAGAATGATCAGGGATTAGGCTATGAATATGCTAATCCTTCATGTATTATGAATATATATATATATGTAAATAAATGAAATTAAGCATAACTGTCATATAAATCTGATTTCACTAAAAATAAATCTTATTGACATTTTTTCTGTTATATGTATATATAAAGAATAAATGAAACAGATTATATTATAAGCCATATATTTCCCCCTTATTCCTAATAGAATTCGAATATAACAGTACTGTAAATAAGCATTTAGTTTATAAGGTAAGATACAGCATACCAATCACTTCAGAAATATAACAGTCTGCTGCAACTTACTGCTTTTTCTAATTTCTTACTATTATAACTCAAATATTGTAATATCTTATTATTTCAATCAGATCTCTGTCCATCGATGCCCTTTCTCCAAGAGGAGGTTTGCCTTACATAGTCCTCAACAGCGAACGAAGGGTCACAACTCTTATTAAGGATAACACTTCCAAAAAGAGGCATCTGATCTATTGTAACTGTTGACAGATTCTGTGTCAACTTTAGCCTTGAAAAGATCCGATCTAAGACAAAACAAATTGGCTAAAAAACCTCCTACAAAACCCTAAAACCCTAAACCCTAAAGGTTTTATAACCTTTTTTATCCTTCTCGGGCTCTAATTTCTAATTTTGAGTTGACTGGCTTCTACGGGTCAAAAAACTTAATGGGTACCGGCTTAAGGGTTTTTAGTCATGCGGGGCCGGTTTCCCCCTTTTTACTCTTTACTGGCAGGTTGGCTCCATGGTTTTCGCTATTTTGCAGAGTGCGGGGCTTAGTATTTTGCCCACCCCGCATAGGTTGTAAGTCCACCAGGTTTGGCTGCGGGATAGTGGGATGATGGATCCGGCCTATGATAAATTTCCCTGTAGTTGTTTTCACGGCTACCAAATTTGGCTGCGGGCTGGCAGGATAATATGGGTGCTTCGCAGTTTTGTAAAGACTCCCTGTCATTCTGCAAGGCGAAAGCAAAGAATCAAAAGGGCATGCAGGATAGACCGAACAAAGAAGTAAAGGTTCTCCTCGCTATCTCGCGAGAGTTTCAACAAGTCGAAGATGTGACTCAGAGTAGCTTAGGAGGAAGTCCTTTCCTCGCCACCCTGCAAGGGATTTTGAAGGATCAATGGGACCTCGCGGGGTAACAAATGCATAGGGAGATTGATGTTCCCCGCCATCCAGCGTCGGAGGACTAGGGCGATATAGCGCGATCACAATCGAGGATTTTCACGTAAGGCCCGATTGGATGGTGGTGTTTTAAATTTAAATTGAACCTTGTAGAGGGCTATGTGGCGTCATCTCCCGTTTCCATTTTGGTGCGACCTCCATGATCGAAGGCCCAACATTCAAACTTGCAGGGTAGGTGAGAATTTAAATTTCTTGCACAGGGTTGTTGCTGACTGGGTGGTCGAATTCAATTTTTTGGCCTAGTCGTTGCCCCAAATCTTATTAGGTCTCAGTCCAACTGTTGGGAGATTTCACCATTACTCCAGAAGTAACCCTAAGAATGATTTTGGACACCTCCCATGGCTATTCAATGCGTTTTGAAGACCTTTTGCTCTGCAGGTGTATTCAGACACATCATGTGTCGGGATTTCCCTTCATCTGCAAATATTTTGTTTCTACCTAGATGTGGAGGATATTTTTCAAATTGTAATTCATGCAATTAGATCAATTTATTATCTTGATCTTTCTTTTTGATATTTTGTAACCTAACCCAATTAGGGTTAGGGTTTCTAACTGTAGTTCAATCTGAGTTATGCTTGAGCTACAAAGGCGATTTTGTAACCCTTTACAGGGATCTTTTTTTTATTTCTATTGCAGAATACACGTTTCTCTGTAATTGTTAAAAATTGCTTAGCCTTTGCATCAATAGAATTTACTTATTTTGCCTTCATTCAGTTCTTACAATTTGTGTAATGCTTTTACCTTATTGTTTGGATGCATTCTCATTTGTTTTCTTTATTGTATGTGACCATGTTGATCCCTCTTTGGATGTCATCTGTCAACTAGGATAGGATCTTGTGCATGCTTTGGGCAGTCTTATTGATGTTTTGTGCAGTTATAGGCAGGGAAGATCACAATTTCAATCTAAGTTCATCACCTTTTTCCCTTTCAAGCATTCCTTCTTCCCCTTTCCCCCCCAAAATCATTAGATTAGAATTTATATGTTTTGGGTTAGACCAACACTTGCATCTAAATTGATAAGGAAGTCGGCCTTCTCTAGAGACTCAACCTCACACTGAGCAAGGTCCCACACTTGGAGGTTGTTTCAATGTGTCACAAGGTTGATGATCAATGTTGTTCATCAAGCGGACAGACTTTTGTGACAACAGTAACCACTGACCCTTCAACCATAGCTGCTGATTAAGGGTATTTCAAAGATAATTAACTAATGCTCTAACAGATCACCGACCAGATGAGACGATCTTAATATATTTTATTATCCTTTGCTGAACATAATAAGAAGGATATGCCGATCCAATCAACAAGTGCTGACTAATGATATTGACTCCTACGTTCATGAATTGATAAATACAAATTGATGCTATTACCAAGTCTTTTCTGAATTGAATTGCTGTACACTTATGTATGGTACAGATTTAGGAGTCATCACTGCCTCTCATTTGTAAAGATAATTACTATTAACAGAAAATCATGTAGTCTTTTGATTAAGACAATTTTCTGAGTAATAATAATATATTTATATATATTCTTAAACTTAATTTATTTCTGATATGACAGTGAATACTGTTATGGTGTTCATTATAATCTGATCGGGGTCATGACAGTTTAAAACAGTGTTCCACGGTCGTTGGGGACGGAGAGACGGGGGGACACGAGGACGGGCTTTGGGGATGAGGGGACAAAAGGAAAAGGTTTTGGGGACGGGTTTCGGGGACGGGGGGACTTGGGCCTGGAGGGGGGAAACGCGTTTCCGTGGAACACTGGTTTAAAAGTGGTTGACAAAATGGCTGTGTAGTGTAGATCATGTGCAACAGCCACTCTTTTGCCTATCCACTTTTCTTGCATTTTGTCAACATTTTTGTAATGTAGACCATATGCAAACTTGTTGACATTCATCATCCACCTACATTGCCTTCTATTTTCATCTTATTCACTCTATTAACGTTTTTTTTTACTCCATTTTGATCATTGTTTTTTCATCCCAAAAGAAATTAAAAAATTGTATAGTCAAAGTTGCAGAAATCTTTTGGTGTTGTAGAATGTGTTTTGAGCAGCATTTGTGACAATGTGGCATTTGTAATTTGCTAGTAAGTTTCAAAGGAACTTTGAGACATCCAAATACATCACAAATCGACATTGTATTTGTTATTTTGCAGATTCAATTAGTTAGTTATGGTGCTCAAACTGGTTTCGGCTACTTAAATGTAAGTCAATAAGCACAATTCAACAAGAGTATGCTTTGTTCTTGCTTTGCCATACACAATAGATTGACATTCAAATTTCTAGATTGATCGCAAGCACTGCTTTATTGACCTTGGCCACAAGGTAGGGGGGTGCACAAAATCAAGATGTGAGTCAATTGTCTTTGAGATAAATGCTATATTGAGTACTCACCTGGTTGTGGTATGATAGGCTATATTAAGGTGTAAGAACTATGCTAAGTATGCATTAGAAATGGTGTGGCAACTCACTGATGATAAAGAAAAGAGAGATTGGATTGATAGATGTGAAGAAGTGCTTCCAAGAATTCGCTCATTTGCTTCTTTTGGGTTTTCTCTTTCATGTTGAAAAATGTTTTTTCACCTAAAGAGGCTTGGAATATACTTGCCAAGTTATATTCTCTAATCGATGAAATTAGGGGTTGCCAAATTTGTCATAAATGAATGAATCTTAATCCAAATGCTTTTGATAATGTACAAGATTGTATCATTAAAATTAATCAATTTACAACATAATTCAAATAATGTGGCATAGATAAAAGGATACTTAATTGGTTTTGAATGTGTTGTCTAAACTTGATCTTGAGTAATTTGTCTTTGTTTTTGTTTTTCACATTCATTGAGTTTATATGGATGCCACATGGACAATGCCTTCATTTGCTTCATTTTTTAACTTCTCATGTGAAAACAAGAAAAAATGATTGAAATGGGCCTCATGAAAAGCTCCAAGTCACTTGTAGTTGTGGCTAATTATGTTAGTAGACGCCAGGGTTTGAGTGATATAGAGAAGCCATAGAAAGACAACATGCCATCCACATCTACTTCTATGGTAGATACAAAATCCTCGAAGGGGGGTTCACAAAAGAAAGAAAGGCTCACGTGTATATATCACAAAAAGGTTGGTCATGATACACATAAGTGTTATACAAAGCACACAAATGAGTTGAAGAATCTTCTATAGAAGAATTACATCAAATTGCCGTCATCTCTATCACCAAATTCATCATCTTCTTTAAAATTTAGAAATGGAATAGGAAGGGCTCTTGTTGTAGTGGTCAAGTCCTCTAAACCATTTCGAGGTTTAATAATGTTTATGTTGAGGTTTTAATTAAGCAATTTTGAGGGGTGTTCATTGTATATGCATTGTTTATGAAGTGTCCTCTTTGCATCTCAGGAGATACAATGTTGAGGAAATATATCTAGGTCAAAATAGGTATTATGCGATAATAGATGGAGCATGTCCTATGATTAATCGGTTCTATTGTTAATGACCACACATCATGGACTATTGCATGCATCATGGCTAAATTTGAGATCTATATGGAAATCCCAAGGGACCTCTATTCTCATATGATCTTGTTATGGACAGTTTTGTACCCCTTCATGATGGTGATCATGTAGATAATGAGCTTGATGCTTGGGAAGATTTTGAACAAGAAGACTTGTCATAATGCTCCTTTTCCTTAATGCTCACCTACTTTTTTAGACATTAGAGTTGCTTCACTGAGAGCTTCCAATACTTCTTTAGCAAGTACACACCTATTTATGCATTTTGAGTAGGGTCATCTTTGATTTCTCTCTTTTGAGAGGAGTTTCTTCCTATAGTTTTCTCGTTTTCTTCATTTGTGAGATCATTGTGTTCATGGGTAACTAATAGGGCCTTGTAGTTGGGATCCATCATCATCATCATCATCATCATCATCATCTTCATTGCATATCTATATTGTGCTTATGTGGGGTGTTAGAGTACATAATTCTTTTGCATATTTATTTTGTTATCTGAGGTTTATTATTTGTAGGATAAACTTGCTTAGGTGTTGACTTGCACACATGTCACATTTCGAGGAGCATCTTCTCTCATCCACATGTCACATTCATAAGAAATTTTTTCTATAATTAGCAAGAAATGTTTGACTTTGCCCCCTTTAGAGTAATTGACTTGATGACTAATTTAGTCATAACTCTTTGAGTATTTTTTATATAACTCCTCTCAAGTACACATTTGAGCAATTGAGCCTATATCATTGTAATCTTGCTCTTGTACAATATAAGCTCTTATTCAACCTATTTGTGTTTACGTTCTTTCATTATTGGAATAAAGTATCTGCTATTGTAATGAGCTTTGCTCATGTAGTTTGTGGCTTGTGCATTTTCATCTTCATCATAGAAAAGAACCTTACAAATATCAGATAAATACTCCTTTCTTTGAAGGCCAACCATTTGTACATGCCATCATGTTGTTTGTTTGGTCAAAGCCTTGACACAATTTCAAATTGATATCATGATATAGAGAAATTGTGAGGACTCCATGGCATAGATGAAATGGTCGAGGGACTCATAGAAGTCCCCAAGTCATGTCAGGGATGTCAGTGTATCAACCCAACGTTCTCAACAAGGGGGGTTGTCCCTTGCTTTTGTTGGCAATGTGCTCAGTTTGTCCTTGTCTCCACAACCCCAAAATGTCCCCAATCTTGAATCTATGATTTTGGGGTGGGCTTTTCCCATGCAACATTGTGAATCTAGTTTTTGATATTTGAAAGTCCATTTTAAAAAAAGTTGCTTTGAAGTATAGAATTTAATATCATGTTGCTTGGAAATTGATTCATGTAGAGAGTTTGTCACTTTTTATTTGTCATAGGATTCTCTGAATTTTGTCTATGAAGTTCGAAATTCAGCAAACTTGAAAAAAATCTAAAAAATTGTTCTCATTCACTCTAAAATATTGTCTAGATAGGGGCTTAGGGTTTTTTAATAAAATATATTTTAAATAGTATTTTTGGTGAGGGTTTTTAACAATTTTTTCTCTTAAGTGAACACTCATGAGAAGCAAAAATATGTCATGAACTTCACTGTTATTTTCGGTGCGCTTGTTTGTAAATGTTGTGAGTTTGGGACCATGAGAGTTGATTAGGTTCTTGTGTTGGTTGCTTGATGAAAAATGCTATCGATGAGTCAACAATGATGGCAACTATCTATAGACGTGGTTTTGGTGTTTTTGTATTGATTCATCATTTCAATTTCTACCTTGTACTCTCAAACGTGGTGTTTGTGAGTTGTAGTTGCGCTATTTTTCAATGGTATTGTTGAGAGGTAAAGGTACTCTTTCATTGATTTTGTGTGATGTGTTCTGAGAGGGAAGAGAGGCCCAACCTTGCATTTGGTGAGGAAACAACTATAGGTAGTAGAGTTAGGGTGTGATTGTTTTTTGTACCTTTTCATTGATTTACTTTTTGGTTATTTTTGTGTGCATTTTAATTTTTAGGTTTTGTTTTTGTTTGTGGGTTTTTATAAAAAATAATATATTAAATTTTAAACGATGTTGATTATTTTTTTATTTAGTTTTTATTTAATATAATAAAATTTAATTTAATCTGATTTTTAATTTTAATATATTTAATATATAAAATTCTAATAATTGTATTAAAATTTTTAAAATTATTTATTTTATACTATTTTAAATTTACTATAATGTATTTAATTTAACAGAACATAATGTTTTAAATAATTTCAATTTAATATATTTATATTTATTGATAATTTTGTGGATTTATTTCTTATATCAAAAAAACAAATTTATAGTAGGCAATTTTTCTTAAATGTTTTTGTTGTTGAACTTCATTCCAAATTTATCCTTGTCAAATACAAACATGAACACAAACCTTGCTACATAGAAAACATATAGAGAATGTTGGAGAGAATTCTAAAGTTTAAAGGCACAAACATGCCTTAATTGGAGGACAGGAAACACATTATTATGAATGTTCTTCAGGAGTTAAATTTTGTAGGATATGTTATTTGCCAGTATCTATTTCAAAATTTAGTATTTTTCTAGTTTGAGTGTATTTAGATCCTCACAAAGCATTTTGTCTTTTGCAGCCGAAAGCTTCTTCTTCAAGGTCAGTTTCTTGTCAAATTTCATTTATTATTTGACAATGTTGCTACATATCATTAACAGCCACTTGAAGCTATAGACATTCCATTTTACATCTCAGGTGTGGTGGCTTATTCTCAGGGAGTGGTGGGTTTATTCATTGATATTTTAACTTGCAGGTTCCTTTTGAGGAGGTTCCTGAGCTTGTTAGCAGTCGAAGAATATTCTTGCAAAGAGGTCATGCATATGTTCCCATGGGCCAGGTAACATTTTAGCTGTGTCTGGAAGGATCTACTGGTCAACATTTATCAGTAACTTTTATTTATACAGTTAACATTATCTGTGATTGACACTTGATTATGGAGTAGCATTTTGAGGCAAACTTTTGGCATCATTCTAAAGATGTTATGCATTTTAGATTGTTGCAATCGTGGTTTCTCAGTTCAGGAGTCGTTTATCAAAAGCACTTGTTCTAACAAACAGGTATGTACTTAATTCTTCATTCTGGGTTTATCATTTGGTGTGTTAAGTTGATAGGTGGTAGTGTGATGAGGATTTCATTATAGATAACTAAAGTGTGTAGATTCTTTGTATTGCAATTCTTTTTTGTTAAAAACATATAAACACATCACTTGCATGGATTTTGTGTGATGGGGAGTTATCAGAAGATACAAGAGAGCTTCTTGTGTTCTCATCTGATTTGATCAAATTCAGTAGTTCATTCTAAATTTTGTTTTTGCTATGCCTTTTTTCATTTTTACAGGCATCTCAAGTCAAAAATATGAAAAGGGACTAAATATTTGGGATGTATCTATTTTACTTACAGAAAATGATATCTTCTGACTTATATTTTAACAGCAGTTCAATTTCTTTGCTATTGTGACTTCTTCCAACAAATACACTGAGCATTTGTGTTTTTATAAATTATTTTATTTAGCCATTTTGTTCAAACTCCAAAATCAATATTATTTGTAAATTAGGAATTGAAAGGAAAGATAATCGTGATGACATGTTAGCATGATAAATTTGTTGTTGTGGAGAGTACTAAGAGCTTTTCTAGTGGGAACTGTGTAGCTGTGACAGGGCATTTTTCTGTCCAAGTTATAAATCTCATAGTTATCAGTTTTTCATATATTTAACTTCCTTTTAAGATTTTGAATATTTTATCTGGTAATTTTAGTTGATCCTTGGAAACTGTCCTGGCATTTAACTTAAATTCCATGGCACAGAAAGTGGACTTCATCAATTGCTGAACAAGAGAAACATCGCTTGACTCCTGTGCGTAAAGATACTGTTTTCCTGTCATTATTGTGATTTTCTGTATTCATGTGTTTTTGTCTTCTGTATGATGGTATTGGAATCATTTTATGTTATATTCTAATGCTAGAGTATTTTGATGCAGATTGTGGAGACATTAACTACATGCTATCTAGGACCTGACTATTCTCATGTTGGTGACCGGAAATCAGATTTCATATTTGTAGCTTTTCGGAGTAACAGTGATAAGCTAGAAAATAAAGCTCTGTAATAGATGAATTTATTCCATTTGCTAAAAGCCTAAATGTTTAAATGACAACAAATCTTTTCATTGCAGTCAAATGACAATGCTGAGATTTCACTTAAAGACTTAGACAACCTGGCCAATAACTCCTTTCCACTTTGTATGCGTCACTTATTTTTCAAGGTGATTTTCCTCTGCTCTATTATTGAGCTGATTTTTTAAATATTCATTTTCTTAAGAGAGGGTAAAAGCATTATCTTGTTATATCTTGCCTAAAGCTGCTGAGTAATTATTTTTGTAACTAGACTATTAAGGTGCCTTTTTTGTGTTTGGGCAGGTTAAAGAGGATCATCATTTGAAGCATGGAGGAAGAATGCAATTAGGACTTTTTCTTAAGGTATGCCTGTTGATAGAATATATAAAATATTAAAATTATATCTTGAGCTTCCTTTCTTTAGCAAATGATGTCCCATAAATCATGCCATGTTTACATTGTATAATGTCTTCAGTCTATCAATCTCATCATGCTTCTTGGAGGCTTATGATCTTCTTGGAAACCTGTCATGTCATCACTTTCATTAGTTTGAGCAGTTTAACCATGCCCATTAAAGATTACATTAGTCACCAAATGAATGATAATTTCTGGAGAGACATGTCTCTTGTTTTGATTATTGAATTATCTATACCAGTGGCATTGCATCTCTATATAAAAAGTTTGATTGACAAGAAATACATGCTTTTAGGTAATTAGCTTAGATAGTTATTGTTTTATGTACTGAAGTTAGATTTTTAATTTTTTATAATACAAAATAATGCATGTATGCGATTCATCAAACCTTAACAGAAGGCTTGTTCAAATGTTTTTTGATTGATGTTTGTATGTACCCTAAAGTGTCATATTTGTTCTTTGTAATAATTCACTATACCTTGCCAAAGAGAATCATTTGTAATGAACTTTTGAAGTCTAGCTTAACAAATAATTGCTACTGAATTCTAGAGTTTTATCATTTTAACAGATTATTAATTTACAGAATGAATCCATGTTGCTTTTTGTCCTTTTCAAAGTTATATCTCTAGTTGATGAAGTGCTATGCACATTGTTACTTGCATTCAGGTTGATTTCACACTCACCTAAAAATTCTCAATTAACTCAAGTGAATCTTTGTTGCTTATTGTCCTTTTTTAAGTTATATTTCTAGTTGATGAAGTGCTATATGTATTGTTACTTGCATACAAATTGATTTAGGAAACATCCTCTCGAAAAATCCTCAATTAATTCAAGTGAATTGTTGTTGCTTATTGTCCTCTTTAAAGTTATATTTCTAGTTGATGAAGTGCCATACATATCGTTACTTGCATTTAGATTGATTTAGGAAACATTCTTTCTAAAAATTTCTCAATTAATTCCAATTAACCAAACTCTAGAAAGTTTTTTAAAGCAAATTCATTAATTGGTCTCTTGATGCAGGGTGTTGGGTTGAAATTAGAGGATGCTCTTGCATTTTGGAGAGCGGAGTTTTCTAAAAAGGTTTGTAGTATTTTCTTCTAACTGCTTTTCCTACTTGTAGTTGCACAATTTTGCTCCTTTCTTTTTTAATTGATTACAATTCTCATTGATATATCTTGTAGTGCCTATTCTTTGAATTGAAAACAATATTTGAATCCATCGAGCACTTTATACAATATGACTTTTTTGAATTTTGCCTTTGCAAAGATGGTGCATTTTGTTTGAGAAATAATGTGGTTTACAGGATTTGTGAGGACTCAAGACCATGAAGAGAACACTTCTTAGCTTATTGCTTTAATAGTTATTTGTTTTTTTTGTTTTGAGAAAATATGTTTTCACATAACTAATCACATTTTTCAGAACAAATCAAGATGGAAACACAATGAGTATTTTCCTTCCTAGCTTGATGAAATTCATGAATTGAAAAATAAAAATTACACATGGGGCATCTTGAGTGCTTTTTACATTGAAAGTTGTACTAAAGGTAAGGCATGCCATTATGTATTTCCTTGTTTGACAAATCTGTTGTGAACTGGATTGTGCTAAGATGCTTGGTATGTCCCTGAACGATCCAACTACCTTTAAATTAGTCCTTTATAGCTAGAAGAGGTAATTTTTTCTATGTTCCATAGGGATGCATCCCCTAGGAAATTCCAGCTATCCTTGTACTGGGAATGTTCTGGGGACAGCTAGGAAAAGTCCCTGGGGCTGCCCCCTGAAAAAACCTTTGAGAAACATTTCGGAAACTAGCAGATGACAAGGGATGGGTGGCTGTTCCTGGGATGGCCAAGGGATGTCTAGATGTCCCCTAACCCTGGGGATAGTCAACTGTACCCTACAGCTCAGCCAAGGAAAAGTCGTAAAAGTAAAAAAAAAACAAACACAAAAATAAGAAAAAAAAACAGTTTGCTTGAGAATCTGGTTCATGTTCCTAAGTTTTTGGATAGAATTCTGACATTTATAATCATCATCATAATCTTTCTAGCCTTGATAGGGTAGTTAGGTATATAAAACAGCAACATAGAACGCTTGAGCTTACACCATGTTAAATAGACATCAATTTTAAAAGTGTATCATCTTATATGAAAATATGGAAAAAACATCAATTGACAAAAACTCTATATCTTTGTTGCTTGTTGTCCTTTTCTTGAATAGTAAGCAAACCTTGAACCATGTTGTCTTTGTCAAGTTTGGCTAAATGCTAAAGGTTTAAATGTCCATACCTTTCATGCTACAAAATATTATAATTCTCTTCTATAGTTGACACATGCAAACTAGTTGTGGCAGGATCAACGAGTCTATACAGCTCGCCTTGCCCAATGCCTAGATCAACTACTTTGTCTCATATAATGTTTGAAACAATGCACCAACTCCTATTAAAATTTACTTGTATGTTAAGATTGTTTTGTAAGTTCATTAATGGATATAGATTTTTGTTCTTTCTAATTATACACATCATAATGAACTATGAATTTGACATCATGTAGTACAATTTTAAAATCATATATGCCCTCTATTACATGTGCTCGTCTATCACCTAGTGGAACAAACTCTATGTGGCTAGAATTGAAAGTAAATTTTACATATTAGTTCTTTCAACACGTGAAATGTCTAGATGCATTGGAATCAGAGAACCAACAATTGACATTTGCACCGTCTTGAAAGGATGCCATGAAGGCATATTCTTCCTCTAAAACATGCTTTGCCTCAACAACCACCACATTAATCACTGTTGGATTATTGTCTTTGATGTCAAATGAAAAATTAGATCACTGAAGCAAATTAAAGGACATTATGTTGCTGAGTTAATTGAAGGCCAAAGGCCACTAATCTTCAAAGGCCGACTACACCTTAGCAAAATTGATGGAATTCAATTAATTGTTTTATTCATACTGGGCTGACCCATTTTAGCCTGCATGGGTGGCGGAGTTGGCTTGGGCCGTGGGTTTGCTCCCCCAGAGGTCATGGGTTCGACTCTGAGGCCTGGATTTGACTCGATGCACCTGGCAGGTGGGCTGCTTGGTACATCCCCAGGGATTAGTCTCGCTTCAGCTTGCATCAAAATGGGCACTGAGCTGGGTCGCGGGGATACCCTGTGGCACCAAAAAAGAAAAAAAGGGCAAACCCATTTTGGCGCCCACTTTCGAGTTAAATAGATTTATAAATAAATAAATTTTTATTATCTCAAGGGGCGGACTACTGCCGCGGACCCCTTGTGATCACCCATTTTTGGGAATCAAAATAAAATATTTATATTTCAAGTTTGCCCAACCTCTTTGGGAGAGTCACCTCTCCTGGGTGAAGAGGTATTTGATGGGGTATAAAAGAAGGCAAGTTGGTGATGTAAGCTGTATGTAATTAATGAAATATCTTTCAGATTTAGAGCAGAAGTATATTCTCCATCAGCAGAACTGTAGCAGACTTTGAGAGGTAATTTATGGTAGATTTGTAGCAGATTTGCAGTAGACTTAAGAGCAGATTTGTAGCAGAATTTAGAGCAGATTTTATGATTCATGCTTTGAAGAAGCAATCTCAAGAAGACAGACTTTTTTGTGCTAGAGGTTGGTGCCTCTCAATAAAAGAGACTAGCGTCTCTTGTTGGGTTGGTGGTCAATAGTGGGGATTGGTATCTCTAGTGTCTTGGTGCCTACAAAGATTAGTAGGGATTAGTGTCACCAGTAGGTTGGTGCCTACAAAGTTTGTAAGAGAATTTTATATAAGCAAATCTTTTTTGTTGTTGTGGTTTTCTCTCGAAAGGGTTTGCAGAACACAGTTCTACTTCTGAGAGGTGGGGGGGGGGGGGGTTGTGAATCAGTAGTAGATTAAACTTTCAGATCCTTAATCAATTAAGTATTCTTAATAAACTGAAAAACTTAGAATCAAAACTGAAAAGAATGCAACCACACAGCGAAGCCAATACAAATGAAATACATGGGAAACCTAGAATGGGAAAAACCATGGTGAGAAGTGCTGCTAGGATCTACTGGTCCTAATCCAGCCTCACAAATCAATAGTGTACAAATATTAGGGGCACCAACTCTAAGGAATCACCAAACTCCTTGTTAGAGCACCAACTCTTACAAATTCACCATTTAACAATCTGGGCACCAACCATAAGGATGTCATAAACCTAATAACTTGTTACTGTTTTCAGACCTGAACTATTACAATTTGCAGCATTGATAATCTGCAATCAAATCTTCACAAACAATACACTGTCTGGAACCTTCAGAAGTCCTGTTTACTAATTCAGAAAAACTCATCAAACAAATCACAATACAATGCTCTTATTCAGACTTTGAATCACAACAATGTTTAAATCTCTAAATCTCTCATCACAAATTGATTATGTATTCACAACACTTTGTAATCTGTTATTACCAAATGAATACTTGCAGCATTACCATTATAAGTCCCTTCACACGTTCGGATTCTTCTCAATAGCAGAGATACTCTACTGCAATGGTTACATAACAGAACTTCTTAATATATTCATCGCTGGCTATGATGTCTCAACTTGATGACTGTCAAAAGAATGAACAGAATAAATTCACTCTCAGATTTTACAATGTCATCTCCAGATTTCACAATACTGATACCTCCATATAACTTGATAAGACTAATCAAACTAGCCTAAGCACTCTTCTCATCATCTCACATACTACTCACCTTATATCGGGCCTTGACACTTCTCATCAAATGATACATACTAACCCCTCCCATCGATCCTTTGTTCTCCTTAAATACAAGTAGCCATTGGTTAAGTAGTTGAAAGGTAGTTTATAACTGCTCAACTACTTCAGTGAGAACCAAATAACTAAATATAGATGGCAGAAAACAGTTGAAACTGAACAAAATCTGATTTACATTCATAACAAACCCAATGCATATATAGTTCGACCTCAACATAGTATTGGATCATGAAGTTTTGTATCCATAATATGTATGCAATATAATTCGAATCAAATATTATGCAGATATCAATACTCTGTCCAATATACTATCATTTCATTATCTTCAGAGATTAATACAATCAGAACAGATTGAAGGTAAAGGCAGCATCATATTCGCTGTATGTCTAATATTTGTTTTGTTGTCATTCATCATTAATGTTGGTTTGAATACGCATATACTTATCAATACAGTATTCGCATCAGCAACTGAATAGCCCAATACAACTGAATATTGTAACTTTCATCATCAACCCAATCAGTATGTTAATGCTTATTTAATTTGACATCAATGACAAGTTTTCTAACAGGGTTTCCATGTAAATCTTGTGTTCTTGATTGTTGATGTTGTGTGATTGATATCATTGTGATTATTAATTTGAAAAAGTAAAACAATACCTTATAACAATTCCAACCCCCCCTATCAGTATAAGAGTGTGCTCATCAATTGTTATCAGAGCTGGTCTCCTAAAGTAAAATCTAACTGCAAAAGGTAGATCTCAAAGACAACAGATGGCCAGTCAAGAAGGATTCTCCTCAAACAGGGCTTCGTTGTTTGATGGAACAAACTATGCCTTTTGGAGCCTAAGGATGCCTACTTACCTAATGGCTTTTGGGTTTGATATTTGTCTACAAGTAGTAGATGGTTATGTTGCTCCAAATTCTCCACCAACGGATCAAGCTGAAGTGCGTGCTAGTGAAAATAATGCAAAAGCTATGAATGCAATTTTGTGTGTTCTATTAGAATCAAACTTTGTCAAGGTGATATACTATGCATTGACAAAAAAAATTTGGGATAAACTAAAGAGTATCTATGAAGAAGACGGTAAGGTGAAGAACGCCAAGATTCAAATACATATAAGACAATTTGAGAATTTGAAAATGAAGGATGAAGAAAACATTGCAGCCTATTTGCTTCGCATCGATGAAATTGTCAACACCATAAGAGGTCTTGGTGAGAAGATTGAAGATTTTGTGATTGTGCCAAAGGTATTAAAGTTTTTCCCCTTGAGATTTGATGCCAAAATTTCTACTTTTGAAGAGATGAAGGATCTAGATAAATTGACAGTGGACAAATTGCATGGGATCCTCATGACATGAAATGAGGACTGAAAAGGAGAAATCATCTAAGTGAGAGGCAACCTTCAAAGCCTCAAAGAAGATGAAGAATGAGCTTGAACCAAGTGATAGCTCCGATAATGAATTAGACGAAGAAGAAGCTCATTTTGTGAGGAGTTGAAGAAAGAATTTGACAAGTATAAAGGTAAGTTGCCTTCTAAATGTTTTTATTGTGGAAAAGTAGGATATTTTGCTTCTAAATGTCCATATGAAAATAAAAATAGTGATGACGAGGAAGAGCGTAACATGGAGAAGGATAGCAAACATCATCAACATAAAAGGGACCACAAATAGGGTAAAAATGAGAAAAAGAAGAGCTTTCACAAATACAAGACAAGCTTCTATTGAATAGAGGAAAGTTCATCCGAAAAGAGTTTCAATGCTGGTGATAGAGAAGATATTCTATTCATGGCAATAGATACACAAGATAATATCTTGAAAAATGAAGACAAGAAAAGAAAAGGAATCAAAAGGGGAAGAGAGTGTCAAAATAGATGGGAAGTAGATTTGGAAGAACTCATTTGTGCCCTAAGTGAAATTAAGAACTTAAGAACTTGAAACAAAAATTACAACTTAAAGAGGATAGTAAATCTAAGGCAAAATTGTCAGAAAGTCTTGAATAATCGGAAAAGATGATCATTGATCAAAAAATCCAAATTGAAGAATCAAAAAGGATTGAAGAGGATGTAATAATCCAATTGAAGAAAAAGTGAAAAAAATTTGAGAGGTTAGAGTCCGAATTTGTTTCCTTAAGGAAGGAACTAGAAAAAACAACCATGAAGTTAAACAGAAGCATCAAGTTTGAGAAGAGTATCGAGATCTTAGATGATATCATCAATGGATAGAGGTCACCATTTATTAAGACATATCTTGGTTATAAAGAAATTCAAAAGACTACAAAAGAAGATCAAGATCCCAAGGAGCCACCAAAGAAGGCAAATGAGGAAAAACCAATAAGCTATGCAAATGCTCTCAAAAGTCCTATAAAAAATGAAAGCAGCAAGAAGAAATAGAATCATGTCCCACAAAAATCAAATACTTCTCTAAAAGATATCAAGGACAAATTCAAAAAGTCCTTCCCTCCAAGGCAAACACACATCACTATGTTTCAACATTTTTTCTTTGGTTATTGCTTTTTGTGTAATCACTTTGGTCATAAAGTGATTGATTGTTGGATGCATGCAAGAAATTTTGATTGGAACAACAATAGAAGTCCTTACGAATTTTCATATAGAAACTAGTATCATTTGCTCCTCTAATGCATTATAATATTATATGCTATAAGTGCAACAATTTTGGATAGAAAACATGCTTTTGAAGAAGTGGTTTTTTAGAATGATGTACATAGAACAAGGAGGAGGATACTATGGCCAAATAAAAGGAGGAAAATACAAAAATATGAAAAAAGTAGGATCAAGAAAAAAAAAGGAGAATTCCATGCTTGAGCAGACAAACTTTCATGCTCAAAACGAGGGTAAACAGTGGTATATTGATAGTGGTTGCTCTAGTCATATGATAGGAGACAACATCAAATTCCTCACCTTGAAAAAGGTAAATGAAGGGACAATGGTACAATGAGGATAATAGGGAAAGGCACTTTTAGCCTTGACATTGGAAAACAAAAAGACTGAAAATAGTATGTCAAGATGGAGAAGTATCTCAGGCAGAAGTTGGGAAGCAATACCTTATGAAGAAGCACAAATTCAAGAGGAGCTAATCATTGCATTATCTTTCAGCTTCGCGGAGAAGATAACTTAGAGTAGATTAGCTGGTATGCATTTGTTGTGGGAGTCCCTTTGGCATTGATGTCAAAGGGGGAGAGTTATAGAAAGAGGAGCATTAAAGAAAGAGGCAATGTTATACGTTCATAGATTATTTCTATGAGAGGTTGCCATCAATGACAAAGAGGGAGTTTGTTGGATTATTGCCATTGATGTCAAATAAGAAATCATATTGCTGAAGCAAATGGAAGGACATTATGTTGTTGAGTTAATTGAAGGCCAAAGGCCACTAATTGTCATCCAAGAAAGATCTTAAAAGGTTGACTATACCTTAGCAAAAGCGATGGAATTAGATTAATTCATAATGGGTTGATCCATTTTGGTGCCCCCATTTGAGTTAAACAGTTTTAAATAAATGAATTTATATCAACTTAAGGGGTTGACCCCACATTGTGATCTCCCATTATTGGGAATTAAAATAGAATATTTATTGTTCAAGTTTAGCTGACCTCTTTGGGAGAGTCACTTTTCCCTTTTTGGTGCCCCCATTGGAGTTAAATAGATTTAAAAATGAATTAAGTTTATATTATCTTAAGGGGTTGATTCCTCATTGTGATCGCCCATTATTGGGAATTAAAATAGAATTTTTATTTTTCAAGTTTGGCTGACCTCTTTGGGAGAGTCATCTGTCTTGATAAAGAGGTGTTTGATGGGGTATAAAAGAAGGTAAGCTGGTGGTGTAAGCTGTATGTAATCAATGAAATATCTTTCAGATTTAGAGTAGAAGTATATTCTCTCCATCAGCAGATTTATAGCAGACCTTTCAAGGAGATTTATAGTAGACTTTGGAGGTTATACTTAAGAGTAGATTTACAATGGACTTAAGAGCAGATTTTGTTGAGACATGGACCAGCTAGGACTTGAACCTAGGACCTTCCATACGCTGCTGGAGTGCTCTACCACTGAGCTACTGGCCCCTCTTGGACCAGTCCATCGTTGGTCCGGGTGTGGCTTATTTCCAACACCAACGCCCCCCCTTAAGCCACACCTCTCGTGTGCTTGGGGCTCCTAGCCTGGACTTGGCTCTGATACCATGTTGAGACATGGACCAGCTAGGACTCGAACCTAGGACCTTCCATACGCTGCTGGAGTGCTCTACCACTGAGCTACTGGCCCCTCTTGGACCAGTCCATCATCAGTCCGGGTGTGGCTTATTTCCAACACCAACAGATTTGTAGCAGTCTTTAGAGCAGATTTATAGCAGAGCTAAGAGCTGATTTGTAGCAGATTTATAACAGATTTTATGAAGTAGACTCTCATGCTTTGAAGAAGCAACCTCATGAAGATTAAGTTTTTGTTTTTGCTAGAGGTTGGTACCTCTAAATAAAGAGATTGGTTTCTCTAGTGGTTGGCGCCTACAAAGATTTGCGGGGATTGGTGTCTCTATTAGGTTGCTGCCTAGAGTTTTGTAATGTGTTCACTTTGAAATACAATTTGATGATAAATGATAATAATAAAAATAAAATTAAAATATAAAAGAATGTAATTAAAAATAATTAAATATAATTAAATTTTAATTAAGTTAATGAATGGTCAAAGGCGTGAAATGAAAAGTTGTGACTCCTTCAAACATGAGATATAAAAGGGAGAAGAGAACCTCATTTGAGGGGGATAAGTTCGGCAATCAGAAGTGCATATCTGATTTAAACAAGAAGTGCAGATCTGATCGTGAAAGGTTGTGTCCCTTTCAAAGGGCAGAAATAATGAAGAGTTGCACTCTTTCAAAGGGTGCTAATGTGAAAGGGTAAGTCTCTTGCCAAAGGGCATAGATGATGAAGACGTGTAACCTCTCCCTCACATTGAGAGATATAAAGGAAAGGAATCAAAAGCCTCCAATGACATCACCATCAATCAGATCAGATCAGAACTGTTATTAAGTTACATGCAGTAACATCTTTGTTCTTGGTGGTATGCATGGGGATGTGCTTAATATGTATGCTTAATATATGAATCCTGATAATGTTCTCATGCAGAATTTAATAGTAATATTAATATAGACTGCAATATGTATGACAGTCATACTTAAAATTATGGGGATGTGCTTACATAAAATTATTTACTATTAATTTTATTAGGATTGGATGTGGAATTGTTAGGGAAAGGCAGTATTAATACCTCACAAGGTGGATAAGACCTGCCGTGGAATGGACATGTGCTACATAATACAAAGGCAATGGATAAGGCCTGCGGTGGAATGGGCATGTGCTACATCATACAAAGGCAATGGATAAGGCCTGCGGTGGAATGGGCATATGTTACATCATACAAAGGGACTACTTGTGGAGGATGGTTTTCTGGCGCCCTAACAAAGATACTTCCCAATCTTCGCTAAGATTGATTATTAGGATTCAATTAGTGATTAGATCTGGCTATGCTGATTATCCCTTGTATAATGTATGCTAATTGTTCCCTAGAGCTAACAAATGCATAATAAAATATAATAAGTATGATGAGATGTGTTTAATTATTGGAAAATAGGCTACATCCTAATAGGGGACATTACAAGTTTGTAAGAGAATTTTATATAAGCAAATCTTTTTTGCCATGGTTTTCTCCCAAAATTGTCTCCGTGTAAATCTTGCATTCTTGATTGTTGATGCTATGTAATTGATATTATTGAGAATTTGAGATTATTAATTTGAAAAAGTAAAAGATTACCTTTTATTGATTCACTTTCATCCTCTCAGTATAAGAGTGTGCTCATTAGTCACAACATGCAGCTTCTTATGTGGGATATGCCATATTGTCTTTTTCAACATTTCTTTTTACATGCCCAAATTTATGACTATAACAACACTTAACTTTTCTTTGTGGTTTTAAAGTGGAAGGAGATTTTTTTTTAATTTTGCCCAATATTGTTTGTCTATGTTCTTTTCATAACAAGTGTATGCTAATTTTATTAAAAGTTAAGAGTTTGACTTTCACAAACAAGTTTAAAGATTATGCAAATGACTCAAAGGAGGGTGGCATGCTATTGATGATCAAAGCCAACATATCATCTTCATCCACCTTTATGTTTACAATGGTGAGTTGATCCCTTTGATGCATCATTTCCAGGAGATGCTTTGATAGAAACTCACCCTTATTGAATTTGGTGGAAAACAACTAGTGCCTCAATTTTAAAACTTGGCTGCTTTTTGAAGATAGGTATTTGTTTTTCAAACTATTCCAAGTGCATTGTAGATGTAGCATTATAGACATTAAGAATAAAGTCACCAAACATCAAAAGTTTTAACAACATTGGGTTTTTGGTAATAATTGGAAAATAAAATATTACAATGGTATGCTGTGCAATAATTTGCCAAATAGAAGGCAAAGTTTGACAAATGCATGTAAAGATAGTGTTTTAAGAGTAAGAAAGTGTGCAGATTCAACAAATAGAATGGTAGAGATTGATGAACCACAACAATTTTTTATGAAATGAGAAGAGTGATAGATTTATAACAAATATGTAGGTTTACAAGAAGATTCCAAAGACACAACAAATAACTCTTAACATAAGAAAACACTAATGCATCCAATGTAAGAAGATACAATAAGAATTTGCATGGAACGTAAGACATTGATATGAAATTTACTTATTTCTTCACAGTCTCAAAAGCTCAGGGTTCTTTGCTTTTTGAATAAACTTCACAAACATTTGCCACAAGTTCATTATTCCATACGATGATTATGCTTTACCTTTCCTAGGAAAAAATTCTCTTCCTCCTATAACTACCCAATTGCCAATCTCAAAATCTCAAGGTTGTTTGCTTTTTGAATAAACTTCACAAAAATTTGCCACAAGTTCAATGTCCTCTACAATGATTAGGCTTTACGTTTTCTAGAAATAAATTTCTCTTTCTCTTATAACTACCCAATTGCCTCATATTTGGGCTTACAAATGATTTTGGAATAAATTACAATTAATTTTTGTACACAATCACCACAAATAAAATGTTAACTCATGATGTAAATTTGATGTGCATATGGCTATTAAGACTTGTCAAGCAATTAACCTATCTTCTTTGTAGGAATTTGGAGGTTTGAGGGTTTGCATGCTAAAGGGTGCAATTTTACTAGAGGGATTGGGGAATCTAGAAATTAGGAACTTGGAGGAATTCTAGGCACATGGGGAAGCAAAGGTTTATAGGCCTAGGAAGGTAGATGGGTGGGACAACAAGGACTTAGGGATTAGGATACCTACTAGTTTTGCAAGAAGGAAGATGTTATTAAAAACCTTGAAGGTCCGAAAACTTAGTTGAAAGTTTACATTTTGCGAGGGGACAAGGATTAGAGTATTGGAATAACCAATGCCAGAGGGATGAGGGAAATCAAAATTGAAAGCCCACCAACGTGGCGGGGTTTTGGAAAAGTGCATACCAATTTTGTAGGAGAGAAGACGATATGGAAAAAAATTCTGAAGGTTTGAAAGTTTGATTGACAGTTTGGTCTAAAGGAGGCGAGGACTTGAGAATTATTGCTACAAGTCTACCTTGGAAGCAATATGATTTGCAAGGTTAGTTGGACAGTGTGTTTAGAGGATTTAGGATACCTCATGTAAGTTGGAGAGGGGATTAAGAAGTCCAGAAATCTGCAAGTGGTTATTCCATAGGCAATTAGGGTAGGATATTTGGCATTCACAATATCACATTTTTGAAGGAAAGGATAAATTCGAAAGCTTGGTAAGATTTGGAAAAACAAGAAATTGAGTGCTAGTGAGTGAAGAGATGGCTTGAAAACCCATGAGTGACTTGGAAATTGGAATTTTGTTTTTTGATAGTTAACTTGGCAATTGGAAAATTGTTGGGGTTAAAAATTTGGGGATTTCTAGATTCTCATTACCTTTGAAGTACGCTAGTAAATAAAAGTTCACAAACCTGTTGCATAGTGGAGACTGGGACTCAAGGAAATCAAACCCTCCAAGACCAGGGAAAAGGGGGAAGGGAAAATCTGAATACTTTTGGGGAACAATGGATCAAGAAAGTAGGAATCGTGATACACTTGCTAGGGAATGAACTTTGAAGAAGGGCAAGTCAACATGAGGAAGTTTGAAATCTTGCAAAATTGGGACTTTGTAGAATTAGGAAAATAGTAAAACTAGAACTTGTAGGAAAAGGTAGACAAGGCAAATCTTGAAAATCTGACAAAATCTATAAATTTTTGATTTAGGAACATCACAAAACAATGAGGTAAGGAAAGATGGACCAAAGGGGTACAAGAATAAGTGCCAACACCTTTATAACCTTGCAAGAAAGAAAGGATTGGGGGGTCTAAAGGGTAGGGTATACCCTACAATGAGGTGAGGGAAGGAAAGCTTTGAGAACCTGCAAATAGTTTGAGATGGTGAGTGAGGATTGAGACTTGGTGATACTTGATATCATAGTGTAGGAGGACAAGAAAACTTGGAAGCCTATTGGGAGTTGGGGGTTGTGATTCCATGATTCAAAATCCTTTGAGAGTGGCGCAGAGAAAAGTTTGTAGGCCCATGAAAGGGCAATACATGTTGAAACTTTGGAATTGTAAGAAAGGCATGCCAGAGGGTATCAGGGTTTGCCCTTTGGGCTTGATTATTATGTGATAGAAAGTTAATTACATCCTCAAAGGTTTGCTTTTACAAAAGAAAAGAGCTAGTAGGAGTTGCGGATGAGAGTGTGGGTAAATGATAGTGATGTAGATAAGTAAGCTAGTAAGCAAAAACTCGAAACATTGACAGGTAAGACAAGGGGGAGAATTAGGGCATGAAATGAAAGCATGATGGTATGTAGAGGCTCGAAGCTTTGATGAAAAGGACAATGCCGTGGGGGGGGGGTTCAGTGAACAAGAAGATTGAGGAAAAATTACTAACGCAACATAAGTTCTAAAATCTTTCTCAAAGATAAAAGTTGACCCAAAGACCTTTACATTTAATTTTTTTTGACATTTTGATATTTAGTCAAATGACAAGGACTCATAAATCTTTCCTTTTTCAATTAATGTAGATCCCAACAAAAATTCGAAAGTTTGTAAGTTTAAAAATGGGGATAATGCTTCCCTAACCACTTGCATCCAAGACATACCAAAACCAATTAAGCCCAAGAGTGCGAAGCCCTTGGGATACAAACTATTTTCTTTTTTGCTTGTTTCAGGGTAACATTTGATAGTGAAGGTATGCAAAATAGATTGGAAATTTCTACTTTGCTGGTATTATGGGTGACCTTTAGAGAATTGACCACCATTGTCATAACTCCACATAAAGCTCTTAGGTCCTCATTTTAATGGTAGACAACCAAAATTGTTTTCTTAAGGACTCAACTCCTTTAGCAAACTGTAATGTCCCCTTTCAAGATGATCTTTAATGCCCTAAAATCACAAATTCAATTAAAATAAGAAATGTAATACAATTAGAACTATATCTTTACTAATAGAATGCCATTATCAAGATAAATATTGGTTTAGGTCTTGCAATCATGTTAGACTATTTGAAATATAATTCATACGATCAATTATTTCTATTAGGGTTAGGGATCCAACAACAAATACAAATGCATATATATTAATAATCATCTTAACCTATTTAGATAAACCATGCAATAGCTTGTTGAACTTTTGAAAACCAAGGATGATTAATTCCATTTCACATAGTCAACCATAGTAGGGTTTGGAGAGGAAAACCACAAAGGGTGCCCGGAGGCTGTTCAGACTGATTAAGCCCAAGAGTGCACATCATCTAACTAAGACAACTCGCCCCTTGGTCCACAAGCGGCAGGGACATCCTTTGATAATTCCATCCCTTGGTGTGACCTACTTAATTCAAGGGAACTCGGGTTATTGAGGAAGACTATTCAGCCCAAATAAGCTCAAGAGAGCGGAGCATCCAAAAGATAATTTGCCACTTGGCCCACAAGCAGAAAGATCATCCTTCTTTGATGATTCCGTCCCTTGGGGTGGGCTACTTAATTTGAGGGAACCGGTCGCCCAATTAAGCCCAAGAGTGCGAAGCATCCAACAAAGACAATTGCCCCTTGGCCCACAAGCAGCAGGAACATCCTTCTTTGACGATTCCATCCCTTGGGGTGATCTTCTTAATTCAATGGAACTGGTCTATTGCCTCTCCCTATCATATTTCCTCCAATTCCACATATGATTGCTTGTGGGAATAAAGAATAGATAACTTATTTATTAATTTAAGAAGCATAATAAATTTTATTAACATCTTGATATATGATAATATTTATCTATATAGCATACACTAAGCATACATATCAGACATATTCTCATGCATACTACAATATTTACTATATATAAATATGGCTGTATTCTGAATTGCTGATCTATTCACTCAATACTGACTTGTCTTTATCTTCCTTGATGCCCTCCTCCAATGTGGTCTTCTACATTTTATATCTTTGTCTCTATGAAGAGAGAGAACCTTTGAAAGATGCTGACCCTTAAGAATGGTCATAACCTTTCTTAATGACGCCTCTTCATAATTAAAACCAACTGCTGCCTCGTTTATTTATTAATCACTGCTTCAGGTGCCTTAATTGCTGTTATTTATTAATTGTTGTTTAGCATAATATGAATGTTGTTTCTTTTGCCTTTATACTAATCATCGCTCCTTCTAAAATAGTAGAATCGTAGCTTAATATATATTTCTGCTCTTTAATCGCTGTTCCTTAAGTGATGATTACTGTTCATCATTATCCTTATTTAATCGCTGCCTTCTCCATCTGTCTTATAATCATTAGCTTAGTACATTGCTGCCTGCAGAAAATTGTGAACTCTTATAAATAAGACAATTTTCTTGAGCATTGATATCTTTTCCATGACACAAACCCAACATTGCTATCTCATAATCTCCTTCGCTTGTAAATGCTCCTTTAACATAGCACAAAAACAATATTTGATTTTTGGTAAAACTGCCTGAAAGATCCATTCTTGTATTGGTTTGGATTCTACCATACTTTTTAGCTTGTTTTCGAAGTTACAAGCAATTGAAGAATGTGAAAAAAACAACCTAGTATTTGCTAACCCATTTGAGCCACGAACTAACTTAATGTAATGTCGAGTTTGGCATCTTGGTAGAAAAAGATGTTTTTAGGAATTTTTTTGATTAGAAAATGGTCTCTACTTTCAATTTACTTTCACATTGTACGGAGATACGAATGATGTGGGATGGAACTCGTTCAGTAAGCTGATTTTGTATTCATACAAGAGAAGTAAAGCGCATAACTGATCAAATTTTGTTTCTCATGTCTTATCATGAATCATAAAGTTTACTTCAGATTTGACATTGTTTCCTTCATGTCTACAACGATTAATACATAATTTTGGCATATCATATATTACAGTATTCATGTTGTTGTAAGCATGCTTTTCCTTGGCTACTTGCCTGTCTAGATTTTTGTCTGAAATAGTTGCTGACTTTTTTCTGAATGTGTGCTCTATCAGGTTTGTTAAGAAGCAGTTTTATGCTTGTAACTATTTTTTCATTTCTGTCATATTCTGTTCCTAAGCTCATTTGTACCCTTCTATGTTAATAATTTTAACTATGTAATTTTCAGTAATGGATATAACAGCAAATGATTTACTTAAACAGGTAGGTGTGGAGAAATTTGACAAGGAATATGCATATTCGATTCGACACAACTATGGAAAAGAGGGGAAGAGAACGGTAAGGGTTAAGCTTTATATCTTTAATGCAAATAATTTCAGGTGCAACTCAACCTTAAGTAGCTAAATACACCTTTTTCCTCATTGGTGCAGGATTACAGTCCTTATTCCTGTCAAAAGATAATTATGTCAACACCTGGAGTAGGAGACCATCATGGTTGCCCTTATCGACATTTCAGGTATTCATCAATATTTGACTCAAGTATTGATTTCAACATTCAAAAAAAAAAAAGTATTAATTTCAACAGACAAATTTTATGCTGTTGATCTCAAAACCTTTGTTCTTTTTGAAATAAAGTGAGGAGAATTTGCGGGCGACACTTGGAAAAATCGGGATTAGTGCTAGGGCAGTTGATGATATCATTCACAAAGTTCGTGATCGTCATTACCAGGTATATGAATTTGGTGTCAAATTGAAGTGTAGGGAAACCTTTAATGCATTTTTTGGAAATTCCAGGTATTAAACTGTCAAGAAATTATCCCTCCAAATTATTAGAGATTTAATGTAAAATTGTGTGTACAAATAAAAAGATAATACATGACCTGTTGATTAAGGAAAGGCTTTCAGCCACGACATAGCAAGACAATATTTTGGATTTTTAACACTACAGTCATATAAATAGTGTTATCAAGTCTTGTGAGCATTACATGTTATTGGCTTGGGTTCCTATATTTTCCTGGCAAATATTTATGCTATGGTTACATAGTTTCTGAATATCCTTTTCTTTCAGGCATTTGTTTTTGAGTAGAAAATAAATCATTGTAAATAAAGATAAAATATTTAACAACTATGATATCTTGGTTTTATTTACTTTCTTCTGATCGTCAATTCAAATTGATATAATAGTTTGAGAAATTCGTGAGGGCGAGCTCTATTAGCATGTGACATGACATAGGTATAACACATACTCTGAAGCTTTTTGAGACAGGAAATCCATTGTTTGGATATGACCACCAAGATCTGTACTTCCATGTAATAGCTTTATATGAAATGTATTTGGGAGACATTTCAAGTTTATATTGCCTTTTGACACAGTTACATAGCTCTACTTGTACTCCTAAGGTACAAACCTTATGATTATCAAAAGGAGTCACTTGAATATTTGGCCAAGTCTTTTTAAGACTGATGAATCTGCCATACCATACCCACCAATAGGCTTGAAGTGTATATCTTTCCATGAAAGGAAAGACAAACTCTTATTAATCACTTTTAAAGCTGTAAAACAAGGGTTAATCTGCAGCAGCATTCTGTTTTACTTTTTCTTCATAGCTATCAGAACTGGGGAGCATTTTTCAAACATTTTCTGGTTTTGTTTTCATCAGCATAACAATCATGGAATGAAATTTTTCTCATCATAAAATAAGAATTCCTTAGTTATTTTGAAGAGGGGTAAGGGTAGAGAGTGAAATTTCAGATACATTATGTGTTTTCAAACTTTTTTGTGCCATCTGGTGTTATTTTCTTTATTTGATGTTTGTTTTGGGCTTCCATATACTAGTCTGATTACAAAACAAGTGGCACTTGTATTAATAAATGTTGACATTTTGGGAATGAATGCTCTAATTTTTCAACTTTGTTTGGAGATTTGGCTGGTTGAATGTATTCCCTGACAGAAATATGTGCCAAGCTTTTTTTAATCTGTTTTTGTCAGCTATGCATAATATAAAACAATTGATTTTTGATTCAATGATGCATACTCTTTTGATCTAAAGCTGTTTCTCCAAGAACACCATCTCATTCAACAAAATTATATTTTTATCATAGACATTATGAAGTTACATTCCAAGACTCAAGTAGTAGAGCTTTTGCTTGGATCCTTATATTGTTTCACATCACTGAGATTCAAAGTTGCATGGACACGGATACAGATACAGTATTGGATACGGATACGGCCATTTTTTAAGAACCCCAATATGGATACGGCTGGATACGACATTCATATAAAACACATATACATGTATTTAATACAATTTTCTTTGTTATTAGAGGAGATTTTCATTACTTCAAAAGCAATATAGACACATAATTGCTACATAAATAATTTTAAGTTGATTTAAGTTTAACAATTTACAACATGCAAAATTAGTAGAGTTGCATTGGAAGATAACCCCCAAAATGGGTCACTGAAATAGAAAAACATTTCATTTGTCTTTCTCATTTGGTGTAGGTTTTGTTTATACAATTTTTTTTAAATGCATGAATGAAGTTTTTTAAAATTAAATTTAGGAAGATTTACGTCAAATTTCAAAAAAATCAAATCACATAGTATCCGGCATGGTTGGAAAATCAAGGTTTTTTGGGCATACATGGGTACAGTATGGGATACGTATTTGGGCTGTATCGGATATATATCCGTTTTGGATACGGGGATACGCGTGCCCAGGGAGAGACAAAGGAGTTTCCAGCTACTCTGCTGAGATTATAATCTAGAGGTGTTACCCTGTTGTAAATGAGATAAATAACACAATCAGTTTTAACAAACTCAGATTCCATTGTATCATTTATTCACAAAATGCTACTGCAGTAAAATTATGGCCTTCTTAAATACCAAGTAACAACACCTTTAGAATCTTGTCTTTTTGCATGCTTACAATTTATTTGGTGAGGTGTTCAATGTATTGCAATAAACAAATTGTACAACGGTTTTAGTTTATCTTTGGTATTTTTGGAATATTTTCTTAGTTTTGATATTTTCCCACATAAATTTTAATGATTTGAATTTAAGTCCCTCCTATGATTTTATTGGAGGGAGGCCTTTGTTTATTATTCTTTTCATATGCAGCTACTTGAATCTTAAATGGAATACTTGGTGTAATCACTCCACTTTTGTGCTCGTTGAAGTTTAGTGTAAAGCTACTCGGATATATTCTTTCATAGAAATATCATTCATTCTCTATTATAAGTATCAGCTTTCCCTTTTTAGTGTATTCAAAACTAATTATGGCTTTGAAACATTCTGACCTTTATATTGTAAGATCTCATACATGCATATGATTGTCAAAGTGGTGCCTGGTTTCCTTATTCATCAGTGATAGCAAATGATGGGAGTATTTAGATTGTTTTGATTCAGGGCCCAGGGTACAACTTGGTGGACAACCCAATCAAAGAAATTCAAGGAAATTATATGCAGAAACAGTTTGTGAACATGATAGTGATTCAAATATGCATAGTACAAAAGAATAAGGAAATCAAAGAAGGCAACTAGCAACTGAACTATAACTATAACAAAAAAGTAAAAACTTGTATTATGCTAGTTCCGTATCTTATCTATGAGAACATGTGTGTTATCTATCTTCCCTTTACATCGTCATTGTACAAAGAATGGGTATGTACAATAATGCACTAAGAGGGAAAAAGATGAAGTTTTAGTTGAAACCATGACGTTTCATCTTCAATTTCAACTGGCACAATTACTCACAATTGCCAAACACAAGTCAAGCCATGTGGTATCGTGGAAGTTGAGTTAGGACTTGCAGTTTGGAACATAGGTGCTTACTAGGATGAAAATTTTGTGGACAAAACCATAAAGGTTGTCAAGCAACACTCGATATTTGTAGTGTGTTCTAATGACCTAGATCCTTCCAGATCAGTCACTTTTCCTTGAAGAGCAATTGTTCCCATTGCATGCAATTGTAGCTGTTAATGTTTGTGTACGCTGCAGGAGATTTTATTTTTCCTGCGATGGTTGTATAACCATTTTGTTGATATCGTGCCTTCTTTTATCAGTTCGTCTTTGTTCGAAGATATTGATCTCTGCATTTATGAGTTCCTTCTTAGCTGGAAGTGTTTCCGGTTTCTTGTTACCTGTCACCGACCATTGCATATTGCCTTTGGCTTCATGGGAATTTCGCACTTGGTGGAAGTGTCTTATCGTATTACATCTGATAAGAAGTGCAATGGTGTCAACGTATTTGCTGCTCCTGTCAGTGGCGGTTTATGAAACATAATACAATGTAATTGCCACTTTGGATATTGGGCACATGAAGTGTTGGCTCTTCGTCTACCTTCACTATATTCATATTCAAGCTTGCTTTGTCATCACACGGTTGTTGTGGATTGTATTTGGGGGATGTGTGAAGTTTAAGGGATCAACATATATAAAAAGCCTATGTTCAAGCCGTATTGTAGCAGCTATCAGCTGTCTGAGACATTATCGACTTATTCTGTTAATTGTCAAGTGATTAAGCTTGTGAAGCTTTGTATCAGATTTGTGCCTTTAATAAAGGTTGATTTTTGGTATGGCTGGGTTTTTCACCCTCAGGTGGAGGGTTTTCCCAGGATAAAATTCTGTGTATCTTGTTCTTGTGAGATTTTTCCAAGTTTCAGATTTCTGTGTCTTACCTTTCTGGTTCTAACATTAACAGTAGCAAAGATGTGGGAAAAAGCTAGCAACTTGTGTCCCTATGAACAATTTTCCTTGGAAGGAGCTTAACTTGCTTTGACAATTTGGAAGATAGGGATTCGTTTCTTGTCTATTTGACCTTTGCATCATGAGTTGATCCAAATTTTTGGAAAATGCTGCATTTTGGATTGATCTTTGTCTGTTGAAGTGTTATGCAGCACTTAAAGTATTCACGAGAGTTAAAAATAATGGCGCAAGAGTTTTGTGTTGGAGATTGGATACAACCTAAGGTAAGAAGGCAAATTAAGCTTGAAATCATTATCATCTACTTGCTTGATGATTGCATAGGGCCTGTACTAAAGTGGATAAAGCTTGCTGTAAGGTTCTATCAGTCTTTTCTCTCGCAGTTGTAGCCAGAGTTGATCGCTAACCTGAAAGATGTGTGGTGGTTGATGCTTGTACTTTTCATTAGCCTGCTGCAGCATGGTTTGCAGTTGTTTAATGTGCTTAATGAATTGAAAATCTTTGTCACTTTCCTTTTATTCTTGAAGGGGTTGTTGTTAAGGATGGAATAGGATAAGCTATGTCATTGAGCGCTAGAGATTGGAAAACCTAGTAGGCCTAAAAAGATTTGTGTGTTGTAGAGATGTTCAAAGCTCTAATGTCTAGAGTGAACGGAAGTACTTTTCAGAAATTGCTCAAAAGTGATACTTTCTAGGATTCCAAAGTGGATCCAGGCATGCTGAAAGTGTATTTGAGTTGTTTTAGAGCTAAGATTGCTTTCTTACAAGGAATGATAATTACCATCTTTGCAACTATTAGAAAAACACAATCATTACTATGCTTGGCAGTTGGGTAGCTTGAGAGGAACTTCATGGAAGTAGACCCCCTTGGTCCCTTTGGAATTGATAGAGGTGTGTACAAACATTGTTTCTTGTAAATTGTTTTCACAATTGCACATGTAGTATAAGATGTAATGTGTAGATGACATTTAAACTAAGGTGTGGCCAAAAGAAGTACTTTTGCAACAACATAAGAATTTTTTCAACCCCAAAATGTTCAATGATATGAATCCATCCTACAAGTAGAAACTTGGATCTGAAGTACCACAAAGCAACTTTTGATAGATACTTGCAAAATCTTCATTAGAAGGATACAATTTTGACCATGCAATGACTTCATGTCCATCAGTGTCAGGAACAAAAGGAGAACTTAAAATAGAGGACAGGCTTATACAATTTGCAATTGGATTGGCACTTCCTTTTTATGTTTGATGTTCAGGTGGAACTGCTAAAGATAAGAAGACCATTTAGATGCCGCTTTTGTTGTAACTTGTGTTGGATTGGCAAGGACTTAAGCGGCTTGTGATATGTGTGGATTAGGGTCTCGTTGCCCTAGATTTAATGCTTTCGATGTTCACTTGCTTGAACAATAGCATAAAACTTGCGATCTTGTGTTGGATGGTTCCTTATTGATACAAAGAATGTCTCATTGTGGTAAGCAATTGGGTGACCATGTTGAGTGAGGATTGCCCCAAGTGCATATTTTGATGCAACATTGTTAATCTTGAATAGTTGTTGAAGATTTGGTTATGCAAGTATTGGTGCAAGATTGAGTTTGCATTTCAATTCTTTAAATGCATCTTGTTCTATTGACTAGATCAACTTTGCTTTGTTGCCATTTTTTAACTTGATTTAACAACCAAGTTACATGAGAGAAACCAAGTGCAAACCTCTTATAGAAACATACCAATCTAAAGAAGTTGTGGAACTCTATGAGGTTCTTTGATCGTGGTTTTTCTTGGATGACTTGAATCTTGGTCAGGTTTGCAGGCACTCCTTGTGCATCTACAATGTATCCCAGATGTATCTCCTTCTTGGAAAATGAACATTTCAGCATAGTTCCATGGAGTTCCTTAACGGCTTTCAGGGGCAGGGAGATCAAGGGCCTAAGTTATAAAAAGATTCTATTGCGGGGGGGAGGGGGTGTGGTGGCACAAATATGTATAGTACTTGAAAAATTAGTTAATAAAGATGTGTAAGGAATAAGTGTACGAATTGTAAATGAAACTTTGCCACACTATGTAAAGTTTATACTTATAAACATCAAAAACATAAAAATGATTGCATTGAAATTTGAACATTAACAACGGTGGGTAGAGTTTTGGAACTTTGGGAGCAAACCAAGAATAACTATAAGAATTGCAATGAAACTTTGGCATGCTAAGTGAAATTTAAATTAATAAACATTAAAAACATGGCAATGATTGCACAACAATAAGAATGGTGGGTGGTGGTTTGGGGTTAAAGGGCAGTGCCCCTTGCGGGGTTTGGGGGCTCTACCCCTAATGAGGTTAAGGAGCAGCACCCCTTGTGGAGGTTTGGGAGTAGAGCCCCCAACAAGGTTGAGGGGCAGCACCTCACAAACCTTCATTATGAATGTCATTGTCACAAATTTTTCACCAATTTTTGTTTATGGTTTGAGTTTCTAATTGGGGCTATGGGAGACTCCTAAGCATCTCGAGATGGTCAGGGAATCTTGGGAGTCCTTGATAAGTTCACTCGTCCTTGAAGTCTCATCAACAATGGCGTTGCGATAGGGGGACATTTCTCCTATGTCTTGAAAATATCCTTGTCTAAAAAACATAGGGATTTTGGGGTGGGACTCAACCCTGTAGTTCATTGCATTTCACCTTGTTTGCACTCAACTTATGTTTTTGCAAAGTGCCAAGTGTTTGCCCTACATGGTGCATATGTTCATCCCCATGTTTAACTAAAGACTAGGATCATTAAGGTAGATGACAACAAATGAAGTGATGAATTGCTTGAGAATGACATTCATTATCAACATGAATGTGGCTTGAGCATTAGTTAGGTTGAAGGGCATGACCAACCACTCAAACAACCCAATCTAAGATCGACTTTGGTGAAGAACTTTGTACCATGGAGCTGTCCCCAATCCTTGGAAGAGGGTAGCAATTCTTCAATGTGGTCTTGTTGAGAGCTCTATCATTAATGCACAACCTCCATGTGTTGTCCGTTTGTGCAAGCACAATTGGGTTGACACAAGGTGATGAGTTGGGCTTGATATGTCCTTCATTCTCTAGAAATGATTTGCAGTACAATGAAGTATTAGGTAGAGGCAGTCCAAGAATCAAATCAATAGTATGTTTTACGCACACAATGTGTAGGCTTTTTCTTTGGTGGCCAAAAGATATCCTTGTATTCTTGCAACTTGTGGTTCAACTTTAAGGTCTTTGTCAATGTTGTTGGAGGAATCATAGTATGCCTTGTTGCCACAAGGATGTTCTTATGTTCATTTCCCACTGTCAAAATCGAAAACTTCTTACTAGAATTGACTAGCTTCTTACATTGTTTGAACCTAATGAATGAAACTTAGGTAGTCCTGTTAGTATGCAATATCTCTTATCATCAACACCTATGATAATATTTGTTAGATTTGCTTCATGGACTTCATGTTGATGCTAAATATATGGTTGCCCAAGTAAAACATTGCATTCCTCTAATTGAGTGATTGTCTTTGAAAAATGGTTGATGTTGTATGCTAGATGACATTGTGGAGTGATGCATCTCTTAGATCTTGCATTGAACCATCCACTGGAGTATGGTTGTGGGTGAGACATCATTAAACTTGTTGTGGGTGAGACATTAGTGGCAAGTTCAATCTTCCAACTACTTAATAAAAAATTAGGTGATGCATCTCTTAGATCTTGCATTGAACCATCCACTGGAGTATGGTTGTGGGTGAGACATCATTAAACTTGTTGTGGGTGAGACATTAGTGGCAAGTTCAATCTTCCAACTACTTCCTAAAAATTTAGGTTCATCTACTTCCATTAACAACAACAAAGTGCATTGGTTGTCCATTCAACCACATTTGAGGATGGAGAAATCTTTCTACTTCCTTTGTTTCTTTCTACAAGAGTAGAGATATTTGTGGTACCCTCCATGGCACTAGTTTTAAATTCCACGATCATCTTACCCCTTGTTTTGTTCTGTAGTGGCTATTACTTGTTTCCTCAAGCCTTGCAAGTTTTATCTTTCGAGTGTGGCTTTTTTTTTGTGGAATGGGTGTTGTAATTGTGAATTGCACACCATTTGCTAGTCTTGGATTGCTTATTTTTTGGATGTCATTGGGAGTCATTCTTTTGTTTGGAGTTTCTTTTGGAGGGCTTAGACTAGGGCTTGTTTGGAGATGTAGAATATTTTGTCTGTACCTTGACTTTGGCCATTGTTTCCAACTTGCAAGCATATCCACAAACTTTTCCAATTGAATTTTTTTTTTAGCAAATCCATAACTAATTGGATATAGGTTCGTTCTTAAGCTTGACCTTTACTTCAAAACAAGGAATTTGAATATTCCTTGTTTGACACCAAAGTGCGAAAATTATGTGTATCCTGGATTGGTTGATCTTGGCCCTAGTGCAACTAAGAGAACTTGATGTACTAGACATCATAGTTGGCAATTGGACAAAAGGTCTCTTTGATGGTTGTAATGGAACTATCCCATGTATCTAGAGGTATGTCAAAGTCATTCTCATATGTTGTATAGTAGTTATTACACCATTTCTTTACTAAGAGAAATATTTAGAAGAGCAAACACAATCTTTCGTTGGTTAGGGAAATGATTAACCACATAGTATGAACCATAGTTTGCAAACTCGAACTCAAAGAGTACTTAGTATGCCCAAATTTTTCGACTCGACAAAAACTCAACAACTTAAATAATACTAAAATTTCTTAAAAAACACAATCTTTTTGCAAAATTCAATTACAAAATGTATCAAATGAGTCTAAAAAACCACAAGGAAGTGTTTTTTTTTTAAATTTGATTTTTGAATACATATGGATTATAAAATTGCATCATTGTGCGAAGCTGGATAGCAGATACAACAAATAGTTGCTAATTGCTAATTTATGATGATTGTCTTTGAAAATCATCAACATAAATTTCATATCTAGGCAAGTAAAAAACTACAAATTTTTACAATTCCCTCTTCCCCAACCTAGTGAAAAATTGGGGGGTAGAGGGTATAGTCCTTGCACTTGATTGTGGCTCCTTAATTGACCTAGAAGATTGTGCTTGTGACTCCACTTTGCTGCTAGATGGAAATGACTCCTTAGGTTGCCTCTCAAAATCTACAATCTTATTTTTTATAAACAAGGAGGGCTCATCATCTTGTTCATTTTAGTCACTATAGGGATGGATCTCATCTATATCAATAAGCTCCTTTGCTTGGTCCTCCACCTTTCTTGTGCGAAGTTGAAGGTTGTGTTGCACAAAAACAAGATCATTGAGGCATTGTTGAGTCAACTTATTACACTTCTTTGTGTGAGTGGCATCAAACAAACTTTTGTTGCATTCACAACTAGAAGCATTACAAGGTTGAGGCAAAATTCAAAGGGCTAGCCTTTGTAGATTTGGGGTATTCCCACCCCAATCTTCCCATCAAGAACTTGCAAATAAGATAATCAAGATTTTGCAAATAATATTTTATTAATAATTGTAGTTTATAACTTGCAAGATATAAGACTTCACCTTTTTCTTACTTGTTGTTCCTTGTATAGCTAATGGCGAAGAAAACAACCTTCCCTTAGTTTGCTTATAATTTTATAACCTAGAAATGATGAGGTCTCTCACCTCACGCTCAGATGTCATCCTCATAAGGAATGTGGACAGGTCCTCTATAAAATGCGTTTAAAGTTTAAAACTAAAGGATTCAATCTGAAAATTGAAAAATGTTTGAAGTTACCTTGACAATCTCTATAGCTCTAGTTACAAAAAACATCATCAAAAAACATTTTTGCAATCCTTTCTCTATTAGCCTTCTTCTAAAAAGTTGAGTCTACCCATGCTTGAGTCACAAATATCTACATCAGGGGAGTCAATAAACTAAAAATACTTTGCAATGTTAGTAAATTACTTCAATCAATTTTGCCTATGTCCTCCAAGAGAGGTCAAGACAATGAACTGCACATAGGGTCCAAAAAAGTGTTGGATGCCTCTCTTGAAGCAATCTTTTAGCTGCCACATATGCCATTGCATTGCCAGTAACAACGCAAACAACATTTTCTATGCCCATCTTTAAAACAACCTCCTCTAACATCAAGCTCTTCTGCATTTTTTATTTTGTTGGAGGTATCAATTGACTTCAAAAAGATTAACTCACTATTTGAAGCCACTAAAAAATTGAGGGTGCAGCTCCTTCCATTTGTCAACCCATTTGAAAGAATTGTGCATCCAAATTTTCGCCATTGCTTCTTCTAATCTTCCACAATATCTTGTACATTTTTAATAGCATCTTTGAGCAACCGGCCACTTAAATCTTTTGGAGAGGGTGCCTTGTATCCTTTTCTTACTATTGTCAATGTTGTCACCAAAGACTCCCAATATGGACTCCTTGCCACATTGAAGGGAAGGTTGTTGTAACAGCAAAATTTGCATGAGCCTAACTTCTTTGTGCAACTCTCTGTTCCACCTTGTAGCTTCCAATGAAGGTTGTGCTTCTAGTATATTTTTATGCACAAAAATCCTTGCAACCGAACTCTGCTTGAATTGGATGAGGATGATGGATTACATTTATGTGGACTGCAACTATAGCCCACAATGCCTTGCGTAGCCACATCGGACTCTTGACAAACTAGGAGCAATAGCTTCCTTTATGATTCCTTGTGGCCTTGTCCTGTCCAATTTCTTTTCTTCTAGTGTTGCAAGAAGGGCCATCATCTCTTGTTTCATCTTTTTTGGAGCTACTTCACATGGCTTGGCATCATCGCAAGGAATGCTTGCCTGATGGTATTTGAGGCTATTGAAGCCTCCACTTAGCTTCTTATTTGGAATACATATCATAAACCCTCGTACTAGTCCCATTATGCCATATTTCCAAGTGGGGCCATGACTTCCAGCAGGTCTCCTTCCAATAGGTTGATTTCCACTTGTTGAATCCAAACTAGAAATAAAGCCAGATGCCATTACGATTATATATTTACCTACAATATATTTTTTTCTTGGTAAATATTGTATTATATTGATATTGAAAAAAAAAAACACATACGTTCATCAGAAGAATGGGCCTCCTTTTGCCCTGATAAACTCATGCTCCCTGATTCTGTCACAATCCCCTACATTATCTAATTGACTACAAATAAAACCTGGATTTAACCAGTATGATTCAAAACTAACATGTTTACACTACTAAAAACCATCCATACCCTATCAACCCCAACAATCTAACTAATATCAATCTACGCTCCAAAGCATCTATTCCAACATTCGGCTTTCCTTGACTCACCCAGTAATCCTCCTTTTTGAATGTGAACTTCTGCTTATCTTTCTTCTGGTCCCCCACATTCGATGCCTGAACCATGTGTTCTCTCTCACGCAAGTAGTTCTTGATGTGGTCCCAGCCATTCTGAGCATCATGCCTACGTTTCTCCCGATCACAATCAGCACCCTAAATCAGGAACAACAGCAGAGGGGGTTCAAACTCTTCAATGTGAAGCCACTATCTGCTATTGGTAATAAACCCCTCACTTGGATGGGCCATGACCATAAATGTATCCATGCCAAATTTCCACTCTTCCTTTATGCACTCCAGCATCACCCACCTTGCATCCTCCCTGTTGCCCAACTCCAGACACCACGCAAAAAGTACAGAGGCCACATCCACGCTAGTCTTGTATTGGAATTCAGAAGCCATGTACTCATCCCCTATAAAGGCGTCCAGCATTCTGAGGAACCTCGGATCCTCAATCTTGAAGATATTTCTCATACACTCTTTAGAAATCCTTCCCATGAAGGCTAACTGCTGTTTATCCATAAGCAAAGAAAAGTTTGCCTCCATAACTGAAAACGTGGCGACTTCAGCAATTTACCTTCCCAATCCTAACACCTATGTTTGAATGGAGATTGAATATCAACTGCCCTCAATCTTAAATCCCAAGCTTCATAAAGACAGCTCGTTTCCCCTGCTCGAGCTGTCTTGTCTCTGCAGCACCTGTATACTTCATCTGCACTCAACCAACGTTTGTGTACTTGCCTCGGGATAATGATTATCTACAAGCGTTTCTCTACAACTATGTGCCGCCAGTTTCTATAATCATTCAATTCAGCCTACCCAGCTTTAAATCTGTGGAATTCATTGGGGTTGTCTCACCAAAGACATGTGCCATTCTCACCCTCGACACCCAAATTTGAAAGAAAATCTGCGTCTTCATTACCCTCTCTTTTGACATGGGAAATTTTAAAATTTTGAAATTGCCTTAGTTTGGAATTAATGAGTCTTACGAATTTATTTAATTTCCAATTTTGAGCCTCCCCATTCACAATTGCCTTAACAATAATTTGAGAATCGCCTTCCAGATGTAAATTGTACACTGAAATGCGAATACCAAGGTTGATGGCTAACAGCGCTCCTTTCATTTCTGCTTCGTTATTTGTGCCATCTCCCATTTTTTGAGCTCTAAATGCTATAATTTTCCCATTCTCATCTTTGGCAATGCAACCCGCACCTGAGGAACCCAGATTACCTTTTGACGCCCCATCACAGTTAATTTTAACCCATTTGTGATCAGGCTTCTGCCAACTCTTCATCTCAAGTGATACATTTGAAGGATCAACCCTTGAAGGCCCATTAACAGGCCATATTAACCGACAATATTGATAAGGACAAAAAATAGTGATTAAAAAAATATAGCAATTTGAAGTCAAACATGAATTTTAAAAAAAATCATGTAAAATTAAATGCATTTAAATTTTTTTATTGTAATATGCTAAATTGTAATTGAGTTAACAAATTTGATAAAATATGACAATATTATCTCTTAACCCTAAAATGTAAACCATATATTTTGAAAAAAAAAACAAAAAAATGGGAAAAAGTTGATTCAAATTAGTGTAAATCATGCAAATTTTAATCAATACACAAATTTAGAGAAATTGAATTGATTGAATCCAATCATTTGACATGCTAAAAGAATTAGAAACCATTTACAAATTTAAATGCTTAGGAAAAAGGATTTTTTTTAGATATAGTTGCAAATGTGAAATTTTGGAAATTTCTTCTTCAAATTGCCTAGAAAATCTTTCCAATATGCTCTTCAACTTGTCCATGCTGCCATGTGTGTAATGCAGGGGCAAATACAGGGTTTTATAGCCTCATAATGGTGTGATTGTTGTGTTTTACTTGTGTTGGTGTGCTTTTACTTGCAGTGGCGAGTAAACAGGTTGGACTCACCAAATATTTGCCAAAAAACTCAGTTTCTGTTCAAAACTTGGCTCTATAACTTGTTGAGTTTTTGGGAAAAACTCGTGCAGCTAGAAAACCTTGGAGTACTAAAAAATTCGGCAAGTACTCCCAGGGTTTGTGAAGTATGGTATGAACACATTAACTTAAACCAGTTATCTGGGGTATCCAAATCTATCTTGCCTTCATACAGGGAGATCTCTGGATTGACTTTTTTTTTTGCTATGACAGGGGTATCCCGCCGACCCAGCCCAGCGCCCAACCTGACTTACCTTGGTCGGTCTGAATCTCTGGATTGACTTTTACCTTGTATGATGTGTGACCACAAAATTGTTGTGAATTGGAGACATTCAAAGAGGAGGAAGAATTGATCAACAATATTGGTTTTATGTGCATGACATTACTCCAACTCTTCCTATCTTTGCAACGCAACCCCTATCATTTTTTGGAACATCTATAGAGTTGCAATTTGTCTCCCATACGAGGATGTGAAAGAAGGTATCTTGGGGGGTCATTAGTTTCAAATTTTTCTTGAATTCAAACCTTGTATGAGTGGGCATACACAGAGATGAAGTTTTAGAAACGACTTCAATCAATCAGAAATTATATGAAGCAATTTTGCTGTCATACCATTGATTTGGGGTCTAGGGTTGAACTTGATTAGCAACCCAAATAAAGAAAGTCATTTGTTATATGTGGAAATGGTTTGTGCACATGGTAGGAAGGAATAGGGAAAACATGTTCAACTCAATCAAAGAAATTCATTTATGTTATATGTGGAAATGGTTTGTGCACATGATATATATTCAAGTACACATGGTAGGAAAGAATAGGGAAAACATGTTCAACCCAATCAAAGAAATTCATTTATGTTATATGTGGAATTCAAGTATACATGGTAGGAAAGAATAGGGAAAACATGGAAGATATTGACAGCTGAGTTAGAACTCTAATAAGCAGTTTTTTACATTATCTATGAGAGCAGATGTGTGTTATCTCTCTCTCAATTAAACCATCATCCTACAAAGAATGGCTATGTACATTAATATGCAAAGAGGGAGGAAGATGAAGCATTGGTTGAAATCATGACATTTCATCTGCTTCAACCGTCACAACTACTCATAACCACTGGAAACAAGTCAATTTGTGCAGTACCATGGAAGTCGAGTTAGCACATGTAGTTTGGAATATAGGTCCTGACTAGGATTAGAATCTTGTTAACAAAACTGCAAAATCCATCTTCTAGTGACCTAGATCCTCCTTATTCATCTTCATTCTTCCACCGTCCTCATCTCTTTGACATATCTTTGGTTGCTACTGCAAAATCTGTGTTCTAGTGACCTAGCTCCTCCTTAATATTCTTCCATGGTCCTCATCTCTTTGACATATCTTTGGTTGCTACTGCAAAATCTGTGTTCTAGTGACCTAGATCCTCATTAATAATCTTCATTCTTCCATGGTCCTCATCTCTTTGACATATCTTTGGTTGCTTTGGGTCGTGCATCTTTAAGAGGGAGAAGCATTTCTATTGCATTTTCAATGTAACCTTGAAAAAATCACTTTTTCAATGCTGGGAACTATATTTCAAACCATGTTTTTCTGAATTTTCAGAATGCAGTTGGGAGTGGGTGTTGCATGGGAACGTGTTATCATGCTGGCAATTTTTTTCCTTCGGATGGTGAATTATCTGGATTCTGAATATAAAACAAAAGAATAAAAAAACATATTTGGTAGGTTTTTGAATGTGTAAGTATATTGTTTCGACTATCATTAAACATTCTAAAGAGCTGTTTTCAAATAAATTAATATTAGCACCGATGGAATTGAAAATTGAAATTCAATATTGATTGAACTTGTGGGTTTTTGATCACTTGTGTTAATGCAGGGGACGAAGTCCCTCATTTATTGTGACCTCAGCTGGCTTGGGCCAGCTTAAAAATTCCTGAAATTTATCAATCAAAAAACCTTCTGATTAAAATGAGAAATTGAAATTGTAAATATGAATATCTGATTGTTGTATTATCATTGATCATGAAAATAGCTGTTTGAAAATACTTTTCCATTTGTTTCTTTAATTTGACATGTTTCCATTCTTTGGTTGCTAGACTACCATTTAGGTAGGACAGGGTAAGGTGAGGCAGGGGAATGTTAGAATGTCCCCAAGTATCACCAAAACAAGAAACCTACGTGGGATGCCAAAAATGTCCTAAACATCCTCAGGACTAAAAAAATGCAGAAAAATGTGGATTAAGGGATGATGACCTTGAAACATTTGGGACAATTCTAGAGGGGAGAGTGTGTGTCCTTATAGGAGAGTGTTTTTAAACTAGTCACTAATATGGCTGGTGAGTTAGGGTAGGTCTCTTTGTAAGACTAGCTGCAGCTATATCTTGCTTTTAGACATTCACACAGTAACATTCCATGGTAGGAGAATTCTTTAAGGCTTGGTGTCAGGAAGTGTCATAACAATGAATACTTCTAGTTATTCAAATTTCTACTTATGCCTTGATTTCTAATTTAGCATTCTCTGACAGTGTTTGTAATGTTTTGATGTGCAGCTGGCATGCACGATGACTTTTGAAGCTGTTCATGCATGTTCTTGTGACACAGGGATCAACCATCCAAACCAATATTTCAAAGAGAGTCAAAAAGTTTTACAAGCAAAGGTTTGTGATCTTGTGGTTTTATTGTCTTGGTGGGTTACCTTTGCTTTTTTTTTTAAGTGGTGCTTTTACCATGTACAATCAAATGTTTAGGCTCCTTAAATGCATTGTATGAGGGCACAAAAAGTTGTAATATATCATATTGGTGAATAAATATGTTATTTTGTGTCTGCAGAATCCCGCGCCTGAATCAGGAGAGGCTCCATCAACACCAATGCGAAAAAGTTGAAAAAAGAGATTGTTTCTACCCCAATTTTAGGGTAAAAGAAATATTAGATGGTTCTCTCTCAACAACTTTTAGCAGAAGGGCCATTTTTATCTGAATAACACAGCTCTCTGCTAGAAAGATAACAGATCAGGAGAAATATCAATACATTTGGAGTAGTCCTATCATTTGGTGAATTGATATTTGTCAGGGCTTATGTGCTTGGAATAGGATCAAGAATCAAAACTGTTCTATTCAAACATGCGTAGGCGTGTTCCCCTCATCCAAAGCTCTTCAATCAGGAAAAGTTGCTGGTATTGTTGTTTGTCGTTCAGGGCTGGCATTCTAGTAGCTCCTTGTTATCATATACATCCTCTTATCTTTTATAATTATTTAACATCTTAATCTAGTATGTTAGGGTGTGTAGTTGTTTCCACCATGTAACCCTCTCGATGCAATCTATTCAAATTCAAGTCTTCTTTTTCAGTACTCTTCTATGTATTTCCCATTGAAGATTGTCACTTGGTTTACTTCTTAATCTTCAGCCAACTGGAATATGAATTGAGCTTTTTATCCTGGTTGAAATGTTCAAAGGTCTATTTGTAAAAAGGCATTTCCCAATAATATTCAGTATTATATGATGCATTTGAACACCAGTCGAGGCCTTTTCAATCTCTATTTTGCTCCATTGTTCCCTTCAGGTTTACAGTGCCATTACTAGTCTTATCTTTTGATATATCAGAGTGTATTTTCTGTCTTCTAGCCCTCAATTATGTAACTTCTCAACGGTGTTGGTTTTGTTGTATTCTTGTATTTGTGCATTGTAATCTGCCCACAGAGTCAAGCACTTGGAAGGGTTTTATACAACTCTTTTTATTATTCTTTTTTCATTATAGAAAGACATCATCAATGCCAATAACAAGCTGGTGTGTTTACAACTTTTGTAGTCTGAAAAGTGGCTTAGCAGTAACTTGTACTGCTTACAAGCCCGTGTTTACAATTAGGACGGCTCATGTCTTGACCTCAAGATCAATATAAATATACAAGAAATTTTATGTTAATTTTAGTGGTTGTTTAGAATAGTTTTTATTGGCAAAAATGTAAATAATATTGAACCTATGTTCTCTATTGCGTGATTAAAAAGATAAACATATTGTCATTATTACCCAGAAAAATGATAGATTGCTTATCGTGCCCTACTAAATGGCTGACATTTATGAAGGATATGATACATTGGACTGGCCTTTGCATCGATTCATGCGCCATCACAATGTGCTTTTGATATTAGTTAAGGGTGAATTATCCAGTTGTACTCAATGACTTGATTGATTCATTGGGTGAATCTTGTGGCAGAGCTCTTTGATTGCTCTATCATTGGACATGACTGCAAGGTTCTGTTCTGCTGGTGCATTTCAGCCCAAGATGGGAGAACTGACATGAATAAGGCTAGGGCCAGACCACCGGGGTTGAAATGGACAAAGAAGGTTATTGGGTTTCGTTGCCATATGTGCAAAAAAAATTGTTACGAGTATAGAATGACACATTTGAGGACAAGTGCTGAAGTGAATGTAAAATTAGTGGGAAAAATGGTGAACCATGCACTTTTGTCCTCTACATATTGCTCCCACTATGGCATGTGTGTGAACGACATGAATTATGCATGCTAAACTAAAAAGAAAATTTAAATAAAAACAGATTAAGAAATGATATAATGTGGATAACGTAACTTGATTTGAATCTGGCATGCTAAAGTTAAAAAGATGGTAATTTAAATAGCAAGAAAATTAAAAAATCAGTGCATGGTAAAATTAAAAAGGATAATTTAATAGCAAGCAGATTAAAAAATTATATAAAATAGACAACACGCCCTGCTTTTTTAAGAGCTCTTCGTAGAGATGCATCTACAAATTTACACTTGTATTAAATATAAACAAAATAATAATAATGAAGGTGCATGTAAAGGGGAAATACATGATTTTGAAGTGTGAGGACATATCTCGTACAAATGATAAATCATATAAGTGCAATATTATTCAAAAATACCTGTGGATAGCTCTAACATTTGTATGGTTCCGATTTATATACTTCCAATTGTTTAAAACTATTTACCCTAAAAGTACCATTATGTGTCACAAGGAAAGTGTCGAAGAGGGTAGGATCATGTATCAACATTGTAGAGTATGTATTAGTGTTTAATAAAAAGGATAGTAAAGGTACCATTAGTGAATGCTCTCAAATTGGGGAAAATAAATCAATTGGTGTGTGGGAATTGAAAAGTGCCGTAAGTGTAAAGATAAAGTATAGAAGTCAAATGTCAAAGTAATAATTGGAGAGACAATGAAGAAAACAAGTAAAAGACTAATATTGTAGAACAAGTAGAGGATTTATAAAAATAGAGAAACATATCAAACAATGTACAAGCAAAATGCTAAACAAAAAATATAAAAGAAAAGAAATAAGTGATAAAAAGGAGTACAACGATCAAAACTCCACACATAAGATTAGTTATAAAACTAAAATATAAAAGATGCTATATTTTTTGTCAATATGACGAAGTGTACCTTGGAACACTCCATGACGTTACATCATACCAAATTACAAGAAATAAATGTATTGTCCCTTATCCTAAGTGGGAGGATGTTTGAGTCACTTTAAAGGCTTGGGTGAGATTTTAGATATTTGCCTCTTCCATTCTTGCTTCTTTGTTAATATCAAATATCTTAAAAGTTTGCCACTTGGCTTCTTGTTCACTTGTCGTTTGTCAACCCTTGTATTTTCACTACCTTGTGCACTTAGTATTGCCAACCCTTGATCCTCAATCCTTTTGATTGTTGCATCCTTTTGGTATGCAATTCCTCAAACCCCTACCTTATGACATTCTTTTTACAAATATCACCATTCAAGTGAAAGGAATTTATCATTGCCATGATTGACCAACACCATTAATGGGCTTAAATTTGAATATGATTAAATGGTAGATGCTTTGTGCCCATATAAGATCTTCAATCTTTATATAAGGTGTACACCATCAATTTGGATAATCTTTGGGTATCATCTTAACAAATCCAAAATTGCAAAGTCAAGCATTTGTATTCACTTCTTGGATTTAAGGACTAAAACCGCTAGGTTTTGGAGATTAGTGGATAAACTTGCATTGGTTTCTTGGGGTTTAGAAGATGAAACCCTTTTGGATTCCTAAAGGAAACTTCAAATGGAGGGTGCATCTATAGTTCAAGCTTAGTGTATTTTAGTGTTTAGGCATTTTAGCAATGAAAGTAATTTTCAAAATATAGCGCAAATTGTAATCTTTGTTATTAACAAACAATTGAAGCAACAAATGTTGTTATAATTGAATGAATTATGTGAATGTCGTACTTCATTACAACAAGTTTATATATGCAAATTTGTTTATTTTATGTGAGCATTTTAGTTTTAAGTATTTTGTGTAATGTTTTGGCAGATTTTCATTGCATTATTACGCGTTCGAGCAATTTATATGAATATTTTAGTTTGGAACCTTATAGTGGTATTAAAGCTACAATTTTGTAGTGTACCCCAAGTTGTGATTGTGATCCAATGAAAGAGGGGTTTGATATTAACAAAGGGAGTAAAACAAATTAGAGGTAGGAGAGTTAGAAGAATAATAGAAGGAGAAAGAGAGAAGCACAAAATAATAGTTGAAGAAAAAGAAGATTTCTTAGGAGAAAATGATTATATTGTACCGAAGTTAGAATGGATTAACAAATCTAACGATGTACATGTTGCATGATATAAAATATTTGAAAAGGTTAGAGCCAACTTAGACATCTCAAGGAGAAGAGAGTACGCACAAATAACGATTTTGGGTTATGCCAAAGCCAACAAAACCAATGGTTTTGTAGAAAGAGGCAAATGGAGAACACGTGTCTAAATACTCTTCTATATAGGGAATTGACACAATTTTGAAGAGTACCAAGGTAAATTTGAATCCTGTAAAAATATTGTATATGTTGTTTGCTACCTAGACATCAATCTTAGGATACTTTCTAGGAGAAGTACCTAAACACTAGCAAGATAATTATGTAGCAAGTAGTAAGTTGATAGGTGTTTGAAGACTCTTCTATAGAGGGAATTGATTTTTTTTTGAAGAGTGCAAAGGTAAATTTGAATCCTTTAAAATTATTGTATCTTTTGTAGCTACCTATATATAATTGATAAGATCATTTCTAAGAGAATCATAGATGACAATAAAAAATAATGGAAATATAATGTTGCAACAAAAAATAATTTGGCATGTGATTGAAGACTCTTTTGTAGAGGGATTTAAAAATCTTTTGAAGAGTACTAGGGTAAATCTAGATCCTTCAAACACATTCTTTTATTAGCTACGTAGACATCATTGTCATGATGATTTCTAAGAGAACCCTAGATGACAACATTAACTTGAACTTTATTAATTTGTTCTTTCAACCATTGAATACATTGAATCAAAAGAAAGATGCAAGAACACAAAGAAATCAACCACAACACCATAACACAAAGATTTTATGTGGAAAACCCAGTCAAGGGTGTAAAGCGGAAAATCGCGATCGAAGCCTAGTTGCTCTCCCCTCTTCCAACTCCAAGGAGAGAGAAGGGAGATTCACTAGGGTTGATGGTTTTCACTTAGGGGAGAGACTTTACATTCAAAAGAGGGGTTGAAACCCACAAGATCCAATCCCACACAATGCAAGATTGGATGCTAAATGTGTTTCAAGGGTTAAGAAAGCAAGGCTACCCTCTTTTGTAAAGAATGTTGATAGAAGAATTAAGCTAGGAATGCATAGAAAGTGATAAAGATTCGCTTATAAACTGAGATAGGGATATGATATGAAGCTGCGAACCTGGAATTAGCAGTAAAATGTCGATACGGCGCTGTCCTGCAAATTTGAGCAAAAGTTGACGGGACGATGGCGCCCGGCGTGCACACGGTCCTTCGAAAAATCCGCGAAACGAAGGGGGATCTGTTCGTCTCTGCACAAGGATTCCAGATCTTCAATTTCAGCCACGTACCTACAACCTACACACAGAAAAGCGAAGACGATTGGGGGGTTAGGGATTAGGGGTTTGCCTTTAGGTCAAACCCCGGTTTTGGAATTAACCAAGAAATGAGAAATGCTGTAAATGTAATGTAAAACAAGTACTAATACCTTGTTGTAAGGATGTTTGTATCCTTATGTGCGAAGGTATAGATGTTGTTGTTTGTTGTATTGTTGTATGTTGTATGTAGCATGTAGTATGTGATCTCCTCTTCAATGGTTGAATCCTTGTCTTGAATGCAACACTTAGCCTTGAATGGAGACTTAGAATGATCAATTGCTTGAAAGAATGCTTGAATGCTTGAATGCTTGAGTATAGTTTCCACGCTTTTTTCCCTCATATCGAATGAAAGAGGAAAATGTAGTTTATATACTTGTCAATTAGGGCTGATAGACTGATTTTCCCGACCTTAGGCCGACCAGGAAAGATAATTTTCCAATTTGCAAACAAAAAGGCCCAAAGTCCCAAAAGAGACCGGGCCCAAAATAGGACCCAGGGACCAGGGCGCTGGGCGCTCTGGTCCCACCTCCCGGGACAGCAGGGTGCAAAGGAGGTTCAGGCCAGGGTGCAAGAAAATGCAGTTTTCAGTGTCATAATCAGGTTTCGGGGTCTCCATTCAGGTTGCGTGTTGCGTTGCCATCGTGAAGACCCAAATGCGGTCGAAATTGCAAGTGTCGCAATTTTAGGACGCTACATTTAGCCCCCACTTTAGCGGGAGTATAAGCGTACGCTCATACTTCCGGTAAAGTACAAGGAAACAACATTGAAAGACTTTCACCACGTCAAGGAGGCAAGATACACCAAGCCCCCAGTGGACTAAGGATCTTACGACTTCGATTGACGAAGTAAAAGGGAAGATCACGAGGGAGAACCATGATTGTCAGTAGTAAGGTTCCCTCACTATGAGTCATGCGAGAAAGATATCAAAAATTTTCAAGGCAAAGCTAAATTTGTCAAGAAATTTTCAAGTATCTTGAAAAGATATGGATGGGATGTATGCCCCCCTACGTTAAAGCGATCGCACACGCCTCACCGGGGGTGATTGCTTTAAGGTAGTGATACATATAAGAAATGAGAAAGGAGCACGTTATCGCAAGGATTTAGCCCCCAAGTGTGAGATAAGCCCAAGGATAATAGATACAAAGCACGAGGTGACTTCGCTTTCCTCGGGGTCAGTATGCTGTATGATTATTCATGTATATCATATGTATGTATGCATAATTGTTCTTCATTCCCCAATCAAGGAAGGTCACCTAGAAGAAGGGAACACATGTGTCTTTTGAGTCAACATGAGAGAGATCGAGAGATCTCAATGCTTTGCATCGTCCTCAAGTAGACAACACTAAGGACAACAAATAGAAGAATGAGAATAACACATAGAAGAAGTAACGAAAGAGAGGAAGAGAGAATCTGCTATGCTAATGAACTAGTCTAGCACGTCATCTACCCCCCGATCTTGCTGATCAATGTTTCGGGAAGGCAGGGAACACGCTAGAGGAGGAACATCCAACACAGCAGATGGAGCTATCACAAGATCCAAACAAGGGCTATGTTCATATCCCAAGCCGCGGTGTTCTTGTCTAGGAGCTAGGATAAGTGCTTTAGAAAATTCGTTAGATAAATGGTTATCAATATCAACAAGTTCATATTCACTATTAGAATGAACAGGAGAAGTAGCATTTTCATCATGAATAACATTTTCATCTATATCATCATCAAGATTTATGAAAATAGGATCTTTAACTCGCACAGGATCAAGACCATCATGCATCTTATGTTTAGGAGATTTCGGCTCAATCGTCGGCTGAGGAGAAAATGGAATAATACCAGTTGAAGGTGTTTTTGGGGATTGCAAAGTTTGAAAAGCAGTTGCCTGAGCTCTAAGACGACGCTTTCGTCGACGTTCACGTGCAGAACGATTTCGTCTAGTCTTAGTAGGAAGTGGAGAAGATTGAGGAGGAGGAATGTTCTCATCCTTATCACTTGGGTGTTTAGGTTGTGGTCTCTTAGGTTGAATAATAGGAGAAGAGGAAGGTCTCTTCTCTCCATAAGAGGAAGGAGGAGGAACTGCTCCATATAAGGGAGGAATATTTGGTTTAGGAAGGAGACCAAGTCCATCATGACAAGGAGGGATAGGTCTACTTTTAGGAAGTTTATTAGATATAGGCATAGTCACATCCATAGGGATGGGTTGGGAATCTTCTTGAGGAAAAAAATTAGTTTTATCTTTCAATGGAAGAACTTCCTTCTCAAGAATGATAGGAATGTCAAGTTTGGGTGTTCTAGGTTCACTTAGAGATAGGATCATATCTTTTTTCCACTTTTGATAAGATTTGAAAAGATGATCACTTCGCGGAGGAAGAGATTGGAATTGTTTAGGCCAAAAGTAATCAAGAGGAACGCTAGAAGTTCTTTCAGCTGGTTTAAAGAGACTATGATTGATAGTAACAACTTCACCATTATGGGGAAATTTCAAACACTTGTGAATAGGAGAAGCAATAGCTTTCATGGAAGATAGCTAAGGATAGCCAAGCTTCACACGAAATTGTTCGGAAGATGGAATAATAGCAAAGTTCACATCAAGGGATTCGTTACAGACCTCAATAGGTAATGTAATAGAACCAATTGCAGGAGAAGAAAATGCATCAAATAGTTTCACAACCACATCTGTTTTGTCATAGATAACTTGATTCAATTGCAAAGTAAAAAGAAATTCTTCAGTAATGACATTAACCATACAAGAAGGATCAATAAGCACTCCACGGCAAGGTGTGTTCTTGACTTTTGCAACTATATATAAAGGACCATCAGGTGCCCTAATGGTTTCACTAGAATTAAATGTGATGGAAGGTTCTTTAGGGATTTTCTGTTGCTCTACAAAGTTAATCACATTCGGAGTCATGGACACAAGATCATCAGGTGAGACAGAGGAATCAGTAGTATCAATCGCATTAGAGGTATGAGAAGGTAATGGATCAGTGAAAATCTGAAGATTTTGGTTAGGAGGAGCTACAGATGTATTGCCTTTATCATTCACACCAGAAACAGAGATAGTATTATTATCAATCAAATCTTGAATTTTCCCCTTTAAAGCAAAACATTTTTCAGTATCGTGCCCAGGCTGACGATGAAATTGACAAAAAGATTTGTTATCAAAATAGGGTGAATTAATCTTTGCAGGATCAATTTGCCTTATAGGAGGAAGAGTAAGCACATTTTGTTCCAATAACTTATTCATAATACTATGCAATGATTCATTCAAAGGAGTAAACTTTCTTTCTCTCTTGAAAAACTTAGAAATAGGAGACACACCTGATGCTGCATTCACATTGTTGTTGATGATGTTTTCATTGAATTTAATGGACTCTCTGTTCGGTTTAAACTTCCCAAATGGTTGTTGACTACTATCACCCTTATCACTCAGAGTCATAGGATGTGATTGTTCCATTTGACTCACAGTCATTTGATAATTGTGAAGAGTTGCGCACAACTGTTGGAAAGAAGTAAACTCAGAAAACAGGAGTTTGTCTCGAATATCTTTTTGTAAATTAGAAATAAAGATTCTTTGAATATCATTGTCAGGCACTGGAAAAGAAATTTGAGCATACAAATGCTTATATCTACCAATGAAATCAGTCACTTTTTCTTTAACACCTTGTTTACAATGCATTAAATCAATCAAAGTAACTTTAGGACTTATATTGTTTTGAAATTGTTGAATGAAAGCATTTGCAAGTTGTTCGAAAGAAGTAATAGAATAGGAAGGCAACGAGCAATACCATTGTAGGGCTTTATCTTTTAATGTTCTAGTAAACAATTTTGCAAGCAACCTTTGGTCATAAGCAAAATCAGTACATATTGTTTGAAAGGTCTTAACATGTGTTAGAGGATCACCCTTACCATTATAAAGCTCCAAATGTGGAATTTCAACATGTTTAGGGGGAATAGCTCGAACAATGTCAAGAGAAAGTGGGCTCGCAACATCAAATGTGGGCACACTAAACTTAGATTGATTCATAGAGGCAATTTGTTGCTGTAAAGAAGAGACAGTTTGTGCAAGATTGTTAATGGTCGCTTCAGTCGAAGAGTTCATATTAGACGTGTTAGATTGTGATGGAGGTGTTATGTTATTGAAAGAAGGTAGAGAGTAAGGTGGTGGGACACTATGATAGTTAGTCATAGGAGATGATTGGAAAGGAGGAACACTACAAGGAGGAATGGAAGGGTTAAATGAATTGCCCCCTTGCGTCATGTTCATTTGCGGAGATGTAATAGGAACACTCATTGAAGGAATGAATGAAGAAGTTGGATTGAATGAAGGAAGAGGGTTAATTGAAGAAGAGGGATTGCCCCCATGACTAGTGATCATAGGAGGAATATCTTGTATTGAAGTAGTCATTATGTTTGATGTAAAAGTAGGTATACTAGCAATAGGAGTCGTCAAAGGAATAGAATGATTGTCTTGAGTAGGAGGTTGTGTATAACCTAAGGTTTCGGCACAACTCTTCATAGGCATCACATTTGAATCCACAATGTGTGCAATACCACGCAAAATATCAACTCCATTCTTATCACTTTGAAGCATACGTTTTAGACCCTCAATTAAAGGAAGAGCTTGACTATCAGGGTATTCTTGAGACATCCATTGTCGAAAATTGTCAAATTGGTTATCCAATTTTGAAAGTTGTTCTACAGAAACCTCATGGAGAGCTTCTTCATCATTAAGAGGATTAGAGGAATTACCCATATCCTCGTTAAAAAGGCCATTCAAATTAGGTTCCATCTCCTCAGTAATTAAACCTTGGAAGGACTTAATTCTAAGGCTTCGTCTAACGGGAATAGTGTAAGTAGGGCTTACTGTTGTAAAACTCATGCACTAGAGAGAGAGAAGATTTTGAATTTTAGAGGTAGCAAATTTCAGTAAAACCAGCCAATCTTCCAGATTTAAGCTGTTAAATACAATCAGGACAATTTCCCGAAATTTCGGAAAAAATGTCCGGGACCGTGGCGCTTGGAGTGCACACGGTTCTCGCAACTTTTTTCGAAATTTGCAGGGATGAAAGTTATGATGATTTTACAGCTAACCTGAAAAAATTGAGTGATTTTACGATCTGTAGATAGGCCAAATTAAAGTTGCAATCTCAAAATTGAACCCTACCAAGATTGTCGAAAAATGCAAAATTTGAATTTTGAAAAAGAGAGGGAAACTGAAATTTTGAATTTTATGATTTTAGAGGGAATGCCAAAAGCAATGCAAGTTTTGGATTTTAAAAATTGACTTAATTTCACGCAAAATTCGATTTTAAAAGCGGAAATCAAAGTTGTTGTAATTAAGCACTTAATTTCAAAAGTCACAAATTGCAAGAATTTGAATAAATCACTGAAATTTCGAATGAACGATAACACACTTTTCAGATTTAGGACAGTAAGAAACACAATTTTGACACAAATTTCAATTTCAACAATTTTTGAATGATTAGAAGCCTCAATCCAAGCAATCACTAGACCAGCTTTGACTGTAATTTTGAAGGTGTTAAAATTGATAAAATCAGCCAAAATTCTGGATTTTAGCAGGAAAATACAGTAAGATCTCGCTCCCGAAATTTCGAAAAAAATGTCGGGACGATGGCGCTCGAAGTGCACACGGTCCTCGCAACTTTTTTCCAAATTTTCAGGGATGAAAGATATTGTGATTTTATTGCGGAATCCAAAGTTACAGCTGATTTGGAGATGTTTTGATTAGTGAAATTATCAGTCAAAGGTTGAATCAAGAGGGTTTCAAAAATTAGGGTTTTGACACTTAACCACTTAATTTTCAAAATCAAAGCACAAATATGAATTGATAATTTGTAATAGAAGGGCAGATCTGAAACAAGCATCAACAATTAAACATTTCACAAGTTTAATTACTTAAAAAGAAAATTTAGGGTTTTTATGCAATTAACCTCTAAAATTTTGCAAAAGATCAAACATGGAAATGTAATCAAGGAATCCAATTTTCAGATCTAACTATGAATAATCAGAAAGGATGTTCACGTCGGGTTCACCAAAATGTAAAGCGGAAAATCGCGATCGAAGCCTAGTTGCTCTCCCCTCTTCCAACTCCAAGGAGAGAGAAGGGAGATTCACTAGGGTTGATGGTTTTCACTTAGGGGAGAGACTTTACATTCAAAAGAGGGGTTGAAACCCACAAGATCCAATCCCACACAATGCAAGATTGGATGCTAAATGTGTTTCAAGGGTTAAGAAAGCAAGGCTACCCTCTTTTGTAAAGAATGTTGATAGAAGAATTAAGCTAGGAATGCATAGAAAGTGATAAAGATTCGCTTATAAACTGAGATAGGGATATGATATGAAGCTGCGGACCTGGAATTAGCAGTAAAATGTCGATACGGCGCTGTCCTGCAAATTTGAGCAAAAGTTGACGGGACGATGGCGCCCGGCGTGCACACGGTCCTCCGAAAAATCCACGAAACGAAGGGGGATCTGTTCGTCTCTGCACAAGGATTCCAGATCTTCAATTTCAGCCGCGTACCTGCAACCTACACACAGAAAAGCGAAGACGATTGGGGGGTTAGGGATTAGGGGTTTGCCTTTAGGTCAAACCCCGGTTTTGGAATTAACCAAGAAATGAGAAATGCTGTAAATGTAATGTAAAACAAGTACTAATACCTTGTTGTAAGGATGTTTGTATCCTTATGTGCGAAGGTATAGATGTTGTTGTTTGTTGTATTGTTGTATGTTGTATGTAGCATGTAGTATGTGATCTCCTCTTCAATGGTTGAATCCTTGTCTTGAATGCAACACTTAGCCTTGAATGGAGACTTAGAATGATCAATTGCTTGAAAGAATGCTTGAATGCTTGAATGCTTGAGTATAGTTTCCATGCTTTTTTCCCTCATATCGAATGAAAGAGGAAAATGTAGTTTATATACTTGTCAATTAGGGCTGATAGACTGATTTTCCCGACCTTAGGCCGACCAGGAAAGATAATTTTCCAATTTGCAAACAAAAAGGCCCAAAGTCCCAAAAGAGACCGGGCCCAAAATAGGACCCAGGGACCAGGGCGCTGGGCGCCCTGGTCCTGAAGGACCAGGGCACTGGGCGCTCTGGTCCCACCTCCCGGGACAGTAGGGTGCAAAGGAGGTTCAGGCCAGGGTGCAAGAAAATGCAGTTTTTAGTGTCATAATCAGGTTTCGGGGTCTCCATTCAGGTTGCGTGTTGCGTCGCCATCGTGAAGACCCAAATGCGGTCGAAATTGCAAGTGTCGCAATTTTAGGATGCTACAAAGGGAAAAACCACGGTGGGGATGAGACCCACAAATGAGTATACTCAAATATAAAGTTTTACAATGAGAATGCACATGCATTTGGGCACACTGCCTAGAGCTCATTGCTTAAGAAAAAGAGGTTCACTGCCTACAAATGAATTACGACAGATCTGAAGTACATGAACTAAATAATAACATCTATAAATGCCTGATTATAGTTCCAGTTAAGCACATATTACAAACTTTTCACACTTTACCTTATACTGCTCTAATCCACTGTTCTACAATAATCCAGAGCACAAATCTCTAACCTGCACACGTGAAATTGTGTATAATCGATCATTAACACCTTTCGCATATCCATAGATATCCAAAATGGTCATAACAATTGATCTTATATATCCGCAACAAGAAATTAATTCAACTGCGCGTCCGCTCAAGAAAACTTAACATATAATGAAACATGTACACATTGTCAGCCAAATCTGATCTCAAATACTAGTGCAGACCAAAACAATTGATCACACATTACCAAAACTGTCGAAGAAAACACTTAGACCATAAAATAAATTACCAAAATCATTCTACATAATCCGCATAAGGATTATTCACATAAGACTGACATTCTGCATTGTTAACCCAAAAATAGAGACACAGAGGCTTCTAACTCATAAACTAATCACCAATGGAGGCTAAAACTCTGGAATAAGGTGATACATACATCCATCAACCTTGCCTGAAATCCGTAACTCAAAATATTATCCTAAAAAGAAGTAATACTCAAAATACTGAACTCTGCCAGATACTTTGTTCTTGTCGGACTTGAACCAATCTTCAATCTGCCTTTCGATATGGTCAAATCACACAATGCGGATGTGATTACTGACTTGGGTTTCCATCAATGACAACACCTGATGACCTGTGCAATGTCTCTTGCCAACAATCTCCCCCTTTGACATTGATGGCAACACTTAGTGAATAATGACTAAGTGTCAGAATCACTACCAACATATGAACACACTGCAAAACTCATAAACTCAAAGTTCCAAAACTCCCAAAGCTCCCCCTGAGATGATTATAACATTTTTCACTACCCTACACTCCCCCTTTGACATCAATGGCAAAGGTAGGGTTCCACATACCAAAATTTGTTCAAAGAGCTTATGAATAGACAACATATGTACAAACATAATTCATCATCTTACAAAAGCTTAAATACATCTACACAAATATTTTTCAATAAACTCAAATCACTGTCCCAACCTTTATTGAGACTCCAAAATTGAGATATGACCACTGAAAATATATATCTACATCTCCGCCATTTAAAGATCTATCAAATCATTGACAACCATGGCATCTTGAGCTTCATTCAAAGCACTGAGCATTGTCTCCATCTTAGGACCAATCATACCTCAGAGCTCACCAACTCTACCAACAATGTTGTCCTTATGATTCATTAAACTCCTAATCTTTTTAAGCAAAGAAATGACTTGTCCTTCTTGACTAGCCATAGAAGTAGTCAAGGGATCAAATGACTGAGATATATTGGCCGATTGCTTCTCATGCTCCTTAATCTGCTTCTGAATATCCTCAGTAAATTTAGACAATAAAAAACATGATTTGTAGGCATTGCCTCCTTTAGATAAGGTATCTTGAATACTCTTAACACAAGTGTTTAACAAAACTCTATCATTTGTAATTGTTGGTGTAATTATTTATTTATCTTGGATATAATTACACTTTACTTAAGTTTACTTAGGTACATGCACCACATTGTAGTTTGCATATGAGACACTTAAGGAGATGTGCTACATTGGGAGTGTGTATGTAGGAGAATTTCCACCTTTTATCGTGTGATCTTGTTATTACTATATCATATGCACTTATTGTGGAGTAATAATTCCACCTTTGGTGGGTGATCCACCTCATGTGGAATATTTTACTATTTCTCCTACCTACACCTACCTACCCTTGCATCTCATTGAGCCACATGTCATCATTGTGTGCTCTCTTGTCTCTTAGACTTGCCTTTATAAGTAGGCTCATCTACATTGTATGTAACAACAATTCTTGATGATCCGGTTGATCACATTTTGCATCATTGATAGGAATACAGTTTATTCTTGTCACATTTTGTTCTCTCTTATTTGTGCTTTCCATTGCCTCTAGATCTTGGCAAATTCTTGCAGCAATAATTCCCTTCAACTTATTGAATCTTTTTGCATCAAACTCATTTCAAACCTTGACCTTTGTTGACTTCTTAAGAGATTAAAAAATGAGTACTTACAGATTTTATTAGATTTTTCAGCTAGCAAGAGGGAGTATTAGATGAGTCCTTGACAAATGTAGGCATAATATTCTCTAGGACACCAGATGCAAGATAAGAAACTTACTGTCCTCAATGTGGGATTTCAGTATCTCCTCCCTTGCTTTGGCCTGAGCAAATGATGCTAGTTTCAATTTCTGAATGGGGGATAGAGTGGCCAAATTGATAGGACCTTGAACTAATTCTGGATCAAATAGTTCCTGCTTGTCCTTCTCCAAAAGCTCCTTCACTACCCCAACAATGTCTCTTGTTTCCGAACTAGGTTCTTTGGCCTCAATCTCCTTCTCTTCAACCACCTTCTCCTCTTCTTCCTTTGCAGGGATTTCATTCTTCATAGATGTCTCAACTTGATCTACCAGAGGATTCTAAGTATCCTCAACTGTATCTGCTCATCACCGACTCATCACCACCTTTATTCACCTCTCCTTCTTTCGGAACAAAAGGAACATCCACCTCAATCTGTTCATCTTTTGATTGCATTCCTTGGACTTCCGGAACAAATGACTCACCAGCAACAACATGAGCTTCTTTCGAGACAACATCAAATTTATTCCTTAGTAGGTCTGACCTCAAGATCTTCTATGTATCTCTGATCACTTCCTCAGACTGCCCAATCATAAGCTTATTTATCCTTGTCTTGCTTCTAAATTCCTTTTTGTCTTCTTTAAGAATTTGATTTATTTCTTCCATATATATCACCGAACATAGATTGACTAAGTTAAACTCTTTTAGTCTATCATCCTCAGTTTGATCACTAACTCTTCTCATTTCCAAAACATCATATAGACTTTTAGGAATTTCTGACATTATCTCTACAAGAACCCTATTGAATTTGTTCAAATATTTGATAATGGCTTGTTCAAGAATTCTCTGACCGACATCATCAAACTTATCATAGAATTCAAAGAGTGGTTTCAAGTTACCTTGCACCATCAAAGCTTTCTCCACATCTCTAACTGTCATATCGGATTTGGTAGAGTCAGTCTTCATCTTGTTGCTTGCTTTCTCTCCACCGGAGGGCTTGTCCTTAGAGACTTTTGATGCTTTGGTGCCCTTGGAATTCATCTTCTTCACATCTTCATCAGATTTAGTCTCTTCATCATCAACAATGGAAAAATATATACCCTTGTGCCCTTATCTTTCTTCCTCTTCCCTTCTCTATCAGCTAATTTTGCTTTAGATTTCATTAAGGCGGCTGACTTTTGGGAACCAGAGGAGGGTGCAGAGCTTCTGGATTGTCTTGATTTGACATAGATTATCAGAATAGCTTTCTCAACCTTGACTAGTTTTTCCTCTGCATCTTGCATTGTCCTCTTCCTTGCCTCTCTAACTGCTTCAATAGTAATGCCAATGCTCTTTGGATATTGCTCTACCTCCTTTCTTACTTTCCTCACAATTTTTGGCTTCTTGAATTGCTTATGCAACTGCAAGTCCTTCTCAGCAAATGTGCCAAACCTCTCCTCTGAAGCATCAATAGGATAACTCAACAGATGTTGAGCATACACCTCCAATATTTGCTTATCTACCTCATACCCCATGGGCACGATCCATACTGTCCTTGGATCCATTGCTTTCATTAGGCATTGCTCAATCTCTACCATGAAGTATATTGTGTCCTTGTATTTCTCCACAACAGATTTAGGGATCCTTTCCCTAGCCCGCATCTTGCTCTAAAAGTTCTTGTAATCCCCAAAGTGTAGTTCTCTGCGCCTTTCTATCTCTAATGCTATAAAAAAGATCTTTGACCTGGATTACCACCAGTTTGTCACTGGCCCATTGAACATTAACAATACCCGAAATCTCATTCATGAAATAGAAGAATAGACATAGGATCAAGGTGCCATATTTGAATGTATTCTTCTTGTCCTTCTTAATTGAAGCCAGATTCTCCATTAGCTGGCTCCAGAGCAACTCATATAGATCACATTCCTTATTCTTGTATACCATCAGATATGCAATATAGATAGCAATACCAGATACCAATTTTTCTCAGCTGGAGTGATAGACCTTGTATCCGATAATCATTAAATAAAATTTCACATCTGACTCAATAATATCATTGATTGTCATAGCCCTTTTGTCAAAATTGGAACCCGTTGCATCAGTAACCATTTGATTCTTCTTAGACCGTAGTGCAGGCAAACCATCATATGCGGTTAGACCATTTACAATTCTGATCACATCCTTAATGATCTTAAACGACTGGTTCAACCAAATGAATTCATCATGAATTTTGCTTAACACATATCAAACCCACTCATTCTCATCAAACACTGGAAACCTAACGACCTGCGCAAAGTTCTTCTCCTCCAAAACCTTGAATTCTAATTTGACCCTGAAATTATCTCCTAAAAGATGATTGAAGTACAAATTTAGCAACTGGGATCCTCCTAACTCCTCAAAATTTGCATGAATGTATGCCCTAATATACTCGACATGAAGAACACCGTATGGACAGATGAAAATGCACCTAGCGGATTATCTCCTACGGATTTGAAATGATGCTTTTTGAATTTCGGGCGGGATCTCTTTGTGATATCAACTACCAAAGGTATATCCATTTGCAGAGATTTAAAATTTACAAGCTTTTCAGAAAAATACATTACTTTTTGGGATTAGGGTTTTACCCGAAATCACCTTCACACTTCGTTCTTCACATAATCTTCTTGCATAGATCGCTTATCCTCTTCTCTTGGCATGCAATGTGACAAATGAAAGACAAAAATTACCTTTTATCAGTCACACAATTAACTTTTTGATGCAATAAATGCACTTGCCCTAAACCTTTCAGATACCTTGTTTTCACAGACTGCTCCACATAAATTCTTCTGCGGATCTTCAATATCGCTCAATCTCTTCTAGAGATCCTTCCAAAACATTTGCAAAACAAAAATACAACTTTTGACAATCTGCCGCTTTCCAAAACCAACTTCTGGTAGGGGAGAATAGGATCTTCTTGAAAACTCCCCTAGGCCAGTAGCCTTAAATCAATTCCTGAAAGAATTTTCAGCACTAAATTTAGGTGCAGATCTATTTCTTGCATCAGATTCACACTTTTTTACCCATGTCTTTTTTATTTGAAACCTGATCTCATCCACTTTCCCGTTACCTTTATCATTTGTCTGCACACTCTTGTTCTTATCTGCCAGACCCTTCCTATCTACATTCTTGCTTCTACAAATTCTTGCAATGTCACTGGATTTGTTGCAATTATAGCACACAACATTTCTCTATTTGTAGTTTTCTTGTTTTCCTCTTGATTTGCACTTATTAGCAATGTGGCCAAATCTATTGCATGCATAACATCTAACATTCCTTCTATTTGGAAAGTTATTCATCATACTTCTGCATTCACTTGATTTATGATCATACTTATTGCAATTGAAACACTGACCGAAGAAAGATGGACCATTTTGATTTATTCTACTTCTGCATTGACTAGCCTTATGGCCAAATTTATTGCAAACAAAGAAATTACCATTCAACTTTTGAGCATTAGGTTGTCTTACCAGAGACCTTTTAGCTTTGTTCTTTTGATAGTTTGACTGAGGATTACTTTGACCAGATCCAGAGCTTTCACCTTTCTCAAATCCAAGACCTTGCTTGTCATCTTCATTCTTCTAGCTTTCAAGCATCACATCAAGCTTATCTGAGCTAATCTCGAACTTCTCCTTGTACTCATTTGTAGTAGCAAGTTCATCTCTAAGAATGACAATCTGCCTTTCAAGCTCTTCCTCATTGTTTTTGGATTTTTGCAGTTCAATCTTTAGCTGATCGTTCTCACATTTAAGTCTACAATATTCGTTAGATCTATCATTCAAGGATTGAGTAAGATTCTCTTCATTCTTCTTCCTTCCCTCAATCTCCTTGGTCGATCCCATCAGTATAGATTCCATCTCATGCTTCAGGACACCATTGTCTTTTGCAAGCTTCTCACATTCTCCTATCTTCTCCTTTAAGGCTTGACTCAAGTGATCATCATCTATGCTTTGGCTTTCTTTCTGCTTTAGCTAATCACAAAGTTCCATTCTCTTTTCCTTGGACTTATTTAGTTTCTCTTTCAATGAATGAATGAAATTCCCAACATCCTTAAGATTCACTTTCAATTCTCGGGCTTCAACTTTGGATTGATCAAGATCATCAAGTGCAACTAGAAGCTGTTGTTGAAGACCATTGGAAACCATTCAATCACCATCCTGGATCTTCCTCAAGCTGTTAGACTTCTTTCGATGAACTAGGCTCTGATACCAATTGTTGGAATCAAGGAACACTAAGAGGGGGGGGGGGGGGTGAATCAATGTTCTGCAAACTTTAACTTTATTAATTTGTTCTTCCAACCACTTAATACATTGAATCAAAAGAAAGATGCAAGAACATAAAGCAATCAACCACAACACCATAACACAAATATTTTATATGTGGAAAAACTGGTCAAGGGGATGAGACCCAGAAATGAGTATACTCAAATATAAAGTTTTACAATGAGAATGCACATGCATTCAGGCACACTGCCTAGAGCTCACTGCTCAAGAAAAAGAGGCTCACTGCCTATAAATGAATTAAAATAGATTTGAAGTACATAAACTAAATAATAGCATCTACAAATGCCTAATTATAGTTTCGGTTAAGCATATATTACAAACTTTTCACACTCTGTCTTAAATTGCTTTGATCCACTATTCTGCAATAATCCAGAGCATAAATCTCTAACCTACGCACATGAAACTAGGCACAATCGATCACCAACACCTTTCGCATACCCATGGATATCCAAAATGATCATAACAATTGATCTTATATATTCGCAAGAAGAAATTAATTCAACTACATGTAGACTCAAAAAATCTTAACATATAATGAAACGTGTACACATTGTCGGCCAAATCTGATCTCAAATACTAAAGCGGACCAAAAAAATTGATCACACACTACCAAAACTACCAGACAAAACACTTGGACCACAAAATAAATTACCAAAATCATTCTGCATAATCTGCATAAGGATTATTCACATAAGACTGTCATTCTGCACTGTTAACCCAAAAACTGAGACAAAGAGGCTTCTAACTCACAAACCAATCATCACCAGAGGCTAAAAATATGGAATAAGGCGATACATACGTCCATCAACCTTTTCTGAAATTGACAACTCAAAATGTTATCCTGAAAAGAAGTAATACTCAAAATACCGAACTCTGTCAGATAATTTGATCTAGCTTGCTGGACTTGGACCAATATTCAATCTACCTTTCGGTACGATCAAATCACACAATACAGATGGGATTACTAACTTGGGTTGCCATCAATGACAACATACGATGACCTATGCAGTGCCTCTTGCCAACAAAGTGTTGATATGTGGCGACTGATCAACAAAGTACTGTACACTCAACATGTATTCTCACAGGGGTCTCCTTTTTTGTTGATGAAAACCGACATTGTAATAAAACCCTAAAAAGGCCGACTTTGTTTGTTGCCCTAAAAAGGCATGTTATAAGCGGCTGGGATGCTTAAGGCATTGAGATGTTTATGTACTATTTTTTTTGGATAATAAGAAATATTGGACGACTGTGTATGGTGGATGTAACCCATTCTGGGTGAACCACGTTAAATCTCTGTGTTATCTGTGTCCTATTTTATTCCTTTATCTTTTGTATTTAGATCTGTATATAATTATTAGTTCATATTTGATTCAGATTTGCTTGAATCCTAACACAAAGTACACTACAAGTTTATGATTTTTCCATATAGAATTGAAAATAAAAATAAATGTAGTTGTCAATGGTCTTTCTAGAAGGTGTACTTTATGCTCTAATTTGCCTATATTTATTGATTATAAGGTCACTATTATGGTAAAATATGTTAAAAATGATTTTGCTACTAATTTCCTTGATGGGAATGTGAGGGAAGAAGGATTTGCACTAAGAAATGGTCTCATTGTTTATTAAATTATAATCTTCCTAGTTCCTAAATCCTAAATGAAGGAGAGTATCTAAAGGTATTTTCATGATTCACTATTAGTAGATCACCCAAGATTTTACAACACCTATAAATAGACTAGAGAAATGCTTTCATGGACGGGCCTCAAGAAGCGTGACCTCAAACACATGCTTTTCTAGTAGGCTTGTTTGAGCCATTACGTACCCCAAATTACAAGTGAGAATGAATATTCATGAAATTTATTACAAGTCTTCCCAAGGTACAAGGAAAATATTGTATTTGTGCTATGGTGGATAAATTAATGAAGCATGCACACGTCTTTGCTATCTCTTCATATCTTAACTCACATAAATTGGCTAATTTACTTTTCAAAGAGGTGTTTAGACTATATGGATTACCAAATAATTATATTAATGACATAGTTAATAGATTACTTATCTCTTTTTGGTAGAAGCTATTTCATCTAACTAGCACAAAACTCACTACCAACACAAGCTATTATCCCCAAAAGATGGACAAACATAGATAGTGAACAAGTGAGTTAAATATACTTGATAAATTATATTTTAGATCAACAATTAACTTGGGTTAGGTAGTTATATTTGGGAGAGCACAACTAGAAAAATACCCACCATATATTCATTGGTATGTTTGTATTCATGCATTATATGGTTATGATACATTAACCTTTTTTGATTTTAATGTTCATAGATAGCAGAGTGCCAATAATTTGTGACTTGGTGGAGCATAGTAAGAATATATTAAGGTCACTTAAAGATCATCTTTAACAAGCTTGTAATTGACATATATTCAATAAAAAATAAAACTACATAGAGAGGTCATTCAAAGTGGGAGAGATGATCTTTTTAAGATTGCAATCAAATCTCCATCAAAAGTGATGGTATTGAAAAGTCACACCATGCTTCTATGGGACTTACAAGATATTGAGGAGAGTTGGTGAAATTACATATATGTTGGAATTACTATAAATAGTAGGATTCATAACATATTTCATCTATCTTGCATCAAGATGGCCCTTGGATAACATATTACACCATTAGTGGATTTGCCACCCTTAGATGATGAGAGGAAACTCATTTTGAAAACTTGATAGTATTATTGATACCAAGGTGAAGAAATAGATAACAACATTACAAAGAATTTAGTTCATTGGTTGAATCTACTTGGGAAGGACTAAATATCTTGGAGCATCCAAATTTGCATTTCTTGAGGGCAAGCAATTTTGGGAATGTTAGATTTATAATATCCTTTATCCTAAGTGTTGGAACCTTCAAATTTTAAAAAATTTGAAGTGCCAATGGTGAGTTAATTAGTTGTAGCACTCGAGAGTACTCATGTAAATTTGCCTTGGAAGCCTGTTTTGGAGGGTTGTAACTTGGAACCAGTTGCTCATTTAAAAAAATGGTTTGGCAAACACACTAATGTGATATATTGGAAGGTTCATGTTCATTTTCAAGTCCTCGAGTTCTAATCTGATTATATTAGTTTTGAAGTGGCAAGTTGAAGGATTCTGAGATAGGTTTACAATTTGCACATTGTAAAATCTTCTAGAGTAGTCTACTTTGGAAATTGATATCTCATAACCGAATGGTTCTCATGCTAAATAAATTGGTTTTTACAATTTTACATACCTTAATATACTCCTTTGAAAACTTATAGATCCCCATGTCTTCATTTGATCTGTAAATTCTTAGGGATCCACATCTCTTTGTCGGCTCTTGAGGCATGGATTAGTTGCACATGGTAGGTCAAAGGTGATTTAGAGATCATGCTAGCCACAAACAACTATTTCCTAGTTGTCTTAATAAATATTGCAAACAAGAATCGGGTCTTTGAGGGAAGCCCATATTTTTATAATAAGGTGAGTTTGTTTGTCAAACCTTGGCATACAGGGTTTAATTCAATGAAAGAAATGCCTTCAAAGGTTCTCGTGTGGGTTTGTTTGCCACGACTCCCTCTTGAGTTTTGGCCCAAAGATATTTTGAAACAGATTGCTGCTTTGCTTGGTAAGCGTGCTGCGATTGCTCAACAAACCCAGGATAAAAAGGTAATTTCTTTTGCCCGCATCTGTGTTGAGATTGATTTAAATAATCCATTGTCGGATTCTTTGGAAATTTTTTTGGGCTCTGCTTCATGGATCCAACAACTTGATTATGAGTCTTTCCCTTTCTGCCATGAGTATGGTCATCTCCAACATCAATACCCTCGACTTAGTAAGAATGCTGGTACTTTGGTTGATGGCTCTCCTTCAGTTCCACATGCATAAAAGGGAGATAAGGGTATGGCCCTTGTGTAGGAAAATGGCCCAGATAAGGATGGTTTCACGTCTGTTAAATCCTGTGCCAAACTGAGGGGCCAAAAAAGATCCTTTAAGTATAGGCAACCTGATGAGAGCTTAAATCGTTTTGAGGTTTTGGACACTTCAGCCTTGGAGGAAGGCATTCCAGTTGATGTTTCTTCCGAGGCAACTACAGTAGGTATGGATATTGTACAAGAGAAACAACTCCTTGTTTTGAGTCAGCATGTTGGTCCACAACAAGATGGTTCTTCATCTATCCCTTCGTTGGGGGTTTCTTGCGTTCCCATTAACTTGCAGGATGACATTGTTTTAGTAGATTTGGCTAAGGAGGTATGGTTGGCTGGTAAGAGGCAAGGTTCAATGTTGGGTTTGGGCTTGCGACAATGCCCTCATAAGAAAATTTCTTATGATAATTCTTCTAAAGGTGGTCATAAAAAAGATCAAGATAAGATTAAAGCAGCTGGGGATTGGTTAGTGGAGTCTGGGGCGGTCAAGCCCATTGATGTTTACTTCTCCCAATCTTCTCAATGATTGTTCTTTCCTGGAATGTTAGGGGGTTGAATAGAATCCATAGACAAAAGGCTATTCATGATTTGGTTGCAGTTCATTCGCCGAATATCTTCTATGTTTAGGAGACTAAGGTTTCTATTGATGTCATGCTTCAGTTTGCTTCTCGTATTTGGTATTTTGGATAGTGTCAGTGCATTGGATCTCAAGGTAATTCTGGAGGTTTGGTGCTTTTTTGGAATCCTCGCAAGATTGCTCCCCTTTGGTGGATTTCTAGTCATTCTTCTATCTCCATGGTTACTTCTTCCTTGGATTCTGGTGAGACTATTTTGATTACTAATGTTTATGCTCCAATTGACATCTGTGGTAAAGTCCAGCTTTGGGAACATATTAGGTATGTCCGGTCATGTACTCCTTATCTTCCTTGGATCTTAGGTGGTGATTTTAATTCCGTGTTGAGTTTGGAGGAGAAAAGAGGGGGGTTATCTAGGTTGGGTCCTACCTTCGATCCTTTTTGAGCTTAGGTGGATTATCTTGCTTTAGTGGATGTTAAGCCCTTTAATGTAACTTTCACTTGGAATAATCAAAGAAGTGGACAAGAGTTGATCTCTGAATGACTGGATAGGTTTCTTGTCTTCTGTTTTTGGGTAGACAGTGGCTTGGTTACTACTTCTAAAATTCTTGACTGAAGAGGGTCTGATCACTTGCCTATTAAGTTCTCGACTTCATCTTTTACTAGTTCAAAGAATTCTCCTTTTAAATTTCAACTCATGTGGCTTCGTGACTCTTCGCTGCATGATTTAGTGGTGATGGGATGGGGTTTGGCATAGACTAGCCTAGTCTATGCTCCTAGATCCTTTCCTTAGATCTCCTGGTGTTCTCCTCACACCTTAGGGTCTCTAGGAATTCCTTTTCCTAAGTAATCCCATGACCTTGCCCAATCCACCCACCAATGAGTTGCTATGTTGCTCCTAAGGTCTCACCTACTCATGAGACTCAAAATCCCTTACTATGGCTAATAAGGGCTAATCTTGTTCCACACCTTCCAAGGTCTTAGAAAGGTTGTTTCAGGTCTTTTTCATGGTATTTCCACCCATTCATGAGCTCCCAAGAAGTTTCTACCTTCATCCTTTCCACCGATTTCACTGTTTTGAGTTTTTGCTTACAAAACAGGGCTACAAGGATTAGGACCAATTAGGCCTCCTACCCGGTCCTTTAGGGCTTTCTCTCACAAATGATGCATACACAACCCTAACTCCCAAAATGGACTGCCATTCAATTGGCAAGGGCTCAAGGATTTTCTAGGTTTTGGGCCTCCAAGTGGCCGTACAGTGCCTAGGGCAAATTTTGGGGTTTTTGAGGGTTTTGTGAGGGTTTTGTAGTCTGCCTGGGTCACAGTGAAGGTTTTGTGTGTTAGCCACCTTGTTTGGATTGGTGGAGGCTCCTCCTTCACACCAATGATGCTTCTAACACTCCTTTACACTTCCTCCAAAGGATGTACTCTCCTCTATCCAACCTTGCTCTCCAAGACCTCTGCAATCTAACCTCTCCTAACTGGGCACTGTCCAGTCTCGCCTAGGAGTAGGTCTTTGCTTTGCCTTCTTGCATTTTTAAGGGCCCTGCTTGTTTTGCGGTATGGTACAAGGTCTACACTCTCATTCCCCATGGTTTCATGGTGGTTCCACAACGGGGAATGGAGTTATGCAACCATTTATACAATCCTGTCCAAAACTGGATAGTAAGAAGACAATTTACAGACTATTTACAAACACACTCAATCTGCAAATAAAAACCTAAAATAATTGCTTGAAATGAAAGTGTTTACACCATGAAAAACCTTCCACACAGTTTTGGATGTTTCTCAATCCATTATCTTTCTTGTTCTCTTCATTCAAACTGATTGGTAACAGTTTTACAGTCTTAGTCTGATCTTTTTACTAGGGCCGTACAAAGTCTGACATCCAACCCATTCATTTAGGGTTTACAAGTACTTATACTACCTATACCTTGTTCGGTGTGCCAAAATTAGGGCTCTCCACGCACAACAAGGGTCTATGACCATTTTGGGTGGAAAAGTTGCTTGACAACTTTTAAAAGTTGTCATGCAACTTTTGCATCTTTTGAGCAACTTTGCCATTGTTGCTTTCCATGACTCCTAAGCCTATTTTGGGCTATCCTAAGGACGTCAACATTCCAATAAGGCCTAATACACACTCTAGGCACACTCAACCTCTCCTGCACAAGAAATCTCAATAAACACTAAGGACCTACAACTAGGACCTAGTCTGACACACATGAGCTCATGGCTCTTATTCATGTACAATGGCTTCATAAGAAGCATAACACCAACAAAACAAAGAAAGAGAAATAGTTTGGAAGGGTGATCCTACACCATACTCCCCCTCTGCACACAACTTAAGAAATAGAAGAAGAGATGAGAGCTACGTCTATTCCAAGTGCCTTGAACCTGCTCTCCTCCACCCATGTAGCTTCAGATACTGGTTGATCTGCCCATTTCACTAAGTGCTCCATGTAGACCTAGTGTCTAGTTGACTTCTTCACCCTTAATTACAAGATCTCCTCTACTTTAGGCTTCTTCACCTGTGGTAAGACATTAACATCAAGGTCCTGCAGTACCTTGGCTTGGTTCTTAGTCTGCCCTGCTATCTCACCCTTGTACATGATCAGGTCACCTACATTAAAGACTGGTGATATAGCTAAATCTGAAGGCAGGTCAACTTTGTAGGCCTTCTTACCATATTGCAACAGGATTCTACAAGGTCCTACCCTTCTCATCTGCAGTTTGGTAGGCTTACCTCCTTGCATCCTAGCTATGCTCAAATGGACCATCACACAGTCACCCACCTTGAACTGAACTTCTCTCCTTTTCTCATCCACTTTGGCTTTCAGTTTTTGAGTGGATTCAAGGATGACCTTCTTAACCTGCTCTTGAACTTCCTTGATGGTTTGAGTGAAGTCTTCTGCTTGCCCACTCTTCATTTCCAAACTACCAAGGTCTCTCAACTCACATACTCCTCTTGGATGTCTGCCATAGACAACCTCAAAAGGACTTCTACCAGTGGTTCTATTCACACTATCATTATATGCATACTCTGCTTGAGAAATGATTAGGTCCCATGTTTGGCCATACTCCTTAGTTAAACACCTCAACAAGTTACCTAACACCCTATTGATGACTTCAGTTTGACCATCTATTTGTGGATGGTAAGCTGAGCTAAATGACAGGTTAGTTCCTAGTCTCCTCCATAATGTTTGCCAAAAATGACCCATGAACTTGCTGTCCCTATCTGAAACAATGCTTAAAGGGAGTCCATGAATCCTAACAATCTCTTTGAAGAAGAGATGTGCAACATAGCTTGCATCACGTGTAGTCTTACATGGGATAAAATGACTCATCTTGGAAAATCTATCTACTACCACATAGATGTTGTCCATACCTGTTTTTGTCTTGGGAAGTCCTACTACAAAGTCCATGCTTATACATTCCCAAGGTCTGTTAGGGACCGGTAATGGTTGATATAAACCGACATTGCTTGATCCACCTTTGGCTCTTTGGCAGACACCACACTGTTCTACATATCTTTTCACATCCCTTGGCAACTTTGGCCAATAGTAGCACCTCTGTACTAAGTCCAAGGTTTTGTTGACTCCAAAGTGTCCACTTAAACTGCCATTATGTTTCTCTTGGATGAGGTTCTCCCTCATGGATCCTCTTGGTACACACAAATGATTACCCTTGAACAAGAGACCATTTTGGACGGTGTAATCTACATACTCACCATGGAAATGGTTCTCAAACTCTTTGCAAACCTTGTAAGTTGTTGAGAAGTCTTCATCTCCTTCATAGAGGTCTTTGAAACCTTCTATCCCTATGCTTTGCAACTGTAACTCTTGAACTGTCAACAACTTCCTGCTTAATGCATCTGCCACCTTATTAAGCTGCCCCTTCTTATGCTTGATGGTGAAGGTGAAGGATTGGAGGTATTCCATCCATTTCAGATGTCTATTGCTTAGCTTCTCTTGAGTGTTAATGTAACTCAATGCCTGATTGTCTGTGAACACTACAAATTCCTTTGGAAGTAGGTAATGCCTCCATTTTTTAAGAGACTTCACTAATGCATACAACTCTGGGTCATAGGCTGAGTACTTTTTCTTTGTTTCATTAAGCTTCTGACTGAAAAATGCCACAGGTCTTCTCTCTTGACTCAATACACCACCTACTACAATTCCACTTGCATCTCACTCCAAAGTGAATAGCTTATCAAACGTAGGTAGGAGAAGGATAGGTTTTGTGGCTACTTCCTGTTTCAATAATTGAAATGCTTTGTCAGCCTGCTCAGTCCATTCAAACTTAGTTTTAAGACCTCCTTTAATGGTGTCAAGGACTGGTGCAAATATACCACTGAAATTCCTCACAAATTTTCTATAGAATTGAGCTAATCCATGTAAACTTCTAACCTCAGTCCCTGTTTTAGGTGCAAGCCAATTCAAAATTGCCTCCAATTTGCTTGGATCCATCTTCAAGGTTCCTTTAGACACCACAAATCCTAAGTAAACCAGCTCTTGCTTCAAGAAGTCACACTTCTCTAGGTTGATGGATAGCTTCTCCTCATACAATCTCTCTAAAACTAACCTCAAATGCTCAAGGTTCTCTTCCTTGGTTCTGCTGTAGATGAGAATGTCATCTAGGTACACTACCACAAATCTGCCTGTGAAGTCTTTTAACACCTCATTCATCAACCTCATGAAAGTGCTTGGAGCATTAGTAAGCCCAAATGGCATCACAAGCCATTCATACAATCTATCTGTGGTTTTAAAAGCAGTCTTCCATTCATCACCCTCCTTAATTCTTATCTGGTGATAACCACTTTTAAGGTCTAGCTTGGTAAAATACATAGCCCCTCCTAAACAGTCCATCAAATCCTCCATTCTAGGAATAGGAAACCTATACCTTATGGTAATCCTATTGATTGCTCTTGAGTCAGTGCATAGTCTCCACTTCCCTCCTTTTTTTGATGCTAGCACTACCGGGACTGCACATGGGCTGATGCTCTTCTTAATCAGTCCTTGTTCCAACAACTCCTGCACTTGCCTTGCTACTTCCTTATTTTGATCAGGTGTGAGCTTATATGCAGCCTTGTTAGGTAAGGATGCACCAAGAACAAAGTCTATTTGATGACTTATGGACCTTCTTGGTGGAAGTGTTGCAGGTGTTCCATCACTCACTATATCCTTATACTCTTGCAACATGTGCTTCACCTCCTTGGGTATTTCTGCCTGCAACTTGTCTGCTTTCTCCTTTGGCTTCACAAAGATGGCACACTTCACTATCTGCTCCTCATGTAGAAAACTCAAGAATTCTTTACCAGTAGCCATTAAAACACTAGGTGTTTTTGAAGTGCCCTCTTCATCCTCTGTCAAAGACTGAATCTTGAAGGTCTTACTATCCTTCTTGAATGATATGGAGTTCTCCTCTCCATCATAGATCACCTTCCTGTCAAATTGCCAGGGTCTTCCTAGCAATAAGTGACATGCATCCATAGGTAACACATCACAAAGGATCTTATCCTTGTATCCTCCAATAGAAAACTCTACCCAAGTCTGCTCATTGACTAGCACACTTTGTCCTTTGTTCAACCAAGTCACCTTGTAAGAATTGGTGTGGGGTATTCTTGTGAGTTTCAACTTCCTAACTGCCTCTTCTAAGATGATGTTGTCAGTTGAGCCTGTATCAACTATCACCTTGCACACTTTACCAAGAACTTTGCATCTCACCCTAAACAATGCTCTCCTATGTTTGGGTTCCTCCTTAACCGACTGTCTGATCAAAATCCTATTGAACATCAAATTCTCACCAACTTCTGATTCAATCTGGTCCACATCCGGTGTCTTATTGCTTGAAGAGTCTTCACGTGCATAAACAACCCTCTTTCCACTGTTTGATTGTAGGCTTGTCAGGGCATCTATATGTCGGGTGTCCCAATTGTCCACAATTGTAACACTTCATAGTTGCAAAATAGGAGTTACCTCTGCCGGTACCTCTACCCCTATTTGGACCACCTTGTGCACCTCTTCCTCTAGAATGTCCTCCTCTGAGATTGGTTTCACTACCATGCTCAGTTAACTTGGCTTCTCCTTGGTTTCTTGGCTCATTTGTCTTGCTTTGGTAACCACCTCAGTGATTCACTTGGTCTCTACCTTTGCCTCTACCCCTGTTATTGGAGTCTCCTTTCCTTTTGTTCCTCTCTTCCACCTTGGCAGCAAGCTGATGACATTTCTGAATAGTAGTAGGAGTCCATAGACTTATCTCCTCTTGTATGTTCCACTTTAGGCCGCTTAGATACCTAGCCACCTTAATAGACTCATCTTCTTGAACCTTTGATCTAAGACATAGCTTTTGAAACTCTTTGGTGTAGGAAGTTACATCAAGATATTTTTGCTTCAATCCTTGTCTCTTTTTATGAAGTTGGACTTCATAATCCTCTAGTAAGGAGTTCTCCTTAATCTTACTCACCATAGCTTTCCAATTTGCAATAGGCAGCTTCCCCATGCTAACCCTTTCTTCTTGCAGGTACTTTCACCATGTCAAAGTTGCTCCCCTTAATCTTGATTTGGCAACTTTAACCTTCTGAGCCTCTGCCACTCCTTCACACTCAAAGTGGTTTTCCATGCCCTCAATCCATTCCATAACAGTGTCAATGTCCAATCTTCCACTGAAATGTGGCAATCCTTCAAAAGCTTTGGTGTTCAAAGCCTTAATAGCCTTCACAAAAGGTTCTTCATTGAACAAGGGATCTGGTTCAGGAATTATGTCATCTATGTCTATAGTTCTCTTGCCTTTACCCTTGGTGTCTTCATCCCAAGGTTGATGAGTCCTCTGATCCACCACTTCCTGTAGTTTATCCCTTATCTCACTCATAACTGCTTCAAGGAGTCTATTCTTCTCCTTCTGCTCTTCTACTTCTCTAGCCAACTCTACATTAGTAACCATTCTCCTCTCCCCTACTGATTCACAACTATATAGAGACATACACAGTCCAACAAGTCTTTTACTAAGCTTTGATACCAATCTAATGAGATGGGGTTTGGGATAGACTAGCCTAGTCTGTGCTCCTGGATCCTTTCCTTGGATCTCCTGGTGTTCTCCTCACATCCTAGGGTCTCTAGGACTTCCTTTGCTTGAGGAATCCCCTGACCTTGGCCAATCCACCTACCAATGAGTTGCTATGCTGCTCCTAAGGTCTCACCTACTCATGAGACTCAAAATCCCTTACTATGGCTAATAAGAGCTAATCTTGTTCCACACCTTCCAAGGTCTTAGAAAGGTTGTTTTAGGTCTTTTTCATGGTCTTTCCACCCATTCATGAGCTCCCAAGAAGTTTCTACCTTCATCCTTTCTACCGATTTCACTGTTTTGAGGTTTTGCTTACAAAACAGGGCTACAAGGATTAGGACCAATTAGGCCTCCTACCCGGTCCTTTAGGGATTTCTCTCACAAATGATGCATACACAACCCTAACTCCCAAAATGGACTACCATTCAATTGGCAAGGGCTCAAGGATTTTCTAGGTTTTGGGCCTCCAAGTGGCCGTACAGTGCCTAGGGCAAATTTTGGGGTTTTTGAGGGTTTTGTGAGGGTTTTGTAGTCTGCCTGGGTCACAGTGAAGGTTTTGTGTGTTAGCCACCTTGTTTGGATTGGTGGAGGCTCCTCCTTCACACCAATGATGCTTCTAACACTCCTTTACACTTCCTCCAAAGGATGTACTCTCCTCTATCCAACCTTGCTCTCCAAGACCTCTGCAATCTAACCTCTCCTAACTGGGCACTGTCCAGTCTCACCTAGGAGTAGGTCTTTGCTTTGCCTTCTTGCATTTTTAAGGGCCCTGCTTGTTTTGCGGTATGGTTCAAGGTCTACACTCTCATTCCCCATGGTTTCATGGTGGTTCCACAACGGGGAATGGAGTTATGCAACCATTTATACAATCCTGTCCAAAACTGGATAGTAAGAAGACAATTTACAGACTATTTACAAACACACTCAATCTGAAAATAAAAACCTAAAATAATTGCTTGAAATGAAAGTATTTACACCATGAAAAACCTTCCACACAGTTTTGGATGTTTCTCAATCCATTATCTTTCTTGATCTCTTCATTCAAACTGATTGGTAACAGTTTTACAGTCTTAGTCTGATCTTTTTACTAGGGCCGTACAAAGTCTGACATCCAACCCATTCATTTAGGGTTTACAAGTACTTATACTACCTATACCTTGTTCAGTGTGCCAAAATTAGGGCTCTCCACGCACAACAAGGGTCTATGACCATTTTGGGTGGAAAAGTTGCTTGACAACTTTTAAAAGTTGTCATGCAACTTTTGCATCTTTTGAGCAACTTTGCCATTGTTGCTTTTCATGAATCCTAAGCCTATTTTGGGCTATCCTAAGGACATCAACATTCCAATAAGGCCTAACACACACTCTAGGCACACTCAACCTCTCCTGCACAAGAAATCACAACAAACACTAACAACCTACAACTAGGACATAGTCTAACACACATGAGCTCATGGCTCTTATTCATGTACAATGGCTTCATAAGAAGCATAACACCAACAAAACAAAGAAAGAGAAAGAGTTTGGAAGGGTGCTCCAGCACCAAGTGGCTAAGTGGTGGAGAGAGGGTGGCCCTGCTTATGGCACAACTATGTTTTTCTTTTTTAAGAGACTTCAATATGTCAAATATCACCATAAGAGATGGAATACGTTTTGTTTTGGCAACCTTCACTCCAAGAAGAGGAGTGCTCTTGAACATCTTGTAGTGATTACTTTCCAAATTCGCGATTTTGGATTCTTAGAAGCCCTTGGAAAAGATGAGTCCCAAGCCATGCGTAATGTGGAGGAATGGGAGCTTCAAGAGGAGATTTATTGGAAATAGAAGGCTCAGATTGATTGGCTGCAAGAAGGGGATATAAATACTACTTTTTTCATGATTCTGTTCAGGCTCGTTGTAATAAGGGGTACATTTCCTCTCTTGTTAACTCAGACGGGCTTCAAATTTCTTCTCTATCGGCTATGTCTCATGAGGCTCGTCAGTTTTATTTTTCTCTTTTTGTTGATGATTCCCCTCCTCCTGCTGCAGAGGAGAATTTGATCCTTTCTTGCATTCCATCTCTGGTCACCAATGTGATGAATGATTCTCTCATTCATTTGATTTTGCTGCCTGTGTTAGAAGAGGTGGTTTTTGGGATGAACAAAGGTAAAGCTCCAAGACCACATGGCTTCCCTGTGAATTTTTTCAGGAGTTTTGGGATATTATTAATCTGGATCTATTGGAGGTTGTTAGGGAATCTCTTCATAATAAGAAGATGCTTCGAGCCTTGAATTCTACCTTCTTGGTTCTCATTTCTAGGAAGGAAGGTTCTGATAAACTTGAGTTTTTTTGACCTATTGCTCTTTGTAATGTGGTTTATAATATTATCACTAAATTGATTGCAGAGAGGCTCAAATCTTGTCTTCCTACGGTGATCTCTGAGGAACAAGGGGGTTTTGTGGCTGGTAAACAAATTCTAGATGGGGTGGTGGTAGCTTTTGAGGTTATTCACTCTATGGCGATTTCTAAGGAGAGATCTATGTTCATTAAATTGGATATGACCAAGGCTTACGACAGGGTCAAATGGAGTTTTCTTCAGAGAATTCTCCTTGCCTTTGGGTTTAGTCTCGATTGGGTGAGTTGAACTATGAGTTGTGTTACTTCTTCATCTTTTTTTTCAGTTATTATGAATGGAGAACCTCGAGAGCCTTTTGGTGCGTCCAGAGGCCTTCGCCACAGAGATCCCCTTTCCCCTTACCTATTTATTATTTTGGTTGAGGGTCTCGGGCGTTTTCTCAAGTTTTAATCTTCTTAGGGCTTAATTCATGGATGAAAATGGGGCAATGGTTTTCCACAACTCTCACATCTCCAATTTGTGGATGCCACTACTCTTATGGGATTGGCTCATCTTCAAAAAGCTACATCTTTTATGTGAGCCTTGGATATTTACCTTGCAGCCTTGGGTCAAAAAGTCAGTGAGCATAAATCCTCCATTTTATTCTTTAATACTCCTCAGGCCATTTAGAGGCGTATTGCTGGCATTCTTCGGTTTTAGATTGGGTCTCTTCCCCTTTTTTATTTGGGCATTCCTCTTTCTGTTGGTAGACATCCAAGATCTTCTTGGCAGATTTTGCTTGACAAGCTGTTTCAAAAGATTAATCACTGGACTCATTTTTGGTTGTCTTATGTTGCTCGTTTAACCCTTCTAAAGTCGATCATTCAAGCTCTTCCTATTTATAGGTGTTTTGTTCAGGCCGCTCCCATGTATTTTCTTTGAGAATTTGATGCCCTCTCTCGGCAATTTCTTTGGAGTGGTAATTTATCGATTGCTAAATTGAGCCTTGTTAAGTGGGAAACTGTGTAGACCTAAGAATGAGAGTGGCCTTGGCTTACGATCTGCTATTTTAAATGGACAAGTTCTTGCTGCTAAGTTATAATGGTGCTGGTGTACTTACTAGAATAAGCTTTGGGCCTGTATTCTTAGCCATAAGTATCTTCCTGATGTTAATATTGTTGATGTTCCTCACATTTCTTTGACGGGTAGAGGTTCTATGATTTGGAATACTTTGAAACCTGGGGTTCAGTTGGTGAAGCAGGGCCTCTTTTGGATTTGTCATATGAGATCTCAAGCTCTTTTCTGGCTGGATTCTTGGGATGGTCATTCTTCTATCCTTTCTACTCATCCTCACCTTCAATCCCTTTGTGATTCCTTTACTGCTATTGGCTAGGACACTGTTGACCATTATAAGATTGCCTATAATTGTGGGTTGGCTATTTTTTTTTGCTGGAAACTTCCCTTTGAATGGCCTCCTGGAGGATCTAAAGAAGAGAGGCAAGAGCTAGCTCAGATTTTGGAGTCTGGGGAGTGCACTACCTTGGCTGGGAGTGATGTTTTGTCTTGGGAAAGCAGTGATTTGTCTAGGAAGTTTTCGGTTTCTACAGGTTATGTTGAGTTGTTGTGGAAAACTTTTGGAGACATTCGGGTTCCTTGGTGGAAACAAGTTGGTACAAGTTCTCACAACCCAAGTGCAATTTTTTCATGTGGTTGGTGGTCCACAATCAGTGTCTCACTTGGGATAATTTATGTAAGCATGGTTTTAAGGGCCCCTTGATGTGTGTGTTGTGTCGTAATAGCAAAGAAAGTGTCTCATATTTTCTTCCAATGCTCCTTCACTAGACATATTTGACATTCTTGGTGGGATGTGTGAGATCAAGCTTGCTGGCATGTTTCTTCTTTGGCTGAGTTTTTTGTTCGATGGGGTAAGGCTCAAAACTTGTTTTCTTGAAGTAGCTTGGACTCTTAGCCCTTCTTTTATTATTTGGCATATCTGGATGGAGAGGAATTGTTAGATCTTTCAAGATGTGCTGTTGGGGGCCCACCACTTGTGATGGAAAATTCTCCATTCTTTGGGAGAAACTGTTTTGGCAAAATGTGACTTAACAGAGGCCGTGGATCCTAGTGATGTTATTTTCTACAACCGTTTCCATTTTCCTCATCCTCAGGGCCAACTCATGAGAAATCGATGCATACAACCTTTTTAGAAGATAAACAGGGTGGGGAGGTGGAGTCTTCCTCCGCAGGGCATTATAAAAATTAACACGGATGGGTCTTCTCGAGGAAACCCAGGTCTTGTCGATATTGGTGGAGTCGGTAGAGATAGTTTGGGGAATGTTCAGTTTATTTTTTCTGTTTATAAAGGTCATCATACCAACAATTTGATGGAGGTTGTTGCTATTTTGTATGTTGTGGAACGTGCTTGTGCTCTTGGATGGAGCAAGTTCATTTGTGAATCAGGTTCACAGGTGGTCATTCATCTGCTAACTCAACAACATTCAGAGGATGTTAGTTGGCAATTAGTCTTGGTTGTTAATCAGATTCTTAATTTGTGTGCTTCTTTGGATTCTGTTACTTTCACTCATATCCCTAGAGAGTGGAATGAGGTAGTGGATTGTTTGGCCAAATGGGCTTTGGATCAAATGCAAAACCAAAATATTATGGATAAGGGTCAATTACCCTTGGGTTTGTCTCAACAGCTAGATCACTTATTGGATCTTGATAGGGCTGTTTGATGTCCTTGCCTTGTATTTCTTCTTGTTTGAATAAATTTTAACCCCTCTTTTATTGATAATTTTCCTAAGTCAAAAGAAAATTGAATTTATTTAGATTTGCGAGAGTGGCCTACTTTTGAAATCAATATTCCGAATTCAGGTAATTGTCAAGTGAAACAAATTTATTCCCGTGATTATTTGAATGTTCATGTACTCTTGTGCACAGTTGCAAACCTTCATGATTTGGTTTGATATTTTTTCAAAGCTAAAAGCAAACGAGGTTTGGAAAGATTTGTTCTATTCACTTTTAGATTTATTTTGGAGAAGCCATGTTGGATGATTAATATCTCTCATATGAGATAGAATTTAGTGAATCCATTTGGCATGTGTTTATCAAAACTAAATGAATGGATCCATCAAGTGGAAGCTCCCCAAGAGGAGATTTGGTATTTTTTCTAGGGTTTTGAATTGGCATGTTCGGATGAGTGTGATGTGTATGTTTTCTGAAACACTCAAGTGACCATCTTTGTGCATCAATATTTCACAATCTAGATTGTGTCATGCAACGCTATTTGGGGGTTTAATTCACATATTATCAGTGAGTATGTTTGTGCATTCTTGGGGCTCCAAATAGATGTTTGGTTGGTTTTTAGAGGTGTTTGTTTTGGTCAAAATGGAAAAGTGTCGGAAACCAAATTATGGTGATTACCCACTTTGTTATTTCAATTCTAGGTGCATTCAAGGTCACTTTCAAACAAGTTTGAAATAAAAGTTGTTTCAAAAGGTTTTTTTTAGCCAGACTCACAAAAGAACCGAATTTTTTTGATCTAATTAACTAGGTGCCAGTTGGTTGCCAAGTAAAGATATGGAGATTGCCTATTTTTGTGGAAATGAGTAAGATAAAACCTGAAGATATTGAAAAGAGGTAAAAATTGATAAATAATTTGAATATATTACTGTGTTGGCATTTGACTGAACCGATAAAGATTATTGTTGATATGCAACCAGTAAATGATTGGTTAGTAATTGTGATGAAGAGATTGAGATTCATGTTTGATGACTAAGTTTTATGTTGTCATTGATGGCAACAATGTTTTTGTGGTAATATAAGTCTTAGAAGCCAAATGGTATGGTATAACTGGTACAAATGACAATTTTACAGTCAATCGGTAATTAGGATCTCAACCGGTAAACTGAGACAGAGTTGCACTCCGATAACCGGTACAGGCGATTCATGAAGAGTTGGATGATGCGGTTTTACAGTGACGATGGAGACATGTATTGGGAGCTATGTTCTCAACTGCATTCGCAGATTCAACTGGACAAGTGAGATTTGATATGCAGAACATACAAATTGGTAGAACACGTAATTGGTAGTGATTTAGTCACTTAGATCGGTAACACGACACAAGTTCTAATTTGTTATGTTGATGATCGACATATGTAAAGTGTGTGATGTAATTTTTTCTAGATTCAATGAACCTAGGAAATTGTTCCAAGGTTGTAGCCGACTAAATGTAAATGTTTATAAAAAGTGTGATGAGGAAGTCGGTATGTGTGTAAAGAGAGAATTCATGAGTGAATACTGTGAATGTGATCGTGCGGTGATTAGGGAAGTTTTGTAATGAAGTGTTGTTGAAGTTTTGAGGATCAAAAGCGGATCTTATCAAACATAGAAGGTGTTACTTTAAGATCTTTTCATTGTTGTTTTCCCAACAGTTTGCAATAGCAAAATCCCCTAACTGGGTAGGTCCTAACATGCCTTAATATGTAAATCCCCTAATAGACTAGCTCTGTATTAGAGTCTTAAATCCTCTTGCAAGGTTGATCCTAACATGTCATTGCTCCTAACAAGGTGTATCATTCAAATCCCATAACCGGGTGACTCTTAACTGCGTATGCTCCTAACAGGGCATAGTTGTAAGACCTTAACCAGTCAAGATTTCTACTCTGCAGATAGTGAATCTTGTGGGTACCAACTCCCACCATGGTTTTTCCCTTTTTGGTTTTCCATGTATACATCTCTTATGTTATGTGGAATTTGTTTTATTGGGCATTAGCTTATATGGTGATATTTCTTATATGCTTGATAAGTTTTAAGTTGCTAAAGTTGGTGATCAGATTCATATTGTTTTTGCTTGCTCTGATTCACCCCCCTTCTCAATGCCTTATAAGTTCTTCAATTGGTATCAGAGCCAACCTTCCTTGAGGCTTAACCACTTGAGAAGTATTACCAAGGCAAACATGGGGGACATGATTTATAGAGAGATGTCTCATAAATGTGCTAAAATTGAGGAAAACATAGAATCTTTGAGAGGCAAGTATAAAGCTTCACTTACTAAAGGGAAAGAGCTTACTAAACAACTGTTGGAAGTCTCTGAAAGTAGCTCTTCTGATGAAGAAAACATATATGCATTGGTAGATGAGGTGGAAAAACTGAATGGTGAGAAGTTTAACCCGAGGAGAGAGCTTGAAGCCCTTACAATCTAGATGAGTAAGGAATTTGAAGCAAGGAGGACAACTAAAGACAAGAACAAGGAGAAAGATCATGAGATCTTTAAGATAAATCAGGAGAATGATACTCTATATGCACATTGGCATGAGGAAAAAGAAGAAAAAGAAGAGATAAAGGTAGAAATGGATATGGCAATGTCTCTTAGAGATACTTATGAAAAGGAATGAAGATCTTACTCTAGAGCTTGCCAAAGCTAATGAGAATCTTGCAAAATTCAACAAGAGTTCTACCATGTTGGATGAACAGATCCAATCTCAAAGAATGAAAGGTGATACATTTGGATTAAGATACAAAACATTTGGGAAAGGAGAACCTTTCGGTACTAAGGGAAGGTAAACTTGCTCATAAGGCTCAGAAACCCATCAGTAAGAAATCCTTTAAGCCTGTTTGTTTCACTTTCCATAAGCCAGGACATACTACTAATGTTTGTAGAAGCAGATTTGATATTAATACTGGTTATAGACCTAATACTAATTAGAGATATGTGCCTAGAAGATTTGAAGGTTATTGTTACACATTCAAGATGTATGGGCATAGATATATTGAATGCAGGTATGGAGAAAATAATCCTACTCCTCACATGAATCAGAGATCTGTTGGTGAGTGGAGAAGAAATTTCAATGATCGGAGAAGTCCTAATTGGAAAAGAACCTATACTAACCAGTCTAGTCCCTATGAGATGGAGAAAAGAATGAATATGGTATGCACAATCTGTAATAACTTTGGTCATGTGGCCATGAATTGTAGAAGAAGGACTAGGAGAGGCAATGCTGGACCTTGGAGAGCTTCTGGTATGGCCTGCTGTCATTGTCATAAACCGAGACATATGGAAAAGTTCTGCAGAGTTAAAGTGAACAAACCGATTGTCGTGCTCTGTGAACTGTACCTGTACCTGCAACCACAATGCACTCAATAAATCATTATAAGCAATGGTTAGTAAATTGAAACAATGAAAGATAAAACCATAGCTAATCGACTTATTGCCTCCTAGTAAATGCAAGTATGAAAAATGCTCTCAGATCTGATTATGCATACTCCAATGACTTGACTACACTTAGATGGAGGATTTGATGGATGAAAATGCATGACCTAGCAAGAATAGAATGATTAAGCTATATGAGTTCATGATTGATCTAGAAAATGAACTAAGATTAAGATGCAATTAAGCTAAGATTAAGCATGATAAAATTGCTAAAGAATTATAAACTAGAAGCTAGATGCCTATAATAACAATGCATAAGATGAGAATGAGACGGGATCAAATGATATGCAAGAATGATATAAAATTGGGACTCATATTGCTCCAAAATGAGGTATATTTATAGGATTTCCAAGGCTAGGGGTGATGTGGCAGGAATCAACGATCAAGATTGATCTGAAGAGATCAATGGTTAAATTGGAGGAGGATGGTAAAGGGGCTTGGATTAAAGGGAACATCTGTCATCTCTATGGTGACAAGTGTCAATAGGCTTCTAGAAGGAGTTAGATGAAAGGGAACACTTAGTGACAAGTTTCCCAAAGCTTCTAGAAGATGTTGGATGGAAGGGGACATGGTGGGTAGGTAGAATGGGTTAAGTTTAGGAGTGGTTAGGTTTAGGAGTGGTAGAAGTTAGGAGAATTTGAATTTAAAAATTCAAATAATGGACTAATTAATTTCAACAACTCATAATTTATTTGTTTTAATTAATTAAAGGATTTAGAAGAAATGATTTTGATGGGGGGAATTATTAATTTGAATTAATTAATCAAAGGGGATTATTGAAATGAACCTATTAAATAAATCCTTAGATTTATTAATAAGTAGATGAAAAGGGGAATTTAATCAAATTGCTTAGTGAATTCAATTAAATTGGGGAGGGAGATTAATTAAATAATTGCTTATTTAATTAATTATCTTCAGACCATTTTTAGGTGTATACACTGGTGAATCAATCAGGTGACCGAAAAGGGAAGATGAATGTTGATGTGGAGGAGACCAGAGCTGAAATCAATAGAATCTAAAAAAAGAAGGATGATGAGGTAACTGAAGTAAAATCATCTGAAGATCCTATTTCTTCACCTAGCGTGGAGAACCTTTCACCAACAAACTAAGCTGTTTGAAAGCTTAGGGGGAACTTAATGTTAGATCTATTTCCGAACCCTTTGAAGGACCATGAGGTATGTTAAATCTGCATACTTTGATGTAATATGATGTTAAGAAGTGACTCTGTGATCAAACTAGTAGGTTTGATGTGTTATGTGAATCGATATTGTGTTATAAGACATTTTAGTGTTTTACCAGTAGTAGCATTTATGCGGTAGATAATGGGCAAATAAAAGAAACGTTTTGAATTTTATTTGTCACATTGCATTTGGAGAACGAATGAAGAACAACAAAATTTGTGTTTGCAACATCTAACCTGTTTGACGGAGATTCAAAGTGATCTAGTCTGATTTGTGAACGACAATCTATTTAGAGAACTTCGTCGCTGTCTGAAGCCCTAGCGCTGAAGCGAGAAAAGGTATTTATCAGGAATCTTATCTACTTCTGAAGTTTGATTTGTTGAAAATGGATACACCACATCTAGTTGATGTTACCGATAGGCAACATCTCGAATTCAAAAGACATCCATTTAAATCCGAAGAAACTGATCCCATCAGATCCCTATCTGAAGTACCCTATGGTCTATTACATGTTGAAGATGTTAGATCATTTTACCATTGCAAAGTGGAAGATTTGGGTGTGGTTGCTATTTTTGATTAATATAGAGAACTGTGTGATGAGAATGGTATTCTGAAGGAACAATACAAGAAGGTTACCGACAAAGGGTTTCATCATGCACTTAATTTCATCGATGACTTTGTTGATGAACATGTTAGATATGTGCTTAGTAGGATACATGATCAATTTGTGTGGCTTGACCGACCACATAAAATCTCTAAGGAAGCCATTCACGTAGTCACTAGACTTTGTGCAACTGGTGAAGTCCCTTTATTGAGATCCCTTCCAAAGAATGATGTAGAAAAGCTAACATGATCCAAATGGGATGGCAGAGCAATGTTAGTGAACAATATCAGTGATCTGACAGTGAAATATGCTTCTATGGTGATTGGTTATAGGGTATATTACTCAAGCAGAATGAATAGTGTACCGGTAGCTGCTATTCATACTGCTTATCGGATGATCAAGGAAGACGTTGATTATGATATATATGAAGAATTGGGACGTCAATTGATGTTAAACCTGGAGGCTATTAAGAAAGACAAAAGATTGAGGTTCAAATTTGGTCAACTCATTCTTGGTCTATTATTTTATTTTCAAAATTCTTTTCCTGGTATTGGAGATATTCAATGGATTGGAGGTACACCTTCTTTAATGCAAATGAAGAATAGCATTAGGATGCTAGGTAATGATTTTGATAAGATTGCATGGGGATACTTCAAGGATTTTCAGAAGAAAATGCATGCAAGAGAAAGGATACCGACAAAGGTAGTTAACTGGTATGAGAATAAATTTTTTTATGGTAGACACAAATACTTGTATGATGGAAGTAGTAGAACGCCAAACTACTTGGGTTATGCCCATGGGGTATGAAGTTGGTAAAGAACTGTTGATTGCATATGCTGACCACCTACTTGGACAACCGGTTGATACCACAACAAAGAGGTTTGGTACTTACAAGGAGAAATCCCTTCAAGTACACTTTGAATTCCAGAAACTGGTTATAGCTAAGAAAGTTAGGATGGAAGTTGAAGCCTTTGTTGAGCAAGCATGATTCACAAAGGAATAGATTGCTGAAGCTAGAGAAAAGCATGGTGCTCAACAGGTTGGAACATCTAGTACTCCCATCGGCACCTCCACCGGTATGCAAATGAGAGTTGGAAAAGGGAAAGCTGTAGAAAAAGAGAAACCAACAACTGTAAAGAAAGAAAAACCAACAGTAAAATATTCAAAGATTCAGTTCCAAAAAAGGAGGAAAGGTTGTTGATCCTCCAACTGAATCAGTTAAAATTGGTAAAAGAAAGAATCAACAAGTTCAAAAACCACCACCGACAGATGCATATGATGAAGACACTGAATTTGAGAAAGAGAAGAAAGTCTTAAGGACCAGTCGCAAGAAATCTAAGGTTGTTGGAACCTCCACTATCAAATTTGCAGATAAACCGGTAAATAAACCTACTTCTCTTGATAAACTGTTAAAAAGTAGTAAGGAATATGGTGTTCTTAAGGGTTTGAATAAACTATATGATAATCTTGGTGAGAATGAACAAAGGTTAATAGAAGATGCAGTTGTGTATATGATGAATAAATATAGTAAAGTCCTTATTGAGCTGCAAGGGAAAATTTCAAATGCATTATACAACAAAATTAATGCAAGGTGGCAGGTTGCAATGAAGTAGGACAAAGAATTTGTTGAGTATACACTCAAAAGTCTTCAACCGGAAGCCACAAAGGAAGAATTAGATGATATTTTGTTGAATGCAAAATCTTCTTTTAGATCTAAGAAAAGACTGACAGGGATGTTAATCGGTGAGACTCAATCAGTCCAGCAAGAGACTGGAATTTTGTTAAAGAAGTCTTTGGGTCTAATTCCTACTGCAAAGGAATATGATAATGATGATGAACCTGTAAAGCTTAAGGGTGAAGATTTTCCAGAAGGTATTAAACCTACTGATTTTAAGCCCGATAACATTGTGTTAGATGATCAACCGGGGAAAACACAAACTAAACCGGTGTTTATTCCTGATAATGATAATGGTGATAATGTTGATAATACTACTGATAATATAGGTGTGTATGATGTAGATGTTAAAATGTATGAAAAATATGAGCAGAATCAGGATCAAGAAGGAAAGAAAGATGGAGAAGAAAAGAAGGACGAGAAGCCATCGATAGATAATCAGACTGTAGATACTCAATTGCCACCGGTAATGGACAATGTGTATGGTGAAAAGTGGATAATGAAAATAACAATATTGAAAGACTAAATGAATTCAACCACAAAACCCTAGCCTAACAACAACAAAGATCCACCATAACATATGAAGATTACTTAAGACAATGCAAATCAACAAAATAAAAAAGATTATACCACCACATGTCCACTAGGGTTTGTGTTAGAGTATTCCGGTCTTTACTTGATTAATTAAACAATATTTATTTAATTATTTAAGTTCCCTTATCTCTTTTACACTTAAGCTAACTTTAGGTGCATAATAATTAATTCTTTTATTAATTATTATGTGCAAGCCTAGGTTTTCCTTTTTAGGGTTTCTTGGCCTATTAGAGGTTATCTCTTTTCTTTGTATTATAAGGATTATCACATTACACATTTTGTGAATATTGAGCTCTCATCTTTTGAGCATATTTTCTGTGTATTTGTTTTTCTGTTATTTGCTTCCTTGCTTCTCCTTGTAACATGTTATTCAGCTTGCAGAGATCATTTGGGCTCCTGTGGTGTTTTATTTCTCAACTCTCACATGGTATCAGAGCTTCAGATCTGCAACTATCTGTTCTTGTTTTGAGAATTTTTTGCATTGGAAGCAGATCTGGGGTTTCAGGAAATTTTTTTATGCACCTAGGGATAGGTCTTTTTTTTCTGAGCACTTTGGGCCTAAACAGACCTTACCATCATACTCAGAAGGCCCAAAACCCTAATGGTCATATAAAACTTGACCTTTTTTGGCTCCTGAGCCTCTGGGAGTTATTTTTTCTCCAGTACCAGGCCATATGACCTTGACATGCAGTTTGAGAAATTTAAAAAAATAAAATAAAATGCCTTTTTATGGCATGCAGGCCGAATGATTTTTTGATTAAAAAAAAAAAAAAAAAATCATTAAAATGGGTAAGTGTTTTTTTTTTAAATCAAAAATCTTTTTGGGGCTCCCACGGTATGCAGGGTACTGTGGCCCCCCTGACATGTCACAGGCCCTACCGCCACTGTTAGAGTGGGCCCCCGTAGGCCATTGGCATCTTTTGGCCCCCGCCAGTGCCCTCCAGCCCCAGCTGACCCCTGCCCCCTGCCCCCGTCGGCGTCCTACCCTCCGACCCTGCCGACCTCCTCTGGCCCTCACCGACACCTTCCCTCCGGCCCTCGCTAGCCGCTGCACTCACTCACGCCTCCACCGTCGCCGACCTTCTCCATGCTGGCCCCCGGCCCCGTCGGCCTCCCTACCGCAGCCCGCGCTGTGCTTGCACCCGCTACTGCCGCTCCACCCGAGCCTGCTTGCGCTCCGCTGGTGCCTTTGCCTTCCCGGACATAGCTTCGCTAGAAATCTTAGCTCCACTGCCTGACCACCTCTGTGCCACCCACTCGCCATCGACGCGCCGCCTACGAGCCACCTCCACCCGACCCTGCCCTTGTTGCACCTCCCTCTTGCCTCTTTTAGGGGGGGTTGGTTTTTTTGCCATAACTTGGGCAAACAAAGTCTTTTTTTTTGAAAACGAATAGGCATCGGAAAGTTGGTTCCGAGTCGGACCTCGTGGTGTTGGAATTTTTTTTCAATTTTGCTGTTTGACTGTGTTTTTTTTTCCAGTCAAAGTGGGGTCTCTTTTTTGTACTCCAGGAGCCGTAGAATGAGCATCTAAACTCCGTTTTTTGAAAACTTTATATCATTGGAAATCTTGTTCTGTGTAATTTCCAGCCATATGGGTTTTCTTTCCAGATTCTTCTCCAGGAATATTTTATTGAGTTTTTTGCTTTTCAACATTCTGGTGGATATCTTGGTTGTTTTAGGTCCTGGGATCTCTTCTCTGAGTAGGATGTCTCAGTTTTGGCTGTTCTTTCTATTTATAGTCTTATTATCATTGTAGCATTTCATTTATGCAAACACACTGAGATAAAGTGCCATCATGCATTGTTTACTTGGGATCTTGCACATCTTGTGCCTTATTGTACATGCACTACTTATGAAGTGCCATGAGGGGGTTGATGTTTGCCTTTTGTTTTCCATCCACCTTGGTCAAGTGAGAGTTCCTTCTATGACGTTCACCTCATGCTGTGTGTCAAGTGAGTGTCCTTCCATGACACTATGTACTTTGTCTGCGCCTTTGATGTTCCTGGTTCTTCGTCGTGCAGTTCTTGTTGGCCGTTCTTTTAAGTGTACCTGTCCCTCTCCCTCTTCAGCATTATGGGGAGGTTTGTCTTGTTGGTTCTAATGGTTCCTTGGTTCAATTGATCATCTCTTCATGCTTTGGTTTCTCATGCCATCTGTATCTTCAAGTTCAATTGTTTGCCTTTGTTTGCCTTCTGATTCGAGTAGTGTCATTTGAGGGCACTCATACAAATTACAGTCTTCTCTACCTGGTCATGTTCTATTTTAGTGGAGGTTCTTCAGATCAACAGTTATTCTTTGACAGTGTTTGCAGGTTCTTCATGCTTCAGTGATTCTTCTGATCTTCTCTTGTTCCTACCTTTTTGGAACATTCTTGTTTGGAGGCTTTTTCAGTCCTTCTTCTTGCCTTTCCATCTCTATTTGGAGTAGAGTTTTTTTCTCCACGTGGTTTTCTCTATTTCTCCGGTTCATAGAGATTTGGTTGTATTTAGGTACCTGATCAGGCCTTGTTGCCGGGACCCATCTTTCTTTCTTTTAGTAGCTGTTCTAGGTTTTTGTTTAATTATTTAAGTTCCCTTGATCTCTTTTACACTTATGCTAACTTTAGGTGCATAATAATTAATTTTTTTATTAATTATTATGTGCAAGCCTAGGTTTTGCTTTTTAGGGTTTCTTGACCTATTAGAGGTTATCTCTTTTCTTTGTATTGTAAGGATTATCACATTACACATTTTGTGACTATTGAACTCTCATATTTTGAGCATATTTTCTGTGTATTTGCTTCCTTGCTTCTCCTTGCAACAAGTTATTCAGCTTACAGAGATCATTTGGGCTAATGTGGTGTTGTATTTCTCAACTCTCACAGTTTGAATCTTCATTCTTCCTATCTCCATTGATCTTGCTTGATATATTTGCTCTCAGATTTTATGTGTGCACAAGAGCTCAACAAGGAACTAAAATGTGGTTGATAGCTTGATCGCAAAAATGCTTGATTGCATAAGATTGATTAGCTGAATAGAATGCTTAGGGTTGATAATGGAAGAAGCACATCCTTATATAGAAGACACTTTAGAAAATGAAGGGATAAGATTAAGAGGTGTAAAGATAAATGGTCGGGTAGGATTAGAGGGTAGGTAGAGGAAATAATTAAATAATAAAAGGGGTATGTAGTGTAGGAATTAAGAGATGAATGATATGTGTCATGGGTAGAAAAGGCTAACAAATTAATTAAATAAATAAAGATTTATTTAATTAATAGAAGAAGTGAGATTCAAGTAAATAAATAAAATATTTATTTAATTTAGGGGAATGACAATTTAAATAAATAAATGTATTTATTTAAATGAGGAAAAAAAAAGGCTAGAAAAGGATAAATGAATTAATTAAATAAATAAAGATATATTTAATTAATAGAAGAATTAGGATTAAATAATTAAATAAATAAAAATATTTATTTAATTAGACAGGACAATTTAGGTGTCTACATTTTGCCCCCCTTTGAGACAATGCAACTTGTCGCGTTGTTTCAAAGAAGATAAGATGAACTGATACAAAGTTGCCCCAAGACGGGAATGATATGCCCCTTCGAGAGATTGGATGAATTGTGTTTGAAAATATCACAACCAATCTCTCGATAAGAAAGAAAGGATAAAAATGACTGATAGGACAGGACAGACTGACAGAGTCAGGGGATAAAGAAGACTGACTCGGGAGACTAGGGCTAGGGTAGTCTATAAGATAGACTATGAGGGAAAACATCCTCATTGTCATCCACACACCTAAGAGATCAAAGTGCAGAGAGAGCATAGAACAGAGAAGTCAGAAAAGATGGCATTGGTGCACATATTAGACCGTGTTCACCGATATCAGAGGCCAACAGATGTAGGAGAGCCAATGAGTACCAAAAAACCTCCTTGTACTTTGGTGTATTAATTGTTGTCATAAATGCATGTTACGTAGGGCTAGAAAATGCCAAGCGGGGGGGGGGGGGGGGGGGCAACGTTCAAGTATGTCTGTGTTGGTGCCAGGCGCGTCTAGGAATGATAGGAACGATTGTATCTAGTTTAAACACATCTATAATTTCAAAGGCGTTTGTGCCAGATGCGAGCACGTCTATGTTGAGCAGACACACTTATGCAAGATTGAGTCATGTATGTGTGTTTTAGGTGCGTGTGTGCAGGGAAGGCATGTTTGTGTAAGTTTAAAGCACGTTTACATCTTCAAGGTCAAATCGACAGTTCTGTGATAAACAGACACTGTCAATTGGTTAAGCTGTTGAGAGGATACACTCAAACAGGTCCTCTAGGGAAGACTAGGATAACAGATAGGGTTGGGATTGACAATTCTGTGATAGAACATACATTGTCAATCACGAAACTACTCAAGAAGATACACTCAAGCAGAGGCCCTAGGATAGGATAGAGCGAGGTACTTTGTGATGAACATGGAGTACCATAGAAATTGACAATTCTGTGATAAAACATACATTGTCAATTGGATAATCTACTCAAGAGGATGCACTCAAGTAGGTGCCCTAAAAGATAAGATAAAAATAACAATTTGTGATGAACATGGAGTACTACTAGGATAGAGTGCCATACGATAAATATAAGCACTAGGATAAAAAACAACAGTTTGTGATGAACAAGGAGTACTACTAGAACAATCTATTAAAATAGGTATCCATGATAGTTTCCTCAACTTCTGCAAAATCCACGGATGCATTGTCATTTTCATTATGATTTCCATTGTTATTGTCATTGTCTGGTATATTACTGCGATTTTCAAATGGATTGTAGAATTTGTCTCCATCAAACTCATAGGTACTCATGTTTAAAGACCTTAAAGCTTTTTTGGCTTCCCTTCTAGACCTTTGTGAATGGGTTTCAACCATGGATTAAAGTCTTGACCAAAATGAAAGGTAGGATGAAAATGCAAAGACTATGGAAGACCAAGAGGTGTATGAAGTGTATATGAATCTAGGGTAAACTTGCAATGTCCAAGAGTGTAAGACCAATGTAGGAGAGTAAGGTGTGACTTCCAAAGAGATGATGAATCTCTTGATGAGGTAAGTTGACCTTGACTCAAGAAGACCAAATGAGACCCTAAGATGATAGATCTTGATGCGGGACTCACCTAGTGTTGTATTGCAGTAGGTTCACAAAGTCTGATGAGGACAAGCAAAGTAACCTTTCGATTCAAATTTGGAAGGTATGTATGAGGGCAATGCAAGTGAAGGAAAATGATTGACTATGTGTGACCAAGACAGGTTGACTGAAGAATGAAGCCCTATAGGAAGCAACCTTAGACTCTTTAGATCTGAAAACTTAATTCCTTATTGTTCTCAAGAGTTTTCTTGTAATCTTTCAACTGTGAATGCAAATGCGGTTTTAACAAATCTAGACGCGATTTTGAATTTTTTTTGCAATTTTGTCCAATTGTAAAGTTGTTGAATGTGACCAAATCTCAATGTTTTGACTTTTAGTGGCAAGAAGACACAATAACAATGAAGACTCAACATTTGAAAGTGTTTTGTCTTAAGGATCCGAAATGTTTCCAAATGTGAAGTAGAATGTGAAATATTTTTGCATACACTTGAAAACACGGTAGACACAATGTTTCTTTATTTTGTTTGAAAATGTTTGAGTGTTTTGATCACACAAGCACAAATCCTAGGGCTGGCCGGGACAATAGTTGTTGAAACTCACATGGGGTTTCCCCCGAGCTACACAATTTAGAGCGGATACTTAAGTGCTTGACCCCACTAGCTCTACCCTCCCTCGACACTCACTTCTCCGGGGCAGCCAAGCACCAGTCCCCACGAAAAATCCCCGTGGCAAACTTTGTATCTCTACTATGAACTGTAAGAATGTGAGCCGCTTCAGAGGTTTGACCTCCCCCGCCAACAACTAGAAGGTTTTTGGTCTTTCTAAAGAAAAAATGTGCGAGTAAGGGTTTCTGTTAGGAGACTATTCTTTGACGTTGCGCAAGCACGATTGAGGCCTATAGCCCCCAAAAGTATCAAACAATTTGGTAGTCACGCAAACATGATTTAGACCTCAAGGGCCCTACAAAGTGCTTGATATGAGATAAATATTAGATAGCTCCAACCTCTGAAATTTTCATCCCAAGAGACCTATTTATTATAGTGAGTTGGAATGCTTGGGTTTTAGCCGTACTCACTTGGGTCTTTCCCTCCTCACTAGTAATCCTAGTGACCACATGGGGAGGCAAACCCTTTAAAGATAAACACAAAAGAGCCTAATGCTAAAAACACAAAAGACACTAGTTCAATTTTAATGCACCAATTGAAATGTTTGCTAGACTAAGAAGACAAAGCAAGGAATTTCAAAATAAAATATTTTCCAAAGTTCCTACACCAAGATTATTAGTAGTTTTGAAATAATATCCCTCCTGCAAGCACACAAATTAGGTAAATTTTAGATCCAAAAGACTTTGTGAATAGGGGCCTTCGACAAGATGTTTTTTGATAGATTCAGAGATCTGATTTTCCACGAGTTCTTTTGCATCATTAAAAACATACCACCTATAAAATTTCAAGAAATTTAAGAAAATCCAATTTTTTTTTTCTAATTTGCTCCAAAAATTAATTTTTTATGAAAAATAATAAACAATTCATAGAAAATGCAAAATTGATCCAAAAAATCTGAATTTTTTTACTGGAAACTCTTGATAGCCTTCTAAACCTTTATAAAAAAATTCTTGCAAATATTCCAAGCAGTTTGTGAGATATGATCAAAATAATGTAAAACCTTAATTTTTAAAGATTTGATTTTTTAGGAAATAGTTTTCCTTAAAATTAAAACAAAAAAGAATAGATCTAGTATATAATTCTGATAAATTTCCAAAAATGTAAAAAAATCCGAAAAATTCGCTCATTTGCTCTTAATAAAAAATTGATAGAAAATTCAAATATACTCCAAAAAATCTTTTTTTTTTAATAAGAACTTTGGATACTGTTCTTGACTTGCAAAAAACATTTTATGCAAAAATTCCAAGCCGTTTATGAGATCTAATCAAAATAATGAAAAACCCTAATTTTTAAAGATCCTATTTTTAATGAAATATTTTACATCAAAATTTAAATCACAAAAAATATACCCCCTGTATAATTTTGAGAAATTTCCAGAAACGTAAGAAAATAAAAAAAATATCGCCAATTTGCTCTCAAAATTATTTTTTAATGAAAAATAATAAAACATTCATATAAAATTCAAATATGCTCCAAAAATTTCGAATTTTGGATTGAGAGCTCTTGATACTGTCCTCGACCTACAAAAAAAAATGTGGTGAAAAAATTATAAGCTGTTTGTGAGATCAGATCAAATCTCTCCAAGATTTTAATCTTGTGTCGAAAACCCTAGCTGCACAAGGTTATTCTCCAAAGTGTTTTACAAAACAACAATATAGGGTTAGAAAAACCTACAAAACACATAGATCAAAGAAAAATACATGTCCCACCGGGTGTGCCAAAATGTGTATGGTGAAAAGTGGATAATGGAAACAACAATATTGAAAGACTAAATGAATTCAACCACAAAACCCTAGTCTAACAACAACAAAGATCCACCATAACATATGAAGATGACCTAAGACAATGAAAATCAACAAAATCAAAAAGATTATACCATCACATGTCCACTAGGGTTTGAATCTTCATTTTTCCTATCTCCATTGATATTGCTTGATATATTTGCTCTCAGATTTTATGTGTGCACAAGAGCTCAACAAAGAACATAAATGTGGTTGATAGCTTGATCGCAAAAAGACTTGATTGCATAAGATTGATTAGCTGAATATAATGCTTAGGGTTGGTAATGGAAGAAGCATCTCCTTATATAGAAGACACTTTAGAAATTGAAGAGATAAGATTAAGAGGTGTAAAAATAAATGGTCGACTAGGATTAGAGGGTAGGTAGAGGAAATAATTAAATGATAAAGGGGGTAGGTAGTTTAGGAATTAAGAGATGAATGACGTGTGTCATGGGTAGAAAAGACTAACGAATTAATTAAATAAATAAAGATTTATTTAATTAATAGAAGAAGTGGGATTCAATTAAATAAATAAAATATTTATTTTTATTAGGGGAATGACAATTTAAATAAATAAAAGTATTTATTTAAATGAGAAAAAAAAAGACTAGAAAAAGGATAAATGAATTAATTAAATAAATAAAGATTTATTTAATTAATAGAAGAATTAGGCTTAAATAATTAAATAAATAAAAATATTTATTTAATTAGATAGGATAATTTTAGGTGTCTACAGACAGTAATGAAGAAAAGAAAGAAGAGAAGATTGAAGAAACTGAAAAGGAAAAGGAAGAAGAGAAAACTGAAAACAAAGAGGGAACAAAGGAGATTAAGATAGAAAAGAACGAACCAATAGTGACACCTATGTCACTTGATTCTAAAAATAAAGTTGTGGATGAAGAAGATGATGATGCATTAAGCATCCAAGGACCCCTGGACATGGATAAACTGAGTTCTACTGAGTTGATGGAGATTGCAACTGCCATGCAATCTCGAGCTAAAAAGAAGAGGATGAAAGAACAACAGAAGGAGGCATAAACCATAAGTAATGCAGCAGATATTTTGTGTAGTCTCCTACCTAAGACTGATACATGAAATTTTGCTACATCGATTGACAAGCTTGGACACCTTGTTTCTGATGCCGGAGAGCAGATGAAGTCATTAGAGGATGCAACTTATATCAATGTGGAGAAAATCTACAAGGAGAAGAAAACATAGCACTTAATGTCTGAAATTGATAAAGGTAAAGTGTCTCTTACTGTTAATAAGGATTGTTTGAAGGAAGCACTAGAAACCGGAGGTAAAATCCTCTCTACTGTTTCAACATTTTCCTTATTTTGTGTTGATTTGAAGAAGCAAAGAGAAGAAGTAGAGCATGAACTTGAGGTTGTAATTGAGTCATTTAAGCCCCTTGATGACTTTGCTATTCATTTTGGAAGATCAGTTGTAGAAATTCATCACAAGTTGAAAATATATGAACATGAATAGGTGAAGAGGGATAGACCCCTGCAGGAACTTCAAACACAACTTATACCGAAGGTCAAAGTTTTGCAAAGAGCATACAAGGAATGTGAAGCCATTCTCGCTACACCGGAAATGAGCACTATTGATGCTATGGAGGAACTAGCTGGTCAAATCAAGACTCATGTGGAGATCACAGACATAATTTTAGAGACATACTCTACATCCTCCTGCTCCCTTGCTCTCAAGAATCTACATCCTCCTGCTCCCTTGCTCTCATGTGTTTCCTTGGAATCTTATCTGTTGGCATACTCTTTCAAGAATCCCCATTTAATGAAGGCTTCGCCTACTGCCAAGATTGACCAAGAATGCCGCTAATGACCTCAAACTTGAATGTAATAAAATGATAGGAAATTTTGGGTCATGCTGGTCCTTTAACCTCTATATAAGGTAGACAACTTCATCAATGTGGATTATCTTTGCGCCTACCCTGCCTGTGATAAAATAGAAGCTTTGGAAAGGGGTATGGGCATCCATGGAAGTATAAAAGAGATGTTATATTTGCGAGTGCCCTGGTAGACATGTACGTAAAATGACCTCAAACTTGAATGTAATAAAATGATAGGAAATTTTGGGTCATGCTGGTCCTTTAACCTCTATATAAGGTAGACAACTTCATCAATGTGGATTATCTTTGGACATCATTTCAACAAACCCCAAATCATAGAGTTGAGCCCTTATATTCACCTATTAGATTTGAGGATGAAAACCCTCAAGTTCTAGAGATGAAGGAATGCAATCTTATTGGTTTCTTGGAGTTTGGAGGATGAAACTCTTATATGTTCTTAGACGAACTTCACACATAAATTGCATCTTCAATTCAAATTTATTGAATTTTAACATTTAGGCATTTTAGCATACAATTTTTTTTTTTTGAATATGTTTGTGATTATGGTAAGCTTTGTTATCAACAAGCAATTGAAGCAGCACATGTTGTAATTATTGTTCATGAAATACTTTGTTCTCGCCAATTTATATGTGTATATCTGTTATTTTAATGTGGGAATTTCAGATCTAAGTATTTTGTATGAATTTTTTGGTTGATTTTCATTACATTATTCTAGATTTAAGAAATTTATATGAATATTTTGGGTAAAGGTCATTACAAGAAACACAAACGAGGTCATAGAAAATATAATATGGATGAAAAAAAACATTCATAGCTACTTGTGAACAACATGCACCATAAATACACCTTTATATCATCCATATACTTGCTAAAAAATCAAGAAAAAGTCAGAATGTATGATTATAATATTGACAAAGTAAAGCATGAAATGCAAAGAAAACACGACCAATGGTAGAGAGGTGATATTAAATGAAAGTGATCATCGTAATTGTCATCAATTGGAAGGTCATTGCCATCTCACACATCAAGTATGAAGTCTCCAAAATCAATCATTTGGATTTATCTTGTGGTGGACTAATATCATTATGCAATGTAGGATCCTTTACAAATTATTGGGTTCAAGGATATATTTTGTATTTTTGTTTTGGTACCCAAATTTTTTTCATTTATATTCTTCCATTATGACCTTATATATTTGATCTTACATGAACAAGTAGTAATTTTTGATGGTTTGTCTTTTCTCTTTTCTAGTTTCTTTTTCATTTCTTTATTCCCTCTTTTCTACATACTTTATTTTTTCATATGAAATGTAGTTTTTTTGGTAGGAAGATGGTGTGAATGATCCACAAGTAAAGACCCATCCTTGTATATGATTTCTCTTCATTTGTTGCTTCTTAAAATATTAGTATAAATAGAAAAGTGCATCTTTCTTTCATATGGGGGCTCTTTAGGCTTGGGTATGAATGTATCTTGAATAAATTTTTAGAAGTCTAAAAGAGGTTTGTGAGAATCACATGAGATACTCACATCCTTTCCATCATGTATAAACTTAAATACATTACTGTAAAATGAAAGGTAACACCTTGATATTGGTCTATCCATAGTTGACCAAGAAGACTACTGACATCGTTTGATGTGGGGATAATATAGAAAAGAGCGTCTATTTATTTTGGACCAAACATTAATTTCAATATATAATGTATCACATGTATATTGATAAAACCATTTAAATCATCTAAAACCACACCCAAAAATCGTATATTAATTTTCTTGAAAGTAATGATTGTGCAGACACATAAAATTTTGCATTAAATTGTCCTTGCATTCAAACTTAATTTTTTTGAACATTGGGTGGATCTTTATCATATAATATTTTTATTATCCATACTATCGTATCATTATTCCATTATTTCCATTATCCATTATTCATATTATTCACTATATTATAATATACTCATTCTCCATTATATTATTAATATTCATATCATTAATTCATGAAATACGTTAAATAAATATATATTCCATTATTATCATTTATCCATTCCGTTTATTTAAAATAAAACAACTTTAATAAGCACCCCTTACCACTTACCATTTCCCATTACCACCTATCTTCTCTCCTTACCACTCATTCTTCCTATACCACTAATCTCCTATTATCCCATATTCATCCCGATGTATGATTTCTCCTTAAGGACATCTATTTAAACCCAACCCCTCTCTTATTTCAACCATCTAGAATTTTAGTTCACTTTTTCACTCTTGCATTCTTGTTATCTCACATTTTTGCTTTCTCTAGCTTTCATCTTTCAAATCTCCATTTCCTCATAGCCTTTTGTGCATGTGCTTCTGAGAGTAATATTGTTGAAATACGAAATCTTGAGGAATAGGAGTGCAATGGAGTAGTTTTTTTATAGCATGCATGTGCGTTTTATTTTAGATTTTTGGTTTGCATGTATGTTTATTGTAGGTACTTCACTGTGGGACATTGGAATGCTCTAGAATATGAGATTCTAATAACACATTTCCTCTATCTATAGATTGAAACCTTTATGCACATACTAAATTGGCAAGTAGGATCAACTAATATTCCACATATAGGTTTGAATATAATATTTCCTTTAATATACATAGTTCCATGATATCTATTATTTAAGATTATATTGTTATAGTATATAACTAATAGAGGAGATGACGACTCTTCTTTATATTTGTCATCAACATTTCCCACAAAGTCCTCAAATGATAGTAAAAGTACATCAATTAGTTTCTTCTCTATTTTGTGTATCTTCCCCAATAGTATCCAAATTATTTGAATAAGAATGACATGGAAAATGATTAGTCTAGATTTGCAAGTTTTGATTTTTGGGGAGATAGAATGGTTGCCCCCATCATTTATTCCTTCCACATGTATCATATTATTATTATGTAAATCTTGGATCTCGTGTTTTAAATATTGACACATTTTGTATCATGCCCACTAACTCAATGATGGTTCCCAAAAAATTTCAAACTATAACCCTTGGAAACATGTATAGAAATATTGATTGGCAAAATAAGTGGTAAAGTGATTATGTTAGCCCCCCAAAAATATTGCAAATCCACATTGAGTGCATGGAGCCTTGTAAAATTTTGAGGATTTTTTGGTTTTATCTTGAATTGTAATCTAACTAAAATTTTAACCAAAAATCTTTGTAACTCATCATCAAGTATTTGATAGTTCATTGTAGTGAACCGTGATTGAAACCTTATAACATAATCATAGACACACATTATTTAATTTCTTACACTCAACCAATTTGGAAATAGTGATCATAAGACTAAATTTGACTTGGAAATGTTAGACAAAAGCTTTTGTAAGCTCAACATACGAGTCGACATAATTATGTGGCAATAAATATGACTAGTCAAGTGTACAATCCTTTAATGTATGATGAAATTACTTACTAGTTGAGTGATCATCATACACATAGTCCAAATGTACACCATTGAAGGATGCAGGATGAGTCACATGGCCTCAATCACCATTGTACATTTGAAAATGAAAATAATTAAAATTTGTAAGAAATAGATATACATCTAGATGTTATAAGAAAGAATATTATGTTTAATTTCATTAGTAGTATCTTTCTTGTACTTAAAAGGGAAAGTGATCATTTTTTTGTGATACTATCAAGGGTGCATTGAGCGATGATGGAGGTAGAGGTAAGAATATGATTAGTAATAGGTATCCAATTGTGTAAAGGTGGGAGCAGATCTATGAATAGGAGATCTTGTGAGAGCATCTACAGGACCTAAGTCATCAACAGGTTCCCCAAGAATATTAAAAATTCTTCCAAGAGTAGTATCACCAACTGGAACAATAAGTGGACCTCATGTATCAATTACTTTCATTCCTCTCATCAAATCTTTTTTAGCACTCATAGCTACAACTCTAACCTTATTGAGTATGTTGGCACTGGTTTATTTTATAGGTTTCTTAGTGCATTCCCTAAAAGGTTTATTCATTTAGGTTAAAACACTAAACCATCAATAGCATATGTCTTGCACTTTAATATTCTAAGTTTTTATGACTTACTTAGACCCCCTTTTCCTAGTGACCGACTTGGCCAATTAATACCATGCTCTTAAAATAATGCTTAAAGTCTTCCTTTATGTGTGTGGGTAATTTTTATTCGAGTGTATCTATTCTTCAAAGGACACATTCTAAGAATTTGAATGCTTTTTGCACTATAGTAATGAGATGCGACAATCATTGATAATCATGCATCAACTAATATTTACAATGCAAATTCAAAATTGAGGAACGATTAGCAAGAAACATTCAGTCTCACTTGTATGTGCCATAATTACATGAAATAAACAATATCTACCCAATTTTCTCAATATTTTACATCAATTACATTTGACTTAGTCCTCAAGAACATCCAAAAGTGGTTTTTGTGGAGGAATTGAGAAATTGGAGCAATTTTAGAAGCTATAACTACAAATTAGGGTTTCATAGCATAGAGAATTGATAAGTCCAAATTTCCATCCAATATTGCAAGATAGTTTTCAATTATGGAGATTTCGGCTACTAGGGTTTTATATTGCTTTCAAAATTCCTATTATCTAGTGAAATACAAGTTGTATTTGATTATACAACACCCTAGTTATTCTAGAAAACCCTAAAAATGATCCAAACATCATCCTAAGCTAGACATATGAAACAAGGGTTGGAAGAAGATATTCTAAGACAAATCCTAGGCTTCTCAACGAGGGAAAAGCATGCCCAAGGGTTTGGAATCTTTTAAAACAAAATTGATAGGGTATAATCCATGAGAGACACGACCATCCCTATCAGAAGGGTTAGGTTTTATCTGATTTCTGTGACAAGAGGAGAATCACTACCCAACCAATTTCAAACATTTAGAATTTGGACCTAGGGAGATTGGTGGTCCCCCAAAAATTCATCAATGTGGGCTTGATTAGAGCCATCACAAAGAGATATGATGTAGATTCTAGAGCTATACTAAATGAAAAGAATGTAGATCAGGTTAGAAATGGAATATATCTATGAAGCATTCAACTTGAATCAACTGCAAATATCCCCATAGATTTTAGTTCATTATGTAAATAATATGGAAGGGACAAGCATAGTTAGAAAGATTTTTGGCTCCCACATCATAAGATAAGAGGTTCAATTAAAAGGCCGTTCAAATTTTATAGCAAAGAGGTGGATCCATTTGATGTGGATATATTTGAAGGTTACGTTGTTTGACATATCATTCACTGTGTCAAGTTTTAAAAATTGATGTCAAGTCACATATGTTGGTTCACTTGATGATGATGGAAAAAAATGCTTAGCACAACGATTCAAATATGATATTTGATTATGTTAGCTCCATTTTAGATGAAATCCACAAGGATTTGATAGTAATAAAAGATGATGTCAATATATTGTATTAAATGACACTCTTTGCTTTTTCATCTCTTACTATATAGTGGAAGGAAAATCTAGAGTGCTACAATATAGTTAAGATTTCACAATGCCGAGGGAGCTCCACTTCTAGTTGAAGGGTGGGCATATATATGAGATATGCACTTCCAATCCTCTAACTCTGTGGCATTTTAGTTGTTCTGTATGCAAGTAGTCCTAAGAAACTTGGGTTTGTAGACTTGTAGATTGTCTAACAATATTATTGTTAGACTCAGAGATCACTGAGAGGGGGGAGGGGTGAATCAGTGATCTTTCAGAAATCAAATCCAAAAGATTATTCTTTATCCACCAGTTAGTAATGTATAATAGAAAAGAACATAAACATGCAGTAAATAAACCACAGATCCACAACACTCATATTTTTACGTGGAAACTCGGAAAGGGAAAAACCACGACGGGGATGGAACACACAATATTCATATACTATGGCCAGGAGTACATTAATATTACATAGATGGGGAATGCACTTACATTCAGGCTCATTGCCTAGAGCTCACTACTCAATTACAATTGCTTGGAAGGCTACAACCTTTAGGGAAGTCTCAGTGGTCTTACAATTTGATTACAATGAGAAAATACAATGAAATGAACTCTCAAGTAGCATCTGATAATGCAAGAATGAGTTCCGGTTAAGCACTGAATCTCTGACTGAAAATCAATTGCCAATTTGATCTTATATATCTGAGCTTAACACAAAAATAATCTCCTTCAAGTCGACTTCAAGAAGTGTAATGTGTAGCTTCAAGTTGGCTTCAATATCGAACAGAGCATAGCACTGGACCAAAAGAGTATAATCACACACTTCCTAAGGATCTTCACATTCACCAAGAACACAAAATCAACCACCAAAATTAATGCAATCATAAAAAATCATTCCAGACCAAAATAATACTGAGATGCTTTGTTTTACCGGTTTACTCTAGCTTCTAGATAGGATGAATCACAACCGCCAGATCGAATCACCAAGAATCTAGTTGCCATCAATGACAACCCTATACCATAAATCAAGCATCGAAAGTCACCGGATGAGTGTCAATTGCCAACAATCTCCCCCTTTGGCATTGATGGCAATACCTGTGAAAAATGTCTAAGCTTTGAAACTTGTGAAACTACACTAGATCAAGAATGAAAGAATTATAAGACTCCCCCTTAGATCAACAATCCAAAAATCTGCATCACCGAACTGTACACTCCATACACAATCAGTCTGTACATTTTGCACCTCATCTCTCCCCCTTTGACATCAATGCTACAGATAGGGTGTGCAACACAATATTATGTACATATATACATACACACCATATGATCAAATCTATACATGTTTAAATATATCTGCATATTCTATCTTAAGGAACCCAAGATATGTGTTCCATCCTGCCTGCTTCTCCAAAATTGAAACAAAACCATTTAAAACATAAGCATGAAATTCTATAGCTGCAATCGCAGTTGGCATCTCTTGAGACATGTTTTGAATGTAGTCCATCTTATGATACACTAGGGTGTCTAATCGAGGACCAATTAGGTTCCGGAGTTCACCTGTCCGCTTAACCATTCTCTCCTTCTCTTTCTCAAAATTTCTAATCTGCTCCATAAGTCAAAATTTGGCCTTCAATACTGTAGGTTAAGTTAGCTGTAGGATCACAAGACTAAGAAATCTGAGCTAGCTGTCCTCTACAATTATCTATCTCCTTGTCCATTTCAGTAGTAAAATTTCTCAAAACTAGACAAGACATAAATTTTACTGCCTTCCATTAGGGCCTCATGAAATAGTTTTAGTTCCTTATCTAGCTGGGCCTCATCACTACTAATCATTTGCAAAAATGTTTGAACTTTGGCATCTTTAAATTTCTTCATAGCCTGCCTAGCTGATGCCTTGGTCAAACTATCAAACTGAGTGGACATATGATCTATTAAGTTCTGAAGCTTACCGGATGAACTAGAATTAGCATCAAGTTGTAGTTCCGGTACCACCTGTTCCAAAACTTTAACTGATTTCTTGATAAGTCTCTTCTCTTCTGATTTTGATTGAGCTAACTCCTGACTGGCTTGCGCTTGGAGATAAACAACAACAATCATCCTTTCTTTCAGAGACATCTGATTGAAAGGTTTGTCAAAACTGATATTAAACTACGGAAAAATCCCTTGGCTTTGAATTTTGGATGTGTAAATTGCCATGAGAATCAGAGTTTTCATTGCCTTACTCTTTCATTTATCTAGTTCCTCCTGTTTTTCTTCTACCTTTTTCTCAACCTGAACCTGTATGTATTTGTCTTCTTTAGGTGCCGCCCATGCACCAATGTCACCACTTGGTGCACCATCCTCCGTTTCAGCTGATTTATCATTCTTTTTAGCAGGTTCAACCTCTACAAAATCCAAAATTTGGTGCTTTGCAACATCCCAAGTGTCTTCCTCTTTATTCACATCATTTACCGGAGGATTTTCTGATTAAGTGGCTTTATTTTGTGAAACAATTTCAACTAGCTGATTCTCAGTGAGAAACTTCTTCTAGATTGCACTGGTTTCTCTCCTGATTTCTTCAACTCTTGCAACCATCAAGTTGTTTACCCTGTGCTTGCTCTTGAATTCCTTTTTATTAGTTGACAAAATCAATCTGTCAATTTCTTCAATAGTGATACTGGTGCACTGATTGACTAGTTCACTCTCCTTTATTTCTCTATCCATTTGGCTAGAAGATTTTCTCCCGCATCAATTAAACTATACAAACCTTTTGGAAGATAATTTTCTAATTCAATCAATTCTTTACTAAATACATCCATGTACAAAACTACAACTTCCTCAATCCCCCTCTTATCCTTATCATCCATATTCTCATAATATACAAAAAAGTTCTTCAAGTTTCCATCTTTAATAATTTCATCTTTTAATTCTTGAATAGATAGTAGAGGAATAATATGATACTTTGTTTGGGTGGTCTTCATCTTACCAGATTCTATTGCCTCATCCAAGTCAGATTTTGTCTTCTTTTCTCACTTGGGCTTGCTTGCCGGCAAGATAAAACCTTGCTTTCTTCTCCTTTCACTCTTTCCTCTCGGTACCAGATTGGGGTTTCTGGATAACCCTAGCAAACTCTCCTTTCTTTGGAGCCTTAGGAATGTGCGCATTTGACTCAGTTTTTGATTGCATCAGAGAAACTGCCACATACTCTCTTTGGGGTTTCTTCTTCTTCCTTAGAACACCTTTACCCTTTACAGATGAAACAAAGGATTCTAATCCAGCAAGAGGTGTCTTCACCAGAGCGAGAGAAGAGCCTGTTACCTTCACCTTGACTGGAGCAGGTGTAGTCTTTTGTTTCTTTGCTTTTTCAACTGCATCCCTAGAAACTCTTGCAGATCTGACCTTCTCATGAGGGTGACCTTCTTCAACAAGGATGTCCTCCACAATCTTTGCAACTTTTCTTTTTCTAGCCGGTTAGTTGAGAAGTAAATTTAGGGTTTCAAAATTAAATTAATTTTTAAATTCATATTTTGTCTTAAAAAAAATTAAAAACACAAATGACCTATAAAAAAAATCTATTATTAATTATATTTTATATAGTAGAAAATATCCAAAAATAAAATATCTTTGATAAATATATATTTTATATAGTATATAATTATATTAAATATTAGATAAAAGATGAATAAATGATTTCATATAATAAACATTATTGACAAATATTATTAACATATTTAAGTTTATATATACAATAATATAGTTAAAAATATTATATTAGGATTAAATTTATCTATTGGGCCATCGGTCTGTCAAAATCCCACTATACTAGTTCTGGGGATTTGATTCATGAAGCAAAGTGTTAGACAGATAACCAAGGAACCTGTAGCGTCCTAAAGTTGTGACACTTGCAATTTTGACTGCATTTGGGTCTTCACGATGGCGGCGCAACGTTGAACCTGAATGGAGACCCCGAAACCTGTTTGCGACACCAAAAACTGCATCTTTTTGCACCTTGGCATGATCCCTCCTTGCACCCTGCTGTCCCGAGAGGTGGGACCATGGCGCCCAACGCCCTGGTCCTTCAGGATTAGGGCACCCAGCGCCCTGGTCCCTGGTCCTATTTTGGGCCTGGTCTCTTGTTGGGCATCGGGTCTTTAAGTTTGCAATTCAGAAAATAATGGTTCTAGGTCGGCCTAAGGTCGGAAAAATCAGTCTCTCAACCCTAATTGACAAGTATATAAACTACATTTCCTCTTCCAAGAAAAGAGAGAGGAAAACATATATTTGCGCAAGACGTGAAAGCGATATTCAAACATTCAAACATTCAAGCATTCAAGTATTCCTTCAAGCAATTGAGCATTCTAAGTCTCCATTCAAGGCTAGGTGTTGCATTCAAGACAAGGATTCAACCATTGAAGAGGAGATCACATACAACATACAACATACCACATACATTACACCTTCGCATGTAAGAATACAAACATTCTTACAACAAGGTATCAATATTTGTTTACATTACAAACATTTACATTTACAGCATTCTCATTTCTTGGTTAATTCCAAAACCGGGGTTTGACCTAAAGGCAAACCCCTAATCCCTAACCCCCCAATTGTCCTCTCTTTTTTGTGTGTAGGTTATAGGTACGCGGCTATAATTGAAGATTTGGAATCCTTGTGCAGAGACGAACATATCCCTCTTCGTTTCGCGGATTTTTCGGAGGACCGTGTGCACTCCGGGTGCCATCGTCCCGTCAACTTTCGCTCAAATTTGCAGGGCAACACCGTCTCAACATTTTACTGCTAATTCCAGGTCGCAGCTTCATCCCGTATCCCTATCTCTGTTTATAAGTGAATCTTTCTTACTTTACATGCATTCCTAGTTCAATCGTTCTATCTACATTCTTTACAAAAGAGGGTATCCTTGATGTCTTAACCCTTGAAACTCATTTAGAATCTAGTCTTGCATTGTGTGGGATTGGATCTTGTGGGTTTCAACCCCTCTTTTGAATGTAAAGTCTCTCCTAAGTGAAAACCATCAACCCTAGTGACCTCCCTTCTCTCTCCTTGGAGTTAGGGGGGGGGAGAACAACTAGGGTTTGATTTTTCCGCTTTACATTTTGGTGAACCCGACGTGAACATCCTAATTCTGATTATTCATGATTAGATCTGAAAAATTTGCTTCCTTAATTACATTTCCATGTTTGATCTTTTGCAAATTTTAGAGGTTAATTGCATAAAAACCCTAAAATTTTCTTTTTAGCAATTGAGCTTGTGAAATGTTTAATTGTTAATGCTTGTTTCAGATCTACCCTTCTATTGTAAATTGTCAATTCATATTTGTGCTTTAATTTTGAAAATTAAGTGGTTAAGTGCTAAAACCCTAATTTTTAAAACCTTCTTGATTCAACCTTTGACTGATAATTTCACTGATCAAAACACCTCCAAATCAACTGTAACTTCGGATTCCACAACAAAATCACAATATCTTTCATCCCTGAAAATTTGGAAAAAAGTTGCGAGGACCGTGTGCACCCCGAGCGCCATCGTCCCCGACATTTTTTTCAAAATTTTGGGAGCTAGATCTTACTGTATTTTTCTGCTAAAATCCAGAATTTTGGCTGATTTTATCAATTCTAACACTTTCAAAATTAAAGTCAAAGTTGGTCTAGTGATTGCTTGGATTAAGGCTTCTAATCATTCAAAAATTGTTGAAATTGAAATTTGTATCAAAATTGTGTTCCTTACTATCCTAAATCTGAAAAGTGTGTTAGCATTCATTCGAAATTTCAGAGCTTTATTCAAATTTTTACAATTTGTGACTTTTAAAATTAAGTGTTTAATTGCGGCAACTTTGATTTCCGCTTTCAAATTTGAATTTTGCATGAAATTGAGTCAACTTTTAAATTTCAAAGTCTGCATTGCTTTCAGTATTCCCTCTAAAATCATAAAATTCAAAATTTCAGTTTCCCTCTCTTTTTCAAAATTCAAATTTTGCATTTTTCAACAATCTTGGTAAGGTTCAATTTTGAGATTGCAACTTTAATTTGGCCTATCTACAGATCTTAAAATCACTCAATTTTTTCAGATTAGATTTAAAATCATCATAACTTTCATCCCTGAAAATTTTGAAAAAAGTTGCGAGGACCGTGTGCACTCCGTTCGCCACGGTCCCTGACATTTTTTTCGAAATTTCGGGAGATTGTCTTGATTGTATTTAACAGCTTAAATCTAGGAGATTGGCTGATTTTATTGAAATTTGCTACCTATAAAATTCAAAATCTTCTCTCTCTCTTTAGTGCATGAGTTTTACAACAATAAGCCCTACTTACACTATTCCCGTTAGACGAAGCCTTAGAATTAAGTCTTTCCAAGGCTTAATTACTGAGGAGATGTAACCTAATTTGAATGGCCTTTTTAATGAGGACATGGGTAATTCCTCTAATCCTCTTAGTGATGAAGAAGCTCTCCATGAGGTTTCTGTAGAACAACTTTCAAAATTGGATAACCAATTTGATGATTTTCGATAATGGATGTCTCAAGAATACCCTGATAGTGAAGCTCTTTCATTAATTGAGGGTCTAAAACGTATGGTTCAAAGTGATAAGAATGGAATTGATATTTTGCGTGGTACATTGTGGATTCAAATGTGATGCCTATGAAGAGTTGTGCTGAAACTTTGGGTTATACACAACCTCCTACTCAAGTTAATCATTCTATTCCTTTGACAACTCCTATTGCTAGTATACCTACTTTTACATCAAACATAATGACTACTTCAATACAAGACATTCCACCTATGATCACCAGTCATGGGGGCAATCCTTCTTCTTCAATCAACCCTCTTCCTTCATTCAATCCAACTTCTTCATTCATTCCTTCAATAAGTGTTCCTATTACATCTCCACAAATGAACATGACGCAAGGGGGCAATTCGTTTAATCATTCCATTCCTCCTTTCCAATCATCTCCTATGACTAACTATCATAGTGTCCCACCACCTTATTCTCAATCAATACCTTCTTTCAATAACATAATACCTCCATCACAATCTAACACGTCTAATATGAACTCTTCGACTGAAGCGACCATTAACAATCTTGCACAAACTGTCTCTTCTTTACAGCAACAAATTGCCTCTATGAATCAATCTAAGTTTAGTGTGCCCACATTTGATGTTGCGAGCTCACTTTCTCTTGACATTGTTTGAGCTATCCCCCCTAAACATGTTGAAATTCAGCATTTGGAGCTTTATAATGGTAAGGGTGATCCTCTAACACATGTTAAGACCTTTCAAACAATATGTACCGATTTTGCTTATGACCAAAGGTTGCTTGCAAAACTGTTTACTAGAACATTAAGAGATAAAGCCCTACAATGGTATTGCTCGTTGCCTTCTTATTCTATTACTTCTTTCGAACAACTTGCAAATGCTTTCATTCAACAATTTCAAAACAATATAAGTCCTAAAGTTACTTTGATTGATTTAATGCATTGTAAACAAGGCGTTAAAGAAAAAGTGACTGATTTCATTGGTAGATATAAGCATTTGTATGCTCAAATTTCCTTTCCAGTAACTGACAATGATATTCAAAGAATCTTTATTTCTAATTTACAAAAAGATATTAGAGAAAAACTTCTGTTTTCTGAGTTTACTTCTTTCCAACAATTGTGCGCAACTCTTCACAATTATCAACTGACTGTGAGTCAAATGGAACAAGCAAATCCTATGGCTCTGAGTGATAAGGGTGATAGTAGTCAACAACCCTTTGGGAAGTTTAAACCGAACAAAGAGTCTATTAAATTCAATGAAAACATCATCAACAACAATGTGAATGCAGCATCAGGTGTGCCTCCTATTTCTAAGTTTTTCAAGAAAGAAAGAAAGTTTACTCCTTTGAATGAATCATTGCATAGTATTATGAATAAGTTATTGGAACAAAATGTGCTTACTCTTCCTCCTATAAAGCAAATAGATCCTGCAAATATTAACTCACCCTATTTTGATAACAAATCTTTTTGTCAATTTCATCGTCATCCTGGGCATGATACTGAAAAATGTTTTGCTTTGAAGGGTAAAATTCAAGATTTGATTGATAATAATACTATCTCTGTTTCTGGTGTGAATGATAAAGGCAACACATCTGTAGCTCCTCCTAACCAAAATCTTCAGATTTTTACTGATCCATTACCTTCTCATACCTCTAATGTGGTTGAGACTAATGATTCCTCTTTCTCACCTGATAGTCTTGTGTCTATGACTCCGAATGTGATTAACTTTGTGGAACAACATAAAATCCCTAAAGAACCTTCTATCGCATTTGATTCCAGTGAAACTATCAGGGCACCTGATGGTCCTTTATATATAGTTGCAAAAGTCAAGAATACACCTTTCCGTGGAGTTCTTATTGATCCTTCTTGTATGGTTAATATCATTACCGAAGAATTTCTTTTTACTTTGCAATTGAATCAAGTGATCTATGACGAAACAAATGTGGTTGTGAAATTATTTGATGCATTTTCTTCTCCTGCAATTGGTTCTATTACATTACCTATTGAGGTCCATAACAAACCCCTTGATGTGGACTTTGCTATTATTCCATCGTCCGAACAATTTCGTGTGAAGCTAGGCTATCCTTGGTTATCTTCCATGAAAGCTATTGCTTCTCCTATTCACAAGTGTTTAAAATTTCCTCATAATGGTGAAGTTGTTACTGTCAATCATAGTCTCTTTAAACTAGCTGAAAGAACTTCTAGCGTTCCTATTGATTATTTTTGGCCTAAACAATTCCAATCTCTTCCACCGCGGAGTGATCATCTTTTCAAATCTTATCAAAAGTGGAAAAAAGATATGATCCTGTCTCTAAGTGAACCTAGAACACCCAAACTTGATATTCCTATCGTTCTTGAGAAGGAAGTTCTTCCTTTGAAAGATAAAACTAATGTCTTTCCTCAAGAAGATTCCCAACCCATCCCTATGAATATGACTATGCCTAAAAGTAGACCTATACCTCCTCGTCATGATGGACTTGGTCTCCTTCCTAAACCAAATATTCCTCTCTTATATGGAGCAGTTCCTCCTCCTTCCTCTTATGGAGAGAAGAGACCTTCCTCTTCTCCTATTGTTCAACCTAAGAGACCACAACCTAAACACCCAAGTGATAAGGATGAGAACATTCCTCCTCCTCAATCTTCTCAACTTCCTACTAAGACTAGACGGAATCATTCTGCATGTGAACGCCGACAAAAGCGTCATCTTAGAGCTCAGGCTGTTACTTCTCAAACTTTGCAATCCCCAAAAACACCTTCAACCAGTATTATTCCATTTTCTCCTCAGCCGAAAATTGAGCCAAAATCTCCTAAACATAAGGTGCATGATGGTCTTGGTCTTGTGCGAGTTAAAGATCCTATTTTTATAAATCTTGATGATGATATAGATGAAAATGTTATTCATGATGAAAATATTATTCATGATGAAAATGCTACTCCTGTTCATTCTGATAGTGAATATGAATATGTTGATGTTGATAACCATTTATCTAACGAATTTTCTAAAGCACTTATCCTAGCTCCTAGACAAGAACAACGTGGCTTGGAACATGAACATAGCCCTTGTTTGGATCTTGTGATAGCTTCATCTGCTGTGTTGGATGTTCCTCCTCTAGCGTGTTTCCTGCCTTCCCGAAATATTGATCAGCAAGATCGGGGGGTAGATGACGCGCTAGACTAGTTTCATTAGCATAGCAGATTCTCTCCTCCTCTCTTGATCTCTTTTTTTACCTCTTCTATGTGTTATTCTCATTCTTCTATTTGTTGTCCTTAGTGTTGTCTACTTGAGGACGATGCAAAGCATTGAGATCTCTTTTGGTCTCTCTCATGTTGACTCAAAAGACACATGTGTTCCCTTCTTCTAGGTGACCTTCCTTGATTGGGGAATGAAGAACAATTATGCATACATACATATGATATACATGAATTATCATACAGCATACTGAGCCTGAGGAAAGCGAAGTCACCTTGTGCTTTGTGTTTTGTGTCTATTATCCTTGGGCTTATCTCACACTTGGGGGCTAAATCCTTGTGATAACGTGCTCCTTTCCCTTCTCATTTATTATATGTATCACTACCTTAAAGCAATCACCCCCGATGAGGCGTGTGCGATCGCTTTAACGTAGGGGGGCATACACCCCGTTTATATCTCTCCAAGATACTTGAAAATTTCTTGGCAAATTTAGCTTTGTCTTGAAAATTTTTGATATCTTTCTTGCATGACTCATAGTGAGGGAACCTTACTACTGACAGTCATGGTTCTCCCTCATGATCTTCCCTTTTACTTTGTCAATCGAAGTCGTAAGATCCTTAGTCCACTGGGGGCTTGGTGTATCTTGCCTCCTTGACATGGTAAAAGTCTTTCAATGTTGTTTCCTTGTACTTTACCGGAAGTATGGGCGTACGCTTATACTCCCGCTAAAGTGGGGGCTAAATGTAGCGTCCTAAAATTGTGACACTTGCAATTTCGACTGCATTTATGTCTTCATGATGGCGGTGCAACGTTGAACCTGAATGGAGACCCCGAAACCTGTTTGCGACACCAAAAACTGCATCTTTTTGCACCTTGGCATGATCCCTCCTTGCACCCTGCTGTCCTGGGAGGTGGGACCATGGCGCCCAGCGCCCTGGTCCCTGGTCCTATTTTGGGCCCGGTCTCTTGTTGGGCATCGGGTCTTTAAGTTTGCAATTCGGAAAATAATGCTTCTAGGTCGGCCTAAGGTCGGAAAAATCAGTCTCTCAACCCTAATTGACAAGTATATAAACTACATTTCCGCTTCCAAGAAAAGAGAGAGGAAAACATATGTGCGCAAGACGCGAAAGTGATATTCAAACATTCAAGCATTCAAGTATTCCTTCAAGCAATTGAGCATTCTAAGTCTCCATTCAAGGCTAGGTGTTGCATTCAAGACAAGGATTCAACCATTGAAGAGGAGATCACATACAACATACAACATACCACATACATTACACCTTCGCATGTAAGAATACAAACATTCTTACAACAAGGTATCAATATTTGTTTACATTACAAACATTTACATTTACAGCATTCTCATTTCTTGGTTAATTCCAAAATCGGGGTTTGACCTAAAGGCAAACCCCTAATCCCTAACCCCCCAATCGTCCTCTCTTTTCTGTGTGTAGGTTGCAGGTACGCGGCTGTAATTGAAGATCTGGAATCCTTGTGCAGAGACGAACAGAACCCTCTTCGTTTCGCGGATTTTTCGGAGGACTGTGTGCACTCCGGGCGCCATCGTCCCGTCAAATTTCGCTCAAATTTGTAGGGTAGCACCATCTCGACATTTTACTGCTAATCTCAGGTCCGCAGCTTCATTCCGTATCCCTATCTCTATTTATAAGTGAATCTTTCTTACTTTACATGCATTCCTAGTTCAATCGTTCTATCTACATTCTTTACAAAAGAGGGTATCCTTGATGTCTTAACCCTTGAAACTCATTTAGAATCTAGTCTTGCATTGTGTGGGATTGGATCTTGTGGGTTTCAACCCCTCTTTTGAATGTAAAGTCTCTCCTAAGTGAAAACCATCAACCCTAGTGACCTCCCTTCTCTCTCCTTGGAGTTAGGGGGGGGATAACAACTAGGGTTCAATTTTTCCGCTTTACAGAACCAAATTTGAAGACATGCTTTTTGTCTTGCTTAATTTTCTTCAAATTTATCATCAACTCCTCCAACAGAACACTGCACAAGTCATAATGAGCATCTTATTTGACCATCTGATAGTTTGCATGGATGGCAGTGTCAGATACAAAATTTAGTTGGTTAGACTCGTAAACTTTGTAATCAATTACCATCGCAACAAACTTGACATCATCTTCCTTGATTGTGCTGATTTTCATTGAACGTCCATCAAGCTTTGCATTGGTTAATTTGTTGACTGTAGGGTTTGTGACTTTGCGTAACCCTAATCGCTTCTGCAGTAATATTATAAGGTTGGTCTAGCCATATAAATTCAGCATGGATCCTGCTCAGTACATACCTCACCCATTCATTTTCATTGAGTGATGGAAAGTTTACAAATTGAGTTAAGCCCTTTTTCTGTAGCTGCGCAAATTTTGTCTTGGGGTTCCCGATCTCATCCATGATGTTGTCTGTATATAGGTCCAGGATATCCTTAGTGCAGATATCCTCAATCTCATAGTGAATGTAGGCTCGTACATCATTAACGTGCAAAACTTTGTACGGAATGAAAGAGAAAGCTCCAACTGGGTCGACCTCCATGGATTTGTAGGGGTTCTTCTTGAACACAGGATGGGTCTTATTGTTGACCTCAACAACCAGTGGGGTAGCAATGGAAGACGAGGATGCCATTTCAAATTTTTCAAAAAATTGAACTCAGAAATGCTCTTCGAAAAATATCTCAACTGAATAACGAATGCCCTAGATCACTTGCCGGATTGCCTTTGAGCTCTCTGAGCACTTGGAAGCCTTGATTGCCTTGTTCTTCATCTTGAAAACACTATTCGCAAAGTGAAGAATGACTCTTGTATTTGACCTTTTAACTTTGCAAACCCTAATTTCACTTTGAAATAAATGTTCCTCAGATATCCAACCAGATGCCCTGATTAACTACGAGATGCCGAAATCAACCATCTAAATCCTGGGTATCAATTGAATTTCAATTCCTCTCATCTTTAATCCATCAACTACAGATCTCATCAAGGGGTATTGCAAGGTTTGTATGAGTTTGCCTCCCCCTAAGGCCAAAAACCCTAGTTTCCGGATGAAGATTCTGCATTGGATTATGGTACAAATCCATTATCTGCCTTAGATTAATCCTTCTTTACCCACATCTTCTTATGCTGATCTCTGATCTCATCTACCTTTGCCTTTCCCTTTTCATCTAATTTGTTCTTATCTACCAGAGCACTGTTTTTGCTTCTGTAGTACTTTACAATGTGATCAGTTTTGTTGCATGCTCTGCAAACAACATTATTCTGCATAGGTCTAAAGTTCATCTGATTTGGTCTTGTCCTACATTGATTAGAGATATATTTAAACATTCCACAAGCATAGCATCTCTTGTTTTGAAATTTATTCATTATTGCTCTACACATATTTGACTTGTGTCCAAAATTATTGCATATGAAACACTAACCGGTAAAGGTAGGAACATTATTCATGTTTATCATATTGTTACTATTCATCATTCCATTATTCATCCTACTTCTGCATTGACTCACCATATGACCAAAATTATTTCAAGTAAAACATATACCATTGAATTTATGAGCATTAGGTTGTCTTACCAGAGGAATCTTTCTCTTCTTCTAATCGGGTTTTGCATTGCCTTGTCTAGATCCAGAGGATTCACCTTCCTAAAATCCTAGGCATCACATATCCTTTCCATGTTTATGATTTTCCAGCATCTCGTGAAGCCTTGCTGAACTGTCTTTAAATTTATCTTTGTATTCATTAGCAATGGCAAGTTCATCCCTCAAGGTAGCAATCTGTCTTTCAAGTTCTTGACCATTATTCCTTGATTGTGTCAACTCAAGCTTCAACTGATCATTCTTATAGGTAAGCCCGAAGAATTCATCAACTCTTTCCTTTAATAATTTTGCTAGATTCTCTTCATTGTTCTTCCAGTCCTCAATCTCCAAGTAGTCAACCTCATCACAATGAATTGCATCTCATTCTTCAAAGCAACATTTTCTCTCTCAAGCATGTTAACTTCATCAGCTTTGTCGTGATATTCCATGATCTGATCCTTCTTTCTCCTTCAACTTGTCCATTAATTCCTTCCTCTTCTCTTTGCAGACACTTCCTTGATCCTTCAATTCACTAATGAATTCATGAGCAACATTCAGGTTCTTCTTTAGGGTCCAGATCTCACTTCTAGCTGCATCAAGATCCTCAAGTGCCACATTGAGTTGTCTTTGAAAACTGGAATCCATTGAATCAATCTCCCGAATCTTCCTCAAGTGGTTAAGATTCCTCAGAGGAACTAGGCTCTGATACCAATTGTTAGAATCATAGATCACTAAGAGGGGGGGGGGGGTGAATCAGTGATCTACCGGAAATCAAATCCAAAAACTTATTATTTATCCACAAGTTAGTAATGCATAACGTAAAAGAACATAAACATGCAGTAAATAAACCACAGATCCACAACACCGATATTTTTACGTGGAAACCCAGAAAGGGAAAAATCAAGGTGGGGCTAGAACCCACCATATTCATGTACTATGGCCAGGAGTACATAAATACTACATAGATGGGGAATGCACTTGCATTTAGGCTCACTGCCTAGAGCTCACTGCTCAATTACAATTGCTCGGAAGGCTACAACCTTCAGGAAAGTCTCACTGACTTACAATTTGATTACAATAAGAAAATACAATGAAATGAACTCTCAAGTAGCATCTGATAATGCAAGAATGAGTTCCGGTTAAGCACTGAATCTCTGACTGTCTTCGCTCTGTTAAATACTCTGTTTCCGTCTCAGTCAGCTACCAGATTCTTCGTAAACCAAATGCGCATGTGAAAATGCACTCTATCGACCAAACCAGATCACCACAAAATAAATACATCAAAAATCAATTGTCGATTCGATCTCATATATCCGGTCTTAACACAAAATAATCTCCTTCAAGTCGGCTTCAAGAAACTTGTAATGTGTAGCTTCAAGTCGGCTTGAATCTCGAACAAAGCATAGCACCAGACTAAAAGAGTATAATCAAATGCTTCCTAAGGATCTTCTCATTCACCAAGAACACGAAATCAAGCACCAAAATTACTGCAATCATCAAAAATCATTTTGAACCAAAATAATACTAAGATTCCTTTTTTTACCGGTTAACTACCTACCGGTTAACTCTAGCTTCCGGATAGGATGAATCACGACTACCAGATCGAATCACCAAGAAGAGTTGCCATCAATGACAACCCTAGACCATAAATCAAGCATCAGAAGTGGTGCAGGAGCACCCTTTCAAGCTCTCCCTCCTTTTTGTTTTGTTGGTATTATGCTTCTTATGAAGCCATTGTATATAAAATAATGAGCCAAGTGCTCATAGGTCCTAGGTAGGGTCCTAGAGGGGATCTTAGGGGTCATAAGTCAAAATTGTGATTGCTTTGAAAATGGAGGTTGTGTGTGTGTATCTTGGAGGTGTTTAGGGGTCCTTCATATCATGTTGGTGACCTTAGGTTGGCCCATTGTGGGTCTAGGAGTCATGAAGAGCAACATTGGGAAAGTTGCTCAAAAGTTGCATGACAACTTTTAAAAGTTGTCAAGCAACTTTTCCACCATGTTGTCAAAATCGTTAGGTTGGCGTGAACAACCCTAAATGTGGCACATTGACCAAGGTATGGGTAGTATAAGATGTTTTAAACCCTAAGTTAAAGGGTTGGTTGTCAAAGATTGTACGGCTCAAGCAAACTGTATTGACTGTGACTGTTTTTGAGTTACCAGTCTGTTTGAATGAAGTTACCGAGCAAGCAAATGGATTGATTTGTGATCAAACCTATGTGGAACATTTTCTTTGATGTATATATCTTCATTGTGAGTGATTATATTAGCTTTTTGATTACCGGTTGAGTGTGTTTGTAAATAGTTTGTGAATTGCAGTCTTACTGTCCAGTTTTGGACCGGTTTGAGTAAATGAAGTCTTGACTCCATTCCCCATTGTGGAACCACCATGAAACCATGGGGAATGGATGTGGATACTCTGTACTATAGTCCCAAGCAAGCAGGGCCCTTGGAAATGCAAGGAGGCCAAGCATATACCCATTCCTAGGTGAGACTGGATAGTGCCTGGTTAGGAATGGCTGTTGGTGCAGAGGTCTTGGAGAGCAAGGTTGATTAGTGGAGAGTGCATCCTTTGAAGGAAGTGCAGAGGAGTGAGTGAAGCATCATTGGTATGAAGGAGGAGCGTCCACCAATCCAAACAAGGTGGCTAGAATACAAAACCTTCATTGTGACCCAGACAGACTCTAAAAACCCTCACAAAAACCCTAAAAAACCTTAAAATCCACCAAGGACACTGTACGGACACTTGGATGCCTAAAACCTAGAAAATACTTGAGTCCTTGCCAAATGAATGGCATTCCTTTTGGGAGATTGGGTTGTTTGTGCATCGTTTGTGAGAGGGAGCCCTAGAAGACCGGTTAGGAGGCCTAATTGGTCCTAATCCTTGTAGCCCTTTCTGAAGGCAAAAACACTAAATTGTGAAATCGGTAAGGGGTTAAAGGATTGAAACCTCTTGGGGGCTCATGAATGGGTGCAAAAACCTTGAAAAAGACCTAAAACAACCTTGCTAAGACCTTGGGAAATTTGGAACAAGCTTAGCCCTTATTAGCCATAGTAAGGGGGATTTGAGTCTCATGAGTAGGTGAGACCTTAGGAGCAGCATTGCAAATCATTGGTGGGTGGATTGGGCATGGTCAGGGGATTCCTCAAGCAAAGGGAAGTCCTAAAGAGCCCAGGGTGTGTAGAGAACACCAAGTGATCCAAGGAAAGGATCCAGAGCATAGACTAGGCTAGTCTATCCCATACCCCATCCCACCAGATTGGTATCAGAGCAAGTGAAAGACTTGTTGGACTGTGTATGTCTCTATTTACTAGTGAATCCGTAGGGGAGAGAAGAATGGTTACTAATACAAAGTTGGCTAGAGAGGTGGAAGAACAGAAGGAGAAAAATAGACTCCTTGAAGAAGCTGTGAGTGAGATGAGGGATAAACTGTAGGAAGTGGTGGATTAGAGGACACAAGGACCTTGGGACGAAGACACCAAGGGTAAAGGAAAGAAGACTATAGACACAGATGACATTATCCCTGAACCAGATCCCTTGTTCAATGAAGAACCTTTTGTGAAAGCTATTAAGGCCTTGAACACCAAAGCCTTTGAAGGATTGCCACATTTCAGTGGAAGAATGGATATAGACATTGTTATGGAATGGATTGAGGGCATGGAAAACCACTTTGAGTGTGAAGGAGTGACAGAGGCTCAGAAGGTTAAAGTTGCCAAATCAAGATTAAGGGGAGTAGCTTTGACATGGTGGAAGTCCCTGCAGGAAGAAAGAGTTAGTATGGGGAAGCTACCTATTGCAAATTGGAAAGCTATGGTGGGTAAGATTAAGGAGAACTACTTACCAGAGGATTATGAAGTCCAACTTCATGAGAAGAGACAAGGATTGAAGCAGAAGGATCTTGATGTGGCCTCCTACATAGAGGAGTTTCAGAAGCTATGTCTTAGGTCCAAAGTCCAAGAAGATGAATCCATTAAGGTGGCTAGGTATCTAAGTGGCCTAAAGTGGAACATTCAAGAGGAGATAAGCCTATGGACTCCTACTACTGTCCAGAAGTGTCATCAGCTTGCTGCCAAGGTAGAAGAGAGGAACAAAAGGAAAGGAGACTCCCATAACAGGGGTAGAGGCAGAGGTAGAGATCAAGTGAACCATTGAGGTGGTTACCAAAGCAAGTCAAGTGAGCAGAGGAACCAAGAAGAAGCCAAGTTGACTGAACATGGCAGTGAACCAATCCTAGAGGTGGACATTCTAGAGGAAGAGGTGCACAAGGTGGACCAAATAGGGGTAGAAGTATTGGCAGAGGTAACTCCTATTTTGCAACTATGAAGTGTTACAATTATGGACAATTGGGACACCCGACATATAGATGCCCTGACAAGCCTACATCATCAAACAATGGAAAGAGGGTTGCTTATGCACATGAAGACTATTCAAGAAGCAAAACACCTGAGGTGGATCATATTGAATTAGAGAGTGGAGAAAATATGATGTTCAATAGGGTCTTGATAAGACAGCCAGTCAAGAGTGAACCTAAGCATAGGAGAGCATTGTTTAGGGTAAGGTGCAAGATTCTTGGTAAAGTGTGCAAGGTGATAGTTGATTCAGGCTCAACTGATAATATCATATCAAAAGAGGCAGTTAGGAAGCTGAAACTCACAAGGATACCCCACACTAACCCATACAAGGTGACATGGTTGAATCATGAGCAGAGTGTGTTGGTCAATGAACAGACTTGGGTAGAGTTCTCCTTTGGAGGATACAAGGACAACATCCTTTGTGATGTGTTGCCAATGGATGCATGTCACTTGTTTCTAGGAAGACCCTGGCAATTTGATAGGAAGGTGATCTATCATGGAGAGGAGAACTCCATTTCCTTTAAGAAGGACAACAAGACCTTTAAAATTCAGTCTTTGATAGAGAATGAAGAAGGAACTTCAAAGACACCTAGTGTCTTAATGGCTACTGGTAAAGAGTTTTTGAACTTGCTACATGAGGAGGAGATAGTGAAGTGTGCCATCTTTGTGAAACCAAAGGAGGAAGAAGACAAGTTGCAGACAAAAGTACCCAAGGAGGTGAAGCACATGTTGCAAGAGTATAAGGACATAGTGAGTGATGGGACACCTGCAACACTCCCACCTAGAAGGTCTATAAGTCATCAGATAGACTTTGTTCCTGGTGCATCCTTACCTAACAAGGCTGCATATAAGCTCACACCTGATCAGAACAAAGAGGTTGCAAGGCAAGTGTAGGAGTTATTGGAACAAGGACTGATTAAGAAGAGCATCAGCCCATGTGCAGTCCTGGTAGTGCTAGCATCAAAAAAAGGAGGTAAGTGGAGACTTTGCACTGACTCAATAGCAATTAATAGGATTACCATAAGGTATAGGTTTCCTATTCCTAGAATAGAGGATCTAATGGATTGTTTAGGAGGGGCTATGTATTTTACCAAGCTAGACCTTAAAAGTGGTTATCACCAGATAAGAATTAAGGAGGGTGATGAGTGGAAGACTGCTTTTAAAACCACAGATGGATTGTATGAATGGCTTGTAATGCCATTTGGACTCACCAATGCTCCAAGAACCTTCATGAGGTTGACGAATGAAGTGTTGAAGGATTTCACAGGAAGATTTGTGGTGGTGTATTTAGATGACATTCTCATCTATAGCAGAACCAAAGAAGAGCACCTGGAGCATTTGAGGTTGGTATTAGAGAGGTTGCATGAGGAGAAGCTATCCATCAACCTAGAGAAGTGTGACTTCTTGAAGCAAGAGTTGGTTTACTTAGGATTTGTGGTGTCTAAGGGAACCTTGAAGATGGATCCAAGTAAAGTGGAGGCAATCATGAATTGGCCTGCCCCTAAAACAGGGACTGAGGTAAGAAGTTTCCATGGATTAGCTCAATTCTATAGGAAGTTTGTGAGGAATTTTAGTGGTATATGTGCACCAATCCTTGACACCATTAAGGGAGGTATGAAAACTAAGTTTAAATGGACTGAGCAGGTAGACAAAGAATTTCAATTGTTAAAACAGGAAGTAGCCACAAAACCCATCCTTATCCTACCTACGTTTGCTAAGCTATTCACCTTGGAGTGTGATGCAAGTGGAGTTGCAGTAGGTGGTGTGTTGAGTCAAGAGGGAAGACCTGTGGCATTTTTTAGTGAGAAGCTTAATGAAGCAAAGAAGAAATACTCAGCTTATGACCTAGAGTTGTATGCATTAGTGCAGTCATTAAAGAAATGGAGGCATTACCTACTTCCAAAGGAATTTGTAGTGTTCACAGACAATCAGGCATTGAGTTACTTAAACACTCAAGAGAAGCTAAGCAATAGGCATCTGAAATGGATGGAATACCTCCAATCCTTCACCTTCACCATCAAGCATAAGAAGGGACAACTTAACAGGGTGGCAGATGCATTGGGCAGAAAGTTGTTGACAGTTCAAGAATTACAGTTGCAAAGCATAGGCATAGAAAGTTTCAAAGACCTCTATGAAGGAGATGAAGACTTCTCATCAGCTTACAAGGTTTGCAAAGAGTTTGAGAACCATTTCCATGGTGAGTATGCAGACTACACTCTCCAAAATGGTCTCTTGTTCAAGGGTGACCAATTGTGTGTACCTAGAGGATCCATGAGGGAGAACCTCATCCAAGAGAAACATAATGGTAGTTTGAGTGGACACTTTGGGATTAATAAAACCTTAGATTTAGTAAAAAGTTACTACTATTGGCCAAAGTTGCCAAGAGATGTGAAGAGATATGTAGAGCAGTGTGGTGTTTGCCAAAGAGCCAAAGGTGGATCAAGCAATGCCGGTTTATATCAACCATTACCGATCCCTAACAGACCTTGGGAATGTATAAGCATGGACTTTGTAGTAGGACTTCCCAAGAATAAAACAGGTATGGACAACATCTATGTGGTAGTAGATAGATTTTCCAAAATGAGTCATTTTATCCCATGTAAGACTACACATGATGCAAGCTATGTTGCACATCTCTTCTTCAAAGAGATTGTTAGGATTCATGGACTCCCTTTAAGCATTGTTTCAGACAGGGACAACAAGTTCATGGGTCATTTTTGGCAAGCATTATGGAGAAGACTAGGAACTAACCTGTCATTTGGCTCAGCTTACCATCCCCAAATAGATGGTCAGATTGAAGTCATCAATAGGGTGTTAGGTAACTTGTTGAGGTGTTTAACTAAGGAGTATGGCCAAACATGGGACCTAATCATTTCTCAAGCAGAGTATGCATATAATGACAGTGTGAATAGAACCACTGGTAGAAGTCCTTTTGAGGTTGTCTATGGCAGACATCCAAGAGGAGTATGTGAGTTGAGAGACCTTGGTAGTTTGAAAATGAAGAGTGGGAAAGCAGAAGACTTCACTCAAACCATCAAGGAAGTACAAGAGCAAGTTAAGAAGGCCATCCTTGAATCCACTCACAAACTAAAAGCCAAAGTGGATGAGAAAAGGAGAGAAGTTCAGTTCAAGGTGGGTGACTATGTGATGGTCCATTCGAGCAAAGAAAGGATGCCAAGTGGTAAGCCTACCAAACTGCAGATGAAGAGGGTAGGACCTTGTCAAATTCTGGCAAAATATGGTGAGAACGCGTATAAGGTTGATTTACCTTCAGACTTAGCCATTTCACCAGTCTTCAATGTTGCTGATATGGTAATGTATAAAGGAGAGATAACAGAGCAGACTGAGAACCAAGCCAAGGTGTTACAAGACATGGATGTAAACACCTTACCTCAAGTAAAGAAGCCTAAAGCAGTGGAGATCTTGGAATCAAGAGTGAAGAAGTCTACCAGACACCAGATCTACATGGAGCACTTAGTGAAATGGGTAGGTCAACTTGTATCTGAAGCTACATGCATGGAGGAGAGCAAGTTTAGGAAGCTTGGCATAGACCCGACTCTCATCTCTTCTCCTATTTCTTAATTGTGTGCAAAGGGGGAGTATGGTGCAGGAGCACCCTTTCAAGCTCTCCCTCCTTTTTGTTTTGTTGGTATTATGCTTCTTATGAAGCCATTGTATATAAAATAATGAGCCAAGTTCGCATAGGTCCTAGGTAGGGTCCTAGAAGGGATCTTAGGGGTCATAAGTCAAAATTGTGATTGCTTTGAAAATGGAGGTTGTGTGTGTGTATCCTGGAGGTGTTTAGGGGTACTTCATATCATGGTGGTGACCTTAGGTTGGCCCATTGTGGGTCTAGGAGTCATGAAGAGCAACATTGGGAAAGTTGCTCAAAAGTTGCATGACAACTTTAAAAAGTTGTCAAGCAACTTTTCCACCATGTTGTCAAAATCGTTAGGTTGGCGTGGACAACCCTAAATGTGGCACACCAACCAAGGTATGGGTAGTATAAGATGTTTTAAACCCTAAGTTAAAGGGTTGGTTGTCAGAGATTGTACGGCTCAAGCAAATTGTATTGACTGTGACTGTTTTTGAGTTACCAGTCTGTTTGAATGAAGTTATCGAGCAATAAAATGTATTGATTTGTGATCAAACCTGTGTGGAAATTTTTCTTTGATGTATATATCTTCATTATGAGTGATTATATTATCTTTTTGATTACCGATTGAGTGTGTTTGTAAATAGTTTGTGAATTGCAGTCTTACTGTCCAGTTTTGGACCGGTTTGAGTAAATGAAGTCTTGACTCCATTCCCCATTGTGGAACCATCATGAAACCATGGGGAATGGATGTGGAGAATCTGTACTATAGTCCCAAGCAAGCAGGGCCCTTGGAAATGCAAGGAGGCCAAGCATATACCCATTCCTAGGTGAGACTGGATAGTGCCTGGTTAGGAATGGCTGTTGGTGCAGAGGTCTTGGAGAGCAAGGTTGATTAGTGGAGAGTGCATCCTTTAAAGGAAGTGCAGAGGAGTGAGTGAAGCATCATTGGTGTGAAGGAGGAGTGTCCACCAATCCAAACAAGGTGGCTAGAATACAAAACCTTCACTGTGACCCAGACAGACTCTAAAAACCCTCACAAAAAAAGTAAAAAACCTTAAAATCCACCAAGGACACTGTATGGACACTTGGAGGCCTAAAACCTAGAAAATCCTTGAGTCCTTGCCAAATGAATGGCAGTCCTTTTTGGGAGATTGGGTTGTTTGTGCATCGTTTGTGAGAGGGAGCCCTAGAAGACCGGTTAGGAGGCCTAATTGGTCCTAATCCTTGTAGCCCTTTCTGAAGGCAAAAACACTAAATTGTGAAATCGGTAAGGGGTTAAAGGCTTGAAAGCTCTTGGGGGCTCATGAATTGGTGGAAAAACCTTGAAAAAGACCTGAAACAACCTTGCTAAGACCTTGGGAAATGTGGAACAAGCTTAGCCCTTATTAGCCATAGTAAGGGGGATTTGAGTCTCATGAGTAGGTGAGGCCTTAGGAGCAGCATTGCAACTCATTGGTGGATGGATTGGGCATGGTTAGGGGATTCCTCAAGCAAAGGGAAGTCCTAAAGACCCTAGGGTGTGTAGAGAACACTAGGTGATCCAAGGAAAGGATCCAAGAGCATAGACTAGGCTAGTCTATCCCATACCCCATCCCACGAGGAAGTCACCGGATGAGTGTCGATTGCCAACAATTATAGGGTTCTTTAGGTTTAATGATAAATGTCCTAAAATTGGGGTAAATCCTAAAATTGGGGTAAATCTCAATTAGGGTGATTTATTCTTACACTCAAATACTATAGTCATCAGTGTATGGTTCCCTAGTGTAACACCATATATTGCCAAGAAGTGTACCCGATAGAGTTACAATTTATAAGATAATGTGGTAACTCAATGAAGAAGATAAATATTATTTGAGAACACATAAGAATGGATCATTATTGCTAGGCTCAACTATTTAACTTGATCTATTAGCACCTAAGGAGGGGTTGGAATTACTACATCCTCTACTACAAGCATATAGAATAAGAGTCGATAAACATGTGAACTATCATACTGAGTATTTCATCGATCAAATTAGACTAGGGGTGAAGAAGTCCACCTTCTACAACCAATTTGATAGGATTGAAGATGTGATAATAAACAACACACGAAAAGAGAAATGCTGCATAATTATAAAGGGAGAAGAACAAAGAAAGAGGTCGGATCCAAGTTACAAAGGGGCATCTTGGGAAATTCAAGACCCTATCATCACTTTGTAGACCATGTTGGACATATTGTCACTCTTTCCTCTAAAAATTTTGCACTTTCTCAAAGGCCAATAAATGAAGAGGCACAATAAGGACATTAAGAGGTTGAACAACCTGTTCAACAACTAGGATTGGCAATTGCATCAAATGTTCCTCCGAGAGTAGCCACTAGACAACCAGGTGTTGTTCAACCCTTGGTAGATTATTCCACTTGCAATAGGTCTCTGATTATCTAATAAATACATATGCACCTTAAGTTGATAGTGGTATAATATCCCCATAGGTGAATCCACTTCATGTTTCATATGCACATACAAGGTATAGGAGTACATGACACTCAATTCTCTAGCAATGTTTAAATTTTTTGGCCCACTTAGAATGATCAATATTGTACCACTAAATCACATGTGCAAGAATGTAGAGCCCAAAATCTACTCCTAAATTGTTGAGGACAAAGAGATATTTAAAGAAATATGTTTAGCCCATGAACAAATATACTAGAATGCGTACTCCAAAGGAAAATAAAGTCACAACTCTTAGGGAGAATGAGGGCATGCCTCCAAATCAGAAATAGAACAAATAGTGTGCATGCATAAACCCAAAGGAGTAACAAAACTTGCAAATAAACATACTTAGTTATCCTTACCAAATCAACAATACCCCACACGCAATGAAGAGAATACCATTAAAGAAGAGTTTGTAACATGAAATATAATGCTACAACATAAGATTTAATCTTGTATTACACCCAATTGGATAACTGTGACAAGAGAGAAGGTTCAACAATTAGGTTCAAAAGAAATATTATAGTGTGCCATAGAGATATAAACTTATAATTAGAGCAATATAGTAGACTATGCCTTGAACCATTGATTTATAGATGTGCTTCATCGCTTACAAAGTTGTACATTCATCACTTGACACTCAAGAATCAGCCAAGGAGAAATGCAGGTGGGAAGAGGGTTAATGACCAACCCTTATCATGTCCATTTTCCTTGTATTTATATTATTTCATTTCTATAACTCTGCTTATCTCATCAAGTTTTGCAAGAGTTGGACACCAATCAATGTATTGAATGCACTACACATCCTCTAGTAATCAAATACTCTATGTATTTCGTGCCAAGTGTCTTGGGGTAGCTAGAAAACCCCTTTCATGTTCAAAGACTAGCTTGGTACCTATTTTTAGTCCTATCGAAGCTAGGATTTTATTTATGACATTGAGTCACTTATATACATTTCAATTTCTTCACATGGATTTTCATGTGAATTTGGGTGATCGATGAGCTCAATGATTTTTTTGTAGGATTTGGGAAATTATATAGAACTCCATGTCACATGTTTATATTTAATCATTAATGGCACCTTTGAAAGTGTAGGGGAGATAGGTATAATAGCGAAATTTTAAACTATGGAGGTTCAAAGTTTCTTGTATGCTTGAATATTTCTTAGGAGACAAATATTTTTTAGACCTAAGGTTGGGTATTCAATATTTGGATGCCCAAGGGAAGCGAGAAGGATGGAAAATTTGAGAGTTAGGGTCTTAGAATGTCTCATGGCAATTTTGCAATTGGGGATGTGAGCATGATGGATATTAGGGTTTTGAAAGAGAGATGTATGAGAAGGAGGAAAAAGTTGGGAAATTAACATACTTGCTAGTAGGAAGGTTGTATGAGGAGCTCCAACATTCCAAAATAAAAAAGTATGAAAAGGAATGAGGATTGGAGAAAGAGGATACTTGTTGTATTTCTAGATGTAGCACATGGAAGGAAATAAATCTTGGAGGATTGATATGAGTACATTAGTAAAATATTGGGGGTTGGGTTTTGAGATCAAATACTCTAATACACTTTGGGGAGAATAAGAGAGGAAATATTGAATGCATATAAAAAGAGGGAAAATGGTTGGTGATTAGGGATAAGGAATACTCAATTCCAAAGAGGAATTCAAATTGGGGATAGAAAAAAATTGACATCACTAGTGTGAAGAAAAGGGAAGAGGAAAGGGGAACCCTTTAGGGATTATGGGTGCATGATGAGGGGGTCCAAAAGCATGAGGTTGAGCAGAAATAAAAGCTCCAAACTTGAAAGTAGAGGAGGTAGACCATGGGAAATGATATTTTAGGGAACTTCATGAAAATGCACTTGGATAACAAGAAGTCTAAAAAATTAAAATAAACATAGGACTAAGAAGAAAATAAGAACACAAGGAAGAAAAAGTGGAGGGAAGGTGTGTTGGAAAGAGGAAACCCAAAACTATGCAAAATGCCAAAAATACAAAAAAATAACCTCATATTTAATATTTTTTTAATCTTTTACAACTTGTACACATGACTAGAAAATAAGATGACATTGAACATGCTTTTGACCAAGGGGCCCCCATTGAGGAATTCTCAATTTGTAATCAATGATGGCTAGGCTTGACAAAACCAATAAAGAAACACAAGATTTAAATGAATTTACACATGTTAGATCGAGTTCCAATAAGTTAAGTTATATGATATTGTGTCATATTTGTAGTGACTTTTAGTGGTCTTACTATTTGGCTTCTTCTCATGTTTTGAGGGTGAAACAAGGAAAGGAGTGATGATATGTTATGTACCTAGGGATATAATATATTATAATTTATATAGTTTGACAAAGCTGCTAACATGTGACACAAATAACTTAAGTTAGTTATGTAGAGAAATTAATGATAATAGACAATGAGTAGGCCTACGTAATTTTAGTGGTTTATCCCTCCATTATGTTATTAGGAGGAGGTCTATATGAAAGAGGTAAGTACAATTGTAAGGATAGCTCAAGAATATGTTATTTGTTTAGGATCTTTTGAAGATATATCGTGAAATGACTTCCTCCATAATGAATATTCTAGAATGATGCCCTACCTTAAGTATTTATTCTATTTCTACATATATTGACTAATAAGACATTTTGATTCATAAATGTTTTGTATTGAATGTGGTCTATCTTTTATACTGTATTATTGTATTATTCTCATTATTATATGTATGCATCTTATCAATATATGAAAAACTACTTAGATGCACATTACTTTTGGTTACACTACTAAGATGAATATTGCTTTTGATAACAAGAAATAATCCTGAAACATTTGTAAGTCATCCTCATTGAATTGATATTTCAATTTTTCACCCAACGATTGAAGTCAAATAACATAATCCAGTCCTTAATTATAAACGCCATAGCGATATTACGGCAATTTACAGGAAATCTCATGGGGGAGAAATCTTCCAGAAAATGTATGATAAAATGTGACGTTTTCTTATAGACAAAGATACCAAAAAAAAAGACGTTATTTTCAATATAACGTGCCCTCATGACTTTTTTTCGGGACGTCCTTAGCTAGACTATTGCTTTATGTACAATTCAATGTTGTTGCGCTCATTCCAAAGAATTATCAGTATTTTTAGGGAATTTTGTAAAGGACCAATTAAATGTTAACTTTGATTCTTTTATTTATTTTGAGCAAAATGTATATAATATTTCTTTTACCTATCATTCATGGGTATTTCATGCAATTTGATACATGTCTTAATTTTGTATTCTGATCCATGTCTTACTCATGCACGTAATTTCATATATAGTTTTTTAATTTTCTTAGTGGATCATTGAAAGGTTAATTTTTTGGTCATTGACTTCAAAAATTTAAAATTGGTTGATGGTCTCTTTTATTTGCAGATCTTAAATTGATTAAGCATAAAATTCACAAAATTTGATGCTATGTGGTAGTATTTAAAGGGATTTAATTACATTTATTTCTCCACCAATCGTTTCAAGCGTTCTCTCCCATCTTTTAGCATTGAAGAAATAGTTAACTACAACACTCTTAAATTTGGTGCTTTAAAAAGAGTAAACAATCTACTTATATTTCTAGGGGCTAACCTTTTCAACCCATTGAACTTGTCTCCTTGAGACAAAATGACAACCTTTTCAAGGTTTTTCTATTGGGTAGCTCTTAAATTAGCAAAAAATAGTAGAATAGACAAAGATTATTTGTGTGAGCAACAAAGTAGAGTTTTACCTTGCATAGGATCAAATCCACTCACATTTGTAGGGGTTGAATTTTTCAAATTAATTGAATGTGTCTCTTGGTGACAAAATGACAACCTTTCCAAGGCATTTATATATTTTTGCTAGCTTTTAAATCAACAAATGTAGTAGAATAAAGAGGATTATTTATGTGAGCAATAGAGTAGAGATTTACCTTGTACAAGGTCAAATCCACAACCATAAGACATGACTGCAATAAAAGACTTAATCCAAATAGTTAGGCTCGACTTGTACTAAAGTAGGAGATTCACACAAATCTAAAATATTTTTTGATAGAAAAGTGATAGTTTTTTAACATGCATTACTATAATCCTAAAATCTTCATTCTTGACATGCATTCTTTAGTCATAGAGTTAGGTACCACCCTCCTTGGTATTTAGTTTCCTAATTTAATTGTTATAAATTATAAAATTATTGATCCCAACTGATATAAATTAATCTTAGATTAATTTGTGCTTATGTGTATGCACATTATAAGATTAACCTAAATTAATCATAAGAAAAAGACTATTTTCGTGTGCATTCTTAATAACCCATCCAATCATACAAAACCTAGTTTGTTTCTAGGTATCAAATCTGAAATTTATAATATCTTACTCACTTTTTCAAATTTGAACCTCTTTATTGCCCTTTGCTTCAATGCTTTCACATTGTTGTTTCTTTTTCTATTAGAGATTGTGAGCTTTTTACTTTCAAGTTTGATATATGACTGATATTTTAAATATTTTAATATAAAAGTGCACTTTTAAGCTTTGTTTCCATATCTTTTATTCATGTCACAAAACTATCTAGATCCTAATCTTTCATTGTGATAATAAACTCTAACATGATCCAAATGAATAAATATAAAATCTATATTGATGCGCATAATAAGATCACTAAAGAATATAATTGTAATACCCATATAAACAACCAAGACCTTGAAAATGAGTTAGTTTGACTAATAGAGAGAATCCTCAATAACCAGCAGTTGTGTTTCATGATATAGTTTCCAAGAAGCCTTATAAAGTAATAAGAAAAATTTAAAAACATTAATTAATTTTTTTATCTTAAAGTTAATTCTTAAAAACACATCTTATTATATATTTATTTTGCTTGTGATTTGTGATTAATTGTTATAAATAAACATAATACCATTAAAATAATACAATAATCTTCACATTTGTGTAATACAACTGTACAAAACTATAAATATTTGTGCGAACTCATTAAACGGTTAAAATTTTGTAACACAATTAAGGCTATCAATTTGTGTTACTACTATATTCATAATTTCCACGTTTCCTGCCATATTATGTGGATTGTCAAGGAAAACTCTTTAGATTTGTTCGTCGGGATTAGCAATGATTGTTTTTCCTCGGATGATTTGTTTCCTACGTTTGTTTCATCCTCCAATAATATATTTCATAACAATAACAAAGGTCACGAATTTCAAATATAGTAGCATGGTTTTTTAAGGTGCCACCTTAACTCTCATTGATGAACGGGTTTTGAAAAATCTAATAGGGAGTATCCTAGCACTGCTTTAATGTATCATTGTTGCAAATGAGGAGGATGATAGCATCGAAATGAGCCTTAAAGTTTGTTATTGTAATAACCCATTTAACTTAATCCAAAACTCAACTGATTTTTTTTTTTTTTTAATATATAAAAATATTGATTTCTTATTTTTACTTATTTTGTACGGGACTAGGCATCTAACCATATAGGTTAGGCATCTGTCCATACGGGACAAGAGGTTTCATCTATCCAATCCAGGATAGGCATCTACCCAAATGGGGTAGGCATCTATTCGTAAGAATAGGATATGCTCTGGCCAGAGACTTTAGACTCATCGAGACCATCTGGGTTGTGAGCCACTCTCTAAAGACTACACTCCCCTACTAGGAGTGCACCAAGGTCGCCGTCCTTAGGAGTATTAAAATAATTACACAAACAAGCTTGAGTTCCGCCTTGGAATTCGGCCTAAAACCTCAGGAAGTCAAGCGAATCCATATGGGGTTCCTTTTGAGTATGCATTGAATGAATTTTAACCTTTCAATTATTATTTGCATCATTTGATTAAAAGACCAAGGAGCTTCAAGAACCAACTACTCACCCATAACTAAATCCTAATCCCCATCCCCGAACGCTTGAGTACAAGGGACAACTTTGTCCCTAGACTGCCTACATACCCGTTTCGACATGGGATCAAGGTGTAAAGTATGTAGTTCTAGTTTCTAACTATGGTTTAATGTAAACTGTTTGGTGGGTATGCAACCCTTTCTAGGGTCAATGTCCCAGACAGTTTCTCTGTGGTTGCTACCCACGATGGTAGCTCTATAGCAAAAAGGCTTAAGGTGGCCTTCTGCTTGTGTCCTAAAACAACTAAGTCCTATTTCCTATTAAATACGTCACCCTTAATCCGTTATCATCCATTGAATTTCATCAAGATAAAATAAATTTCCAAAATCATTACACAGAACCAAACCCTAATGCGGTTTTCTAAGGTTTTAACTGAGCGGATGTAATTTCATTTAAAATTTATCTTTTTATATTATCGATCCAAGGGGGATTACCCGCCCCTTGGATTTTAACTTCCAAATGACCCTTATTTCTCCCCAGCGGTTTAGAGGGACGATGCCACATACACTGTTATTGTAGCTTTATTAGGCGTTAAGTGTAGTAGTTCAACACGACGACATTACCCGTAAGTGTGACCTAGAGGCACCATAGATACCGAACACTACTAAGTTTTTCTGGTTGATCTCCTCTTGTTTAGTTATCTAACTAAGAAATATGAAACTTACTCTATCATATGAAAAAGGATCTAGTCACTCGAATACTTTTAAACTTAAAGTAAATCAAATCTGTTGTAATTATTATTGGCTTTAAAATGAATCTATGATGATTAAATGTAAAGTATTGAACTTGATTAAAAATTAAAACTATAATAATAATTCAATCACTTGAAAAATAATATTCAATTGAAAGAAGGCTATTGTAATAAATCAAATTACAGTAAAGTTACTATTTGTTTCATAATTGAAACTATAATAATAATTCAAATTATGTAGTAAAACTATGATAATACACCAACTACATGAGGATAATAATACTATCATGATGAATCAGATTACTTGAAAGATATTATTTGTTTTAAAGGAACATCTATTTAATAATTAAACTTTAAAAATTGAATAAATAACTAAAAATATAAATTATTTCTTTAGGACTCAAATAAAAAAGAAAAAGAAAATGTGAAGCTTGGAAATGAACCTGATACAGAATAACTTACAAAATGATTCTAATTGCTCATAAGATACTTTTTTTTTGAAGAAAAACAATGTAATAATAAAAATAATTACTAGCATAGTCTAACTACTTTGCAACAAATTCAAATACTTGAAAATAACGAAACTATGCAATTAATTATTCTAAAATGAATTATCTACTCATCAGGTATTATTTAGAATAAAGTTTGAAAATGAAACTATTTACTTGTAGAGTACTATCTCCTTAGTAGGAACTATGAAATAATTAACTATATAGTTGAAGGGTACTTTTCTTCTTTCTCTTTTGAAAATAATCGTATTGAATTGAAAATGATCTAGTTCCTTTTGTTTTTCAACTAACACTAAAAGACCTTATTATTTGAAAGATAAAACTCTATAAATCATATTTCTTCAAATGCATCTAAAAGCTAATTAAAATGAGCTAACACCTATATCTATATAAATACATGGTAAACATTTTAAATTAGTAAGGACTAAAAACTCATCTAGATTCTAGATTCCTTTCCTTAAATCCTGCATACTCTTAGAACTAAATACTAAATAACTCCACAAAATATAATTTATAAGACAAAGTAATCCAACTTTATTGTCTATAAAAGATAACCTTAACAAAGAATTAATGATTTGCTCCTAAAACGTATAAGGAATTTTTTATTTTTTTATTTTTTTTAAAAGAGGACTTATTCATGGATATTATTTATCTTTCTAAGGGGTTGTTGGGGGTAGATTTCTTTATAAGGCTTACTTGATCAATAATATATTGACCCAATATCCTAGGACAACTAAGTTCCATTAATCTCTTGAAAAACCAGAATAATTCCTACTCTTTTACTAATAAACCTTATTGTATATCTCTTTGTTTGAATTTTTTTTTTTTTTTTTCTATCATCAAGGTAGTTATTGTCAATAAATCATCGAGAATATCATCTAAATTTTTTATCAAACTAATACAATTATAGTTTTTGTTGCATATGAAAATTTAACTAAAACCGATATCTTAAATGTGACACAATATTTAAATACTTATTTACTCATACTGAACTAATTCTAAATGAATAAATTGGTTTACACCATTTAATTTACTTACTTAATAGTTACTCATATCGAATCTAAATTTAACTATTAAATTTAATTTACTTAGTAATGAAGGTTTCCATAACTCTAAAAATGGCTACTAAAAAATGTCTTCAATTGTTTGCATATAATTTAATTTGTGTTCAATGATGATGTAATTACTTTCATGCAAAAATCAAGCAACTGGATAATCTGAAAATAAATAAATAAATTTAAAAACCAAAATATAAAGTTTCTAAATAGTCGTTATTTTTTGAAAGCCCTATTTCTAATCATATTGCTTTATTAAGTCTTTTAAAATTAAAATTTTAGAGTTGCAAGAAATGAATAAAACCACATTCAAATTGATTTTTTTTAGTTTTTTTATCTTATAGCTTTTCTCTTAAAATCATATTTACTTTCTATTTCTTTTAATTTATTAGTAAATATTTCTTAAATAGAACTCTTCAATCCAATAATTCATCAACTATGTTTCTTTGTTGGAACCACATAAATATTACTTATCCTTTTTCCTGTGTTCATAACTAATTAAATTATTAAATTTAGTAATTTATTAAAAAGTCAATTCGGTTAATACTAATTATTTGCATGCCAAATTTTAAACAATATGTTTTAATTAAATTCTCAACTTAGAAAAATCAACCCTTTTCTTTCTTTCGTCTAAATACTGCTATATATATCAAATAATATTAAATGTTCAAATTATAAATATTTCTATTTAATTATTTTCTGCAATAAATCTAGCTTTATTATTATTTTTAAAGTACAATAATTATAATTTAATATATACATATATTGAAATGAAAATATTGGACATGCGCAATAAAATAATGTTAATTATTGCTTATAATGTTGATATTTTAAATCATGTATAACTTAAAATATATTTATATATGCATTTTTGTATTTTAAATACTAATATTTATTTGGTACTATAATATTTCATTTATTTTCTTATCTTTATATGCAACTAAATAAAAAACCATTTAGATTTATGTACATTAAAAAAAGTTCTTTTTAAATTAATAATAAATTGAATTGGAAGAATAAGATAAGTGTAAATATTGTTTTATTTTATAAAGCATATTTTTAATTAAAAAGAGAAATAAGAAATATTATATAGCAAGATATGTTTATTATTACTATTTTAATGTTAGAAGATTTTTTATTTTTATTTTTATTATTTTTTGGAAGAAATTTCTACAGCAACACATTCACAAATTTAAAGTTGGAAGAAATTTCTAAAAAGAAACTTATTCACAAATGTTAAAGGAAATTCTTAAGAGAAATATGTTGAAAGAAAATTACAATTTTATTCATGCAGTTCATTTTTTTTTTTTTTCCTCCCTATTTACCCAAGTAAATATAAACCATTCTCTCCCATACCCCAAATAAAATTTACATGCATTCAGATCTAACTCAACATGTAATGGATTCAAATAATCCCCTAAAAAATACCAAAGGAAATTGCATGCAATAAAATAAAATTTACTTGCATTCAGATTTTATTCAAACAAACAGGCAAATTTATTACCAAAGGAAATTGCATGCATTCAAATAAAATTTACTTGCATTCAGATTTTATTCAAACAACAGGCAAATTTATTACCAAAGGAAATTGCATGCATTCAAATAAAATTTACTTGCATTCAGATTTTATTCAAACAAACAGGTAATTTTATTTTAACTCTTTTAAAATAATAATAGTGGCATTTGAAAATACACAAAAAGAAGAAGGTCTGGATCCACAAAAGAGATTACATCCTTCTCTGTAAACATACATATCTATTTTAATTTAACAAAATAATAATACTAGCATCTGAAAATACACAAAAGAAAGAACCCGGATTCACAAAAGGGATCAAATCCTTCTTTGTTCAACCATGCTTTTGCTTCCAACTTTCTTTCTTCAAATTTATTCCTGCAACAATTCTGATAGCAATCTCCCTCCCCCCTCAATTTGTAGCACCTATATTCTATATAGATTTCATCAAAGACTCTACTTCCAATATTTAACTTGTATTCCATGCTCACAAAATTTCTAAACTATAATTATTTATAAAAATGAAACTCAAGAAAATCTCTCCAAAAGGAGTCTGTAAAATACACCCAACATCCTCCTAATTTATAGATTTTGAAGATGTAAATAACTTTCACCATCCGTAAAAATAATTTTCAAAATAAGGAGATTCTTCAATTAATATTTGTAAGAGAATATGCCATAAATAATATTGTAACTCCCTTGTTGTCAATTTATTTATTTCTTCCATTTTATCAAGAATTATTTTTGTAACTCCCTTGTCATAAAATTTCCATGAATAAGATATTCTTGCCATAGAATTAATTTGTAAAATTCATTCCTTCCAAAATAAATGAATATTATATTCTCCATTTGTTATAGAATATGCTAATAAATTCCCACTTCTAGCATGCCATGTGTCTTGGCCTTCCTCTTTTCTCCTACACCATATTCTTAAATAAAAATATATGCATTAAAATAAGTATAAGTATTTATCTATTGTTTTAAATTTTAAAATTAATTACTTGCATCTAGTTAATATTATAATGTAAATAATATATTTTAATATATGTATTTTTGGTTTCTTAGTAAAATTAGTTTTATATATATTAGTCTACTATTATATTTAATCAAGTTTATTATCTAATTTAATGCATTTATAAATTTTTGAGTTTTGCTTGATTTATTGGTTTAATTTTTTTTATTTTATTTATTTATTATAAATAAATAATCGATCAATTCCAACCTTATCCAAAATTAATCAAATATGTTTTTTTTTTTAATATTCCAAGTATTAGGGTTATGACAGTTATAAAATTTTATGGTAAATATAATATATATATTTTTATTAAAATATTATATATATAATTTATACTAGCAATGGTACCTTAGTGTGCATTGGGCATGTCGAAGAGGTTAAGAAAGTCAATTAGGAAGAAATTTGGTCTATTTTTCTGCATGTAGTTGTTGTAGGTGATATCAATTGGTAGGAAGAGATATACGGGTAGAGAGAGATGGAGTGATGATGAGAGAGAGAAAGAGATGGAAGAAAAAGCATGGAGAGGTAAAGATAGAGAGGCAAATAGATATAGTTATGGATTAAAATAGATAGAGCTCGGTATGCTAGATTGGATTCATACTTGTTACGACAAGGATTCAAAAGAGGTATTGCAAATTGCAAACTATATATGAAAATAGAAGATGATCATCAATTGTTTGTAGTTGTATATGTTGATGATATCATCTTTTGTTGAAGGAGTGAAAGAATGTGCAAGGAATTTGTAGAGGAAATGCCAAAATAATTTGAAATATCCATCAAGTTTATCATATTTATATTCATAGGACATGTGTATGATGTGAAGAAATGATGCTAAGGGTTAAGCATATTATGACAAATGTAATAACCCACCATAATTAACTCAACAAAATTGACCATTCTTTTTTTTTTGTTTAATTTAATCATTGTTTTTGATTCAATCGCATACTCTGGGCATCCATCCATTTGGATTAGGCATTCATCCATCCGAGATGAGCATCTAACCATACGGGTTAGGTATTTGTCCATACGGGACATGAGATTTCATCTATCCAATACGAGATAGGCATCTACCCATACGGGGTAGGCATCTATCCAATCGGGATAGGAGGTGCTCTGGCCAGAGACTTAGACTCATTGGGATCATTCGGGTCCTAAGCCACTCACTAAGTACTACACTCTTCTAATAGAAGTGCACCGAGGTTGCCGTCCTTAGGAGTAATTAAATAACATAATACAAGCTCGAATTCCGCCTCGGAATTTGGCTTAAAGCCTCGGGAAGTCAGGCGAATCCATACGGGATTCCTTCCGAGTATGCATTGAATTACTTTTTCCATTTTAATTATCTTTCAAATTATGATTCTATTCAATTCTTCCATACCAAGCCTAGACCCCACCCACGAATGCTTGAGTACGAGGGACAACTCCGTCCCAAGACTGCCTACATACCCACTTCGACATGGGATCAAGGCGTAAAGTATGTAGTTCTATTTTCTACTCTATGGTTTGATGTAAACTGATTAGTGGGTACGCAACCCTTTCTAGGGTCAATGTCCCAGACAGTTTCTCTACGGTTGCTACCCACGATGGTAGCGCTTAAGAAAAGGCTCAAGATGGTCTATTGCTTGTGGCCTAAAACAACTAGATCCTAATTCTTATCATAAGCATCACCCTTGACCAATTGTCAATCGATAACAATTCTTCGAGATTAAATCAATTTTATAAAAGCATTTCACTCATCATCCATATAGGGGTTTACTATAGTTTAACCCAGCGAATGAAATATCATTTTAGAATTATCTTATTAAATTATCGATCCAAGGGGGATTACCCGCCCCTTGGATTTTAACTTCCAAGTGTCCCTTATTACTCCCCGACGATTTATAGGGACGATGCCACAGACGTCGTTGATGTAGCTTTATTAGGCGTTAAGTGCAGTAGTTCAAAACGATGACATTACCCGTAAGCGTGACCCAGAGGCACTGTATATACCGAACGCTACCAGGTTTTGGTTTTCCAACTTCCTTTATTTAATTTTCTAACTCATGATAAAAATCATGCTTGGAAAATAATTATGAATTGAACGCGTATAATTAGACATTGCAAAGCTCAATTAATTGAAATAACTACTTGATGAATTACATGAAATAAAAACCATAACTAACATTATTTATTATTCAAAACTTGAAATATAACTTTGCATAATAATAACAATTAGGAAACTTGCACAATAGTATTTAAACGTGTAACTTGCATGGAGATGGAGACGCCAATAAATGTAATCAATGTAAGGAATTTGCATGAGGCGAAGGTAGTGTAAGTTACATGCAAGAATATCGCCTATAAAGCCACTAGTCCCAAAAATAGAATTTAGCTTCAAATCATATTGACGTGGATAAATTGCTAAGTGGATTTAAGAAGGTATAATTTAATTTACAATTTATAAATTTTCTAAAACTAATTATAAATCTAAAAATTTACCTAGTTTAAATTTTTTTATTAAACCAAAATTTATATAAATAAAATATTAACATTATACAAATTGCCACAAATTTAATTGAAATGGCATTTAAAAAAAAGAGGATGAAATGGAGGGAGTGGGAGTGGGACCCATGGGTCCCATCACCACTGCAGGTACTGCGGAAGCAGGCCCGCAGTGGTGAGGGGACCCCGTGGTCCCCTCCACTACCCTGCGGCCACTGCCGTGACAGTGACTGCAGGGGAAGTGGAGGGTACCACTTCCTTGGCGGTTACTAAACCGCCTCCACTAGTCTGCACGCCACCCGACACTCATAAATGGCGTGATTTCAAAATTTAAAATTGCTTGCAATGTTTAATATATGTATGTATATATATACATACATATGTATATATGTATGTATATATATACATATGTATGTATATATACATATATGTATATATACATAGATACATATATACATACATATATACATATGTATGTATATACATATGTATGTATATATATATGTATGTATATATACATACATACATGTATACACACACACACACACACACACACATATATATATATATATATATATATATTTGTGTGTGTGTGTGTGTGTGTGTATACACATTGATGTCGAAAAATCTCACATATAGTCTAATTTATAAACAATAGTGGATTTAATCTCATTGTGTCATTTGAATCATCGATACAAAAAACTCTTAAATAGTTTAATCCAAAAAACAGTAGTGATCAAAATTATGAATTGTGAAAATTTTGATAACATTAGATTGTAACAATCAAGCTCAAGAATATTTAGAAGCCTAAATCAACATCAAAAGAGTTAGAAATAGAAGTTCAAATCATGGAATGGTCTCTCTGCTCAAGAAAATATTGTAGCAAAAGCAATCAAAAGAATTAGATTAAGGGTACTAAAAGATCATAACTTGGATTTGGAAGTGCTTCTTTCAACTTTGAATGTCTTGACTACTTAGATGCACTAATTGAAGAAACATTATAGATCAATCTAAAGTTGCCATAAAGACAAATATAATTGAACATGCCTAAGAACTTGGAAGATAATGATATGAAATTGTACGAGTTTATGGAAATAGCCATTCAAAGTAGTGTTAACGAAGAACCGAATGAATTTTGATTGCTAAAATAATTCAAGTTCAAAAGCAAACAATAACAATTGTATACGCTCATGCCACTCAATGGGAAGATAGAAGCAAAACATATTCAGGTCTGATTTTGAACTTGGCCCATTGCAGACAGAATGTGCAGAGCTTCAAGGCAGAAAATGGGATAACATCAGCAAGTGTATCTCATGTGAACGATCAAAGTAGCGAATACTGTCACTGTTCAAAATCATTGCAAGGAAGAATGAATGCAAAAAACCAACAAACCGACGAATAAAAAATAGTGGAAATTCAACGATTGGGATAGGTTTAATCATCTCGCATCCCCTCTCAAACAATCTACACCATCAATGCTCAAAGTCAGCTGCTCAACTTCAGATAGGAAATGCCTACGGCATAATAAATATTATAAAAACTATAATCTAATGGTGTATTTAGATTTAGATCAAATATTCTTAAAAGTCTTATGGATTAAGCTCAACAGGATTCATAAGCTCACTAAGATCAACCTTTTCTTGTTATTATTTAATACTTCTCAGTTAGTCCAACTATTAATTTATGAGGATTATTTTTCTAGTGTTATCTTTTATGTTGAACCCAAAATGTTAGAGTCTATGAGCAAGTATCACTAAATATTCTTGTCTAGGTAGAGCTTGCAAGTCTCCTTGTTCCTTATTGGGTTTTGGCCTATCTAATAAATTATGTAACTACTACAACATTTTATTTACTATCATCCCAAAAAATATTTCTAGTTAGCTGTACCAAAAGGTTTGTGTTGAGGTCTAGATTTGACCTCTAACTTTTATGAGTATCTGGAGATTCACACAAGTATCTTCCATTTTACATAAATGATTGCCTCCCAAGGCTGTATTCAATATATAGGCCCTTCAACTAGTAAAGGAGGTTCGCGTAGTAAAAATACAACCTCCAAACCCATGAAAATTAGTGAACCATACCTTGGAATCACCAAGACTAATTATTAACTTTGTAACAAAAAATAAGACCAAATAAGTAAGATTCCAAACTTTGTTTGAAGCATATGTATACTTATTGATAACCTATCATACCCATTCCATGAGTTGCCACTTTGGATCTTTGTTAGACACCAAAATGATCTCTTTTAATAAAAAGACAGTAATTTTTTCAGAAATATGCATTTATTATTTAATGGACTTAAATATCATACTTTAAGATTTGACTTGTTTAGGTGGCTCATTTGAAATTAAATTACACTAACTTTTCCATTATGACCCACCTATAAGGCCGACTCTCTAAGTTCAAATGAACCACCTATAAGTCCGACTCTCTAAGTTCAAATGAACCACCTATAAGTCCGACTCTCTAAGTTCAAATGAACCACCTAAACAAATAAAAGCTTAGAGCATGTTGTTTAAGCCAAACTATTTAAATGTATACAACAATACTTTATTGCACACTTGATATTATTGAAGAACTTCTTTTTTAGGGCGTAGTTTGTTATCTTTCTTCTTTGCAAAATAGCATAAAATGACTGATCCAATCAACCAACATGATATCAAATAGCATAAAATGATTGATCCAATCAACCAACACTCTTTGATTCTAGTTTTACAATTGAGAATCAACATTGTGTTTCAATCCATGGAAGAGTAAATAAAATTGTAAAAATGCACAAGAATATAACAATCTAACCATAATTTTGAAAAGCGTTCATCTGCAAGAACATTTTGGGTCAGATCAGATTCATGGATGAATTTAAATGGACTTCAATATCACACTTTAAAATTTGACTTGCTTAGGAGGCTCATATGAAATTATACTAACTTCTCTAATCTACAACCTACCTATAAGTCTGACTTTCTAAGTTCAAATGAACCACCTAAACAAATAAAACCTTAAGAGTATGTTGTTTAAGCCAAGTTCTGTTCAAATGTATACAACAATACTTTATTGCACACTTGATATTATAGAACTTTTTACCAATATGATAGCAAATAGCATAAAATGACTGGTCCAATCAACCAATACTCATTAATTCCAGTTTTACAATTGAGAATCGACATTTTGTTTTAATCTATAGAAGAAGTAAATGAAATCGTAAAATGCACAAAACAAAACATTCTAATCATTATTTTGGAAAGTATTCATTTGATTTGAGTCAAATTCGACTCACAGATGGATGAATTTAATAGATTAGATCCCATAACGTGAGTGATTTAGATACATACTTATTCAAAATGTTATAATCTGCTATATAAAAACAAATATGCAGATGTCTATGCATTCTCACATCATTTATAAACACGTTCAATCGGTGGAAGCAGAGGACATCTGCAGAAAGGGCAGGTATCCTCATTAACATCAATCCATTTATCCAAACAATTTCTATGAAATATGTGGCAGCAATTGTAAAGCTCTCGGATTTCGTCATCTTCTTCAAAAGATCTCAAGCATATCGCGCACACAAAATCCTCAGAAATCTTAACCAACTTGTCTGCAACATTTCTAAATGTAATGACAGGCAATCTATTTTTAATCATCTCACCTGAAGAAGATGCAGAAATGTCAGAGGGAATTTGTTATAGTTCTTGCCACAAATAGATCTCATCCTCTGGGGGTTCGCTGAGGCCAAGAGCAGAAAGAAAGCAACAAAATCCAGTCTTTATATACAACATGGCCGATGCCAAGTAGAGCAGAACTCTGGGTATAGTGATATTACGGCAATTCACAGGAAATCCCACGGCAGAGGAATCCTTCAGAAAATATGCCACTTCAAGTGTACACAGAAATGTAGGATAATATGTTAGAAGATCAGCTTTTACTTATAGAGAAAGATAGAAAAAAAGAGGGGGTATTGTTCGTCAAACAATGTGAATATTACGTGCTCTGGCTTTTTTCGGGACGTCCATAGGTAGACTATTCCTTTTCGAACAATTCAATGTTCTTGCCCTCGTTCCAAAGCAGCAATTATTCTAATATTTTCAGTTTACCGAGTAAATGTTTACTTTGATTTTTTTAACTTATCGTTTACTGTGCATGTTTCAATTATTGTTCTCACTTAATCTTCTCATTACTAATTTTAAAGAAATAATAAAAATTATTATTAATATAAATTCATTAATAAATTTCACATATATCAATAGTTATTCATCTCTACTTTCATTACTTAGAATTTGTAGACTTTAATTGGAGGAGTTGTTCAACTTTATTGGTATCCATACCACATGACTATTGGGACATTTCTAAATCTATTGGCAATTTTGGAGGTGGTTGTAGTGCACTGTTATTAGGGTATCTTTAAGTAGGTATCATGCAACACTTTGAAATGACCACTTTTTGATGCTTGCACACATAACCGATCCCACAATGCGTTTTGTTACTACCCAAAAGCCAGAACAATAGCTATAAGCAATTAAGTCGCATATGAAGATAACAAAAAAAATGTAGAAATCCAATGTTTTGTTTAGAGTCTCTCGATGTGTGAAGTTAGCTATAACAACTATTGGCATCTTCCCTATCATTCATAATTTGATACATGTCTTAATTTCATTCTAATCATATTTATCAGTTTAGTTCCTTCATTTTTTAGTTATGGGTTTTGATATTTTATTTTAAAAAATTTAATATTGAATCTGGTCAATTGACTTCATCTCAAGCATTCTCAGTCATCCTAGAACATTAAAGGAACAATGATCTATAACACACTTGATTTGGTACTTTAAAAAGAGTAAAGAATCTACTTATGCTCTATAAGCTGGTCTTTTCAACCTAGTTGAACTTGTCTCTTTGTGACAAAATGGTAAACTTAATTAAAAATTCCGAAGGGATAGGGGAAGCGTACCGGTAGCCATTATAGCTAACTTCGCGTACCCATAGATCCTAAATGATACATCATATTTCAACAATTTTTCTTTGTTGTCTTTGTATGCGACTTAACTATTTATAACTATTGTTCCAACTTTTGGGTAATAACGACACACAATGTGGGATCAGTTATGTGCCCAAGAGTATAAAAGTGGTCATTTCAAAGTGTTGCCCAATACCTACTTAAAGATGCCTCGATAACTATGCACTACAACCACCTTAAAATTTGTCAATATTTATGCACAAATGCATCAATAGTTATGCGTTATGGGTCACAATAAAGTTCCACAACTCCAATTAAAGTCTACAAATTCTAAGTAGTTGGAGTACACTGGAGTACACTAAGTAGTTGGAATACAAGTTGACAGCTATTGATACATGTGAAATTTTTTAATAGACTTTTGATTATCATTTTTTTCGATTTTCTTTAAAATTAGTAAATGAGAATTAAGTAATCAAGAAATGAAAGATAATAAATAAATAAATATCAACTGATTTCTTATCTCAAAATTAACTCTCTAACAAATCAAATTATACATATATATTACTTGTGATTCACTACAACTGCCCTGTGCGTTTTCATTAAACGGTTAAAACATTGTGGGACAATTAATATTTGTTGTTTGACTAGGTGGTGGCTGTCAATTTGCATTATTAATTTTTTATAATTTGCACGTCTCCTGCCATATTTTTTGGAAAAGAGGTAGATTGCATATACGACAAAACAGGATTTGCAGGTCGTCTTTTTTATTTTCTGATAATGACGTCACAGGGACGAGGTAGTTGCAGCTGCAGAATTTCGTCACAATTAACAATGATTTTTTTTCCTTTTTGGGACGGCTTGTTTTGTACGGCGATAACAAAGGCTATGAATTTCAAATACAATACTATTGAATACGATAGATCCAGAGGTGATCAAGTTAGAGCTTTCCTTTATTGGATCAAATATGGTAATAAATTCTAGTTTTTTTCTTAAACCTCTATGCATCAAACAAGTTGGGACTCAAATCAAAACCATTCAATATACTCATGTGGAAGACTTACTAACCACCTCGATATATCCAGATCTTTTTGAATTATTATAGGCTAGTTTTTCAAGTGTAGGAAGAGACCATTAAGAATGCTCAAACTCTACTACAATTCTTAGATATTGTTTCTTTCAACTTGAGCCACTTCACTCAAATAGCTTACGATTAACCATTTACTTTAGATGACTAATATAAATCTCTTTCACTTGGATGGATGACATCACATTGTGGAATATCCAAAATGATTTCTTTAATCTTTTTAACATCTGGATCGAAATCAATAGAATTTATTAACACAGATATAGCATGAAAACATAAACATACAGCATATCACACAAAGAACACCAGATATGACGCGAAAAACCTAAGAAGGGAATTTAAATCATAGAGAATATTAGTTCTCAATATTAAACACCGGTTAAGGTGATTTTTACAAAAGGTGGCTCATTGCTAGAATGCTCACTGCAGGTGGGCTCACTATCCAGAAAAGACTCATAGCCAAAGAAAGAGAGAAAGAGAGAAATAATCCACCTCTGAAACACAATTTGTGCAAACCAAACTGCTTCTGGTGCCTCAAAACCAACACACTCACTTGCATCACCAATAGTCTGATCTTTCCTTTCCAATCTTGCATATCTTCAAAACAATGTCACACTTTTTCTACATCTAACACAATTAGATTATCCTCATATATATATTGTCTTCTGGGAAGCATAATCTTCCAAGTCGGCCAAGACATGGATCTAAAATAGGTCAACACTAAACATTCTAGTGGTGGGAAGGAATGAGTAGCAGACCACACCACAACACACATCAACGGTCAGATCAATACGCTACAATCATGAAAAATTTTGGACCCAAAAATCATGATACACACACTACACCACAAAACGCTACACATCCTCGAATTATAAACTTAATCTGGACCCAAACACCATCACCCAATGCAACAAAGATAAGAACGGGACCAAGATACACATGAATGCCATCGATCACCATCATATCCAATAACTTGAAATATCCGAATCACCAACACATCTTTCGGAGCATCAAAGATTCGGGGAACACATATTTTGGATCACAACACCAAGAACAACAAAGACATCAATGCCAACCGATATGTTGACATCAATGACAACCACTTAACAACACCGTCTCATCCGCAACAATCACATCTGCAACACACATGTGAGTTCTTCAAGGCTACATAACACTTCATTGGTCTTAGCCTTCTCTAGGTATGCTAAGAGGCTTCTCAGAATAAGTCATAGGGACAAGTTATCAACCACGAAAATAGGAGGCTTCATCTTGGTCACATTTCTCGATGGTGAAAAAATGTTATTTCCAACTTTAAGCCAACTTATGATCACAAATGAATTTTAGCATTTTCAATTGAAATTTATTTTTTCTTAACACGTTCTAGCTAGAGTCATTCTAACTAAACTAGACCATCACAACTTTTTCAAGTAGAAGTGTTCAATAAATACATATGTAGCATCACTTTCAAGAGACCAATTTATAAAAAGCTAATTTTATTTGAGACACTTGATGCTCTCACATGAATAAGATTTTTATTTTTTTCAGTAGATCTATAAGTGTAATTTACTTTTTTAAAATATTTTATTTAGTGCTTATATTTTTTATTGTTAAAAATTAGGCCATTCACACCAAATTTTAGATTGATTATCTTTTAAAAAATATACATGATACACTACATGAGAGATTTCATGTTGAGAAAATATATTTCTTTTTGTTTTAGATAAATAGTTAAGACAAAATCTATGTATGATCAAAACAATAACATTTTCAATGTACACACAACTTTTAAGATTTAATACAGAAAAAATGAAGGAAAAAAAATGAAATTTATTATATAAAAAGTGACATCCTACTTAAAATTAGTTTTTTAACATTTTATTAGCAGCTAAATTTTAGCGCCAAGTTCACAAAAATACATTCAAATTATTTTTAATATAAAAACGTAAACATAAAATACACTAAAGATATCTACTTTTTATTTATTTATATCATTTCAAAATTCAAAACATATATGTTACATTTTAGCTATTCATGTTAAAAAATTAGATGAGTGATGCCCATTTCATTTGTAAAAGCAAAACACAAATTTGAACTTTCAACCTTAATACTTTTTACAATATAATGGCCAACGCCACAAGTGATGATATCCATCCACCATCTTCTTCCTTCCATTATGTATCCAAGATGATGAATTTTATTAAGAGATGACACATTCTTGATAATATCATTTGCATTTAGGAAGGTATAGAGAGGGTTAAAACTTCTTGATAATGCATCATATTCCTCACTTCTTGGATTTTAAGAAAACTTAAAATAGCATTTGATTGCATATTCTTTCTATTATTAAATCTCTAAGATTTAGAAATTTCTTTTTTATTAATCCTCAAATCCTTTCGTGGATGCTTTAGTCTACATTTTCATTAATATAATTTTTTTCAATGGTTTAGGGCTTTTGAGATCCATAGAATGGTGTTTCCAATTTTCTTTGTCTCTAAATGCTACTAAACCAAGGGCTGTTGAGAAAATAAGTTCCTGTCAAAGATTGGACGAACATGGCAACAAAGTGATGACTAGTCAAATGTAATAACTGAAAGTAATTTAAGCTCTAAGTATAAAAATAGTGTGAACTGACAAAACTCATTTTAAGTTGTACCCATAAAGAAATTTTATTGTTCTTTACATCAAAGAGTCGAAATTGTTTATGCGAAAATTTTAAATTTTTTTGTATATGTTTAGTGCTATTGAAATTATTAAATTTTTTTATGCATTGCATGTATTTCAGTTGCTCATCACTATATATCACCTATATTTAATCTGTTTCATAGAAGTTGGACAATTCATAAATAAGTATTCTCGCACAATGTTAATGGATTCCTATAAAAATGGTTCCTTGCTTTATAAAAATTTGGAGCCAAAAGCCTTCTCCATCCTTGGTTCTCTTAGTATGGGTAGAAACACAATTTCTATATTTGCATCTTCGTAGGTTGTAAACTAGAATGAAATGTTATTTGATTTGAATTTAGATTCTCGAAAATATCAAATGAATAGAAATTAATGGGATATGAAATAAATTCAAATTTGGAGAAAACATGAGATCTAGATCTATGCCAAGTTAAAATATGAACATTAATATTAGATTTATGCTAGTGAATTAAACATGAGAGCTCGGTACTTTAAAATAATTAAAATTTAAATAGACAATATAATCATGAGGACGTGTTTGGCTAAGAATATGAGATTGAAATAGGAATATGAAAGGATAAAAGAAAGCTCCTAAAATTGATCTCTAACAAATGTTAGTGTTTAGGTTCAAATGCTCATGTCTAGGTTTGGGAACTAATATATGGGTTCTAAGTACTCATGTATAGTAATGGTCTCAAGTTTAATGATGAGGTTTGAGAAAGACAAGGATGAAACCTTGTAGAAAGAAGAAAAGAAGAGAGTCCAAAATAAATTTATTTGATGTTGAAGTGGAAAGGTTGATGGAGGAGCAGTTGGTTGCACAAAGAAAAGAAGATGAAGAAGGGTCATTGGTGACACATGACTTTGACTTTGATAATTCTTATTATAGTAATTTGCTTGTAGGCATAGGTATCATATTCTATTTCAAAGGGTTTATTCTATTTTACATATATTAGCTATTTGAACACCTTGATTTGCAAATGTCTTCTATTCTGTGTGGTCATTATTTCTATTTATATGCATGCATCTTATGAATATAGGAATAAACAGAAGTAATCCCTCTCAGAACATGATTTATAACTCATCATAATTGATGTTTCAAAATTTCGATCTAAAAATTGAAGTCAAATAGCATAATCTTACTCCTTATAACTCTTTTGAATACATCAAATAAGATAATTAATGCAATGTATATTCCCATGTTTATAGGAATGTGTTGTAATAAAGCAATAACAAGATCATCAAAGAACTTGATTGATTAAACCTAGAAATAATGAATCAAGCTTTCGTTTTAATCCCTGGAAGAGTAAATAAAATGCACAGAAATACAACAATCTAACCACAAATGCAGAAATGGAAAAGGGAATTTGTTGTAGTTCTTGCCACAAATAAAATGCACAGAAATACAACAATCTAACCCTCATGAAATAATCAGTAAGAGTTATAATGCATACTGATTTCATCATCTTCTTCAAAAGAGCTCAAGCAACATTACGGTAATTTAATGACAGGTAACCTATTTTTAAGCATCTCACCTGAAGAAGAAGATGCAGAAATGGAAAAGGGAATTTGTTGTAGTTCTTGCCACAAATAGATCTCATGGGTATAGTGATATTACGGCAATTTACAGGAAATCCCATGGCGGAGGAATCTTTCAGAAAATAGGCCGCTTCAGTTGTGCACATAAATGTATGATAAAATGTGAAATGATCTGCTTTTTCTAACATTGTGAATACAGCGTGCTCTGGCTTTTTCGGGACGTCCTTAGGTAGACTATTCCTTTACGTACAATTCAATGTTCTTTCCCTCATTCCAAAGAATTATCAAAGTATTTTAGGGAATTCTTTTAAAGGACCAAGTAAATGTTGACTTGATTTTTTAATTTATTCTGAGCAAATGTGTATAATATTTCTTTTACCTATCACTCATAGGTGTTTCATGCAATTTGATACAGGTCTTAATTTTGTATTATGATCCATGTCTTACTCATGCACGTAGTTTTATATATAGTTGTTTGTTCTTTATATCTAATTTTGTAATTTTGTGGTCATTGAGTTTCATATTTTATTTTCAAAATTTTAAATTTGATTGATGGTCACTTTTATTTGCAAATCTTAAATTGATAAGGACAACTTTCACAAAATTTAATGCTATGTGGTAGTATTTAAAGGGATTTAATTATATTCAATTCATTAGGCATCTTCTCAAGCATTCTCTCATCCTCTAGCATTGAAGGAATAGTTAATTGCATCACACTTGGATTTGGTGCTTTAAATAGAGTAAAGAATCTACTTACATCTCTAAGGGATGACCTTTTCAACCTAGTTGAACTTGTCTCCTTTTGACAAAATGATAGCCTATCCAAGGTATTTCTATATATCAGTATCTCCTAAATTAGAAAAAATAGTAGAATAGACAAAGATTATTTGTGTGAGCAACGAAGTAGAGTTTTACCTTGCATAGGGTCAAATCCAAAACCATAAGACAAAATTTATGAGATTTATTATATTTTTAAGTTTCAAATCCGAAATTTATGATATTTCCATCAATTTTTCAGCTTTGAACCTCTCTATTGCCCTTTGTTTCAATGCTTTCACATTCTTGTTTCTTTTTCTATTAAGGACTGTGAGATTTGCACATAATATGGTTTCATACCAATTATTTCACCATACAACATGAGGAAGGTCATGATGGCACGTTCATATTGATTTCATTGTATTTATATCCTTCTATCATTTTCTCTAGTGATTGATCACTTATATTTTAACATTATAAATACTTATGTGCCTAATGATGGTATGAAAAGAATGGCATTATGGAGATGGTTTGCTAAGAAATTTCATTATTTTCATTCAATTCATTTACAACAAATATAATATGGTAGAGGCTCCCAAGGGAAAAGAATGTAATATGCAAATGTGTTTGAGAGTTCAAGGTTTGATTCTATTTTTAAAACTATTATGGCTTGCGAGACTCATTTTTTAGTGGTAATTTTCTATTTTCAAGCCTTGGTTTACATACCTAGCCTCTAGTCTACATTGGATAAGTCTATCAAACAACTTAATCATATCACCATTTATGAGAAACACATGTCCCAATTCTTATTCATAATAAGATATTGCGAAAAGTGCCTTTAGAGACCATTTTTCTAACCAAAATCTCATTACCTTTAAGTTACATGGGATAGTGACCCTTTGAAAATATTAAGCATGGGGTACTTAATTAATTGTGATGAATACTAAGAGGGGGGGGCGGGGGAATGAATTAGTATACCCAAAAACCTTACCAAACACTTAAGTAGTTTTACTGCAGACCGGTATAGTCCTTTAAATAGTAAACCGATTAATACACAAACAATCCAAATAGCAAATAAAGCATTCACCCACAATAACACACAATATATTTTGACGTGGAAACCCAAATGGGAAATACCATGGTGAGTAAAACTCACAAGTCTACTATCTACAGAATAGCAACCAGACCGGTTAAGGCCTTACAATGTTCTTCACCAGAACAGATCCTGTTAGGAATCCTGATCTCTGCTAGGAGATAAGTCTTGTTAAAGACTACACTGTTAAAGGATTTTAGATCCACAACTATGAACCACCTTGTTAGAGGATTTAGAATAGGCTTAAATGAACCTAACCGGTTAAGGGTTTCTGACTTGTCGAAGAGATTAGTAATCAACAAGTAAGTGATCTAGAAAGTAGCACAAAATGCTTAGTTAGATCCCTTGATTTCTCTCTGTTAATGCATTGCAGCATTGCTTCAGTCTTCTGTCCTTCGCACATTCAATCTCTATCGCAAGATAATTTTTGCAAAGACCTAATCTTCTAACACAACACACTCAAAACCCTAGACATGATGTCCTCATATAGGAATCTGATTTCATGTTGGTCCAATGAGATTAGACTACAATTTCCTAGGTACAATGCATCTAGATACAATTTGTAACACAACACAGAATCACCGCATCGGTGTCGGTGGATGATAACTCATCACACTTTACAAGTTTGTTGATTAACAAAACAAGGTATACTGATTATCAGTTTACACACAAAGACTGGTAAACCGGAACATAGTGTTTCGATATTAAAAAGATTGGCTGCCACTTGGGGTCCTCATACCACTTGAAGTCCTCGGTCATGCTTTGACCGGTAATCTCCTTCTGCAAACACCGATAGTCTTCTACAAAGAAATACTATGCATACATTAGCATATAATACCGGTTTGAATAATACATCACATACTACCGGTTGATAATAACTCCTACAACAAATAAGTGTGTGTCCATCAATGCTAATCACAACAAAGTACAAACATCATCAAAATGCCAACAAATTGATCACTCCTTTATCATCAAGGAAAGCTATCCATCTCATCACTCATATATGGAACCTTATGCCACATTCTATAGTGGCTTTTAGTTGGACTAAGTGGTAGAATGTTAAGTTTCATTACACTATCAATTAATGTGGTAGTTAGAAAAGCAAATAGGGTAGATGTACAACAAAGTTATTGTTGGCATTGTGTTGTCATTGATGTCAACCGGTATAGGATGGCAACTGGTATGGTAGATGTATGTGCAGGGTTGTCTTTGATGACAATCGATATAACTATCATGGATGTCAACCGGTAGTATGTGCAGTTGAGGCCAACCGATATGCAAGCTAGAGTCACTGATATATAAGTTGATGTTGGGAATGAAGAAACTGGTCCCTAGTAAACAAGTGGATGAACATGTTAGTATACATGTTGGCACTAACCGGTATGATGATGCCCGGTAAGACTACAGAGTGAACAGGTCACTGATATGCTAGTGTGATACCATCTAGCAGGACTCCCACCAGTAAATGCTGTTGTCCTTGGAAGAAGAGAAGACTGAAGAAGGAATGTTGCCTGAGGTTTGTAAGGTTGTTGCATCTACTCAATAACAGGGAAGTCACACCATTGGACAACAGGTGACATAGATCCTCTCTCACCTGTGATTGGCAGATTGTGAACCACGGTGTATCTACCTCCACCGACCAAATGATGTGTAAGTCTCCAGCTTTTGAGATCAGAGATGTGCACTTGATTAACAGAGTAAGTAGATGAGCTACTGGAACAAATAAGGAGTGATGAGTTTGTCACTTTGACAAACAGGCTAAGAGGAGAACCTGTCAGATTAAGGAGAAGGAAAGATTCAGCTGTAGAAAAAGAGTGCAATTGGAATACAGATGCAGCTTGATGCAATGACAATTGAAGACTATTTACATGATGTTGTTATGCATGTTACCGACATGAAGGCAAATGTAGTGTCCACCAGTAAACAGAGCTACCGGTATGCAAGAAAATGCATGAGTGAAAGGCTCTCATTAGATGAATATGAACATGTTGATTTGTAAGGACAATGATCGGTCAAAATGATACACTGGCAACACAAAGATGAGAACCGGTATGTTTGATGACTGAGCTGACATGATCCACCAAAACAAGGAAGGTGAAGGTATGAAGGTTTACTGGTAAAGAAAGATATACCGACAGGGTTAGAGAATCGGTAGGCAAAGAGGGACCGGTAGTATGAAGCATACACCGGTTGTGCGTTATTGGTCAGTGACCAATTTAGACCGACATAGTGAGCCAAGGTGGATGCTGACAAAGGTGCCATGTGGAGTCAAGGTGGTGGACATGCATGAAGGGATAGATGGAGTGTGCACCGATGAGGTAGTTACAGATTCGATCGATATTAAATACAAACCTCGTAAGTCAAGGGATGTATTGCAGAGGTGTGCGGCTCGAGGAAGATTGAACAGAGGTGATCGATGGGATGCATTGATCGATGCAGAGTGTCTAGGTGCAGATCGAAGTTGGTGATGCAAACTGCCAAACCATTTATGGTGATTGACCAAGTTCCAATCCGATGGACTATTCGTGTTTGCTAAGTATAGAAAACATGCTTTGGAAGAAAGGAGGTATGGTGGAAATGCTCGATTGCTTGTAGGTTATCGATCTTCGTGCATAATGAGATTTGTCTGGATCTAATACTCCTCCTGATCAGTGGAAGAAACCCTAGCGCACAAATATTTTGAAGTTGTGTTTTGGCAGGAAAGCTCTGCTATAAGTATGTAGGCAAAAGACCAGATTGATTAATGCTTCCAGAAGGTGTGATGCTAGTTGAAAGAAAAGAGTCGATCTAACTGAGAGAGTGAAACAACTGAGAATTTGGAGGTGGAACCGGTAAGAGGTTTGAAAGTAGTTTAACCTGTAAGGCTAAGGCAATTGGTAAACTGTTATAGAGTTTAACAGTAGGATAAACTGGTAAGGTTTGCACCAGTAAGAAAGAGGAAGAGAGTGAAGTAGACATAGAGAGTGCAACATGCAGAGAGAGTGATGAAGGAGATCCAACAGGGTGAAGGACAGAGCAAGGTTTAACTGGTATTGTGGAAGTAACCAGTAACCAGGTGTAAAGACAGACAACTGGTAGATCCTGAACCGACCGTAAGGAAACAACAACAAGCTAAGAAGAGAGAGGAATAGAGTAAGAAGAGATCAGACAAGGAGGAGGCAGTGTGATAGGTGATAGAAGTGAACTAGTGAGGCAGGGGAGTGTGAACCGATATAGAGGAGGTAGAGTGGAAGACAAAGAATACTACCGGTAAAGTTGAGTAGGAGAGAAACCGGTAGAGAGAGATCGCTTGCAGATGTTACAGAACCCATTTGTAACCAGGATACAACTATTGTGTTATTTTGATATAATGTATTATTGTCACTGAGTTGGAGCTCGATGCAAGGGTTGGTGCTCCTTCAGGTTAGTGCCCATAAATCTGTAGGGGTTGGTGCTCCTTGGGTTGGTGCTGTAAATAAGTAGGGGTGGTGCTCCTTGGGTTGGTTCCCTAAATGTTGTAACCAGAGTTTTCATTGTGAGGCTGGATTGGAGTAGTAGACTCCAGCAACTTTTCTCACCGTGGTTTTTCCCATCTTGGGGTTTTCCTCGTATATACCGATGTCATGTGATGTGCCTTTGTGTGGTTGCATTGCTAACCGGTACTCACTCTTAGGATTAAAAGGTGATAAGAGTTTGGAAACCACTTATTCACCCCCCTCTCAGTGGTACATTGTGTTCAACAATTATTAATGTTTTCACCAAGGACATCATGAGGATTTCCACTCCTTTGGAAAGAAACCTTCTAACACATAACTCCATATTTTGAATTCTTAGTTGAATCCCATGTCAAGGCTATTGAATTTTATAGATCCAAAGGTGATCAAATTAGAGCTGCCTTCATTGGCTCAAAGTTGGTAATGAATTCTCTTTGTTTAAAAAAATATATATGCATTAAAAAACACGTATAAATCAAAACAAGGCCATTCAATGTACTGATGAAAGGATTACTATCGTTTGAGAAAGATATATGATATCTTTTTGAATCATTATAGGGTAGTTTTTAGAGTGTATAAAGACACCATTGAGCATGCTCAAGCTCTACTATAATTCTTGGATGTTGTTCCTTCCAACTTCACCTACTCTGCTCAAATAGCTTATGATTAACCTCTCACTTTTAGATGAACTCTATCCATACCTATGCAAATAGATAATGAAAATGTGTCTCACTTGGATGGCATTATGAGTTAATTTACATTAATTTTCACTGGTCTTAGTGTTCTCTAGGTCTACTAAGGGGCTTCTCACAATAAGTCACAACGAAAAGTTATCAACCATGGAAACTTCATGCTTGTTGCATTACTCAAGGGTGAAAGTTCAAAGTTATGTCCCACTTTAGGCTAACTTAAGATAAAAAATTAATTTAAAGCTTTTCCAATTGAAAGCCAATTTTGGGTGAACATATGTTCTAGCTAAATTCATTTCTAACTAAACTACATCAAGGTCAAAAAAATTCCAACTAGAAGTGTTCAATAAATACATATGCAACATCTATTTGGGGTCAATTTACTAGAAAAATAAAATTGTTCATTGTAAATTTTATGTTCACTTAAATAACATTTAAAAAAATCTAAAATTAACCTTTTATAGATTTATAAGGGTAGTTTATTTTTTTAAATATTTTAATTAACAAATATATATTTTTAATTAAAAGTAAGTTGTTAGTACCAAAAGATAAGGTTGATTATCTTCTAAAAAATTACTAAATATCATTAAAAATATATGATGCACTAGAGGAGAGATTCCATGTTGAGACAAAGCAATTTTTTATTTAGATAAATAGTGAAGACAAAAATTAATATATGGTCAAAATAGTTACGTTTTGACTACATACAAATTATAAGATTATTTTAAAGATGTCTTATGGAAATAGAAAAAAAATAATCAAAGCTTTAATGTTTCAAACTATTAATATAAAAAATGAAGGAAAAAAATGAAAACTATTATATGAAAAGTGACATCCCATTTAACCTCAAAATTTTAGCATTTTATTAGTAACTAAATTACTATGTCAATTTTACATTAAAATACATTCAACTAATTTATTATATAAAAAATACAAACATAAAATATTTAGTAAAAAATATACATTTCATTAGTTATACATCATTTCAAAATTCAAAACATATATGTCGATTTATATTTATTCAAGTTTAAAAATTGGATTAAGGTTGCTCATTTCCTTTGTAAAAGTGGTAGACAACTTTGTACTTTCAACCTTAGTGCTTCTTACAAGATCATGGTGAAGGCCTTGGTAATTTGCATCCATTGTCTTTTTCCTTTCATTATGTGTCTAAGAAGATGGGTCTTGTCAAGCATTAAGAGATGCATTCTTAATAATACCATTGTCATTTAGGAAGGTAGAAAATGGGCTAGCACTCATTGATAATGAATCAAGTTCCTCACTTGTTGGATTTTCAAGAAGATATTAATTGCCTTGAATGATTTTTTATTTTTCCTATTCTTAAAGCTCAAGGTTAGTGTAAGGAAGTTAAGTAGCAGAAACAACTTCCTACACTAACCTTGAGAGGAGGGTAATGCAAAACTTTTTTAGATCATTACAACAGTTATAGAAAATAGAAATAGATATAATAACATTCATATCACAATACAATGATTTACGTGGGGAAAACCCTTTCGGGAGAAAAACCCCACCCTCCAAAAGCAGCTCAATATTTTATTCAGCAATCAAAAACAGATTACAACATACTTGCAGAGCAAGCTCTTCACAGGAGTACCACTAATCAGAGATTCCGAGGCAACTCAATAGCCATAAGACTCTTACACACAACCTCTATCTCACACACACCTCATAAATAGGAGATACAATACAAGAAACCGTCAAACGGTATTACAAAACCATGGGCTAAAACCACCCAATAAGGTGTAGCCGACCTTATCTCCCTTCTATGACATGTTAAAGCACACATCAACACGTGTCGCTCCCTTTTACAGCTCATTTATGTATCCGATACAAATTATTTTTCCTATTTCAGGAGTACAAACTTTCGGAGGCCATAACTTGAGAACCGGGTGTCCGATTGACGAACCGTTTGAAGCGCCGGAAAGCTCGCGAAGTGCTCTATCACCTCGTAACCCGCTGCGCCGGTTACGGCCACTTTTTAGGGCATTTCAGAGCCTCTAAAGCCTCCAAAATTAAGTTTAAATATTTTATCGCACCCCTCCAAGACGAAAACTTTAATATCTTCAAAACTAGCTGTGACCTTGCGACGCAACTTTACCGGAATGCTTATCTAACTAACCAGAAGCTTTAGGGAGAGTTTCACACCATTTCATGCTCAAATGAAAACTTAATATAAATAGTAACCTCACATAAATGCAAGGTTGAGACACCATTTTTCCCAACAAATCTCCCACTTGTCGAACACCTTGCAAGAGCGGAAGGGAATGTCAACACAATGAATCAATTGCTAGGGGCCATAAGGCCCATAGACTCTGAACACCATCTGAACTTCTCTGTGCTCACAGCCTTAGTTAAAGCATCTGCAACATTCATCAAAGTTTCCACCTTAACCAACTTCACCCTACCATCTTCGACCATATCTCTAACAAAATGATACTGAACATCAATATGTTTGGTCCGGGCATGAAATGTCGGGTTCTTAGCTAGGCTAATTGCACTCTGACTGTCACTGTACCTTGTTTTATTCCAATATCCGAACACAGTCTCTTAAGCCAAATGGCCTCTTTACAAGCATGAGTAGCTGCCATATACTCTGCTTCAGTAGTGGATAAAGCAACCACAGCCTGTCGCTTACTCATCCAACTAATTGCACCACCAAACAAAGTAAACACATAAGCACTGGTGGATCTTCTGCTATCAATATCACCTGCCCAATCTGAATCCACATAACCATGGATATCAAGGGAAGTCATGTCTCCAACTGAATTACCATGATAACACAAAGAATACTTTGAAGTACCCTTCAAATATCTGAAGACTCTTTTGACTGCATCCCAATGAACTCTACCAGGATTAGACATATATCTAGAAAGTACTCCCACTGCTTGGGCAATGTCTGGTCTAGTACAGACCATAGCATACATCAAGCTTCCAACCGCACTCTGGTAAGGCACTCTGCTCATGTCTTCCATCTCCAATGGAGATGTAGGACAATCTGAAACAGATAGTTTTGTTCCAACTGTAAAAGGAACACTCAATGGTCTACAATTCTGCATGTTGAACCTCTGTAACACTGAATTCACATACTTACTCTGGCTTAGCCATAGCTTTCTGTTCGTCCTATCTCTTCTAATTTCCATCCCAAGAATGTGCTTTGCTGCACCAAGATCTTTCATTTCAAATTTAGCAGCGAGCTGAGACTTCAGTTCTGAAATCATACCTTTCCCTTTACCAATGAATAACATATCATCAACATACAATGCAATGAATAAGAAATGATCACCATCAGATTTATAATAAACACAGTGATCTGATTTAGAACGTTCAAATCCCAAACTCAACACATATGTATCAAATTTCTGGTACCACATCCTAGGACTTTGTTTGAGGCCATACAAAGATTTCTTCAATTTACAGACCAAATTACTTTTGCCTTTCACCACATAGTGCTCCGGCTGTGTCATATAAATATCTTCCTCCAAATCACCATGAAGGAAAGCAGTTTTCACATCCATTTGCTCAACCTCTAAATCATAAGCAGTAGCAATAGAAAGCAAAAATCTAATAGACGTCATTTTTGCAACATGAGAAAATATCTCACCGTAATCAACACCCTCAACCTGAGAGTAGCCTTTTGCAACTAACCTTGCTTTATACTTTTCAATGCTTCCATCTGAACCAATCTTTTTCTTGAACACCCATTTACAACCAACAGGTTTTCGTCCTTCAGGCAATGGTACAAGATCCCATGTATCATTCTTTTTCAAAGCTGCCATTTCTTCCTCCATAGCAATCTTCCAGGATTCTGCATCATTCATACCTAATGCCTCTTCTACAGATTTCGGTTCATCCACACTAGTATTCAGAGCAAAAATACATCTCCAATCATCAGGTGAATACCTTTAGGTGGTTGTCTATGTCTTGTAGACCTTCGAACAAGCTGAGTTGGAGGTTCTTCCTCCTCTTCTGAAGATTCAGAGCTAGACGAGCTCTCCTCAAATTCTTGCCTATCTAGGGGTCTCGATTCAACTTTTTCAGGTGTAGAAGGAAGTTGAATCACATCTTCTTTTTTAGTCTGTTCTGGCTGCAATGTAATAGAAGGAGACTTAATTTCTCTAAAAATAACACTTCTACTGTGAATTACCTTTTGTGCAATAGGGTCTCAAAGCTTGTATCCTTTCACACCATAACTATACCCGATGAAGATACATTTCACAGCCTTGTTCTGCAACTTTGTTCGCTTCTCCTTTGGCACATGTGCATATGCCTCGCAACCAAAAACTCTAAGATGTCTCAATGAAGGCTTGTGACCTGACCATGCTTCCATAGGAATTTTATCAACAAGAGCTGATGTAGGAGACCTGTTAATCAGGTAGCAAGCAGTGGCAACAACTTCAGCCCAAAACTTTTGTTCGAGACCAGCACCACTCAACATACTCCTAGCCTTCTCCATTAGTGTCCTGTTCATTCTTTCTGCAACTCCATTCTGCTGTGGAGAATACGGAGTTGTCTTCTGTCTGTTAATTCCACAGTCTTTACAGAATCTATCAAAATCATTAGAGCAAAACTCACCGCCATTATCAGTTCTCAAACATTTTATTTTCTTTCCAGTCTGCAACTCAACCATTGCTTTAAATTCTTTAAAACGACTAAAAACTTCAGATTTACTCTTTAGAAAATATACCCATGTCCTTCTACTAAAATCATCAATAAATGAAACATAATATGTGGATTTTCCAATCGAAGAGACATCTACTAGACCAAACACATCAGAATGAATAAGATCCAAAACACCACAAGTTTTATGAGAACTCGAGTAAAACTGAACGCGATTTTGTTTTCCATAAATGCAATGCTCACAGAAATCAAAGTCAAGATTACAATCATTCAAACCTTCAACAAGGTTTTTATTTTTCAAGGTCCTTAGACCCTTTTCTCCAATGTGGCCAAGTCTCTGGTGCCATAACATAGTCTTCTCTGCAGGTAACTTTGCTTCAGACGAAAGAGCACCCTTAGGTACCCAAAAACCATTTCCATCTGCTGAAGGTGAAACCTTCAAATCTTCCAATGAAGTATCTGCAGATTTACTTTTTACAGAAGTGCTATTACATTCAACAGTGTATGCTTCAAGCTTATACAAAGTGCCAAACCTGACACCTCTAGCAACTACCATAGCACCCTTAATCATCTTACATCCTGCTTCAGAAAAGACTACCTGCACACCTGCATCTATCAGTTTGCTCACAGATAACAGGTTTCGTTTTAATCCAGGGATATGCAGCACACCATTAATCCTTTTTATTCTACCATCAGAAAACCTGATTCTAACTTTACCTCGACCAACAATGTCTAGAGGTGAATCATCACCCAAGTACACCTTACCTCCATTAAATCCTTCATATTCAGAAAACCAATCTCTATTGGAAGTCATATGAAAAGATGCACCTGAGTCAATTAGCCAGGCATCATTACCTGTATGAGTCGCCAAAGCCGCAATAAATGCATCGCCATCTTCCTTGTCGGACTCAGAATCAGAATCGAACCTTTTCTTTTTCTTCTTCTTCTTTTCTTCTTTGCAGTCCTTATGGATGTGACCCGGTTTACCGCAATTCCAGCAAATGACTTTGGACTTTCCAGGAGATTTCGATCTCCCTTTGGATTTGGACTTGTCGCGCTTCTCATTCTTCTTTCCTTTCTCCTTAGGTCTTCCACGAACGGTTAGGGCTTCCTTTGAACTGATGGATACCTTCCTTCGCATCTCTTCACCGAGTAGGGCACCCACCACGTCTTCAGATTTCAAAAGAACAGAAGTACTACCAATAGCCATAACAAGAGAATCCCACGAATCAGGCAAAGAGCAAAGCAAGATCTGACATTTCTCCTCCTCGTCCATCTTAACACCGACGGATACTAATTGAGCCACCAACATATTGAATGCTTCCAGGTGGTCTGCAATTCGTCCACCCTCTTCCATCTTCAAGGAATACAATTTCTTTCTTAAGAAAATTTGATTTAATAAAGATTTCACTTGATACATCTCACCAAGCTTTGTCCATAGCTTCTTTGCAGAGTTTTCTTCATGGACATTGATTAGAACAGAGTCTGCCAGGCACAGTCTGATTAGACCCTTGGCTTTCCGGTCCATAACATCATACTGAGCTGCCGCAGTAGGATATGAGGGCCTTTGGACATTCGCATCAACAGCATCCGAAAGATCTCGATCTATTAGCAGATCTTCCATCTTCAGCTTCCACATCTCAAAATTACTTCCATTAAATTTCTCCACCTCTATTCTCCCTGACGAACTCGCCATCTGAATATTCCTACAACAAGATCAAAAAGTGTCTTCTGCACAAGCTCCCACTCAAATCTGGATTAGTTCAAAAAACCCAACTGCCCACAATTGAAACCAAAGGTGATCAGGCTCTGATACCACTTGTAAGGAAGTTAAGTAGCGGAAACAACTTCCTACACTAACCTTGAGAGGAGGGTAATGCAAAATTTTTTCAGATCATTACAACAGTTATAGAAAATAGAAATAGATATAATAACATTCATATCACAACACAATGATTTACGTGGGGAAAACCCTTTCGGGAGAAAAACCCCACCCTCCAAAAGCAGCTCAATATTTTATTCAGCAATCAAAAATAGATTACAACATACTTGCAGAGCAAGCTCTTCGTAGGAGTACCACTAATTAGAGATTCTGAGGCAACTCAATAGCCATAAGACTCTTACACACAACCTCTATCTCACACACACCTCATAAATAGGAGATACAATACAAGAAACCGTCAAACGGTATTACAAAACCATGGGCTAAAACCACCCAATAAGGTGTAGCCGACCTTATCTCCCTTCTATGACATGTTAAAGCACACATCAACACGTGTCGCTCCCTTTTACAGCTCATTTATGTATCCGATACAAATTATTTTTCCTATTTCAGGAGTACAAACTTCCGGAGGCCATAACTTGAGAACCGGGTGTCCGATTGACGAACCGTTTGAAGCGCCGGAAAGCTCATGAAGTGCTCTATCACTTCGTAACCCGTTGTGCCAATTACGGCCACTTTTCAGGGCATTTCAGAGCCTCTAAAGCCTCCAAAATTAAGTTTAAATATTTTATCGCACCCCTCCAAGACGAAAACTTTAATATCTTCAAAAATAGCTGTGACCTTGCGACGCAACTTTATCGGAATGCTTATCTAACCAACCAGAAGCTTTAGGGAGAGTTTCGCACCATTTCGTGCTCAAATGAAAACTTACTATAAATAGTAACCTCACATAAATGCAAGGTTGAGACACCATTTTTCCCAACAAAGGACATATCCATTGTCTCTATGACTCAATATATTATTGAAATGACTATTTTTCTAGGAAATGAAATATCTACTAATGTGTTACAACTATATTTAGTTATTTAAAAGAAATATGTTCTAATCTACTTCAAAACTTGATTCATTAAACATAAATAAGTACTATTGATATCAGATTTATGCTAAGTTAACTAAACATGGGAGTCAAGTATTGAGAATTAATTGAAATTGAACCATTCTACTAAAAATAGAGAATATACAATCAGAAAGACATGTTTGGCTAATAATATGATATTGAAAGAGGACTATGAAAGGATAAAAGTCTCTTGGAGTTGAACTCTAACAAATGTTAGTGACATGGTTCAAGTGCTCAAGTATATGTTTGGGCACTAATATATGGGGTCCAACTACTCATGTATTGGTGGAATGTTGGTGTCTTCCAAAAATACACATATTTTTCCTATGAAATTTCTAAGATTTCAGGAATGTTCACATCATGACTTTTGAGAAACACATGTTACACCTTGTATGTAATGAGATATTTTTGAAAGTGTCTTTATAGATCATTATCCATAACCATAGTCATGACACCTTCCAAATTGGATAAGAGAACAATCCTTTGAAAATAGAAAGGATGCAACTCTTTTTGAACACATAACTCCTTTCTCATAAAGAAGTGATTATAGAGAACAAAATCCAGATGTAGTTTAAAAATAGTCTACCATTAACATTAGCAAGTTGGAGAACATGATGATCAGGGACCATAACCCTATTTGAAAAGATTTTGAGCACTATATGTTTTCCTATGGACATTTTATATATCACATACACCCTAGATTTGACAAGGTAGGTTACTACTAAAAATCAGTTCTTTGCTAAACTCTAGCTAAAATGAAACCAAGCCTCATGTCCTCTCTCTCTCTCTCACTCACACACACACACACACACACACACACACACACACACACACACACACACACACACACACACACACACTCACATACATGTACACACTAACGAATCAACAAAGGGATGACTATATATTCTGGTATATTCATCATATTCATCACAAAAAAAGACAATTATAAAAAAAAAAACATTTTGTGAACCAACACCACCACTATTTTTAAATAATAAATGAGTATAAATTTTGATCATGCCTATTTGTCTTCTACCAATGTCACCTAACCTACATTCCATGGTGGTTGGGATCCGCTTTAACGATAATATTGGTAGAACATAGTCTTAGAGAAATTTACATGCAAGATACGATGTCTATGCTAATGCAAGGGAAGAAGTTGATAGGAATGAGACCAAAGAGTACTAAAGGTGGCTTGAAGTAAAATCCCATTAAATTTTTATGTGCATATACATCCTTAGATTAGGGTGCACAACAACCATGTATGGCATTTTAGGCTCAAATATCTATTGTAGGTTCCTTTCAGTGTCCTCTTTCCATATTTGAGTTACTATGTTGGTTTAATATTCTTAATTTCCCTCTTATTATTGAAAATTATTGATTTCTTATCATTTAGACTAGATCTTACATACATACATTCCAATCAATACAACTCAACAAGAAGGGAAAAATAAATTAAAGCGTTGAACTCTCCTTTTAGGCCTGAAATTGATTCATTGTTCCCCAATGATCTTGTGTGGATAGTTAAGATCTTAGTTTGCATCCATAGGCTAGGATCCCGATTCTACACTACTTCAGTGGACATGATGAATCTTAGGGGTTTGAAAGAGAGATGCATGAGGAGGAGATAATTTGAGAAATTGAAATGTCCAATACCATTATGGAAGTAGGAAGGTTGTATGATAAGCTTTAACATTCCAAAATGAGAAATCATGAAGAGGAATTCAAATTGGAGAAAGAGATACATGTTGTATTAGTAGATGTAGCATATGAAAGAAAATGAAATATCGAAGGATTGATAGGAGTGCATTAGTAAAATGGTTGGGGATGGGTTTTGAGATCAATTTATAATGCACTTTTTGGAGAATAGGAAATGAAATATTGAATGCTTTTAACAAGAGGGAAAATGGTTGGAGATTAGGGATAAGGAAATGACTGAGATTCGGGATAAAGAATTGATACCACTTGTGTGAAGAAAAGGGAAGAGGAACCCTTCCGATAAATATGGGTGCATGATGAAGGGGTCAAAAAGAATGAGCTTGAGAGGAACAAAAAGCTCCAATCTTAAAAGTAGAGGAGGTAGGTAGAAAATAAGATTTTGAGGAACTTCATGACAATGCACTTGGATAATAGGAAGTCTAAGAAATTAAAATAAACATAGGACTTAGAAGAAAATAGGAACACAAGGAAGAAAATAATAGAAGGACGGTATGTTGGAAAGAGGAAACCGAAAACCTTGCCAAAGACCAAAAATAGACATAAATAACCTTATATTTATTTTTATTTTTTTCATTTTTTTCAACTTCTACACGACCAAAACATGACCTAGGAATATAAATATGACATTAAACATGCTTTTGACCAAGGGGGGCCCATTGAGGACTTCTCAAGTTGTAATGAATGATGGGCTGAAGACCTAAGGTAGGCAGCAGTTATTCGATGTTGTTGCCCTCATTCCAAAGCAACAGTTATTCTAGTATTTTTAAGGAATTCTTTTAAAGGACCAACTTACCAAGTACATGTTTACTTGATTCTTTTATTTATTTTGAGAAAATGTGAAATGGGAAGAGCATTAATTATTTAATTATTGTCCATTTTTGTTCATCTAATCTTTTAATTATTAATATTAAAGAAATTAAAAAAATGATAATTAAAAGTTCATTGGTAGATTTTGCATGGATTAATAGCTGTCTATTTGTAATCTTAGTAAATAGATTTGTAGATTTTGATTGGAAGAGTTGTGTAATTTTATTGGTATCCGTAGTGGAGGAGGGCATATTGGTAATTTTTGAAGTGGTTTTAGTGCATGGTTATTGAGGCATCTTTAAGTAGGTATCACGACACTTTGAAATGACCAATTTTTGACCCTTGCATGCATAATGGATCCCACAATGTGCGTTGTTAGTACCCAAAAGACAAAACAATAACTATACATGATTAAGCTATCCTGAAAAGAAGTAATACTCAAAATACTGAACTCTGTCAGATACTTTAATCTAGCTTGCTGGACTTGAACCAATCTTCAATATGCCTTTCGGTATGATCAAATCACACAATGTGGATGGGATTACTAACTTGGGTTGCCATCAATGACAACACCGATGACCTGTGTTGTTTCTTTTGCCAACAAAGTACACTACAAGTTTATAATTTTGCCATATAGTAATTGAAAAGAAAAATAAATGTAGTTGTCAATGGTCTTTCTAGAAGGTGTACTCTATGCTCTAATTTGCCTATATCTATTGATTATAAGGTCACTATCATGGTAAAATATGTTAAAAATGATTTTTCTACTAATTTCCTTGATGGGAATGTGAGGGAAGATGGATTTGCACTAAGAAATGGTCTCATTGTTTATTAAATTATAATCTTCCTAGTTCCTAAATCCTAAATGAAGGAGAGTATTTAAAGGGATTTTCATGATTCACTATCAGTAGATCACCCAAGATTTTACAACACCTATAAATAGACTAGAGAAAGGCTTTCATGGAAGGGCCTCAAGAAGCGTGACCTCAAACACATGATTTTCTAGTAGGCTTGTTTGAGCCATTGTGTATCCCAAATTAGAAGTGAGAAAGAATATTCATGAAATTTATTACAAGTCTTCCCAAGGTACAAAGAAAATATTGTATTTGTGTTATGGTGGATAAATTAATGAAGTATGCACACTTCTTTGCTATCTCTTCATATCTTAACTCACATAGATTGGCTAATTTACTTTTCAAAGAGGTGTTTAGACTATATGGATTACCAAGTAATTATATTAATGACATAGTTAATAGATTTCTTATCTCTTTTGGTAGAAGCTATTTCATCTAACTAGCACAAAACTCACTACCAACACAAGCTATTATCCCCAAATTATGGACCAAGTGAGTTAAAGATACTTGAGAAATTATATTTTAGATCAACAATTAACTTGGGTTAAGTAGTTATATTTGGGAGAGCACAACTAGAAAAATACCCACCATATATCCATTGGTATGTTTGTATTCATGCATTATATGGTTATGATACATTAAACCTTTTTTATTTTAATGTTCATAGATAGCAGAGTGCCAATAGTTGGTGACTTGATGGAGCATAGCAAGAATATATTAAGGTCACTTAAAGATCACCTTCAACAAGCCTGTAATTGACATATATTCAATAAAAAATAAAACCACATAGAGAGGTCATTCAAAGTAGGAGAGATGATCTTTTAAAGATTGCAATCAAATCTCCATCAAAAGTGGTGGTATTGAAAAGTCACACCATGCTTCTATGGGCCTTACAAGATATTGAGGAGAGTTGATGAAATTACATATATGTTGGAATTACTATAAATAGTAGGACTAATAACATATTTCATCTATCTTGCATCAAGATGGCCCTTGGATAACATATTACACCATTAGTGGATTTGCCACCCTTAGATGATGAGAGGAAACTCATTCTGAAAACTTGATAATATTATTGATACCAAGGTGAAGAAATAGATAACAACAACATTACAAAGAATTTAGTTCATTGGAAGAATCTACTTGAGAAGGACTAAATATATTGGAGCATCCAAATTTGCATTTCTTGAGGGCAAGCAATTTTGAGAATGTTAAATTTGTAATATCCTTTATCCTAGGTGTTGGAACCTTCAAATTTGAAGTGCCAATGGTGAGTTAATCAGTTGTAGCACTTAGGAGTACACATGCAAATTTGCCTTGGAAGCCTGTTTTGGAGGGTTGTAACTTGGAACCAGTTGCTCATTTCAAAAAATGGTTTGGCAAACACACTGATGTGATATATTGGAAGTTTCATGTTCATTTTCAAGTCCTTGAGATCTGATTTGATTAGTTTTGAAGTGGCAAGTTGAAGTATTCCGAGATAGGTTTACAATTTGCACATTGTAAAATCTTCTAGAGTAGTCTACTCTAGAAATTGATATCTCATAACCGAATGATTCTCATGCTAAAAAAATTGGTTTTTACAATTTTAAATACCTTAATATACTTCTTTTTAAACTTGTAGAGCCCCAGGTCCTGGTTTGATAATTTGTTTGCCAGAGTGGCCTACTTTTGAAAACCAATGATCTGGTTTGATATTTTTTCAAAGCTAAAAGCAAACGGGGTTTGCAAAGATTTGTTCTATGCACTTTCAGATTTATTTTGGAGAAGCCAAGTTGGATGATTAATATCTCTCATATGAGAGAGAATTTAAAGAATCCATTTGGCACATGTGTTTATCAAAACTAAATGAATGGATCCATCAAGTGGCAGCTCCCCAAGAGGAGATTTGGTATTTTTTCTAGGGCTTTCGAATGAGTGTGATATATATTCTAGGGCTTTGAATTGGCATGTTTGTGCATTCTTGGGGCTGTGGGATGCAAAATTAATCTTCTATTAACAAAGTAATCAATTAGAAACAAGGGAAATCATGAATCCCTATCCTAATCAGAATTTAACAAACTAACAATGAAATGATACAACCAAGCAAAATAGGAATTATAAACGAATATCAATAAAAACTCCCTATTCCATAACTGCGTAGAACTTCCATTGCTCTTCTCCTCTTCGTGGTATGATGGCTCTCAGATATTACACTGGTAACCTGCAACTGACACAAAGATTCAAAGTTCGTGATTATTGAAAATGGAGATTGGATGGTCAATTTATAGAAAATTGGAGAAGATTGATTGAAAGGTGGAATAGATTGATCAAAGGTGTGAACTCAGGTGAGCTCAAATAAAAATTGATAGTTGAACTGCTAATTGTAGGAGTGAAACTCAATAGATTGAATTGATTAACTGAGTTAACTGATTGAGAAAAAGCTGACTGAAGGAAGAAAAAGAATGATTGGTGGAAATAAAGAGGATACAACAAAGAGCTTAATTTAGAAAAAGTTAACTGAAAGATGGAAATAGAAGTTGAAGAAATAAATGATTTAATTAATTGATTGATTGAATTAATTAATTTAGCATGTGCTTGCATTTAGATTTAGATTTTTAATTTAATCTTTGCATGAGATTTTAATTCAAATAATTGAATTTATTTATTCAATTTAGTATTTGAATATATTTAGAACTTGACTTTGATTTTCAATTTGGTTTTTGAAATCATGCACATGTAATTGAATTTGGAAGAAATTAGAATAATATGAAATTAAATGAAATTATAATTTGGGGATTTGGAATTGAAGAATTAATCAGCTAATTAAATAATTTAAAGAAACTATTTAATTATTTGGAAATGGAATTTAATTAAATAATAAAGATTATTTAATTTAAAGGATTAAAACACAATTAATTAAATAATAATATTTAATTAATATTTAGAAGAGGGTTGAATGATTAGATGATTGGAGATAGAAATTGAATAATTAGTAACTTATTTAAATAATAAAGATTATTTAAATTGGGGAATTAACCATAATTAATTAAATAATAAATATTTAATTAATATTTAGAAAATGATTAAAATGATTAAAGAATAGGAAAATAGAATAGTTAATAAGATTATGAGGAAATATGAAATGAGAAGAAATAGATTAATTAAATTAATTAAATAATAAAGATTATTTAATCAATTAGAGGAATAATTAGTACATGATCAATGAGACATTTTTAGGTGTCTACATTTGCCCCTCTTTGAGACAAAGTCAGAACGACGTTGTTTCAAAGAAAATAAAAAATTCTGCCTAGTATGTCTCGGTACTACTGTATAGTGTAAACATGCCCCCTCGGAAAAGGTGGTCAAAAAATTCCAAAATTGAGACCGTGTTTTTGATATCAGTCAAATGAGCAAGCGCGTAAAATTTCGTGTGATTTTGAGATCGTTTGAGTAGGCTACGAGGTGTTTGAAGCTGGCGGGGACCACAGGCGTCAAGGTGTCAGAAAACTCTAATTTTGAGCTATAAATAGAGATTTTTAGGTTTTCATTTTCTCATTTGCACTTTGGTAATTCCTTGGTTTTCTCTACAATTTGTGTGCTTTTTTCTGAGTATTTGATCATCATGGCTGGTTATAGAGCTCGATTGCACCTATCATCAATTTTTGCCTTGTGTTACGCAATCGCTTGTCGAATTTCACGCATTAGTGTTAAGTGTACACCGCAAACACTTTAAACGCTATGCAAGAGTCTTAAGTGTTACACATTAGTGTTATCATGCCGCATTCATGTATATCATTACGCATAAGTGTTAATCATTTTGCATGCGCCCATTTCATTACGCATTAGCTTTTATGATTACGCAAGAGTCTTATTTGTACCACATAAGTCATACCTATCACTCATTCATTGTATATATAATTTTTTGTCATGCGTTTGAAAATATTTAAGTTTTTCAGGATCCGATATCTGATATTTTGATCATTTTCTCATTGCAGGAGAACATTGGAGTGTTATACTACCGACAAAGTAGACCTAGTGGACATGATCTTCGAGCTGACTTACTAGATGAGGAGATTGAGCATATCCGACAGCTTGGTCTATACCATGTTTTACATTTGCTCGAGGTTATGGCCAATAGGGCCATGATTACAACTTTGATAGAGCGGTGGCATTCCGAGACCTGGTCTTTTCATCTTTCGACTAGTGAGGCATCCATTATGCTAGAGGATGTATGGCATATACTGCGTATTCCCATTCATGGTGAGAGAGTTATATATGGCCATGATGATGGCATTTCTAGATTATGTGCACTTTTCAAGTGTGAGATTTAGGATTTGCAGATCAGTGGTCGTTATGACATCCCTTGGGCCTGATTAGACTATGATGACCTGACTATTGTATTATGCAGTGTTGTTGGTGGTTTACTGATACTTGATAGACGAGGTCATGGGTTTCCAGTTGGATGGGACAGAGTGCTCCATGATATGATTGTGCATCGTTGACTATATGCATGGGGTCCTTGTCTTCTAGCCATGTTATACTATTAGATGCATGGTATAGTCTATCTGGGATACCGTTCTATTAGTTGTGGTGTTACTTTGCTTCAGAAATGGGCATGGGAGCACATTTCTATTTCTAGGCCTGTCATTCATGTAGACTTGCATCCTGGTGAGCCTTACGCCTTCAGGTATACAACAGGTATCAGACACAGGGGTTCAGGGAACACCTTGTACTGGAGACATCAGTTTGACATATTGTAGCATTTTATTTGGAGACCTTAGATTGCCCCAGTTGGCCTGATGATGTAGTGCATTTGTCTTTCTACCGACAACAGAGATATCTTATTGGGAGGACCTTTGAGACCCAGCGGACTATCGAGATGTATCTTCTGGGGTGGGTTCTCAGACAGTTCGGTGAGGTATAGGTGACACTTGTGGTTATTGCTTATTTTGCTCGTGTATCGCGAGAGGTATCTGATTGGGGTATGTGTATACAACCACATGTTGCTTCTGTTGAGTTCGATTCTCTGTAGCCATTACTCTGGGGTTGGGGTAGAGGTGGAGCGGATCCAGGGACAACGACGAAGTACGATGCCTGGTTTGCTAGGCACGGGCCAGTGCCTTTGACTGATCCTACTGTTCCTATTACAGCACAACAGATTTGCCATCCTAGACAGCGGTTGAGGATAAACATAGGGGAGAGAGCCGAAGGAGGAGGAGAGGGTGGAGCTGAGGGAGGAGATGGTGGAGCTGAGGGAGGAGGTGGGGGAGATGATGGAGATGAGGATGTAGACATTGGTGGGGACACTGAGTCTATTAGCAGTGAGGACGACGATGATTCTTCTAATTCATCGAGTAGCGAGGATGGAGATGATGATGAGGATATGCCATTGCTGGAGGATGTGCCTGGTGCTGAGGATGGGAGAGGAGAGGTTGATGATGAGCTGGAGACTCTCAGAGCATGGGTTCAGAATTTGGAGGATGAGGTCGCCAGATGAGATATCGAGTGAGATCGTCTCCAGAGGGAGAGAGATGAGGCAATGCGGAGATGTCAAATTACTATGGATGCCTTCAATCAACTTTTTAGAGAAGGTACAGATACTCGCGACTAGGAAGATAGGTATTTCACTACTGCACAAGAGTTTATTTATTATCGGTAGGCATATGAGAGAGTCATCCCTGAGGGTCAGAGAGAGCCTAGCTTTAGTGCATACATGGGGAGGAGATTGAGTAGATCTACTTCACGAAGGACTAGCAGTGGTGATGTTATGGGACCGCCTCGACATCCTGGGGAAAGATCTAGTGGACAGGATCCACCTGCTGATAGAGGCAGTGTTGGTTGATCATGTTATTTGAGCCTTCGGGCTTATTTATTGTATTCACACACATTATCATTTTTGAGTTATATATATGGCATGCGGTTTTTGGTAATGATCTATGTATGTTTTATATGATGTTATGAGTTTTATGATGCATATCAATTTTAATTCTATATGATTCTAAATGCAATGGTAGTACATGTATGTAGTAATGATGTAAATGAATGCAAATGAATGAAAATGACTCTATAATGAATGCAATAATGAATGTAAATGAACTCTATAATGAATGCAAATAAACTCTATAATGAATGCAAATGAACTCTATAATGAATGCAAATGTAGGCTTTTTGTATGATAATGGTTGAACCAATTTTAACTCATATATAAGTTGAAGAAGTGTTAGTCAGATTGATAGAGAGAAAAATTGATGATAGAAAGAATATTAGAAAGAATGCGATTTAGACAGAAGATTAGAAATCAACAAACTATCAATAAGCAATTGAGATGAGAATAAGAATGAAATTGAATGAATCACGAACCTGTGTCACATATTTTATTGCGTCAATATATATTAATCACCAAGCCTTATTATTGAACAATGAAGCTTTAGTACATCAGGGTATAAGGATCCAAGATGTAAAGATATCTCATTGAAGAAACAAACACGTAGCAGACAAGGAGTGAACCCTCCATTCTGGGAATTGCATTAGGGGTTGAGGTATGTGTGGCGATTTCACCTTAATGTGAAGGCTCTTATCACAGATACCCACTAGAGCAATTTCCCTAGAATTTCGTTGGTTCACACCACAAACAACAAACAAAGAAAAAGATAATACCCATCATAGCTCCTCTACTCACTTTTGGACATCCTTGAGTAGCATAAGAACAATATCTGTCAGCAAATGATAAAAAGATAAAGACAGACCCAGACAAAATTCAGCAACTATACTGACATTGTGCCTTTCTTCTCAGTTGTTTGATGTGATGGTTAATAATGTCTGATCTTAGAAAGTTGCGGACCCCGTGTAAGACTGGCCTGTCAGATTTCGAGTGTATCCTCTTCTGTTTAAGACAAGATAATGATCACTTTGATATGGATATGATACGATTGATAAGACAGTTTGATCAGTTGATTGCAGATGTTTGACTGGATAGTTGTATCCTTTGTTAACTTCGTGCAAAGTGTTTGCTGGATATCTGCTAGGGTATTTGTTTCTCACAAGACATTTTATTGCCAGTTTTTTTGATTGATTGATTTTTGATTTTTAGTTCTTTTCCAAGAGCTTTTTTAATGTTTTTGGATTATGTAGATCGATATTTGAATGTTTTTGGTATTTTTTTCAGGATCATATTTGAATGTTTTTGGTTGATTTTTTCAGGACTTTTTGCAGATGTTTTTGATTGATTTTTTCAGGTTCATATTTGAATGTTTTTGCGATTTTATGGTTCAAGACATTATATGAATGTTTTTGGTATATTTTAAGTTTTCACTATTTTTGGATTTTGAGTTTTTCATTGTTTTTTGGATTTTTTTAGGACTTTATCTGATTTTTAGGACTTTTTTTAGGACTTTATCTGATTTTTAGGATTTTTTTTAGGACTTTATCTGATTTTTAGGATTTGTTTTTAGGACTTTATTTGATTTTTAGGATTTTTTCAGTTATGCCCCCAGTGTGCAGACTTGTATGACATGATGATCTGTATGTGGAGACAAATGAATTTTTGACATGATCTATGTGAATGCAATATGCAAGAGGAAGATGTATTTCCTATTCGGACAAGGTTGACTGTGTTTGTTTTAGAATTTGTAAAACACCAATTGAAACTGGAGATGCAAAACATTTCATAGATAAGTGGTCAATCGATCTCTAAGGCCCTTCAGAACTTTTATCTCAACAAACTTAGTGACTAGGATTTACAAATGGAGACGCGAAAACTTCCCCATTGATTCTTGAAACTTTGATCTTCTTTTGCCCATGTGTGTGCAAATGTGTTAATTCCCGCTCTTATGTTCACTAAAGATCCTTAGCATCCTATTTGACTAGCTACTTGATTTTTCTAATTTCAAAAGCATCCTAAATAGAGCCTCGCTGCCAGCAAGCCTTAAGAGCTCCGATGAGGTTATAACCTGTAATTTCTCAAATATTGCTCCATTGCCAGTAGGCATTCATAGCCTTGATGGAGTTACTTGTATGTTCCCATAGTCAAGCCTATTTATTGCATTTTGTAAACATGATATTTTAGTTATATATCATTTCTCTATTTGCCTTTAGATGGATATTTGGCATAGCTCTTTTTCTCTCTTTTCTTTTCTTGCCTTGACTTGTAAGTAATGAAACCTACTTGGGTGTGATAATTACAGCGGCGCTGAAGTAGAATTTTAGATTTTTGACTAGTCATATGATCAACTAGGTGTCTAGAATGAATTAGAGATCTTCTTAATGTGTGAGATATAGCAATTGATAGATTGTGGGTTAACAATTCTCAAATAGTGAAATCACTACCCAACCATAAGTAAAGCGTCATCATAGGGTAATGTTGAGAACAAATGACCTTAGAACCTCAAAGACTTCATGTCCGAATATCTAAGAAATGAAATGACCCTTGTTTTCCTTAGATGTAAACGAATGATAAACTCGAACAGTTGCCTTGTTTTATTGATGCTTCTATATGAAAATGTGGAAAGTTTTAAGAATGTGATGATCTAAAAAAAAGAAACTACATGTAATGTTATGTTTTAAATGATATGATATGCAATGCGCAAAATAAAACCTAAAATAAACAACCCTTAGGTATAATATCGCTTAAGGTGCATGTTGTTCATAGGGTTAGAGATTGGATCTCCCTCCATGGTAGCCAAATTATAGGTTCCATTGGCTATGACCCTTGTTATAATGAAAGGACCTAACCAGTTAGGTTCGAATTTCCCTGGCCTTTCTCGTTCCGCTAGGTTCCTTTGATTCTCTTTAAGTACTAGATCTCCCACTTGAAAAGTTTGTTTGCAGACCAATGCGATGAATGATTCTCTCATTCATTTGATTTTGCTGCCTAAGTTAGAAGAGGTTGTTTTTGGGATGAACAAAGGTAAAGCTCCAAGACCACATGGCTTCCCTGTTGAATTTTTTCAGGAGTTTTGGGATATTATTAATCTGGATCTATTGGAGGTTGTTAGGGAATCTCTTCATAATAAGAAGATACTTCGAGCCTTGAATTCTACCTTCTTGGTTCTCATTCCTAAAAAGGAAGGTTCTAATAAACTTGAGTTTTTTCGACCTATTGCTCTTTGTAATGTGGTTTATAATATTATCACTAAATTGATTGCAGAGAGGCTCAAATCTTATCTTCCTATGGTGATCTCTGAGGAACAAGGGGGTTTTGTGGCTGGTAAACAAATTCTAGATGGGGTGGTGGTAGCTTTTGAGGTTATTCACTCTATGGCAACTTCTAAGGAGATTTCTATGTTCATTAAATTGGATATGGCCAAGGCTTACGACAAGGTCAAATGGAGTTTTCTTCAGAGAATTCTCCTTGTCTTTGGTTTTAGTCCCGATTGGGTGAGTTGAACTATGAGTTGTGTTACTTCTTCATCTTTTTTTTTAGTTATTGTGAACGGAGAACCTCCAGAGCCTTTTGGTGTGTCCAGAGGCCTTCGCCACAGAGATCCCCTTTCCCCTTACCTATTTATTATTTTGGTTGAGGGTCTCCGACATTTTCTCAAGTTTCAATCTTCTCAGGGCTTAATTCATGGATGAAAATGGGGCAATGGTTTTCTACAACTCTCACATCTCCAATTTGTGGATGCCACTACTCTTATGGGATTGGCTCATCTTCAGAAGCTAAATCTTTTATGCAAGCCTTGGATATTTACCTTGCAGCCTTGGGTCAAAAAGTCAGTGAGCATAAATCCTCCATTTTATTCTTTAATACTCCTCAGGCCATTTAGAGGCATATTGTTGGCATTCTTCGGTTTTGGATTGGGTCTCTTCCCCTTTTTTATTTGGGCATTCCTCTTTCTGTTAGTAGACATCCAAGAACTTCTTGGCAGATTTTGCTTGACAAGCTGCTTCAAAAGATTAATCACTGGACTCATTTTTGGTTGTCTTATGTTGCTCGTTTAACCCTTCTAAAGTCGATCATTCAAGCTCTTCCTATTTATAGGTGTTTTGTTCAGGCTGCTCCCATGTATTTTCTTCGGGAATTTGATGCCCTCTCTCGGCAATTTCTTTGGAGTGGTGATTTATCGATTGCTAAATTGAGCCTTGTTAAGTGGGAAACTGTGTAGACCTAAGAATGAGGGTGGCCTTGGCTTACGATCTGCTATTTTAAATGGACAAGTTCTTGCTACTAAGTTATACTGGTGCTGGTGTACTTACTAGAATAAGCTTTGGGCCTATATTCTTAGCCATAAGTATCTTCCTGATGTTAATATTGTTGATGTTCCTCGCTTTTCTTTGACGAGTAGAGGTTCTATGATTTGGAATACTTTGAAACCCGAGGCTCAGTTGGTGAAGCAGGGCCTCGTTTGGATTTGTTATATGTGATCTCAAGCTCCTTTCTGGCTGGATTCTTGCAATGGTCATCCTTCTATCCTTTCTACTCATCCTCACCTTCAATCCCTTTGTGATTCCTTTACTGCTGTTGGCTAGGACACTATTGACCATTATAAGATTGCCTATAATTGTGGGCTGGCTATTTTGTTTTGCTAGAAACTTCCCTTTCAATGGCCTCCTGGAGGATCTAAGGAAGAGAGGCAAGAGCTAGCTCAGATTTTGGATTCTGGGGAGTGCACTACCTTGGCTGGGAGTGATGTTTTGTCTTGGGAAAGCAGTGATTTGTCTAGGAAGTTGTCGGTTTCTACAGGTTATGTTGAGTTGTTGTGGAAATTTTTTGGAGACATTCAGGTTCCTTGGTGGAAACAAGTTTGGTACAAGTTCTCATGGCCCAAGTGCAATTTTTTCATGTGGTTGGTGGTCCACAATCAGTGTCTCACTTGGGATAATTTATGTAAGCGTGGTTTTAAGGGCCCCTCGATGTGTGTGTTGTGTCATAATAGAAAAGAAAGTGTCTCTCATATTTTCTTCCAATGCTCCTTCACTAGACATATTTGACATTCTTGGTGGGATGTGTGAGATCAAGCTTGCTGGCATGTTTCTTCTTTGGATGAGTCTTTTGTTCGATGGGGTAAGGCTCTTGTCAAAACTTGTTTTCTTGAAGTAGCTTGGACTCTTAGCCCTTCCTTTATTATTTGGCATATCTGGTTGGAGAGGAATTGTCAGATCTTTCAAGATGTGTTGTTGGGGGCCCACCACTTGTGATGGAAAATTCTCCATTCTTTGGGAGAAACTGTTTTGGTAAAATGTGACTTAACAGAGGCCATGGATCCTGGTGATGTTATTTTCCACAACTGTTTCCATTTTCCTCATCCTCAGGGCCAACTCATGAGAAATCGATGCATACAACCTTTTCAGAAGATAAACAGGGTGGGGAGGTGGAGTCCTCCTCCGCAAGGCATTATAAAAATTAACACGGACGGGTCTTCTAGGGGAAACCCAGGTCCTGTCGATATTGGTGGAGCCGATAGAGATAGTCTGGGGAATGTTCAGTTTATTTTTTCTATTTATAAAGGTCATCATACCAACAATTTGATGGAGGTTGTTGCTATTTTGTATGTTGTGGAATGTGCCTGTGCTCTTGGATGGAGCAGGCTCATTTGTGAATCAGGTTCACAGGTGGTCGTTCATCTGCTGACTCAACAACATTTAGAGGATGTTAGTTGGCAATTAGTCTTGGTTGTTAATCAGATTCTTAATTTTTGTGCTTCTTTGGATTCTGCTACTTTCACTCATATCCCTAGAGAGTGGAATGGGGTAGCAGATTGTCTGGCCAAATGGGCTTTAGATCAAATGCAAAACCATAATATTATGGATAAGGGTCAATTACCCTTGGGTTTGTCTCAACAGCTAGATCACTTATTGGATCTTGATAGGGTAGAGGTTCTATGATTTGGAATACTTTGAAACCCGAGGCTCAGTTGGTGAAGCAGGGCCTCTTTTGGATTTTTCATATGAGATCTCAAGCTCTTTTCTGGCTGGATTCTTGGGATGGTCATCCTTCTATCCTTTCTACTCATCCTCACCTTCAATCCCTTTGTGATTCCTTTACTGCTGTTGGCTAGGACACTGTTGACCATTATAAGATTGCCTATAATTGTGGGTTGGCTATTTTGTTTTGCTGGAAACTTCCCTTTCAATGGCCTCCTGGAGGATCCAAGGAAGAGAGGCAAGAGCTAGCTCAGATTTTGGATTCTGGGGAGTTCACTACCTTGGCTGGGAGTGATGTTTTGTCTTGGGAAAGCAGTGATTTGTCTAGGAAGTTGTTGGTTTCTATAGGTTATGTTGAGTTGTTGTGGAAATTTTTTGGAGACATTCAGGTTCCTTGGTGGAAACAAGTTTGGTACAAGTTCTCATGGCCCAAGTGCAATTTTTTCATGTGGTTGGTGGTCCACAATCAGTGTCTCACTTGGGATAATTTATGTAAGCGTGGTTTTAAGGGCCCCTCGATGTGTGTGTTGTGTCATAATAGAAAAGAAAGTGTCTCTCATATTTTCTTCCAATGCTTCTTCACTAGACATATTTGACATTCTTGGTGGGATGTGTGAGATCAAGCTTGCTGGCATGTTTCTTCTTTGGATGAGTCTTTTGTTCGATGGGGTAAGGCTCTTGTCAAAACTTGTTTTCTTGAAGTAGCTTGGACTCTTAGCCCTTCCTTTATTATTTGGCATATCTGGCTGGAGAGGAATTGTCAGATCTTTCAAGATGTGCTATTGGGGGCCCACCACTTGTGATGGAAAATTCTCCATTATTTGGGAGAAACTGTTTTGGCAAAATGTGACTTAACAGAGGCCGTGGATCTTGGTGATGTTATTTTCTACAACCGTTTCCATTTTCCTCATCCTCAGGGCCAACTCATGAGAAATCGATGCATACAACCTTTTCAGAAGATAAACAGGGTGGGGAGGTGGAGTCCTCCTCCGCAAGGCATTATAAAAATTAACATGGACGGGTCTTCTCGGGGAAACCCAGGTCCTGTCGATATTGGTGGAGCCGGTAGAGATAGTTTGGGGAATGTTCAGTTTATTTTTTCTGTTTATAAAGGTCATCATACCAACAATTTGATGGAGGTTGTTGCTATTTTGTATGCTGTGGAATGTGCTTGTGCTCTTGGATGGAGCAGGCTCATTTGTGAATCAGGTTCATAGGTGGTCGTTCATCTGCTGACTCAACAACATTCAGAGGATGTTAGTTGGCAATTAGTCTTGGTTGTTAATCAGATTCTTAATTTGTGTGCTTCTTTGGATTCTGTTACTTTCACTCATATCCCTAGAGAGTGGAATGGGGTAGCAGATTGTCTAGCCAAATGGGCTTCAGATCAAATGCAAAACCATAATATTATGGATAAGGGTCAATTACCCTTGGGTTTGTCTCAACAGCTAGATCACTTATTGGATCTTGATAGGGCTGTTTGATACCCTTGCCTTTTATTTCTTCTTGTTTGAATAAATTTTAACCCCTCTTTTATTGATAATTTTCCCAAGTCAAAAGAAAATTGAATTTATTTAGATTTGCTAGTTGCACTGTGTTAGATTTGCTAGTGGCCTACTTTTGAAATCAATATTCTGAATTTAGGTGATTGTCAAGTGAAACAAATTTATTCCCATGATTATTTGAATGTTCATGTACTCTTGTGCATAGTTGCAAACCTTCATGATCTGGTTTGATATTTTTTCAAAGCTAAAAGCAAACAAGGTTTGGAAAGATTTGTTCTATGCACTTTCAGATTTATTTTGGAGAAGCCAAGTTGGATGATTAATATCTCTCATATGAGATAGAATTTAGTTAATCCATTTGGCACGTGTTTATCAAAACTAAATGAATGGATCCATCAAGTGGAAGCTCCCCAATAGGAGATTTGTTATTTTTTCTAGGGCTTTGAATTGGCATGTTTAGATGAGTGTGATATGTATATTTTCTGAAACACTCAAGTGACCATCTTTGTGCATCAATATTTCACAATCCAGATTGTGTCATGCAACACTATTTGGGGGTTTAATTCACATATTATCAGTGAGTATGTTTGTGCATTCTTGGGGCTCCAAATAGATGTTTGGTTGGTTTTTAGAGGTGTTTGTTTTGGTCAAAATGGAAAAGTGTCCGAAACCAAATTATGGTGATTACCCACTTTGTTATTTCAATTCTAGGTGCATTCAAGTTCACTTTCAAGCAAGTTTGAAATAAAAGTTGTTTCAAAAGGTTTTTTTGAGCGAGACTCACAAAAGAACCCAATTTTTTTGATCTAATTAACTAGGTGCCAGTTGGTTAGCAAGTAAAGATATGGAGATTGCCTATTTTTGTGGAAATGAGTAAGATAAAACCTGAAGATATTGAAAAGGGGTAAAAATTGATAAATAATTTGAATATATTACTGTGTTGGCATTTGATTGAACCGATAAAGATTATTGTTGATATGCAACCAGTATATGATTGGTTAGTAATTGTGATGAAGAGATTGAGATTCATGTTTGATGACTAAGTTTTATGTTGTCATTGATGGCAACATTGTTTTTGTGGTAATATAAGTCTTAGAAGCCAAATGGTATGGTATAACTGGTACAAATGACAATTTTATAGTGAATCGGTAATTAGGATCTCAACCGATAAACTGAGACAGAGTTGCACTCTGATAACCGGTACAGGCGATTCATGAAGAGTTGGATGATGTGGTTTTACAGTGATGATGGAGACATGTATTTGGAGCTATGTTCTCAACTGCATTCACAGATTCAACTGGACAAGTGAGATTTGATATGCAGGACATACAAACTGGTAGAACACGTAATCGATAGTGATTTAGTCACTTAGATCGGTAACACGACACAAGTTCTAATTTGTTATGTCGATGACCGACATATGTAAAGTGTGCGATGTAAGTTTTTCTAGATTCAATGAACCTAGGAAATTGTTCCAAGGTTGTAATCGACTAAATGTAAATGTTTATAAAAAGTGTGATGACGAAGTCGGTATGTGTGTAAAGAGAGAATTCATGAGCGAATATTGTGAATGTGATCGTGCGGTGATTAGGGAAGTTCTGTAATGAAGTGTTGTTGAAGTTTTGAGGATCAAAAGCAGATCTTATCAAACATAGAAGTTGTTACTTTAAGATCTTTTCATTGTTGTTTTCCGAATAGTTTGCAACAACAAAATCCCCTAACTGGGTAGGTCCTAACATGCCTTAATCTGTAAATCCCCTGATAGAGTAGCTCTGTATTAGAGTCTTAAATCCTCTTGCAAGGTTGATCCTAACATGTCATTGCTCCTAACAGGGTGTATCATTCAAATCCCATAACCGGGTGACTCTTAACTGGGCATGCTCCTAACAGGGCATAGTTGTAAGACCTTAACCAGTCAAGATTTCTATTCTGCAGATAGTGAATCTTGTGGGTACCAACTCCCACCGTGGTTTTTCCCTTTTTGGTTTTCCATGTATACATCTCTTATGTTATGTGGAATTTGTTTTACTGGGCATTAGCTTATATGGTGATATTTCATATATGCTTGATAAGTTTTAAGTTGCTAATGTTGGTGATCAGATTCATATTGTTTTTGCTTGCACTGATTCACCCCCCTTCTCAATGCCTTATAAGTTCATCAATTGGTATCAGATCCAACCTTCCTTGAGGCTTAACTGCTTGAGAAGTATTCCCAAGACAAACATGGGGGACATGATTTGTAGAGAGATGTCTCATAAACATGCTAAAATTGAGGAAAACCTAGAAGCTTTGAGAGGCAACTATAAAGCTTCACTTACTAAAAGGAAAGAGCTTACTAAGCAACTGGTGGAAGTCTCTGAAAGCAGCTCTTCTGATGAAGAAAGCATATATGCATTGGTAGATGAGGTGCAAAAACTAAATGGTGAGAAGTCTAACTCGAGGAGAGAGCTTGAAGCCCTTACAATCCAAATGAGTTAGGAATTTGAAGCAAGGAGGACAACTGAAGACAAGAACAAGGAGAAAGATCATGAGATCTTTAAGATAAATCAGGAGAATGATACTCTATATGCACATTGGCATGAGGAAAAAGAAGAAAAAGAAGAGATAAAGGCAGAAATGGATATGGCAATGTCTCTTAGAGAGACTTATGAAAAGGAATGAAGATCTTACTCTAGAGCTTGCCGAAGCTAATGAGAATCTTGCAAAATTCAACAAGAGTTCTACCATGTTGGATGAATAGATCCAATCTCAAAGAATGAAAGGTGATACATTTGGATTAAGATACAAAACATTTGAGAAAGGAGAACCTTTTGGTACTAAGGACAACATCCATGGAGGTAAACTTGCTCATAAGGCTTAGAAACCCATCGGTAAGAAATCCTTTAAGCCTGTTTGTTTCAATTTCCATAAGCCAGGACATACTACTAATGTTTGTAGAAGCAAATTTGATATTAATACTGGTTATAGACCTAATACTAATTAGAGATATGTGCCTAGAAGATTTGAAGGTTATTATTACACATTGAAGATGTATGGGCATAGATATATTGAATGCAGGTATGGAGCAAATAATCCTACTCCTCACATGAATCAGAGATCTGTTGGTGAGTGGAGAAGAAATTTCAATGATCGGAGAAGTCCTAATTGGAAAAGAACCTATGCTAACCGGTCTAGTCCCTATGAGATGGAGAAAAGAATGAATGTGGTATGCACAATCTGTAATAACTTTGTTCATGTGGCCATGAACTATAGAAGAAGGACTAGGAGAGGCAATGCTGGACCTTGGAGAGCTTCTGGTATGGCTTGCTGTCATTGTCATAAACCGAGACATATGGAAAAGTTCTGCAGAGTTAAAGTGAACAAACTAGTTGTCGTGCTCTGTGAAGTGTACCTGTACCTGCAACCACAATGCACTCAATAAATCATTATAAGCAATGGTTAGTAAATTGAAACAATGAAAGACAAAACCATAGCTAATCGACTTATTGCCTCCTAGTAAATGCGAGTATGAAAAATGCTCTCAGATCTGATTATGCATACTCCAGTGACTTGACTTCACTTAGATGGATGATTTGATGGATGAAAATGCATGACCTAGCAAGAATAGCATGATTAAGCTATATGAGTTCATGATTGATGTAGAAAATGAACTAAGATTAAGATGCAATTAAGCTAAGATTAAGCATGATAACATTGCTAAAGAATGATAAACTAGAAGCTAGATGCCTATAATAACAATGCATAAGATGAGAATGAGATGGGATCAAATGATATGCAAGAATGATATGAAATTGGGACCCATATTGCTCCAAAATGAGGTCTATTTATAGGATTTCCAAGGCTAGGGGTGATGTGGTAGGAATCAACGGTCAAGATTGATCTGAGGAGATCAATGGTTAAATTGGAGGAGGATGGTAAAGGAGTTTGGATTAAAGGGAACATCTGTCATCTCTATGGTGACAAGTGTCAATAGGATTCTAGAAGGAGTTAGATGAAAGGGAACACTTAGTGACAAGTGTCACAAAGCTTCTAGAAGATGTTGGATGGAAGAGGACATGGTGGGTAGGTAGAATGGGTTAAGTTTAGGAGTGGTTAGGTTTAGGAGTGGTAGAAGTTAGGAGAATTTGAATTTAAAAATTCAAATAATGGACTAATTAATTTCAACAACTCATAATTGATTTGTTTTAATTAATTAAAGGATTTAGAAGAAATGATTTTGATGGGGGGAATTATTAATTTGAATTAATTAATCAAAGGGGATTATTGAAATGAACCTATTAAATAAATCCTTAGATTTATTAATAAGTAGATGAAAAGGGGAATTTAATCAAATTGCTTAGTGAATTCAATTAAATTGGGGAGGGAGATTAATTAAATAATTGCTTATTTAATTAATTATCTTCAGACCATTTTTAGGTGTACACACCAGTGAATCAATCAGGTGACCAAAAAGGGAAGATGAATGTTGATGTGGAGGAGACCAGAGCTGAAATGAATAGAATCTGAAAAAAGAAGGATGATGAGGTAACTGAAGTAAAATCATCTGAAGATCCTATTTCTTCACCTAGAGTGGAGAACCTTTCACCGACAAACTAAGTTGTTTGAAAGCTTAGGGGGAACTTAATGTTAGATCTATTTCCGAACCCCCTGAAGGACCATGAGGTATGTTAAATCTGCATACTTTGATGTAATACGATGTTAAGAAGTGACTCTGTGATCAAACTAGTAGGTTTGATGTGTTATGTGAATCGATTTTGTGTTATAAGACATTTTAGTGTTTTACCAGTAGTAGAATTTAATGCGGTAGATAATGGGCAAATAAAAGGAACCTTTTGAATTTTATTTGTCAGATTGCATTTGGAGAATGAACGAAGAACAACAAAATTTGTGTTTGTAACATCTAACCTGTTTGACGAAGATTCAAAGTGATCTAGTGTGATTTGTGAACAACAATCTGTTTAGAGAACTTCGTCGGTGTTTGAAACCCTAGCACTGAAGCGAGATAAGGTATTTATCAGGAATCTTATCTACTTCTGAAGTTTGATTTGTTGAAAATGGATACACCACATCTAGTTGATGTTACCCATAGGCCATGTCCCAAATTCAAAAGACATCCATTTAAATCCGAAGAAAATGATCCCGTCGGATCCCTATCTGAAGTACCCTACGATGTATTACATGTTGAAGATGTTAGATCATTTTACCATTGCAAAGTGGAAGATTTGGGTATGGTTGCTATTTTTGATTAATATAGAAAACTGTGTGATGAGAATGGTATTCTGAAGGAACAATACAAGAAGGTTACCAACAAAGGGTTTCATCATGCACTTAATTTCATCGATGAATTGGTTGATGAACATGTTAGATATGTGCTTAGTAGGATACATGATCAATTTGTGTGGCTTGACCGACCACATAAAATCTCTAAGGAAGCCATTCACACAGTCACTGGACTTTGTGCAACTGGTGAAGTCCCTTTACTGAGATCCATTCCCAAGAATGATGTAGAAAAGCTAACATGATCCAAATGGGATGGTAGAGCAATGACAATGAACAATATCAGTGATCCGACAGTGAAATATGCTTCTATGGTGATTGGTTACAAGGTATATTACTCAAGCAGAATGAATAATGTACCGGTAGTTGCTATTCATACTGCTTATCGAATGATCAAAGAAGATGTTGATTATGATATATATGAGGCATTGGGAAGTCAATTGATGCTAAACCAGGAGGCTATTAAGAAAGATGAAATATTGAGGTTCAAATTTGGTCAACTCATTCTTGGTCTATTGTATTATTTTCAAAATTCTTTTCCTGGTATTGGAGGTATTAAATGGATTGGAGGTACACCTTCTTTAATGAAAATGAAGAATAGCATTAGGATGCTAGGTAATGATTTTGATAAGATTGCATGGGGATACTTCAAGGATTTTCAGAAGAAAATGCATGCAAGAGAAAGGATACCGACAAAGGTAGTTAACTGGTATGAGAATAAATTTTTTTATGGCAGACACAAATACTTGTATGATGGAAGCAATAGAACCCCAAACATCTTGTACTCCCATCAGAACCTCCACCGGTATGCAAACGAGAGTTGGAAAAGGGAAAGCTATAGAAAAAGAGAAATCAACAACTATAAAGAAAGAAAAACCAACAGTAAAATATTCAAAGATTCAGTTCCAAAAAAGGAGGAAAGGTTATTGATCCTCCAACTGAATCGGTTAAAACTGGTAAAAGAAAGAATCAACAAGTTCAAAAACCAGCACCGACAGATGCATATGATGAAGAAACTGAATTTGAGAAAGAGAAGAAAGTCTTAAGGACCAATCGCAAGAAATCTAAGGTTGTTGGAACCTCCACTATCAAATCTGTGGATAAACCGGTAAATAAACCTACTTCTCTTGATAAACTGTTAACAAGTAGTAAGGAATATGGTGTTCTTAAGGGTTTGAATAAACTATATGATAATCTTGGTGAGAATGAACAAAGGTTAATAGAAGATGCAATTGTGTATATGATGAATAAATATAGTAAAGTCCTTATTGAGCTGCAAGGGAAAATTTCAAATGCATTATACAACAAAATTAATACAAGGTGGCAGGTTGCAATGAAGTAGGAAAAAGAATTTGTTGAGTATACACTCAAAAGTCTTCAATCGGAAGCCACAAAGGAAGAATTAGATGATATTTTGTTGAATGCAAAATCTTCTTTTAGATCTAAGAAAAGACTGACAAGGATGTTAATCGGTGAGACTCAATCAGTCCAACAAGAGACTGAAATTTTGTTAAAGTAGTCTTTGACTCTAATTCCTACTGCAGAGGAATATGATAAGGATGATGAACCTGTAAAGCTTAATGGTGAAGATTTTCTAGAAGGTATTAAACCTACTGATTTTAAGCCCGATAACATTGTGTTAGATGATCAACCGGGGAACACACAAATTGAACCGGTGTTTATTTCTGATAATGATAATGGTGATAATGTTGATAATACTGCTGATAATATAGGTGTGTATGATGTAGATGTTAAAATGTCTAAAAAATATGAGCAGAATCAGGATTAAGAAGGAAAGAAAGATGGAGAAGAAAAGAAGGACGAGAAGCCACCGATAGATAATCAGACTGTAGATACTCAACTACCACCGGTAATGGACTATGTGTATGGTGAAAAGTGGATAATGAAAATAACAATATTGAAAGACTAAATGAATTCAACCACAAAACCCTAGCCTAATAACAACAAAGATCCACCATAACATATGAAGATTACCTAAGATAATGCAAATCAACAAAATAAAAAAGATTATACCACCACATGTCCACTAGGGTTTGTGTTAGAGTATTCGGGTCTTTACTTGATTAATTAAACAATATTTATGTAATTATTTAAGTTCCCTTTATCTCTTTTACACTTAAGCTAACTTTAGGTGCATAATAATTAATTCTTTTATTAATTATTATGTGCAAGCCTAGGTTTTCCTTTTTAGGGTTTCTTGACCTATTAGAGGTTATCTCTTTTCTTTGTATTGTAAGGATTATCACATTACACATTTTGTGAATATTGAGCTCTCATCTTTTAAGCATATTTTCTGTGTATTTGTTTTTCTGTTATTTGCTTCCTTGCTTCTCCTTGTAACATGTTATTCAGCTTGCAGAGATCATTTGGGCTCCTGTGGTGTTGTATTTCTCAACTCTCACATGGTATCAGAGCTTCAGATCTGCAACTATCTGTTCTTGTTTTGAGAATTTTTTGCATTGGAAACAGATTTAAGGTTTCAGGAAGTTTTTTTATGCACCTAGGGATAGGTCTTTTTTTTTCTGAGCACTTTGGGCCTAAACGGACCTTACCATCGTGCTCAGAAGGCCCAAAACCCCAATTGTCATATAAAACTTGACCATTTGTGGCTCCTGAGCCTCTGGGAGTATTTTTTTCTCTAGTACCAGGCCATATGACCCTGACATGCAGTTCGAGAATTTTTTTTTTTTTTTTAAAATACCTTTTTACGGCATGCAGGCCAAATGATTTTTTGATTAAAAAAAAAAAAAAATCATTAAAATGGCTAAGTGTTTTTTTTTAAAATCAAAAATCTTTTTGGGGCTCCCACGGTATGCAGGGTACTGTGGGCCCCCCTGACATGTTGCAGGCCCTACCACCACTATTAAAGCGGGCCCCCACAGGCTGCTGACATCCTTCGACCCCTGCTGGTGCCCTCCAACCCCAGCTGGCCCCTGCCCTCGTCGGCTTCTACCCTCCGGCCCCGCCGACCTCCTCTAGCCCTCGCCGACACCTTCCCTCTGGCGCCCGCTAGCCACTGCGCTCGCTCATGCCTCCATCGCCGCCGACCTTGTCCCTGCCGGCCCATGGCCCTGCCAGCCTCCCTGCCGCCATTTGCGTTGTGCTCACACCCGATGCCACTGGTCCGCTCGAGCCTGCCTGCGCTCCGCTGGTGCCTTTGCCTTCTTGACCGTATCTCCACTAGAAATCTTAGCTCCACCGCCTGGCCACCTCTGTACCACCTGCCCGCTATCAAAATGCTGCCCACGGGCCACCTCCACCCGACCCTGCCCCTTTTGCACCTCCCTCTTGCCTCTTTTAGGGGGGGTTGGTTTTTTTGCCATAACTTGGGCAAACAAAGTCTTTTTTTTGAAAAACGAATAGGCATCGAAAAGTTGGTTCCGAGCCGGACCTCGTGGTGTTGGAATTTTCTTCCAATTTTGCTATTTGATTGTGTTTTTTTTTTCAGTCAAAGTGGGGTCTCTTTTTTGCACTCCGGGAGCCGTAGAATGAGCATCCGAACTCTGTTTTTTGAAAACTTTATATCGTTGGAAATCTTGTTCTGTGTAATTTCCAGCCATATGGGTTTTCTTTCCAGATTATTCTCCAGGAATATTTTATTGAGTTTTTTGCTTTTCAGCGCTCTGGTGGATATCTTGGTTGTTTTAGGTCTTGGGATCTCTTCTCTAAGTAGGATGTCTCAGTTTTGGCTGTTCTTTCTATTTATAGTCTTATTATCATTGTAGCATTTCATTTATACAAACACACTGAGATAAAGTGCCATCATGCATTGTTTACTTGGGATCTTGCACATCTTGTGCCTTATTGTACATGCACTACTTATGAAGTGCTATGAGGGGGTTGATGTTTGCCTTTTGTTTTCCATACACCTTGGTCAAGTGAGCATTCCTTCCATGACATTCACCTCATGCTGTGTGTCAAGTGAGTGTCCTTCCATGACACTATGTACTTTCTCTGCACCTTTGATGTTCCTAGTTCTTCGTCGTGCAGTTCGTGTTGGTCATTCTTGTAAGTATACCTGTCCCTCTCCCTCTTCAGCATTATGGGGAGGTTTGTCCTGTTGGTTCTAATGCTTCCTTGGTTTGATCGATCATCTCTTCATGCTTTGGTTTCTCATGCCATCTGCATCTTCAAGTTCAGTTGTTTGCCTTTGTTTGCCTTCTGATTCGAGTAGTGTCATTTGAGGGCACTCATACAGATTACAGTCTTCTCTACCTGGTCATGTTCTATTTTAGTAGAGGTTCTTTAGATCAACAGTTATTCTTCGACAGTGTTTGCAGGTTCTTCATGCTTCAGTGATTCTTCTGATCTTTTGTTGTTCCTACCTTTTTGGAACATTCTTGTTTGGAGGCTTTTTTCAGTCCTTCTTCTTGCCTTTTCCATCTCTATTTGGAGGAGTTTTTTTCTCCACGTGGTTTTATCTATTTCTTCGGTTCATAGAGATTTGGTTGTATTTAGGTACCCGATCAGGCCTTGTTGCTGGGACCCATCTTTCTTGCTTTTAGTAGCTGTTCTAGGGGGGGGCGGGGTGTTAGAGTATTCGGGTCTTTACTTGATTAATTAAACAATATTTGTTTAATTATTTAAGTTCCCTTGATCTCTTTTACACTTAAGCTAACTTTAGGTGCATAATAATTAATTTTTTTATTAATTATTATGTGCAAGCCTAGGTTTTGCTTTTTAGGGTTTCTTGACCTATTAAGAGGTCATCTCTTTTCTTTGTATTGTAAGGATTATCACATTACACATTTTGTGAATATTGAACTCTCATATTTTGAGCATATTTTCTGTGTATTTGCTTCCTTGCTTCTCCTTGCAACAAGTTATTTAGCTTACAGAGATCATTTGGGCTCATGTGGTGTTGTATTTCTCAACTCTCACAGTTTGAATCTTCATTCTTCCTATCTTCATTGATCTTGCTTGATATATTTGTTCTTAGATTTTATGTGTGCACAAGAGCTCAACAAGGAACTAAAAGGTGGTTGACAGCTTGATTGCAAAAATGTTTGATTGCATAAGATTGATTAGCTGAATAGAATGCTTAGGGTTGATAATGGAAGAAGCATATCCTTATATAGAAGACACTTTAGAAAATGAAGGGATAAGATTAAGAGGTGCAAAGATAAATGGCCGGCTAGGATTAGAGGGTAGGTAGAGGAAATAATTAAATGATAAAGGGGGTATGTAGTGTAGGAATTAAGAGATGAATGACATGTGTCATGGGTAGAAAAGGCTAACAAATTAATTAAATAAATAAAGATTTATTTAATTAATAGAAGAAGTGAGATTCAAGTAAATAAATTAAATATTTATTTAATTTAGGGGAATGACAATTTAAATAAATAAATGTATTTATTTAAATGAGGAAAAAAAAAGGCTAGAAAAGGATAAATGAATTAATTAAATAAATAAAGATTTATTTAATTAATAGAAGAATTAGGCTTAAATAATTAAATAAATAAAAATATTTATTTAATTAGACAGGACAATTTAGGTGTCTACATTTTGCCCCTCTTTGAGATAATGCAACTTGTCGCGTTGTTTCAAAGAAGATAAGATGAAGTGATACAAAGTTGCCCCAAGACGGGAATGATATGCCCCCTTGAGAGATTGAATGAATTGTATTTGAAAATATCATAGCCAATCTCTCGATAAGAAAGAAAGGATAAAAATGACTGATAGGATAGGACAGACTGACAGAGTCAGGGGATAAAGAAGACTGACTCGGGAGACTAGGGCTAGGTTAGTCTATAAGATAGATTATGAGAGAAAACATCCTCATTGTCATCCACACACCTAAGAGATCAAAGTGCAGAGAGAGCATAGAATAGAGAAGTCAGGAAAGATGGCATTGGTTCACATATTCAACCATGTTCGCCGATATCAGAGGCCAACAGATGCAGGAGAGCCAATGAGTACCACAAAACCTCCTTGTACTTTGGTGTATTAATTGTTGTCATAAATGCATGTTAGGTAGGGCTAGAAAATGCCAAGCGGGGGGGGCAACATTAAGGTACATCTGTGTTGGTGCTAGGCGCGTCTAGGAATGATAGGAATGATTGTATCTAGTTTAAACATGTCTATAATTTCAAAGGTGTTTGTGCCAGATACAAGCTTGTCTATGTTGAGCAGGCGCACTTATGCAAGATTGAGTCACGTCTGTGTGTTTTAGGCGCGTGTGTGCAGGGAAGACATGTTTGTGTAAGTTTAAAGCGCGCTTACATCTTCAAGGTCAAATCGACAGTCCTGTGATAAACATATGCTGTCGATTGGATAAGCTGTTGAGAGGATACACTCAAACAGGTCCTCTAGGGAAGACTAGGATAACAGATAGGGTTGGGATTGACAATTCTATGATAGAACATATGTTGTCAAGCACAAAACTACTCAAGAAGATACACTCAAGCAGAGGCCCTAGGATAGGATAGAGCGAGACACTTTGTGATGAACAGGGAGTACCATAAAAATTAACAATTCTGTGATAAAACATACATTGTCAATTAAATTAGGCTGAAATTGACAATTCTGCGATAGAACATACGTTGTCAATTGGATAAGCTACTCAAGAGGATGCACTCAAGTAGGTGCCCTAAAGGATAAGATAAAAACAACAATTTGTGATGAACATGGAGTACTACTAGGATAGAGTGCCATATGATAAATATAAGCACTAGGATAAAAAACAACAGTTTGTGATGAACAAGGAGTACTACTAGACCAATCTATTAAAATAGGTATCCATCATAGTTTCCTCAACTTCTGCAGAATCCACGGATGCATTGTCATTTTCATTATCATTTCCATTGTTATTGTCATTGTTTGGTATATTACTACGATTTTCAAATGGATTGTAGAAGTCGTTTCCATCAAACTCATAGGTACTCATGTTTAAAGACCTTAAAGCTTTTTTGGCTTCCCTTCTAGACCTTTGTGAATGGGTTTCAACCATGGATTAAAGTCTTGACCAAAATGATAGGTAGGATGAAAATGCAAAGACTATGGAAGACCAAGAGGTGTATGAAGTGTATATGAATCTAGGGTAAACATGCAATGTCCAAGAGTGTAAGACCAAAGTAGGAGAGTAAGGTGTGGCTTCCAAAGAGATGATGAATCTCTTGATGAGGTAAGTTGACCCTGACTCAAGAAGACCAAATGAGACTCTAAGATAATAGATCTTTATGCAGGACTCACCTAGTGTTGTATTGCAGTAGGTTCACAAAGTCTGATGAGGACAAGCAAAGTAACCTTTTGACTCAAATTTGGAAGGTATGTATGAGGGCAATGCAAGTGAAGGAAAATGATTGACTATGTGTGACCAAGATAGGTTGACTGAAGAATGAAGCCCTATAGGAAGCAGCCTTAGAAGCTATTTAGATCTGAAAACTTAAGTCCTTATTGTTCTCAAGAGTTTTCTTGTAATCGCTCAACTGTGAATGCAAATGCAGTTTTAACAAATCTAGACGCAATTTTGAATTTTTTTTTCAATTTTGTCCAATTGTAAAGTTTTTGAATGTGACCAAATCTCAATGTTTTGACTTTTAGTGGCAAGAAGACACAATAACAATGAAGACTCAACGTTTGAAAGTGTTTTGTCTTAAGGATCCAAAATGTTTCCAAATGTGAAGTAGAATGTGAAATATTTTTGCATACACTTGAAAACATGGTAGACACAATGTTTCTTTATTTTGTTTGAAAATGTTTGAGTGTTTTGATCACGCAAGCACAAATCCTAGGGCTGGCCGGGACAATAGTTGTTGAAACTCACATGGGGTTTCCCTCGAGCTACACAATTCAGAGTGGATACTTAGGTGCTTGACCCCACTGGCTCCACCCTCAACACTCACTTCTCCGGGGCAGCCAAGCACCGGTCCCCACGAAAAATTCTCGTGACAAACTTTGTATCTCTACTAAGAACTGTAAGAATGTGAGCTACTTCAAAGGTTCGACCTCCTGTGCCAACAACTAGAAGGTTTTTGGTCTTTTTAAAGAAAAAATGTGCGAGTAAGGGTTTTCGTTAGGAGACTATTCTTTGACGTTGCGCAAGCATGATTGAGGCCTATAGCCCCAAAAAATATCAACAATTTGGTAGTCACATAAACATGATTTAGACCTCAAGGGCCCTACAAAGTGCTTGATATGAGATAAATATCAGATAGCTCCAACTTCCAAAATTTTCATCCCAAGAGACCTATTTATTATAGTGAGTTGGAATGCTTGGATTTTAGCCGCACTCACTTGGGTCTTTCCCTCCTCACTAGTAGTCCTAGTGACCACATGGGGAGGCAAACCCTCTAAAGATAAACACAAAAGAGCCTAATGCTAAAAACACAAAAGATACTGGTTCAATTTTAATGCACCAATTGAAGTGTTTGCTAGACTAAGAAGACAAAGAAAGGAATTTTAAAATAAAATATTTTTCAAAGTTCCTACACCAAGATTATTAGTAGTTTTGAAATAATACCCCTCCTGCAAGCACACAAATTAGGTAAATTTTAGATCCAAAATACTTTGTGAATAGGGGCCTTCGACAAGACGTTTTTTGATAGATTCAGAGATCTGATTTTCCACGAGTTCTTTTGCATCATTAAAAACATACCACCTATAAAATTTCAAGAAATTTCCAGAAATTTAAGAAAATCCAATTTTTTTTTCTAATTTGCTCCAAAAATTAATTTTTAATGAAAAATAATAAACAATTCATAGAAAATGCAAAATTGATCCAAAAAATTTGAATATTTTTACTGGAAACTCTTGATAGCCTTCTAAACCTTTATAAAAAAATTTCTTGCAAATATTCCAAGCAGTTTGTGAGATATGATCAAAATAATGTAAAACCTTAATTTTTAAAGATCTGATTTTTTAGGAAATAGTTTTCCATAAAATTAAAATAAAAAAGAATAGATCTAGTGTTCTTGACTTGCAAAAAACATTTGATACTGTTCTTGACTTGCAAAAAACATTTTATGCAAAAATTCCAAGCCGTTTATGAGATCTGATCAAAATAATGAAAAACCCTAATTTTTAAAGATCCGTTTTTTAATGAAATATTTTACATCAAAATTTAAATCACAAAAAATATACCCCCTGTATAATTCTGAGAAATTTCCAGAAACGTAAGAAAATAAAAAAAATATCACCAATTTGCTCTCAAAATTATTTTTTTATGAAAAATAATAAAACATTCATAGAAAATTCAAATATGCTCCAAAAATTTTGAATTTTGGATTGAGAGCTCTTGATACTGTCCTCGACCTACAAAAAAAATGTGGTGAAAAAATTATAAGCTGTTTGTGAGATCAGATCAAATCTCTCCAAGATCTTAATCTTGTGTCCAAAACCCTAGTTGCACAAGGTTATTCTCCAAAGTGTTTTACAAAACAACAATATAGGGTTAGAAAAACCTGCAAAACACATAGATCAAAGAAAAATACATGTCCCGCCGGGCATGCCAAAATGTGTATGGTGAAAAGTGGATAATGGAAACAACAATATTGAAAGATTAAATGAATTCAACCACAAAACCCTAGTCTAAAAACAACAAAGATCCATCATAACATATGAAGATGACCTACAACAATGAAAATCAACAAAATCAAAAAGATTATATCATCACATGTCCACTAAGGTTTGAACCTTCATTTTTCCTATCTCCATTGATATTGCTTGATATATTTGCTCTCAGATTTTATGTGTGCACAAGAGCTCAACAAAGAACATAAATGTGGTTGATAGCTTGATCGTAAAAAGACTTGATTGCATAAGATTGATTAGCTGAATATATTGCTTAGGGTTGGTAATGGAAGAAACATCTCCTTATATAGAAGACACTTTAGAAATTGAAGGGATAAGATTAAGAGGTGTAAAGATAAATGGTCGACTAGGATTAGAGGGTAGGTAGAGGAAATAATTAAATGATAAAAGGGGTAGGTAGTTTAGGAATTAAGAGATGAATGACGTGTGTCATGGGTAGAAAAGACTAACGAATTAATTAAATAAATAAAGATTTATTTAATTAATAGAAGAAGTGGGATTCAATTAAATAAATAAAATATTTATTTATATTAGGGGAATGACATTTTAAATAAATAAATGTATTTATTTAAATGAGAAAAAAAAGACTAGAAAAAGGATAAATGAATTAATTAAATAAATAAAGATTTATTTAATTAATAGAATAATTAGGCTTAAATAATTAAGATTTATTTAATTAGACAGGACAATTTTAGGTGTCTAATGATAGTAATGAAGAAAAGAAAGAAGAGAAGATTGAAGAGACTGAAAAGGAAAAATAAGAGAAAATTGAAAAGAAAGAGGGAACAAAGGAGATTAAGATAGAAAAGACCAAACCAATAGTGACACCTATGTCACTTGATTCTAAAAATAAAGTTGTGGATGAAGAAGATGATGATGTATTAAGCATCCAAGGACCCCTGGACATGGATAAACTGAGTTCTACTAAGTTGATGGAGATTGCAACTGCCATGCAATCTCGAGCTAAAAAGAAGAGGATGAAAGAACAATAGAAGGAGGCATAGACCATAAGTAATGCAACAAATATTTTGTGTAGTCTCCTACCTAAGACTGATACAGGAAATTTTGCTACACCGATTGACAAGCTTGGACACCTTGTTTTTGATGCCGGAGAACAGATGAAGTCATTAGAGGATGCAACTTATATCAGTGTGGAGAAAATCTACAAGGAGAAGAAAACATAGAACTTAATGTCTGAAATTGATAAAGGTAAAGTGTCTCTTACTGTTAATAAGGATTGTTTGAAGGAAGCACTGGAAACCGGAGGTAAAATCCTCTCTACTATTTCAACATTTTCCTTATTTTGTGTTGATTTGAAGAAGCAAAGAGAAGAAGCAGAGCATGAACTTGAGGTTGTAATTGAGTCATTTAAGCCCCTTGATGACTCTGCTATTCATTTTGGAAGATCAGTTGTAGAAATTCATCACAAGTTGAAAGTATATGAACATGAACAGGTGAAGAGAGATACCCCTGCAGGAACTTCAAACACAACTTATACCAAAGGTCGAAGTTTTGCAGAGAGCATACAAGTAATGTGAAGCCATTCTCGCTACATTGGAAATGAGCACTGTTGATGCTATGGAGGAATTAGCTGGTCAAATCAAGACTCATGTGTAGATCACAGGCATAATTTTAGAGACATGACATAATGACTTAAAAAATTTGAAGTCTCATTTTAGTAATGTTTTTTCCAGAATTCCTGTGTAAAGACTTTATGACTCTTATATATATATATGCTCTGATGCACATTTTGATATCACATGCATTTATTTTTCATTTGGCATTGTTGCCAAAGGGGGAGTAAGAATTGAGTCAAAATTTTGTATGTAATAGTATGGGTATTGTTTTTTTTGTTATAGCATGCAATTGCTAAGGGGGAGTATATTTCATGTAGTCAATTTTTGTTTTGCACACTTAGTTGATAATTTTTTTTCCTAAGTGTTACCATCAATGTCAAAGGGAGAGATTTTTGGCATTTGACTAAATTGGTAAAGATTATTGTTGAATGTGCAATCGGTATATGATTGGTTAGTAATTGTGATGAAGAGATTGAGATTCCTGTTTGATGACTAAGTTTTATGTTGTCATTGATGACAACAATGTTTTTGTGGTCATCTAAGTCTTAGAAGCCAAACGGTATGGTATAACCGATACAGATGACAATTTTACAGTGAACCTGTAATTAGGATATCAACTGGTAAACTGAGACATAGTTGCATTCCAACAACCGGTACATGCGACTCATGAAGAGTTGGATGATACGATTTTACAACGATGATGGAGACAGGTATTTGGAGCTATGTTCTCAACTGCATTGGTAGATTCAACTGGACAAACAAGATTTGATATGTAGAACACTTAACCGGTAGTGATTTAGTCACTTAGATCGGTAACACGACACAAATTTTAATTTGTTATGTCAATGACCGACACATGTAAAGTGTACGATGTAAGTTTGTCTAGATTCAATGAACCTAGGAAATTGTTCCAAGGTTGTAGCCGACTAAATGTAAATGTTTATAAAAAGTGTGATGAGGTATAAAGTCGATATGTGTGTAAAGATAGAATTCATGAGTGAATACTGTGAATGTGATCGTACGATGATTAGGGAAGTTCTGTAATGAAGTGTTGTTGAAGTTTTGAGGATCAAAATTAGATCTTATCAGACACAAAAAGTGTTACTTGAAGATCTTTTCATTGTTGTTTTCCTAACAATTTGCAGTAGCAAAATCCCTTAACCGGGTAGGTCCTAACAGACCTTAATCTGTAAATCCCCTAATAGGGTATCTCTGTATCAGAGTCTCAAATCCTCTTGCGAGGTTGATCCTAACAGGCCATTGCTCCTAACAAGACGTATCATTCAAATCCCTTAACTGTATGACTCTTAACCGGGTATGCTCCTAACAGGGCATAGTTGTAAGACCTTAACCAGTCAAGATTTCTATTCTGCAGATAGTGAATCTTGTGGGTACCAACTCCCACCGTGGTTTTTCCCTTTTGAATTTTCCACGTATAAATCTCTAATGCTATATGGAATTTATTTTATTGGGCATTAGCCTATGCAAAGATATTTCTTATATGCTTGATAAGTTTTAAGTAGCTAAAGTTGATAATCAGATTCATATTGTTTTTGCTTGCACGGATTCACCCCTCTCAGTGCTTTATAAGTTCATCATACTGCACGTGAGAGTAAAAGGTTAAACTATTTAAGTTGTTTTTTGATTTAGAAAACTTTATGTACAATTGACAAAATGTTTGAAAGAAAGAAGTGAGCCTGAGGGTATCGTTGCCCGTGGGTTTACCCCTATTCGTTTCTTTCTGTTCTGCGCCATGAACGTGAATGGAGAAGTTTGCAAACTGTGGAATTACAGACATGGCATATGAAGTGCTTCTCAGAACGCCAAAGGCGTCATCTTCCAAAGAGTATAATGAAATGATCACAAGATTCGCAGAGCACAACTGTGTTGAAGAGGAAATAAATCACATGCACACATGCAGGAGCTTCGAAGCAGCCACTGGAATTCATCAAACCTGAAGAATCAGAAAATTTTCTTAGATACTATAGTTGGAAATAATCTCATTGATATACATTCAAAATGTGGAATCGCAAAGAACGCGAGTCCTTTCATAGAATGCTTCGAAGAGATGTCATTCCAACCAATGAAATGTATGTAGATGCTTTCAACAAATGCAGGTGTAAAAGCAAATTTCACAACCTTTGCCAGCGCCTACCCTGGCCGTGATAAAATAGAAGCTTTGGAACGGGGTATGGGCATCCATGGAAGTATAAAAGAGATGTTATATTTGCGAGTGCCCTGGTAGACATGTACGTAAAATGTGGAAACATAAACAAGAAAGACGAACTGTTTGACAGCGTGACTCAAAGAAATGTGGTCTCATGAAAAAAGTAATCGCAGGATATGCACAGAATGGACTTGTTGAAAAGGTTTTCGAAAATTTCAAGCAAATGCAATTAGCAGGTGTAAAGCTGAGATCCACAACTTTTACCAGTATCCACCTTGCCTGCACAAAATAGGAGCCTTATCGAAAGGGAAGGCACATAGATTGTAAGAACGATATGCATCAAAGAGATTGCATTCCATGAAATGCAATGATTGCACGGTAGTGCACAAGGATACACACCAAACAGAATTCGTTGAGAAGGCTTTAAAAACTATCAAGCAAATAGAAACGGCAGATGTAAATCCAAACTCTACATCCTCCTGCTCCCTTGCTGTTTATGGACTTGTGTATTTTTCTTCCCCGTTCACTTGACATCACTAAGTCATGATGACCACCCTCTCCAAACCATTGAATTATGTTCTCATGTGTTTCCTTGGAATCTTATCTTTTGGCATACTCTTTCAAGAATCCCCATTTAATGAAGGCTTCGCCTACTGCCAAGATTGACCAAGAATGCCGCTAATGACCTCAAACTTGAATGTAATAAAATGATAGGAAATTTTGGGTCATGCTGGTCCTTTAACCTCTATATAAGGTAGACAACTTCATCAATGTGGATTATCTTTGGACATCATTTCAACAAACCCCAAATCATAGAGTTGAGCACATTCACCTATTAGATTTGAGGATGAAAACCCTCAAGTTCTAGAGATGATGGAATGAAATCTTATTGGTTTCTTGGAGGTTGGAGGATGAAACTCTTATATGTTCTTAGACGAACTTCACACATAAATTGCATCTTCAATTTAAATTTATTGAATTTTAACATTTAGGCATTTTAGCATACAATTTTTTTTTTGAATATGTTTGTGATTATGGTAAGCTTTGTTATCAACAAGCAATTGAAGCAGCACATGTTGTAATTATTGTTCATGAAATACTTTGTTCTCGCTAATTTATATGTGTATATCTGTTATTTTAATGTGGGAATTTCAGATCTAAGTATTTTGTATGAATGTTTTTGTTGATTTTCATTACATTATTCTAGATTTAAGAAATTTATATGAATATTTTGGGTAAAGGTCATTACAAGAAACACAAATGAGGTCATAGAAAATATAATATGGATGAAAAAAAACATTCATAGCTACTTGTGAACAACATGCACCATAAATACACCTTTATATCATCCATATACTTGCTAAAAAATCAAGAAAAAGTCAGAATGTATGATTATAATTTTGACAAAGTAAAGCATGAAATGCAAAGAAAACATGACCAATGGTAGAGAGGTGATACTAAATGAAAGTGATCATCGTAATTGTCATCAATTGGAAGGTCATTGCCATCTCACACATCAAGTATGAAGTCTCCAAAATCAATCATGTGGATTTATCTTGTGGTGGACTAATATCATTATGCAATGTAGGATCCTTTACAAATTATTGGGTTCAAGAATATATTTTGTATTTTTCTTTTGGTACCCAAATTTTTTTCATTTATATTCTTCCATTATGACCTTATATATTTGATCTTACATGAACAAGTAGTAATTTTTGATGGTTTGTCTTTTCTCTTTTCTAGTTTCTTTTTCATTTCTTTATTCCCTCTTTTCTACATACTTTATTTTTTCATATGAAATGTAGTTTTTTTGGTAGGAAGATGGTGTGAATGATCCACAAGTAAAGACCCATCCTTGTATATGATTTCTCTTCATTTGTTTCTTCTTAAAATATTAGTATAAATAGAAAAGTGCAGCTTTCTTTCATATGGGGGCTCTTTAGGCTTGGGTATGAATGTATCTTGAATAAATTTTTAGAACTCTAAAAGAGGTTTGTGAGAATCACATGAGATACTTACATCCTTTCAATCATGTATAAACTTAAATACATTACTGTAATATGAAAGGTAACACCTTGATATTGTTCTATCCATAATTGACCAAGAAGACTACTGACATCATTTGATGTGGGGATAATATAGAAAAGAACGTCTATTTATTTTGGGCCAAACATTAATTTCAATATATAATGTATCACATGTATATTGATAAAACCATTTAAATCATCTAAAACCACACTCAAAAATCATATATTAATTTTGTTCAAAGTAATGATTGTGCAGACACATAAAATTTTGCATTAAATTGTCCTTGCATTCAAACTTAAATTTTTTGATCATTGGGTGGATCTTTATCATATAATATTTTTGTTATCCATACTATCGTATCATTATTCCGTTATTTCCATTATCCATTATTCATATTATTCACTATATTATAATATACTCATTCTTCATTATATTATTAATATTCATATCACTAATTCATGAAATCCATTAAATAAATATATATTCCATTATTATCATTTGTCCATTCCGTTTATTTAAAATAAAACAACTTTAATAAGCACACCTTAACACTTACCATTTCCCATTACCACCTATCTTCTGTCCTTACCACTCATTCTTCCTATACCACTAATCTCCTATTATCCCATATTCATCCTGATGTATGATTTCTCCTTAAGGAAATCTATTTAAACCCAACCCCTCTCTTATTTCAACCATCTAGAATTTTAGTTCACTTTTTCACTCTTGCATTCTTGTTATCTCACATTTTTGCTTTCTCTAGCTTTCATCTTTCAAATCGCCATTTCCTCATAGCCTTTTATGTGTTTCTAAGAGTAATATTGTTGAAATACAAAATCTTGAGGAATAGGAGTGCAATGGAGTAGTTTTTTTATAGCATGCATGTGTGTTTTATTTTAGATTTTTGGTTTGCATGTGTGTTTATTGTAGGTACTTCACTGTGGGACATTGGAATGCTCTAGAATATGAGATTCTAATAATACATTTCCTCTATCTATAGATTGAAACCTTTATGCACATACTAAATTGGCAAGTAGGATCAACTAATATTCCACATATAGGTTTGAATATAATATTTCCTTTAATATACATAGTTCCATGATATCTATTATTTAAGATTATATTGTTATAGCATATAACTAATAGAGGAGATGACGACTCTTCTTTATATTTTTCATCAACATTTCCCACAAAGTCCTCAAATGATAGTAAAAGTACATCAATTAGTTTCTTCTCTATTTTGTGTATCTTCCACAATAGCATCCAAAATATTTGAATAAGAATGACATGGAAAATGATTAGTCTAGATTTGCAAGTTTTGAATTTTGGGGAGATAGAATGGTTGCCTCCATCATTTATTCCTTCCACATGTATCATATCATTATTATGTAAATCTTGGATCTCGTATTTTAAATATTGACAAATTTTGTATCATGCCCACTAACTCAATGATGGTTCCCAAAATTTTTCAAACTATAACCCTTGGAAACATGTATAGAAATATTGATTGGGAAAATAAGTGGTAAAGTGATTATGTTAGCCCCTAAAAAATATTGCAAATCCACATTGAGTGCATGGAGCCTTGTAAAATTTTGAGGATTTTTTGGCTTTATCTTGAATTGTAATCTAAGTAAAATTTTAACAAAAAATCTTTGTAACTCATCATCAAGTATTTGATAGTTCATTTTATTGAACTGTGATTGAAACCTTATAACATAATCATAGACACACATTATTTAATTTCTTACACTCAACCAATTTGGAAATAGTGATCATAAGACTAAATTTGACTTGGAAATGTCAAACAAAAGCTTTTGTACGAGTGAACATAATTATGTGGCAATAAATATGACTAGTCAAGTGTACTATCCTTTAATGTATGATGAAATTACTTAGTAGTTAAGTGATCATCATACACATAGTCCAAATGTACACCATTGAAGGATGCAGGATGAGTCACATGGCCTCAATCACCATTGTACATTTCAAAATGAAAATAATTAAAATTTGTAAGAAATAGATATACATTTAGATGTCATAAGAAAGAATATTATGTTTAATTTCATTAGTAGTATCTTTCTTGTACTTAAAAGGGAAAGTGATCATTTTGTTGTGCTACTATCAAGGGTGCATTGAGTGATGATGGAGGTAGAGGTAAGAATATGATTAGTAATAGGTATCCAATTGTGTAAAGGCGGAAGCATATCTATGAATAGGAGATCTTGTGAGAGCATCTACAAGACCTAAGTCATCAACAGGTTCCCCAAGAATATTAAAAATTCTTCCAAGAGTAGTTTCACCAACTGGAACACTAAGTGGACCTCCTGTATCAATTACTTTCATTCCTCTCATCAAACCATTTGTAGCACTCATAGCTACAACTCTAACATTATTGAGTATGTTGGCACTGGTTTATTTTATAGGTTTCCTAGTGCATTCCCTAAAAGGTTTACTCATTTAGGTTAAAACCCTAAACCCTCAATAGCATATGTCTTGCACTTTAATATTCTAAGTTTTTATGACTTTCTTAGACCCCCTTTTCCTAGTGACCGACTTGGCCAATTAATACAATGCTCTTAAAATAATGCTTAAAGTCTTCCTTTATGTGTGTGGGTAATTTTTATTCGAGCGTATCTATTCTTTAAAGGAAACATTCTAAGAATTTGAATGCTTTTTGCACTTAAGTAATGAGATGCGACAATCATACATAATCATGCATCAACTAAGATTTACAACACAAATTCAAAATTGAGGAACGATTAGCAAAAAACATTCAGTCTCACTTGTATGTGCCATAATTACATGAAATAAACAATATCTACCCAATTTTCTCTATAGTTTACATCAATTACATTTGACTTAGTCCTCAAGAACATCCAAAAGTGGTTTTTGTGGAGGAATTGAGAAATTGGAGTAATTTTAGAAGCTATAACTACAAATTAGGGTTTCATAGAATAGAGAATTGGTAAGTCCAAATTTCCATCCAATATTGCAAGATAGTTTTCAATTATGGAGATTTCAGCTACTAGGGTTTTATATTGCTTTCAAAATTCCTATTATCTAGTGAAATACAAGTTGTATTTGATTATAAAACACCCTAGTTATTCTAGAAAACCCTAAAAATGATCCAAACATCATCCTAAGCTAGACATATGAAACAAGGGTTGGAAGAAGATATTCTAAGACAAATCCTAGGCTTCTCAACGAGGGAAAAGCATGGCCAAGGGTTTGGAATCTTTTAAAACAAAATTTATAGGGTATAATCCATGAGAGACACGACCATCCCTATCAGAAGGTTTAGGTTTTATCTTATTTCAGTGACAAGAGGAGAATTGCTACCCAACCAATTTCAAACATTTAGAATTTGGACCTAGGGAGATTGGTGGTCCCCAAAAAATTCATCAATGTGGGCTTGATTAGAGCCATCACAAAGAGATATGATGTAGATTCTAGAGCTATACTAAATGAAAAGAATGTAGATCAAGTTAGAAATGGAATATATATATGAAGCATTCAACTTGAATCAACTGCAAATATCCCCATAGATTTTAGTTCATTATGTAAATAATATGGAAGGGACAAGCATAGTTAGAAAGATTTTTGGCTCCCACACCATAAGATAAGAGGCTCAATTAAAAAGCCATTCAAATTTTCTAGCAAAGAGGTGGATCCATTTGATGTGGATATATTTGAAGGTTACGCTGTTTGACATATCATTCACTGTGCCAAGTTTTAAAAATTGATGTCAAGTCACATATGTTGGCTCACTTGATGATGATGGAAACAAATGCTTAGCACAATGATTCAAATATGATATTTGATTATGTTAGCTCCATTTTAGATGAAATCCACAAGGATTTGATAGTAATAAAAGATGATGTCAATATATTGTATTAAATGACACTCTTTGCTTTTTCATCTCTTACTATATAGTGGAAGGAAAATCTAGAGTGCTACAATATAGTTAAGATTTCACAATGCTGAGGGAGCTCCACTTCTAGTTCAAGGGTGGGCATATAAATGAGATATGCACTTCCAATGCTCTAACTATGTGGTATTTTAGGAGTTTTGTATGCAAGTAGTCCTAAGAAACTTGGGTTTGTAGACTTGTAGATTGTCTAGCAATGTTATTGTTAGACTCAGAGATCACTGAGAGGGGGGAGGGGTGAATCCGTGATCTTTTGGAAGTCAAATCCAAAAGATTATTTTTTATCCACCAATTAGTAATGTATAATAGAAAAGAACATAAACATGCAATAAATAAACCACATATCCACAACACTGATATTTTTACGTGGAAACCCGGAAAGGGAAAAACCACGGTGGGGATGGAATGCACAATATTCATATACTATGGCCAGGAGTACATTAATATTACATAGATGGGGAATGCACTTACATTCAGGCTCATTTCCTAGAGATCACTGCTCAATTACAATTGCTCGAAAGGCTACAACCTTTAGGGAAGTCTTAGTGGTCTTACAATTTGATTACAATGAGAAAATACAATGAAATGAACTCTCAAGTAGCATCTGATAATGCAAGAATGAGTTCCAGTTAAGCATTGAATCTCTGACTATCTTCGCTCTGCTAAATACTCTATTTCTGTCTCAGTCATCTACCAGATTGTCTGTAAACCAAATGTGCACGTGAAACTTTGCTCAATTGCACCAAAATGGATCACCACAATACTAATACATTGAAAATCAATTGCCAATTTGATCTTATATATCCGGTCTTAACACAAAAATAATCTCCTTCAAGTCGACTTCAAGAAGTGTAATGTGTAGCTTCAAGTTGGCTTCAATCTCAAACAGAGCATAGCACCGGACCAAAAGAGTATAATCACACACTTCCCAAGGATCTTCTCATTCACCAAGAACACAAAATCAACCACCAAAATTAATGCAATCATCAAAAATCATTCCAGAACAAAATAATACTGAGATGCTCTGTTTTACCGGTTTACTCCAGCTTCTAGATAGGATGAGTGTCAATTGCCAACAATCTCCCCCTTTGGCATTGATGGCAATACCTGTGAAAAATGTCTAAGCTTTGAAACTTGTGAAACTACATCGGATCAAGAATGAAAGAATGATAAGACTCCCCCTTAGATCAACAATCCAAAAATCTGCATCACCGAACTGTACACTCGATACACAATCAGTCTGTACGTTTTTTACCTCATCTCTCCCCCTTTGACATCAATGCCAAAGATAGGGTGTGCAACACAATATTCTATACATATATACATACACACCAGATGATCAAATCTATACATGTTTAAGTATATCTGCATATTCTATCTTAAGGAACCCAAGATATGTGTTCCATCCTGCTTGCAACTTCTCCAAAATTGAAACAAAACCATTCAAAACATAAGCATGAAATTCTATAGCTGCAATCGCAGTTGGCATCTCTTGAGACATGTTTTGAATGTAGTCCATCTTATGATACACTAGGGTGTCTAATCAAGGACCAATTAGGTTCTGGAGTTCACCTGTCTGCTTAACCATTCTCTCCTTCTCTTTCTCAAAATTTCTAATTTGCTCTATAATAGTCAAAATTTGGCCTTCAATACTGTCGGTTAAGTTAGCTGTAGGATCACAAGACTGAGAAATCTGAGCTAGCTGTCCTCTACAATTATCTATCCGCTTGTCCATCTCAGTAGTAAAATTTCTCAAAACTAGACAAGACATAAATTTTACTGCCTTCCATTAGGGCCTCATCAATTAGTTTTAGTTCCTTATCTAGCTGGGCCTTATCACTACTAACCATTTGCAAAAATGTTTGAACTTTGGCATCTTTAAATTTCTCCATAGCCTGCCTAGCTGATGCCTTGGTCAAACTATCAAACTGAGTGGATATATGATCTATTAAGTTCTGAAGCTTACTGGATGAACTAGAATTAGCATCAAGTTGTAGTTCCGGTACCACCTATTCCAAAACTTTAATTGATTTCTCGATAAGTCTCTTCTCTTTTGATTCTAATTGAGCTAACTCCTGACTGGCTTGCGCTTGGAGATAAACAACAACAATCATCCTTTCTTCTGGAGACATCTGATTGAAAGGTTTGTCAAAACTGATATTAAACTGTGAAAAAATCCCTTGGCTTTGAATTTTGGATGTGTCAATTGCCATGAGAATCAAAGTTTTCGTTGCCTTACTCTTTCATTTATCTAGTTGCTCCTCTTTTTCTTCTACCTTTTTCTCAACCTGGACTTGTATGTATTTGTCTTCTTTAGGTGCCGCACATGCACCAATGTCACCACTTGGTGCACCATCCTCTATCTCAGCTGATTTATCATTCTTTTTAGCAGGTTCAACCTCTACAAAATCCAAAATTTGTTCTTTGCAACATCTCGAGTGTCTTCCTCTTTATTTACATCATTTGCTGGAGGATTTTCTGATTGAGTGGCTTTATTTTGTGAAACAATTTCAACTAGCCGGTTCTCAGTGAGAAACTTCCTCTAGATTGCACTGGTTTCTCTCCTGATTTCTTCAACTCTTGCAACCATCAAGCTGTTTACCCTGTGCTTGCTCTTGAATTCCTTTTTATTAGTTGACAAAATCATTCTATCAATTTCCTCAATAGTGATACTGGTGCACTGATTGACTAGTTCACTCTCCTTTATTTCTCTATCCATTTGGCTAGAAGATTTTCTCCTACCATCAATTAAACTACACAAACCTTTTGGAAGATAATTTTCTAATTCAATCAATTCTTTACTAAATACATCCATGTACAAAACTCCAACTTCCTGAATCCGCCTCTTATCCTTATCATCCATATTCTCATAATATACAAAAATGTTCTTCAAGTTTCCATCTTTAATAATTTGATCTTTTAATTCTTGAATAGACAGTGGATGAATAATATGATACTTTTTTTGGGTGGTCTTCATCTTACCAGATTCTATTGCCTCATCCAAGTCAGATTTTGTCTTCTTTTCTCGCTTGGGCTTGCTTGCCGGCAAGATAAAACCTTGCTTTCTTCTCCTTTCACTCTTTCCTCTTAGTACTAGATTGGGGTTTTTGGATAACCCTAGCAAACTCTCCTTTCTTAGGAGCCTTAGGAATGTGCACATCTAACTCGGTTTTTGATTGCATCGGAGAAACTACCACATACTCTCTTTGGGGTTTTTGCTTCTTCCTTAGAACACCTTTACCCTTTGCAGATGAACCAGAGGGTTCTAATCCACCAGGAGGTGTCTTCACCAGAGCGAGAGAAGAGCCTGTTACCTTCACCTTGACTGGAGCAGGTGTAGTCTTTTGTTTCTTTGCTTTTTCAGCTGCATCCCTAGAAACTCTTGCAAATCTGACCCTCTCACGAGGGTGACCTTCCTCAAGAAGGATGTCCTCCACAATCTTTGCAACTTTTCTTTTTCTAGCCGGTTAGTTGAGAAGTAAATTTAGGGTTTCAAAATTAAATTCATTTTTAAATTCATATTTTGTCTTTAAAAAAATTAAAAACACAAATGACCTATAAAAAAATATCTATTATTAATTATATTTTATATAGTAGAAAATATCCAAAAATAAAATATCTTTGATAAATATATATTTTATATAGTATATAATTAAATTAAATATTAGATAAAAGATGAATAAATGATTTCATATAATAAACATTATTGACAAATATTATTAACATATTTAAGTCTATATATACAATAATATAGTTAAAAATATTATATTAGGATTAAATTTATCTGTTGGGCCATCGGTCTGTCAAAATCCCACTGTATTCTACTGGTTCTGGGGATTTGATTCATGAAGCAAAGTGCTAGACAGATAACCAAGGAACCAAATTTGAAGACATGCTTTTTGTCTTGCTTAATTTTCTTCAAATTTATCATCAACTCCTCCAACAGAACACTGCACAGGTCATAATGAGCATCTTCTTTGACCATCTGATAGTTTGCATGGATGGTAGTGTCAGATACAAAATTTAGTTGGTTAGACTAGTACACTTTGTAATCAATTACCATCGCAACAAACTTGACATCATCTTCCTTGATTGTGCTGATTTTCATTGAATGTCCATCAAACTTTGCATTGGTTAATTTGTTGACTGTAGGGTTTGTGACTTTGCGTAACCCTAATCGCTTCTGCAGTAATATTATAAGGTTGGTCTAGCCATATAAATTCAACATGGATCCTGCTCAGTACATACCTCACCCATTCATTTTCATCGACTGATGGAAAGTTTACAAATTGAGTTAAGCCCTTTTTCTGTAGCTGCGCAAATTTTGTCTTGGGGTTCCCGATCTCATCCATGATGTTGTCTGTATATAGGTCCAAGATATCCTTAGTGCCGATATCCTCAATCTCATAGTGAATGTAGGCTTGTTCATCATCAACATGCAAAAATTTTTGCGGAATGAAAGAGAAAGCTCCAACTGGGTCGACCTCCATGGATTTGTAGGGGTGCTTCTTGAACACAGGATGGGTCCTATCCTTGATCTCAACAACCAGTGGGGTAGCAATGGAAGACGAGGATGCCATTTCAAATTTTTCAAAAAATTGAACTCAGAAACGCTCTTCGAAAAATATCTCAATTGACTAACGGATGCCCTAGATCACTTGCCGGATCGCCTTTGAGCTCTCTGAGCGCTTGGAAGCCTTGATCGCCTTGTTCTTCATCTCGAAAACACTATTTGCAAAGTGAAGAATGCCTCTTGTATTTGACCTTTAAACTTTGCAAACCCTAATTTCACTTTGAAATAAATGCACCTTAGATATCCAACTAGATGCCTTGATTAACTACCAGATGCCGAAATCAACCATCTGAATCCCGAGTTTGTATGAGTTTGCCTCCCCCTAAGGCCAAAAACCCTAGTTTCCGGATGAAGATTCTGCATCGGATTATAGTACAAATCCATTATCTACCTTAGATTCATCCTTCTTTACCCACATCTTCTTATGCTGATCTTTGATCTCATCTACCTTTGCCTTTCCCTTTTCATCTAATTTGTTCTTATCTACCAGAGCACTGTTTTTGCTTCTGCAGTACTTTACAATGTGATCAGTTTTGTTGCATGCTCTGCAAACAACATTATTTTGCATAGGTCTGAAGTTCATTTCATTTGATTTGGTCTTGTCCATTAATTCCTTCCTCTTCTCTTTGTAGACACTTGATTGATCCTTCAATTCACTAATGAATTCATGAGCAACATTCAGTTTCTTCTTTAGGGTACAGATCTCACTTCTATCTGCATCAAGATTCTCAAGTGCCACATTGAGTTGTCTTTAAAAACCAGAATCCATTGAATCAATCTCCCGAATCTTCCTCAAGCGGTTAAGATTCCTTAGAGGAACTAGGCTCTGATACCAATTGTTAGAATTAGAGATCACTAAGAGGGGGGGGGGGGGGGTGAATCCATGATCTGCCGGAAATCAAATCCAAAAACTTATTATTTATCCATAAGTTAGTAATGCATAACGTAGAAGAACATAAACATAGAAAGGGAAAAGTCATGGTGGGGCTAGAACCCATAATATTCATGTACTATGGCCAGGAGTACATAAATACTACATAGATGGGGAATGCACTTGCATTCAGGCTCACTGCCTAGAGCTCACTGCTCAATTACAATTGCTCGGAAGGCTACAACCTTCAAGAAAGTCTCACTGACTTACAATTTGATTACAATGAGAAAATACAATGAAATGAACTCTCATGTAGCATCTGATAATGCAACAATGAGTTCCGGTTAAGAACTGAATCTCTGACTATCTTCGCTCTGTTAAATACTATGTTTCTGTCTCAGTCAGCTACCAGATTGTTCATAAACCAAATGCGCATGTGAAAATGCACTCTATCACACCAAACCGGATCACCACAATATTAATACATCAAAAATCAATTGCCGATTCTATCTCATATATCCGGTCTTAACACAAAAATAATCTCCTTCAAGTCGGCTTCAAGAAACTTGTAATGTGTAGCTTCAAGTCGGCTTCAATCTTGAACAAAGCATAGCACCAGACTAAAAGAGTATAATCAAATGCTTCCTAAGGATCTTCTCATTCACCAAGAACACGAAATCAAGCACCAAAATTACCGCAATCATCGAAAATCATACTAAACCAAAATAATACCGAGATTCCTTTTTTTACTGGTAAACTACCTACCAGTTAACTCCAGCTTCTGGATAGGATGAATCATGACTGCCAGATCGAATCACCAAGAAGAGTTGCCATCAATGACAACCCTAGACCATAAATCAAGCATCGAAAGTCACCGGATGAGTGTCGATTGCCAACAATTATAGGGTTCTTTAGGTTTAATGATAAATGTCCTAAAATTGGGGTAAATCCTAAAATTGGGGTAAATCTCAATTAGGGTGATTTATTCTTACACTCAAATACTATAGTCATCAGTGTATGGTTCCCTAGTGCAACACCATATACTGCCAAGAAGTGTACCTGATAGAGTTGCAATTTTAAAGATAATGTGGTAACTCAATGAAGAAGATAAATATTATTTGAGAACACATAAGAATGGATCATTATTGCTAGCCTCAACTATTTTTCTTGATCTATTAGCACCTAAGGAGGGGTTGGAATTACTACATCCTCTACTACAAGCATATAGAATAAGAGTGGATAAACATGTGAACTATCATTTTGAGTATTTCATCGATCAAATTAGACTAGGGGTGAAGAAGTCCACCTTCTACAACCAATTTGATAGGATTGAAGATGTGATAATAAACAACACATTTGATACAAAGGTGAAAGCAGGAAAAGAGAAATGCTGCATAATTATAAAGGGAGAAGAACAAAGAAAGAGGTCGGATCCAAGTTACAAAGGGGCATCTTGGGAAATTCAAGACCCTATCATCACTTTGCATACCATGTTGGACATATTGTCACTCTTTCCTCTAAAAATTTTGCACTTTCTCAAAGGCCAATAAATGAAGAGGCACAATAAGGACATTAAGAGGTTGAACAACCTGTTCAACAACTAGGATTGGCAATTGCATCAAATGTTCCTCCTAGAGTAGCCACTAGACAACCGGGTGTTGTTCAACCCTTGGTAGATTATTCCACTTGCAATAGGTCTCTGATTATCTAATAAATACATATGCACCTTAAGTTGATAGTGGTATAATATCCCCATAGGTGAATCCACTTCACGTTTCATATGCACATACAAGGTATAGGAGTACATGACACTCAATTCTCTACCAATGTTTAAATTTTTTGGCCCACTTAGAATGATCAATATTGTACCACTAAATCACATGTGCAAGAATGTAGAGCCCCCAAAATCTACTCCTAAATTGTTGAGGACAAAGAGATATTTAAAGAAATATGTTTAGCCCATGAACAAATATACTAGATTGCGTACTCCAAAGGAAAATAAAGTCACAACTCTTAGGGAGAATGAGGGCATGCCTCCAAATCAGAATTAGAACAAATAGTGTGCATGCATAAACCCAATGGAGTAACAAAACTTGCAAATAAACATACTTAGTTATCCTTACCAAATCAACAATACCCCACACGCAATGAAGAGAAGACCATTAAAGAAGAGTTTGTAACATGAAATATAATGCTACAACATAAGATGTAATCTTGTATTACAGCCAACTGGATAATTGTGACAAGAGAGAAGGTTCAACAATTAGGTTCAAAAGAAATATTATAGTGTGCCATAGAGATATAAACTTATAATTAGAGCAATATAGTAGACTATGCCTTGAACCATTGATTTATAGATGTGCTTCATCACTTACAAAGTTGTACATTCATCACTTGACACTCAAGAATCACTCAAGGAGCAATGTAGGTGGGAAGAGGGTTAATGACCAACCCTTATCATGTCCATTTTCCTTGTATTTATATTATTTCATTTCTATAACTCTGCTTATCTCATCGAGTTTTGCAAGAGTTGGACACCAATCAATGTATTGAATGCACTACACATCCTCTAGTAATGAAATACTCTATGTATTTCGTGCCAAGTGTCTTGGGGTAGCTAGAAAACCCCTTTCATATTCAAAGACTAGCTTGGTACCTATTTTTAGTCCTATCGAAGCTAGGATTTTTTTTATGACATTGAGTCACTTATATACATTTCAATTTCTTCACATGGATTTTCATGTGAATTTGGGTGATCGATGAGTTCAATGATTTTTTTGTAGGATTTGGGAAATTATATAGAACTCCATGTCACATGTTTATATTTAATCAATAATGGCACCTTTGAAAATGTAGGGGAGATAGGTATAATAGCGAAATTTTAAACAATGGAGGTTCAAAGTTTCTCGTATGCTTGAATATTTCCTAGGAGACAAATATTTTTTAGACCTAAGGTTGGGTATTCAATATTTGGATGCCCAAGTGAAGCGAGAAGGATGGAAAATTTGAGAGTTAGGGTCTTAGGATGTCTCATGGCAATTTTGCAATTGGGGATGTGGGCATGATGAATATTAGGGGTTTGAAAGAGAGATGTATGAGAAGGAGGAAAAAGTTGGGAAATTAACATACTTGCTAGTAGGAAGGTTGTATGAGGAGCTCCAACATTCCAAAATAAAAAAGTATGAAAAGGAATGAGGATTGGAGAAAGAGGATACTTGTTGTATTTCTAGATGTAGCACATGGAAGGAAATGAATCTTGGAGGATTGATATGAGTACATTAGTAAAATATTGGGGGTTGGGTTTTGAGATCAAATACTCTAATACACTTTGGGGAGAATAAGAGAGGAAATATTGAATGCATATAACAAGAGGGAAAATGGTTGATGATTAGGGATAAGGAATACTCAATTCCAAAGAGGAATTCAAATTGGGGATAGAAAAAAATTGACATCACTAGTGTGAAGAAAAGGGAAGAGAAAAGGGGAACCCTTAGGGATTATGGGTGCATGATGAGGGGGTCCAAAAGCATGAGGTTGAGCAGAAATAAAAGCTCCAAACTTGAAAGTAGAGGAGGTAGACCATGGGAAATGATATTTTAGGGAACTTCATGAAAATGCACTTGGATAACAAGAAGTCTAAAAACTTAAAATAAACATAGGACTAAGAAGAAAATAAGAACACAAGGAAGAAAAAGTGGAGGGAAGGTGTGTTGGAAAGAGGAAACCCAAAACTATGCAAAATGCCAAAAATACAAAAAAATAACCTCATGTTTAATATTTTTTTAATCTTTTACAACTTGTACACATGACTAGAAAATAAGATGACATTGAACATGCTTTTGACCAAGGGGCCCCCATTGAGGAATTCTCAATTTGTAATCAATGATGGCTAGGCTTGACAAAACTAATAAAGAAACACAAGATTTAAATGAATTTACACATGTTAGATCGAGTTCCAATAAGTTAAGTTGTATGATATTGTGTCATATTTGAAGTGACTTTTAGTGGTCTTACTATTTGGCTTCTTCTCATGTTTTGAGGGTGAAACAAGGAAAGGAGTGATGATATGTTATGTACCTAGGGATGTAATATATTATAATTTATATAGTTTGACAAAGCTGCTAACATGTGACACAAATAACTTAAGTTAGTTACGTAGAGAAATTAATGATATTAGACAATGAGTAGGCCTACGTAATTTTACCGATTTATCCCTCCATTATGTTATTAGGAGGAGGTCTATATGAAAGAGGTAAGTACAATTGTAAGGATAGCTCAATAATATGTTATTTATTTAAGATCTTTTGAAGATATATCGTGAAATGACTTCCTCCATAATGAATATTCTAGAATGATGCCCTACCTTAAGGATTTATTCTATTTCTACATATATTGACTAATAAGACACTTTGATTCATAAATATTTTGTATTGAATGTGGTCTATCTTTTATACTATATTATTCTCATTATTATATGTATGCATCTTATCAATATATGAAAAACTACTTAGATGCACATTACTTTATGAAAAACTACTTAGATGCACATTACTTTTTGTTACATTACTAACATGAATATTGCTTTTGATAACAAGAAATAATCCTGAAACATTTGTAAGTCATCCTCATTGAATTGATATTTCAATTTTTCACCCAACGATTGAAGTTAAATAACATAATCCAGTCTTTAATTATAAACGCCATAGCGATATTACGGCAATTTACAGGAAATCTCATGGCGGAGAAATCTTCCAGAAAATGTATGATAAAATGTGACGTTTTCTTATAGACAAAGATACCAAAAAAACAGACGTTATTGTCAATATAACGTGCCCTCATGACTTTTTTTCGGGACGTCCTTAGCTAGACTATTGCTTTATGTACAATTCAATGTTGTTGCGCTCATTCCAAAGAATTATGAGTATTTTTAGGGAATTTTGTAAAGGACCAAGTAAATGTTAACTTTGATTCTTTTATTTATTTTGAGCAAAATGTATATAATATTTCTTTTACCTATCATTCATGGGTATTTCATGCAATTTGATACATGTCTTAATTTTGTATTCTGATCCATGTCTTACTCATGCATGTAATTTCATATATAGTCGTTTTTTAATTTTCTTAGTGGATCATTGAAAGGTTAATTTTTTGGTCATTGACTTCAAAAATTTAAAATTGGTTGATGGTCTCTTTTATTTGCAGATCTTAAATTGATTAAGCATAAAATTCACAAAATTTGATGCTATGTGGTAGTATTTAAAGGGATTTAGTTACATTTATTTCTCCACCAATCGTTTCAAGCGTTCTCTCCCATCTTTTAGCATTGAAGAAATAGTTAACTACAACACTCTTAAATTTGGTGCTTTAAAAAGAGTAAACAATCTACTTATATTTCTAGGGGCTAACCTTTTCAACCCATTGAACTTGTCTCCTTGAGACAAAATGACAACCTTTTCAAGGTTTTTCTATTGGGTAGCTCTTAAATTAGCAAAAGTAGTAGAATAGACAAAGATTATTTGTGTGAGCAACAAAGTAGAGTTTTACCTTGCATAGGGTCAAATCCACTCACATTTGTAGGGGTTGAATTTTTCAAATTAATTTGTCTCTTGGTGACAAAATGACAACCTTTCCAAGGCATTTATATATTTTTGCTAGCTTTTAAATCAACAAATGTAGTAGAATAAAGAAGATTATTTATGTGAGCAATAGAGTAGAGATTTACCTTGTACAAGTTCAAATCCACAACCATAAGAGATGATTGCAATAAAAGACTTAATCCAAATAGCTAGGCTCGACTTGTAATAAAGTAGGAGATTCACAGAAATCTAAAATATTTTTTTGATAGAAAAGTGATAGTTTTTTAACATGCATTACTATAATCCTAAAATATTCATTGTTGACATGTATTCTTTAGTCATAGAGTTAGCTACCACCCTCCTTGGTATTTAGTTTCCTAATTTAATTGTTGTAAATTATAAAATTATTGATCCCAGCTGATATAAATTAATCTTAGATTAATTTGTGCTTATGTGTATGCACATTATAAGATTAACCTAAATTAATCATAAGAAAAAGACTATTTTTGTGTGCATTCTTAATAACCCATCCAATCTTACACAACCTAGTTTGTTTCTAGGTCTCAAATCTGAAATTTATAATATCACTTTTTCAAATTTGAACCTCTTTATTGCCCTTTGCTTCAATGCTTTCACATTGTTGTTTCTTTTTCTATTAGAGATTGTGAGCTTTTTACTTTCAAGTTTTATATATGACCGATATTTTAAATATTTTAATATAAAAGTGCACTTTTAAGCTTTGTTTCCATATCTTTTATTCATGTCACAAAACTATCTAGATCCTAATCTTTCATTGTGATTTAATAAACTCTAAAATGATCCAAATGAATAAATATGAAATCTATATTGATGCGCATAATAAGATCACTAAAGAATATAATTGTAATACCCATATAAACAACCAAGACCTTGAAAATGAGTCAGTTTGACTAATAGAGAGAATCCTCAATAACCAACAGTTGTGTTTCATGATATAGTTTCTAAGAAGCCTTATAAATAAATAAGAAAAATTTAAAAACATTAATTAATTATTTATCTTAAAGTTAATTCTTAAAAAAAATCTTATTATATATTTATTTTGCTTGTGATTTGTGATTAATTGTTATAAATAAACATAATACCATTAAAATAATACAATAATCTTCACATTTGTGTAATACAACTGTACAAAACTATAAATATTTGTGCGAACTCATTAAATGGTTAAAAATTTGTAACACAATTAAGGCTATCAATTTGTGTTACTACTATATTCATAATTTGCACGTTTCCTGCCATATTATGTGGATTGTCAAGGAAAACTCTTTAGATTTATTCGTCACAATTAGCAATGATTGTTTTTCCTCGGATGATTTATTTCCTACGTTTTTTTCATCCTCCAATAATATATTTCATAACAATAACAAAGGTCACGAATTTCAAATATAGTAGCATGGTTTTTTAAGGTGCCACCTTAACTCTCATTGATGAACGGGTTTTGAAAAATCTAATAGGGAGTATCCTAGCACTGCTTTAATGTATCATTGTTGCAAATGAGAATGATGATAGTATCGAAATGAGCCTTAAAGTTTGTTATAAAATTTTATGGTAAATATAATATATATTTTTTTATTAAAATATTTTATATATAATTTATACTAGTAATGGTACCTTGGTGTGCATTGGGCATGTCGAAGAGGTTAAGAATGTCAATTAGGAAGAAATTTGGTCTATTTTTCTGCATGTAGTTGTTGTAGGTGATGTCAATTGGTAGGAAGAGATATATGGGTAGAGAGAGATGGAGTGATGATGAGAGAGAGAGAGAGATGGAAGAAAAAGCATGGAGAGGTAAAGATAGAGAGGCAAATAGATATAGTTATGGATTAAAATAGATAGAGCTCGGTATGCTAGATTGTATTCATACTTGTTACAACAAGGATTCAAAAGAGGTATTGCAAATTGCAAACTATATATGGAAATAGAAGATGATCATCAGTTGTTTGTAGTTGTATATGTTGATGATATCATCTTTTGTTGAAGGAGTGAAAGAATGTGCAAGGAATTTGTAGAGGAAATGCCAAAATAATTTGAAATATCCATCAAGTTTATCATATTTATATTCATAGACATGTGTATGGTGTGAAGAAATGATGCTAAGGGTTAAGCATATTATGACAAATGTAATAACCCACCATAATTAACTCAACAAAATTGACCATTCTTTTTTTTTGGTTTAATTTAATCATTGTGTTTGATTCAATCGCATACTCTGGGCATCCATCCATTTGGATTAGGCATTCATCCATCTGGGATGAGCATCTAACCATACAAGTTAGGCATTTGTCCATACGGGACATAAGATTTCATCTATCAAATATGGGATAGGCATCTACCCATACGGGGTAGGCATCTATCCAATCGGGATAGGAGGTTCTCTGGCTAGAGACTTAGACTCATCGAGACCATTTAGGTCCCAAGCCACTCACTAAGTACTACACTCTTCTAACAGAAGTGCATCGAGGTCGCCATCCTTAGGAGTAATTAAATAACATAATACAAGCTCGAATTCCCCCTCGGAATTTGGCTTAGAGCCTTGGGAAGTCAAGAGAATCCATATGGGATTCCTTCTGAGTATGCATTGAATTACTTTTTCCACTTTAATTATCTTTCAATTTATGATCCTATTCAATCCTTCTATACCAAGCCTAGACCCCACCCACGAACGCCTGAGTATGAGGGACAACTCCGTCCCAAGACTGCCTACATACCCACTTCGGCACGGGATCAAGGCGTAAAGTATGTAGTTCTATATTCTACTCTATGGTTTGATGTAAACTGATTAGTGGGTACACAACCCTTTTTAGGGTCAATGTCCCAGACAGTTTTTCTGCGGTTGCTACCCACGATGGTAGCACTTAAGCAAAGGCTCAAGATGGTCTATTGCTTGTGGCCTAAAACATCTAGATCCTAATTCTTATCATAAGCGTCACCCTTGACCAATTGTCAATCGACAACAATTCTTCGAGATTAAATCAATTTTATAAAAGCATTTAAGTCATCATCCATATAGGGGTTTACTATAGTTTAACTCAGTGAATGAAAGATCGTTTTAGAATTATCTTATTAAATTATCAATCCAAGGGGGATTACCTGCCCCTTGGATTTTAACTTCCAAGTGTCCCTTATTACTCCCTGATGATTTATAGGGACGATGCCACATATGTCATTGATACCTGTAAGTGTGACCCAGAGGCACTGTATATACCGAACGCTACTAGGTTTTGGTTTTCCAACTTCCTTTATTTAATTTTCTAACTTATGATAAAAATCATGCTTGGAAAATAATTATGAATTGAACGCGTATAATTAGACATTGCAAAGCTCAATTAATTGAAATAACTACTTGATGAATTACATGGAATAAAAACCATAACTATCATTATTTATTATTCAAAACTTGAAATATAACTTTGCATAATAATAACAATTAGGAAACTTGCATAGTAATATTTAAATGTGTAACTTGCATGGAGATGGAGATGCCAATAAATGTAATCAATGTAAGGAATCTGCATGAGGCGAAGGTAGTGTAAGTTACATGCAAGAATATCACCTATAAAGTCACTAGTCCCAAAAATAGAATTTAGGTTCAAATCATATTGACTTGGATAAATTGCTAAGTGGATTTAAGAAGGTATAATTTAATTTACAATTTATAAATTTTCTAAAACTAATTATAAATCTAAAAATTTACCTAAGTTTAAAATTTTTTATTAAACCAAAATTTATATAAATAAAATATTAACATTATACAAATTGCCACGAATTTAATTGAAATGGCATTTAAAAAAAAAAGGATGTAATGGAGGGAGTGGGAGTGGGACCCACGGGTCCCATCACCACTGCGGGTACTGCGGAAGCAAGCCCACAGTGGTGAGGGGACCCCGTGGTCTCCTCCACTACCCTGTGGCCATTGCCGTGACAGTGACCGTAGGGGAAGTGGAGGGTACCACTTCCCTGGCGGTTACTAAACCGCCTCCACTAATCTGCACGCCGCCCGACACTCATAAATGGCATGATTTCAAAATTTAGAATTGCTTGCAATGTTTAATATGTATATATATATACATACATATATGTATATATATACATACATACATATACATACATACATACATACATACATACATACATACATACATACATACATACATAGATATATATATGTATGTATGTATGTATGTATGTATGTATGTATGTATAAATATTTCTATTTTATTTCCAGTCTATTTACAATATAAGAGAGATATAAATATAACAAAAGGAATATTTTATGTGAATATGAATATAATCATAGAGATAAAACAACCCAGGGAGATTAATTCGTTCCCAGCAGTGTACAGATAATTGAAAGATAAATGATTATACTGAGAAATACAAAGATCACATAGGGGGATTTATATTCTATTTTTCAATCTAAATTCACAGAGACAGACTTATATTTCGCTTTCTTAGAGAATAATGGATATACTGAGATTTATATTTTGTTATCAGACGTCTTCTGTTTACAGAGAAGTTAACTTATTCATACAGGAGAATTTGATTCATTCACAACAAAAAAAAATGAACAAGATTTTATTCCTCGAATTTAATTCATAGCGCGCATCTCAAACAAGGTTTTATTAAATTAATCTAATTCACAACAAGGAGTTGAAAGCAAGATTTTATTCATCAAAAATAATTCAGAGCATGTATCTAAAACAAGATTTATTAAATTAATCCAATTTACAGCAAGGAGTTGAAAACAAGATTTTATTAAATTAATCCAATTCACAACAAGGAGTTGAAAACGAGATTTTGTTCATCAAAACTAATTCACAACATGTATCTAAAACAAGATTTATCAAATTAATCCAATTTCCAGCAAGGAGTTGAAACAAGATTGATCTAATCTAATTTTCAGCAATGAATTGAACCAAGACTGATCTAATCTAATTTGCAGCAATGAATTGAACCAAGATTGATCTAATCTAATTTGCAGCAATGAATTGAACCAAGATTGATCTAATCTAATTCACAGCAAGAAAAAGATGCATGACTCAAGTAAAATAAAATAAACTAAATTAAAAGAACTTGGATACTTGCAACTTGATGTAGAATCCCTTATGAATCCTTCAATTAGCCTCCCTTGATCCTTCAAGCTTGGAAAAATTTCTCCAAAGCAACCTTAGCTATTCTCCAAAATGAAATATGACTACCAAAACAATTACTTGAGAAAAGAATTTCTTCAAGGAATAACCAACTCCCATTTTTTAAAACTTGCATATTATTTATAAGAAAAATCCCTCAATTCCACTATCTAGAAAATTTAATTAAAAAAAAAAGAGATTCTTTTCCAATATTGGACTCATGCAAATTGATTAAACTTAGTGGGGGGAGTTACATGCAAGGTGGTGGAGATTCATCTAGAAGCTTCTTATTCTTCCTACAACATGTGCCATAATTCAGAGTGGAAAAATAAATAAATAAAAATAATGCCTTTTGAATTATATTCTCCAAGTGTGTGTGTGTATTCATTTTATTCTTTTATAACATTTATTCAATCATTTTAAGTAATTTAACCAAAAACATAATAGAATTGTATTTAAATCAAAAGTGATAGAGCAGGGTTGTGACAACAAACACACATCACTTAATTGTGAGGAAATATGTAGTTCAAAAAAGTTCAAAGTTTTTCAACAAACAAGAATAATTGTTGATTTCATTTCTTTAGAAGAGAGAGAAACCTACACAAATAGCCTTAGCCTCATGAAAAAGAAGCCTAAAAGTCAATAAATAGCCTTTAAATGAAATAAATATACTCTCTGAATTGCAAGGGACCACCTATGCAATAGAAGTAGGCTCCCACCCTCAAACTTGTATGGGATAATAAAACTTTGGACACATAAGGCTATTTGTTGTTATTTGCGCTAGATAAGAATGTATGCCTATATGCCTAAACTAAAAATTAGAGATAGGAGAATCAAACACATCATTTTCTATTTTTTCTACCTTCCATTTTAGCACAAAATTTATTTGGAGTAGGAGCTAAGGGAATAAATAGTGGAGAGAAAAAGTGAGAAGGGTTTTTCTTTTGATAAAGTCATTTTCTTCTACATTGCATTGTTGGATTGTTGGGACTATTGGCTTTATCTCTTTTTTCATGTGCACTACACTATTGGATTATTGTAAGTAGGTGATGAATTTCTATGGGGATAACATGATGAGAATAATCTAAAGAAGTTGATTGTTTCTATCTTCAATGAGGAAGGAATTGAATCAAAGAAATTGTATGAAATCAAGCTAGATTATAATCAGAGAAAAATAGTTTTCACATTTGTGAGATTTATGAACCTCCATAGTTGTTATAACCTAGCTTCTGAAAAATGGACCAGTTTAATCTAGTCTATGAGAAGGTTATAGTCATGGTTGTTATTGTTTTTGAATTAGATCGTGTGAGAGTGTTATCCTAAACATTGATGTCGAAAAATCTCACATATAGTCTAATCTATAAACAATAGTGGATGGATCTTATTGTGTCATTTGAATCATCAATACAAAAAATTCTTAAATAGTTTAATCCAAAAAACAATAGTGATCAAAATTATGAATTGTGAAATTTTGATAACATTAGATTGTAAAAATCAAGCTCAAGAAAATTTAAAAGCCTAAATCAACATTAGAAGAGTTAGAGATAGAAGTTCAAATCATGGAATGGTCTCTCTGCTCAAGAAAATATTGTAGCAAAAGCAATCAAAAGAATTATATTAAGGGTACTAAAAGATCATAACTTGGATTTGGAAGTGCTTCTTTCAACTTTGAATGTCTTGACTACTTAGGTGCACTAATTGAAGAAACATTGTAGATCAATCTAAAGTTGCCATAAAGACAAATATAATTGAACATGCCTAAGAACTTGGAAGATAATGATATGAAATTGTACGAGTTTATGGAAATAGCCATTCAAAGTAGTGTTAACGAAGAACTTGATTTGACCGAATGAATTTTGATTGCTAAAATAATTCAAGTTCAAAAGCAAACAATAACAATTGTATACGCTCATGCCACTCCCTCTCAACTTGATTCTAGATCTACACCGATTAAAGGAAACTAATTAGTGTCACATCCCTCACCATAGGGGTAGCTATAACTATAGAGAAGATTTTAAAGAGGGAGTTGATGTCAGTTATGGAAGTAGCAATGTAATTACCAGTCAGAAATAAAATTCATGCTCCCATCAAATAAAACACCCAGAAGTTGTTGGGATAGAGTGATAGTGCTGCAATTAAAAGTGAAAAAGGTACCTTGCCATTAATAAGGCATGGGCAATGGCTATGTAGGTAGTGCTGGAAGAAATGGACCTGACAAGTTCATTTTGTTTATTATTTATTCAAAACCAGTATATAGAAGCAAGGATCGGCAATGAGGGTATTTACAATATTTTTTAGAATATTTCCATATGGCGGACGATATGCATACTCGAGATTAGGTTGAAAAGGATAATCATTACCTAGAGTTGGGGCAAGTTGGGGCAAGGGGTTTGCCAACAAATTTAGGCTATCTCATGTTAATTGTTGATTCTAAACTTCTCTCTTTTCTAGCTAGACTGCACTTTCCCAGAAATTTTATCCTGTTCAATTATGATTTTTCTCAAGTAGTTGTGGCTTCATTTTCTCCTAAATCGATTAGATGCAAGTAGTATGGGTGTACATCAAATCAAACAGATAGAAAAAAAAGTCATTAGAAGAAAAGGGAAACAATTGAAACTATCTAGAACACATGTATGTAGAAATATATGGGAACATTCAGGAGGCACAAAAGTTGGACAAAATCCATAGAGAAAAAACGTATTTCAGAATATGCTCAAAATTGATTTGTTGAAAAGGTATAGAATCTTTCAAGCAAATACAATTGGTAGGGCTAAATCTAGACGCTACCACCTTCGCCATCATCCTCCCTACTTGTGTTGAAATGAGAGTTTTGGGACACGTTGTTCACAAAGCAGAAATGAAAGAAGTAATGGTAGCTGATTTTGCCTAGATGACATTGTTCAACTTGGGTGACAAAAGCTTAGCTTGTTCGAAGTCGAGGGCCTCACAGAAGCGAGTTCCATGTGTTATATATTCCATTTGAAGGAATTAGAGAGAACAACTTCACTTTAACTTTCAGTCAAACTCAATGGGAAGATAGAAGCAAAACATATTCAGGTCTGATTTTGAACTTGGCCCATTGCAGACAGAATGTGCAGAGCTTCAAGGCAGAAAATGGGATAACAAAAGCAAGTGTATCTCATGTGAACGATCAAAGTAGCGAATACTGTCACTATTCAAAATCATTGCAAGTAAGAATGAATGCAAAAAACCAACAAACCGACGAATAAAAAATAGTGGAAATTCAACGATTGGGATAGGTTTAATCATCTCGCATCCCCTCTCAAACAATCTACACCATCAATGCTCAAAGTCAGCTGCTCAACTTCAGATAGGAAATGCCTACGGCATAATAAATATTATAAAAACTATAATCTAATGGTGTATTTAGATTTAGATCAAATATTCTTAAAAGTCTTATGGATTAAGCTCAACAGGATTCATAAGCTCACTAAGATCAACCTTTTCTTGTTATTATTTAATACTTCCCAGTTAGTCCAACCATTAATTAATGAGGATTACTCTTCTAGTGTTATCTTTTTTGTTGGACCCAAAATGTTAAGAGTCTATGAGCAAGTATCACTAAATATTCTTGTCTAGGTAGAGCTTGCAAGTCTCCTTGTTCCTTATTGGGTTTTGGCCTATCTAATAATTTATGTAACTACTACAACAATTTATTTACTATCATCCCAAAAAATATTTCTAGTTAGCTGTACCAAAAGGTTTGTGTTGAGGTCTAGATTTGACCTCTAACTTTTATGAGTATCTGGAGATTCACACAAGTATCTTCCATTTTACATAAATGATTGCCTCCCAAGGCTGTATTCAATATATAGGCCCTTCAACTAGTAAAGGAGGTTCGTGTAGTAAAAATACAACCTCCAAACCCATGAAAATTAGTGAACCATACCTTGGAATCACCAAGACTAATTATTAACTTTGTAACAAAAAATAAGACCAAATAAGTAAGATTCCAAACTTTGTTTGAAGCATATGTGTACTTATTGATAACCTATCATACCCATTGCATGAGTTGCCACTTTGGATCTTTGTTAGACACCAAAATGATCTCTTTTAATAAAAAGACAGTAATTTTTTCAGAAATATGCATTTATTATTTAATGGACTTAAATATCATACTTTAAGATTTGACTTGTTTAGGTGGCTCATTTGAAATTACACTAACTTTTCCATTATGACCCACCTATAAGTCCGACTCTCTAAGTTCAAATGAACCACCTATAAGTCCGACTCTCTAAGTTCAAATGAACCACCTAAACGAATAAAAGCTTAGAGCATGTTGTTTAAGCCAAACTATTTAAATGTATACAACAATACTTTATTGCACACTTGATATTATAGAAGAACTTTTTTTTAAGGGCGTAGTTTGTTATCTTTCTTCTTTGCAAAATAGCATAAAATGACTGATCCAATCAACCAACATGATATCAAATAGCATAAAATGATTGATCCAATCAACCAACACTCTTTGATTGTAGTTTTACAATTGAGAATCAACATTGTGTTTCAATCCATGGAAGAGTAAATAAAATTGTAAAAATGCACAAGAATATAACAATCTAACCATAATTTTGAAAAGCGTTCATCTGCAAGAACATTTTGGGTTAGATCAGATTCATGGATGAATTTAAATGGACTTCAATATCACACTTTAAAATTTGACTTGCTTAGGAGGCTCATATGAAATTATACTAACTTCTCTAATCTACAACCTACCTATAAGTCTGACTTTCTAAGTTAAAATGAACCACCTAAACAAATAAAACCTTAAGAGTATGTTGTTTAAGCCAAGTTCTGTTCAAATGTATACAACAATACTTTATTGCACACTTGATATTATAGAACTTTTTACCAATATGATAGCAAATAGCATAAAATGACTGGTCCAATCAACCAATACTCATTAATTCCAGTTTTACAATTGAGAATCGACATTTTGTTTTAATCTATAGAAGAAGTAAATGAAATCGTAAAATGCACAAAACAAAACATTCTAATCATTATTTTGGAAAGTATTCATTTGATTTGAGTCAAATTCGACTCACAGATGGATGAATTTAATAGATTAGATCCCATAACGTGAGTGATTTAGATACATACTTATTCAAAATGTTATAATCTGCTTTATAAAAACAAATATGCAGATGTCTATGCATTCTCACATCATTTATAAACACGTTCAATCGGTGGAAGCAGAGGACATCTGCAGAAAGGGCAGGTATCCTCATTAACATCAATCCATTTATCCAAACAATTTCTATGAAATATGTGGCAGCAATTGTAAAGTTCTCGGATTTCGTCATCTTCTTCAAAAGATCTCAAGCATATCGCGCACACAAAATCCTCAGAAATCTTAACCAACTTGTCTGCAACATTTCTAAATGTAATGACAGGCAATCTATTTTTAATCATCTCACCTGAAGAAGATGCAGAAATGTCAGAGGGAATTTGTTGTAGTTCTTGCCACAAATAGATCTCATCCTCTGGGGGTTCGCTGAGGCCAAGAGCAGAAAGAAAGCAACAAAATCCAGTCTTTATATACAACATGGCCGATGCCAAGTAGAGCAGAACTCTGGGTATAGTGATATTACGGCAATTCACAGGAAATCCCATGGCAGAGGAATCCTTCAGGAAATATGCCACTTCAAGTGTACACAGAAATGTAGGATAATATGTTAGAAGATCAGCTTTTACTTATAGAGAAAGATAGAAAAAAAGAGGGGGTATTGTTCGTCAAACAATGTGAATATTACGTGCTCTGGCTTTTTTCGGGACGTCCATAGGTAGACTATTCCTTTTCGAACAATTCAATGTTCTTGCCCTCGTTCCAAAGCAGCAATTATTCTAATATTTTCAGTTTACCGAGTAAATGTTTACTTTGATTTTTTTAATTTATCGTTTACTGTGCATGTTTCAATTATTGTTCTCACTTAATCTTCTCATTACTAATTTTAAAGAAATAATAAAAATTATTATTAATATAAATTCATTAATAAATTTCACATATATCAATAGTTATTCATCTCTACTTTCATTACTTAGAATTTGTAGACTTTAATTGGAGGAGTTGTTCAACTTTATTGGTATCCATACCACATGACTATTGGGACATTTCTAAATCTATTGGCAATTTTTGAGGTGGTTGTAGTGCACTGTTATTAGGGCATCTTTAAGTAGGTATCATGCAACACTTTGAAATGACCACTTTTTGATGCTTGCACACATAACCGATCCCACAATGCGTTTTGTTACTACCCAAAAGCCAGAACAATAGGTATAAACAATTAAGTCGCATATGAAGATAACAAAAAAAAATGTAGAAATCCAATGTTTTGTTTAGAGTCTCTCGATGTGTGAAGTTAGCTATAACAACTATTGGCATCTTCCCTATCATTCATAATTTGATACATTTCTTAATTTCATTCTAATCATATTTATCAGTTTAGTTCCTTCATTTTTTAGTTATGGGTTTTGATATTTTATTTTAAAAAATTTAATATTGAATCTGGTCAATTGACTTCATCTCAAGCATTCTCAGTCATCCTAGAACATTAAAGGAACAATGATCTATAACACACTTGATTTGGTACTTTAAAAAGAGTAAAGAATCTACTTATGCTCTATAAGCTGGTCTTTTCAACCTAGTTGAACTTGTCTCTTTGTGACAAAATAGTAAACTTAATTAAAAATTCCGAAGGGATAGGGGAAGCGTACCAGTAGCCATTATAGCTAACTTCGCGTACCCATAGATCCTAAACGATACATCATATTTCAACAATTTTTCTTTGTTGTCTTTGTATGCGACTTAACTACTTATAACTATTGTTCCAACTTTTGGGTAATAACGACACACAATGTGGGATCAGTTATGCGCCCAAGAGTATAAAAGTGGTCATTTCAAAGTGTTGCCCAATACCTACTTAAAGATGCCTCGATAACCATGCACTACAACCACCTTAAAATTTGTCAATACTTATGCACAAATGCATCAATAGTTGTGTGTTATGGGTCACAATAAAGTTCCACAACTCCAATTAAAGTCTACAAATTCTAAGTAGTTGGAGTACACTAAGTAGTTGGAATACAAGTTGACAGCTATTGATACATGTGAAATTTATTAATAGACTTTTGGTTATCATTTTTTTCGATTTTCTTTAAAATTAGTAAATGAGAATTAAGTAATCAAGAAATGAAAGATAATTGAAACATGGATTGGTACTCTTCAACCTAAGAAATAAATAAATATCAACTGATTTCTTATCTCAAAATTAACTCTATAACAAATCAAATTATACATATATATTACTTGTGATTCACTACAACTGCCCTGTGCGTTTTCATTAAACGGTTAAAACATTGTGGGACAATTAATATTTGTTGTTTGACTAGGTGGTGGCTGTCATATTTTTTGGAAAAGAGGTAGATTGCATATACGACAAAACAGGATTTGCAGGTCGTCTTTTTTATTTTCTGATAATGACGTCACAGGGACGAGGTAGTTGCAGCTACAGAATTTCGTCACAATTAACAATGATTTTATTTCCTTTTTGGGACGGCTTGTTTTGTACGGCGATAACAAAGGCTATGAATTTCAAATACAATACTATTGAATACGATAGATCCAGAGGTGATCAAGTTAGAGCTTTCCTTTATTGGATCAAATATGGTAATAAATTCTAGTTTTTTTCTTAAACCTCTATGCATCAAACAAGTTGGGACTCAAATCAAAACCATTCAATATACTCATGTGGAAGACTTACTAACCACCTCGATATATCCAGATCTTTTTGAATTATTATAGGCTAGTTTTTCAAGTGTAGGAAGAGACCATTAAGAATGCTCAAACTCTACTACAATTCTTAGATATTGTTTCTTTCAACTTGAGCCACTTCACTCAAATAGCTTACGATTAACCATTTACTTTAGATGACTAATATAAATCTCTTTCACTTGGATGGATGACATCACATTGTAGAATATCCAAAATGATTTCTTTAATCTTTTTAACATCTGGATCGAAATCAATAGAATTTATTAACACAGATATAGCATGAAAACATAAACATACAACATATCACACAAAGAACACCAGATATGACGCGAAAAACCTAAGAAGGGAATTTAAATCATAGAGAATATTAGTTCTCAATATTAAACACCGGTTAAGGTGATTTTTACAAAAGGTGGCTCATTGCTAGAATGCTCACTGCAGGTGGGCTCACTACCCAGAAAAGACTCATAGCCAAAGAAAGAGAGAAAGAGAGAAATAATCCACCTCTGAAACACAATTTGCGCAAACCAGACTGCTTCTGGTGCCTCAAAACCAACACACTCACTCGCATCACCAATAGTCTGATCTTTCCTTTCCAATCTTGCATATCTTCAAAACAATGTCACACTTTTTCTACATCTAACACAATTAGATTATCCTCATATATATATATTGTCTTCTAGGAAGCATAATCTTCCAAGTCAGCCAAGACATGGATCTAAAATAGGTCAACACTAAACATTCTAGTGGTGGGAAGGAATGAGTAGCAGACCACACCACAACACACATCAACGGTTAGATCAATACGCTACAATCATGAAAAATTTCGGACCCAAAAATCATGATACACACACTACACCACAAAACGCTACACATCCTCGAATTATAAACTTAATCTGGACCCAAACACCATCACCCAATGCAACAAAGATAAGAACGGGACCAAGATACACATGAATGCCATCGATCAACATCATATCCAATAACTTGAAATATCCGAATCACCAACACATCTTTCGGAGCATCAAAGATTCGGGGAACACATATTTTGGATCACCAACACCAAGAACAACAAAGACATCAATGCCAACCGATATGTTGACATCAATGACAGCCACTTAACAACACCGTCTCATCCGCAACAATCACATCTGCAACACACATGTGAGTTCTTCAAGGCTACATAACACTTCATTGGTCTTAGCCTTCTCTAGGTATGCTAAGAGGCTTCTCAAAATAAGTCATAGGGACAAGTTATCAACCACGAAAATAGGAGGCTTCATCTTGGTCACATTTCTCGATGGTGAAAAAATGTTATTTCCAACTTTAAGCCAACTTATGATCACAAATGAATTTTAGCATTTTCAATTGAAATTTATTTTTTCTTAACACGTTCTAGCTAGAGTCATTCTAACTAAACTAGACCATCACAACTTTTTCAAGTAGAAGTGTTCAATAAATACATATGTAGCATCACTTTCAAGAGACCAATTTATAAAAAGCTAATTTTATTTGAGACACTTGATGCTCTCACATGAATAAGATTTTTATTTTTTTCAGTAGATCTATAAGTGTAATTTACTTTTTTAAAATATTTTATTTAGTGCTTATATTTTTTATTGTTAAAAATTAGGCCATTCACACCAAATTTTAGGTTGATTATCTTTTAAAAAATATACATGATACACTACATGAGAGATTTCATGTTGAGAAAATATATTTCTTTTTGTTTTAGATAAATAGTTAAGACAAAATCTATGTATGATCAAAACAATAACATTTTCAATGTACACACAACTTTTAAGATTTAATACAGAAAAAATGAAGGAAAAAAAATGAAATTTATTATATAAAAAGTGACATCCCACTTAAAATTAGTTTTTTAACATTTTATTAGCAGCTAAATTTTAGCACCAAGTTCACAAAAATACATTCAAATTATTTTTAATATAAAAACGTAAACATAAAATACACTAAAGATATCTACTTTTTATTTATTTATATCATTTCAAAATTCAAAACATATATGTTACATTTTAGCTATTCATGTTAAAAAATTAGATGAATGATGCCCATTTCATTTGTAAAAGCAAAACACAAATTTGAACTTTCAACCTTAATACTTTTTACAATATAATGGCCAACGCCACAAGTGATGATATCCATCCACCATCTTCTTCCTTCCATTATGTATCCAAGATGATGAATTTTATTAAGAGATGACACATTCTTGATAATATCATTTGCATTTAGGAAGGTATAGAGAGGGTTAAAACTTCTTGATAATGCATCATATTCCTCACTTCTTGGATTTTAAGAAAACTTAAAATAGCATTTGATTGCATATTCTTTCTATTATTAAATCTCTAAGATTTAGAAATTTCTTTTTTATTAATCCTCAAATCCTTTCGTGGATGCTTTAGTCTACATTTTCATTAATATAATTTTTTTCAATGGTTTAGGGCTTTTGAGATCCATAGAATGGTGTTTCCCATTTTCTTTGTCTCTAAATGCTACTAAACCAAGGGCTGTTGAGAAAATAAGTTCCTGTCAAAGATTGGACGAACATGGCAACAAAGTGATGACTAGTCAAATGTAATAACTGAAAGTAATTTAAGCTCTAAGTATAAAAATAGTGTGAACTGACAAAACTCATTTTAAGTTGTACCCATAAAGAAATTTTATTGTTCTTTACATCAAAGAGTCGAAATTGTTTATGCGAAAATTTTAAATTTTTTTTTTTATGTTTAGTGCTATTGAAATTATTAATTTTTTTTATGCATTGCATGTATTTCAGTTGCTCATCACTATATATCACCTATATTTAATCTATTTCATAGAAGTTGGACAATTCATAAATAAGTATTCTTGCACAATGTTAATGGATTCCTATAAAAATGGTTCCTTGCTTTATAAAAATTTGGAGCCAAAAGCCTTCTCCATCCTTGGTTCTCTTAGTATGGGTAGAAACACAATTTCTATATTTGCATCTTCGTAGGTTGTAAACTAGAATGAAATGTTATTTGATTTGAATTTAGATTCTCGAAAATATCAAATGAAATAGAAATTAATGGGATATGAAATAAATTCAAATTTGGAGAAAACATGAGATCTAGATCTATGCCAAGTTAAAATATGAACATTAATATTAGATTTATGCTAGTGAATTAAACATGAGAGCTCGGTACTTTAAAATAATTAAAATTTAAATAGACAATATAATCATGAGGATGTGTTTGGCTAAGAATATGAGATTGAAAGAGGAATATGAAAGGATAAAAGAAAGCTCCTAAAATTGATCATCATCTTCTTCAAAAGAGCTCAAGCAAAATTTCGGCAATCTAATGACAGGTAACCTATTTTTAAGCATCTCACCTGAAGAAGAAGATGTAGAAATGGAAAAGGGAATTTGTTGTAGTTCTTGCCACAAATAGATCTCATGGGTATAGTGATATTACGGCAATTTACAGGAAATCCCATGGCGGAGGAATCTTCCAGAAAATAGGCCGCTTCAGTTGTGCACATAAATGTATGATAAAATGTGAAATGATCTGCTTTTTCTAACATTGTGAATACATCGTGCTCTGGCTTTTTCGGGACGTCCTTAGGTAGACTATTCCTTTACGTACAATTCAATGTTCTTTCCCTCATTCCAAAGAATTATCAAAGTATTTTAGGGAATTCTTTTAAAGGACCAAGTAAATGTTGACTTGATTTTTTAATTTATTCTGAGCAAATGTGTATAATATTTCTTTTACCTATCACTCATAGGTGCTTCATGCAATTTGATACAGGTCTTAATTTTGTATTTTGATCCATGTCTTACTCATGCACGTAGTTTTATATATAGTTGTTTGTTCTTTATATCTAATTTTGTAATTTTGTGGTCATTGAGTTTCATATTTTATTTTCGAAATTTTAAATTTGATTGATGGTCACTTTTATTTGCAAATCTTAAATTGATAAGCACAACTTTCACAAAATTTAATGCTACATGTTAGTATTTAAAGGGATTTAATTATATTCATTTCATTAGGCATCTTCTCAAGCATTCTCTCTCATCCTCTAGCATTGAAGGAATAGTTAATTGCATCACACTTGGATTTGATGCTTTAAATAGAGTAAAGAATCTACTTACATCTCTAAGGGATGACCTTTTCAACCTAGTTGAACTTGTCTCCTTTTGACAAAATGATAACCTATCCAAGGTATTTCTATATATCAGTATCTCCTAAATTAGAAAAAAATAGTAGAATAGACAAAGATTATTTGTGTGAGCAACGAAGTAGAGTTTTACCTTGCATAGGGTCAAATCCAAACCATAAGACAAAATTTATGAGATTTATGATATTTCTAAGTTTCAAATCTGAAATTTATGACATTTCCATCAAATTTTCAGCTTTGAACCTCTCTATTGCCCTTTGCTTCAATGCTTTCACATTCTTGTTTCTTTTTGTATTAAGGATTGTGAGATTTGCTGTGATATCCTTTTCTCGTACTCTATCTACCCTTGGCTATTACATTAGCATTTTACTTTCAACTTTTATATATGACTGATATTTTGGATTTATTTTTTAATATAAAAGTGTGCTTTTTAGCTTTGTTTTCATATCTTTCATTCATGTTAAAATTATCGAGATCCCAATCTTTCATTGTGATAATAAACTCTAACATGGTCCAAACGAATAAAAATGAAATCTATTTTGATGCTCATAATAAGAACATTGAAGAACATAATTATGATACTCATATAAACAACCAAGACCTTACAAATTAGTCATTCAGTTTGACTAATAGAGAGAATCCATAATTGTGTTTCATAATATGAATTCTAACAAATCTTATGGACTAATAAGAAAAAAAAAAAAAAAATCAATTTACTTCCTATCTCAAAATTAGTTCTTAAAAACATTCCAAAATGAGAAAGCGTGAAAAGGAAGTAGGAAGGTTGTATAAGGAGCTCTCCAACATTCCAAAATAAGAAAGCGTGAAAAGGAATGCAAATTGGAGAAAAGATACCCGCTATATTACTAGATGTAGCATATTGAAGCAAATGAAATCTTGGAGGATTGATAGGAGTGCATTAGTAAAATGCTTGGGGTTGGGTTTTGATATTAATTTCTTGATGCACTTTGTGGTGAATAAGAAAGGAAATATTGAATGCTTGTAAGAAGAGGGAAAATGGTCGGGGATTAGAGATAAGGAAATGATTGAGATTAGGGATAGAAATTGATGCCACTAGTGTGAAGAAAAGGGAAGAGGAAAGGGAAACCATTTAGGGATTATGGGTGCATGATGAAGGGGTCAAAAAGCATGAGATTGAGAGTAAATAAAAGCTCCAACCCTAAAAGTAGAGGAGGTAGGTGAAAAATGAGATTTCGTCATCGTGAAATTGATATTTCAACTTAATTTTCCACCCAAAGATTGAAGTCAGATAACATAATGATCATTGATCTTTTGAAAATTGAATGCATCTAATAAGCTCACAAATGCAATGTATATTGCCATGTTTATAGGAATGTGTAGTTATAAAGCAATAACAAGACCATCAAAGAACTTGATTGATTACACCAAGACGTAATGAATAAGACCATTGAATAAAATAATTCTTGGGGACAAAATTTCGTTTCAATCTCTGGAAGAGTAAATAAAATGCAGAGAGGGAATTTGTTGTAGTTCTTGCTAAGAGCAGTCGAAAGAAAACAACAAAATGTGGGGGCTCGCTGAGGCCATCTTCAAGTGTACACAGAAATGTATGAAAAAATGTGAGAAGAGCTGACAAAAACACAGGCGGTATTGTTCCTCAAACATTGTGGTATTGTTTTCGGAAGACCTAAGGTAGGCTATTCCTTTTTGAAGGATTTAATTTAATTATATACTATATAAAATATATATTTATCAAAGATATATTTTATTTTTAGATATTTTTTACTATATAAAATTTGTAATAGTCTCAACATAGCAACCTATGACTCTTCCACCAAACTAGAAACCATCATAGTCATAATAGAAATTTGTAATAGTCTCAACATAGCAACCTATGACACTAGTTGCCTAAAATTTAGGACTTCCAAAGTGGGTGAAAAAATAAATAAAATAAATATGTTTGGACTCTAAGGTTGAGACACCTTAATCCCAACATTTTTTAAAACAAAATTTGATAGGTTAGAATCCATTTGAGTCACAAACATCCCTACTAGAAGGGCTAGGATTTATTTGATTTCCGTGACAAGAGGAGAAATGCTACCTAACCAATTTCAAACATTTGGAATTTGGACCTACAGAGATTGGTGGGCCCAAAAAAATTCATCAATGTGGGCTTGATTAGATCCATCACAAAGAGGTATGATGTAGATTCTAGAGCTATATACTAAATGAAAAGAATCATTAGACATGGAATACATCTATGAAGCATTCAAGTTGAATCAATTGCAAATATCCCCATAGATTTTAGTTCATTATGAAAAGAATATGGAAGGGTCAAGCATAGCTACAAAGATTTATGGATCCCACACCATAAGAGAAGAGGCTCAAATAGAAGGTTGTTCAAATATTCTAGTGAAGAGGTGGATCCATTTGATGTGGATATATTTGAATATTTCTTTGTTATGACATATTATGTATTGTGCCAAGTTTTAAAAATTGATGTCGTCACATATGTTGGTTCACTTGATGATGATGGTAACAAATGCTTAGCACAATGGTTTAAATAGGATATTTGATTATGCTAGCTCCATTTCAAATGAAATCCAAAAGGATTGATAGTAATAAAAGACAATTCAAAAATATTGTATTAAATGGTACTCTTTGCTTTTTCATATCTTACTATATAGTGGAAGGAAAATCTAGAGTGCTACAATGTAGTTGAGATTTCACAATGTTGAGGGAGTTCCACTTCTAGTTTAAGAGTGAACATATATATGGGATATGCGCTTCCAATCTTTTAATTGTGTGGTATTTGAGGAGTTCTTTGTGTAAGTAGTCCCGAGGAACTTGGGTTTTAAGACAAATAGATTGTATAACAATGCTATATGGTTCTTTAAGTTTAATGATAAATGTCTTAAAATTGGGGTAAATCGTAAAATTGGTATAAATCACAATCAGGGTGATTGATTCCTACACTCAAATACTATAGTCATCAGTGTATGGTTTCCTAGTGCAACACCATCTACTGCCAAGAAGTGTACCTGATATAGTTGCAATCCTAAAGATTATGTGGCAACTCAATGAATAACATAAATATTAATTGAGAACACATAAGAATGGATCATTATTTCTAGCCTCAACTATTTTTATTGATTTCTTATCACCTAAGGAGGGGTTGGAGCTACTACATACTATACTACAAGCATATGAAATAAAAGTGGATAAACATAGAAACTATGATATTGAGTATTTCCTTGATCAAATTAGACTAGGGGTGAAGAAGTCCAACTTCTACCACCAATTTGATAGGATTGAAGATGTGATAAGAAGCCACACATTTGATGCAAAGTGAAATAAAGAAAAGAGAAATGGTGCATAATTATAAAGGGAGAAGAGCAAAGAAAGAGGTTGGATCCAAGTTACAAAGGGGAATCTAGGGAAATTCAAGACCCTATCATCACTTTGTAGACCATTTTGGCCATATTTCCACTCTTTCATCCAATTTTTTTGCACTTGCTCAAAGGCCAATAAGTGAAAAGAACAATAAGGACATTAAGAGGTTAAACAACTTGTTCAACAACTAAGGTTGCCTATTGCATCAAATGTTCCTGCAAGATTATCCACTAGACAACCAAGAAGGTGTTCAACCCTTGGTAGATTATTCCAATTACAATACCTCTTATTAGATAATAAATACATATGCACTAATTCAATTATTATTACAAGAAACATGCAGGAGCGGGAGAAGGGAGCGACTTTGAATTTGAATTCAAGGCAGGGTAGGAAACCCTGCAATGGACAGGTGAACCAGTGGGAGAGGGGAAAGGACGATTCCTGGGACTGCCTGGATTCCTCTGAGCCAAATGGAAAGGACCTAGTGGATGGGGACCCACACGCAGGAGACATGCCTATCAATCCTGATGGGGAGAATGGAGAATCACGTGCTGGAGACAACTCAAGGTAGGGACCTATTCGAAGGGACAGTGGTTGGTCCTCGACTTCTCTATTCGGTGTCAAACCGAGTGGAAAGTCCTCGCTCCCTCCAGTTCATAATATCTTAGACCTAGAAAAAGGTAGATTTGCTATTGAAATTCTAGACCCAGTTATTGAGCATAATATTAAACTTATGGCAATGACACTGGTTGAAAATGTTTTGGGCCCGAGGCCAAATATTGATGTTGTTAGGGTGTTTGCTAAACACAAATGGGTGCTTAAAGGTCATGTGGAGATCACTGCTATGTTCAAAGGGGCGTTGCCAATGGATTTTTCATGTAAGGAAGACATGTCAAGGGTGCTTTGTGATGGCCCTTGGCTGATCGGAAAATCAATGCTCACTTTGCAAAAATGGACGCCTAAGATGGACCTAAATGAATCCTTTTTGTACAAGCTCCAGTTTGAGTCAGACTGTTGCACCTTCCCCTAGATTTTTGGGTTGAAGATGTCTTGAAAGGAATTGCTAGCTCCTTCAGGGAACTCCTATCTATGGATCCTATCACAACTGCTAGAAGAAGACTTACCTTTGCTAGGATCTGTGTGGGAGTTATGCAAGATAGGTATATGCCCTTATTCATCGAGATTAACTCTAGATTGGGAAAATGAAGAAACCAACCAATGGAATATGAAAGTGTCCCTTTCGCTTATTTTCATTGCAAAATCGGGGCATAGGCTAGGAAATGCCCTCTTCAGGCTGTCAAAGAGAAAGAAAAGAAAGAAAAGGCAATGCAATGGAAAACAAAAAACCCTGTTAAGCAACCCGAGATCTCTGAAAAAGAGAAAATGATTGAAAAGGCCCAGAGTGTCATCATCCCTAACACGGTAGAACAACAAGAGAATATTAATGTGGAAATCCTAGAAAAACCTTTGCTTGAAGATGGTAAAGAGGATCAAATAGGTAAAGATGAGAGAGATCGACAAGATACCAATCAGGAGGATCAACGAAGTGATAATCTGGAAGATGGAGAAATACAGGTGGTGTTACAGGCCAAGGAGAAAGCATATTGGAATGACATTATGGAAAACATTACCAGAGACGACCCTAGACTCGACTATGAGGAATCCCATAAGTGTTTGATCCTTGGAGGAATCTCATTATTAGAATCACAACAATCGGTGGAGATGGTGAAATCCACCTTCCAACAATCCCCAACGACCTCACTACTTAATATAAGTGCTAAGTGGGCTAAGGTTGAAGATGTTGACCAGAAGATAACTACCCAGAATATCCAAGAGGATGATTGCCAAACAAGTGAAGTAGTGGATCGAAAGAGAGGGGGAAAAAAGGGGCAGAAATATTCCCCTTCGGCTATTCCAGTCAAGACAAGAAACCAGACCAAAGCCGACATGGGTTTTAACCTCTCTCCTCTTGGGAGGAAAAAGCAAGCCAAATCAAAGATCAAGAGGCAAGAAAGAATATATCGGATGGTACTCAATTGACCATCCATGAGGTATGTTCCCTAGTTAGAAAATGAAAATTATTTCATGGAATATACGTGGATTGAATAGTCCACATAAGCAGGATGTTCTCAAAAATTTAGTTAGAGAACATAAACCAGATATTTTTTTAATCCAAGAAACTAAAATGACAAAAGAGAAAGTAGAGAAGATAAAGCTTTTTAAGGATGGGGGAGTTCTAGGTGGTAGCTCTGATGGTGCTTCTGGGGGCATTAACATTTTCTGGATTCTAAGACGGGTTTTTTGGGACCCTGTCAAGAAGGATAGCAATTTGGCTTTTATCAGGTTTCATCACATTGGGGATGGCACCTCTTTTCTTCTGACCAATATTTATGCCCCAAATAATAGACTAGGTAGAAGTAAATTCTGGAAGAAGCTGGAAGCTATTCGGGCTCTTTATAAGGATGATATGTGGATAGTTATGGGGGACTTCAACACCCCTCTCCATGACAATGAGAAGTTTAGAGGTGTCCCATATTAGTTAGATAGTAGAATGGATCTTTTGAACTTTATCAACAACTAGGGTCTGGATGATATTGATCTCCAAGGGGCTAATTTTACTCGGACCAACAGGAGGACAAGGGAAGATCTTATTCAAGTCAGAATTTAAAGGGCCCTTGTTTCTAATGAGTGGTTTAACCATTATGAGTGCTCCCTATCAACAATCTCTAGGGTTGGTTCTGCCCATTTCCCCGTGGTTTTTGTTGCTGAGTATACAATTGTTAAAAGAAACTTCCCATTTAGATTTGAAAGGATGTGGCTGGACCATCCTAACCTTGAGAAGGCCATTGAGATATGGTTGTCTATTGATGTCAAAGGTATTGCGATGTATAGAATTGCTAAAAAATTAAGGTACTTGAAAGATAATATTAAAAAATGCAACAAGGAGGTTTTTGGGGATCTGTTTGCTGCCAAGTCCAAAACCTAGTTGGAGCTTAAGGAAATGCAGGATAAAATCCAATCTAGTGGATACAATGAAGTATCAACCAGGGATGAAAATGAAGTGCTTGTGAAGTACCATAAGATTATCAAAAGAGAAGAAGAATTCTGAAAACAAAGGTCTAGATCTCTATGGCTTAAAGTTGGGGACAAAAACACCAGGTTCTTCCATATGGCTGCTATGAAACACAAGGCTACAAATAGGATTTCTAAGTTGAGAATTGAGAGAATTAAAACTAGGAAGGACGATGAGATTGGGAAGGAAGCCAGGAATTTTTTCATTTCCCTTCTCTCGGTGGATAGTGGTCTTGATGGTCATTCTCAGAGGGCCCTCTTAGAGAACATTCCTTCTATCATTAATGAGGTTCATAACAAGGCTTTGGTGGCCATCACTTCTGAGGAGGAAGTAAAAAAAGTAGTATTTTCTTGTGATAGCAATAAAGGGGGCCGAATGGCTTTCCGTTGTTCTTCTTTCAAGCCTTTTGGGACATCCTCAAAAGTGATGTGGTTAAAGGTGTACAAGAGTTTTTTGGGGATAGAATTATCTTAAAGGAACTCAATGCTAATTTCTTGGTTCTGATCCCCAAATGCCCTGGGATTCATTCTATGGATAAGTTATGTCCGATAAGCTTATGAAATTCTTTCTATAAAATCATCTCTAAGGTGGTGACTGGCAGATTGCTAAGGATCCTTCCTTCGATTATTTCGCCCCAACAGAGTGCATTTGTTCCCGATAGACAAATACTTGACTCTATCATTTCTATTCACGAATACATACATTCGCTGGTGGATTCAAAGAAACAAGGATCTCTAATGAAGTTGGACCTGTCAAAAGCCTATGACCGTGTTGACTGGAGCTTCTTGGGTAAGGTGCTTGGTGCTTTTGGCTTTGGTGCTAGGTTTATTCAGCTGATTGATCAACATATCTCGACCCCTTCTTTCTCTATTATTGTGAATGGCGTGCCTTCCCCCTTCTTAAAAAATTCTAGGGGCATCAGGCAGGGGGATCCCATATCCCCTATTCTCTTCATTATTCTGGCTCAATGTCTGGGTAGATTTATTAGCAAATCTATTTCTCAGAGGCTTCTTTGTGGAATCCCCCCCTATTTTGGTTTTAGAGCCTATACCCACCAACAATTTGTTGATGATACCATCTTAATGGGTACTTCTTCAATTAAAGAAGCGTCCAATTTCAAGAACCTCCTCAATACTTATAGTTCAGCCTCAGGTCAAATGATCAATTGGGAGAAAAGCTATGTTTTCTTGTTCAACACCCTGAAGGACAGACAAATTAGGATGGTCTGGATTCTTGGGTGCTAAATTGGTAAGCCTCCTCTTATTTACCTATGTCTCCCTTTGGGTATGAAACCTTTGAAGTTGTTATGGAATAGTCTTGTTGATAGATTCAACAGGAAGTTGGCTGGTTGGAAAGGTACCCTTCTTAGTCAAGTTGGAAAAATCCAGCTTTTAAAATCATCTCTCCAGAGTCTTTCGATGTATGCTTTAAGCCTCTTCAAAATCCCTAGAAAATTTGCTGAAGCTATTGAGAAAATTCAGAAAGCCTTCCTATGGTCTGGGGTTGAGGAGAAGAAGAGAGTGGAACTCATAGCCTAGGATAATGTGTGTAAACCCAAAAAGGTGGGGGGTATGGGCTTAGGAAATATCAGAACCTTGAACAAAACTCTTCTTGCCAAACAATTTTGTAGAACCTATCAGGGAAATGGAGAATGGAATGATATCTAGAAGGCTAAGTACTTACAGGAGGTTCCCACCATGGAAGATTTCCTTGCCTCTAATCAGATACCAAGTGGTCTTTTATTTGGAACAGTGTTGTCCAGGCTAAAGGTATTGTTTGTGTAGGCAATGTCTGGGTCATAGGTAATGGCAAGAAGGTGGATTTCTGGGATGATGCTTAGATTGGAGGAGCCCCTCTTAATAAGTGTGCCTATCAGATGCTCATCCAGAATTTTAAGGAGAAGTTCGGTGCTAAAGTGGATGATTACTGGAAAGATCAAAAGTGGGTGGACCTCAGCTCTATTGACCCCAACCTAAAGCAGGTAAACTTAATGATCAACCAAGCAATCTTAAAAACCAGAAGGAAGACCACATGGTGTGGAGCGGGACCTCTTCAAGGATTTATTCTGTTTCATCTGTTGTCTTTATGTTGGCTCAATCCCAAGACCCTACTCCTTGCTGGGCTAAGGCATGGTATCCAGGTTTGACTCCTCAAATCAATATCTTTTTATGTATTATTTTGCAAAATAAGATTCTAACTACTGAAAACTTGAGAGAGAGGGGTTTCTGCATCCCCAATAGATGCTCTCTTTGTCTCAATGATGAGGAATCAGTGAACCATATTTTTATACACTGTCCTTTTGTCCTTCCTATCTGGGGGATGTTTTTTCAACTTTGGGGTTTGAATTGGGCTTTCCTAGAGGATATTCAAGACTGTTTCAGAAGCTGGCACTACACTACTAATAATCTGACCATAAGAAATTTATGGAAGTTTTCCTGCACTCATATCCTTTGGGGTATATGGAAAGAGAGGAATAACATAATCTCTAGGAATGATATTAACACCTCTAAAGTGGTGTGGGCCAAGATAAAATATAATTGTGTTGACAATGTGATGGCCAGGGGAGAGCATTGCTGTAGTAATGAGGACTTTGATGTTCTCAAGAGCTGGAATATCCTAGCCTACATGAACACCAACAAAATCAAAAGAAGTATGTGTAGCTGGTCTTTTCCCCCTAATGATTGGTTTAAGGCTAACTTTGATGGTGCTGCTAAAGGCAACCCAGGGCTTGCTGGTTGTGGTGGAGTTATCCGAAATGGTGTTGGCTTTTGTATTGGGGTGGTTTCCTTTCACTTGTGGATTCAAACCAATCGTTTGGCTAAAGCTATGGGCGCCCTCCAAACTATTAAATTACCTTATAATTTGGGTGTCAAAGTGTTATGGTTGGAAGTTGACTCTATAAACATTATTAATTACCTCCTTGGTAAGCACCAACCCTCGTGGATGATTAAAAACATCATTTATTTTGCTAGGGAGTTGCTTGAGGGGTTTGATAAGTGCCACATTTCCCATGATTATAGAGAGGCCAACATGTGTGTTGACTGTGCTGCCAAGGAGGCAGTATGAAGCGAGCAAATAAAGATCTGGAACAACGAGAGGGAGCTCCCTCGTGATGCACATGACATCTTAACTTATGAAAGATTTCATGGTAAGCAAGGCCAGATTTGAAATCATTTCTCGAGATGATAGGGGAGGTCATGGCAGAAGGAGTCAGTTTTGTATGCAGTCGAGAAGGAGGTACATTAATAATTACAGGATCACTTCACATGCTTTATGGTTTCTTTTTTCCCTATCGAGCGGAAGCATTAGAAATTTCCATAGGCTTCTAGTAGTTTCTCATATAAAGTTCATAACGAAGAAAGGTATTTGCAGGAAATCACAGTTGACAGACATCAATAACAATATGGGTGGAAATCGCAAGAGAACGTAGGCTACCACTATTGATAAATGGAGAAACCGTCCTCAGGTCTGGGCAGTACTTCAAGTTGCCAAGATGACTGATTTCATGGAGAGAATGCAAGAGAAATGACCCAAAATTACAAGAGTTTCCAAAAAGGGTTGGAATAAAGGCACATTGACCATTGGCAGCGGGAAGGTCAAGGTGACTAAAACTATGATCGGTGAGGCTACGGGTCTTCCGATGGATGACATAAAGTTCTATAGGGATGGGAAGATTTCAGATGCAGCTGTGAAGAAATTTCCTAAGGATGAGGAGGAGAAAGCCAGATTGGTGAAGGGCAGCCATACTTACTACTCGCCAAAGGTAATTAAGTTAATTTGGCGAAGGGTTTTTCTTGGTATTATGGAATTTATCACTTTAGATGGTAGATTTACTAGGGTTTACAACTATCATTTTGTCATTCTTAACCATTTACGGTATAAAGAGAAAATTTCCATTCTATATAATCTTTTCTGCACCCTAAATGCTAGGATAAAGGATTCAATTTCCAACCCCAATGCCAATCGAGCAATGCATGACGGTCTGATGGTGATTTTGTATAATCACATGAAGAATACTACCGTCCATTTGAATATTGCTGAGGTTTCTGATTCGGAAGAGGATTTGGATGACTCTGATGATGAGGATGGTGATGGCTATGACATGGAAGCTGAGGCAAAGGACGACTCCCAAATAGCTGGGTCGAGCAAGAGAAAAAGAAAAATAGGGCATGAGCTACAAAACAAAGGGTCGGCCAAAAGGAAGCAGAGGGGGGAGAATGATGATAGCTGATATGAGGAGGAAAATGAGACTGATGACGAAATGGATACTGAAAGTGAGGAGGTCCAAATCCTCTCGAGCTAGAAGCAGAAAATGAAAAATCCAAAAAATGAGGATGTGGGAACCAAGAATCGATCGCCTCTCATGACTGGTTCTAAGGATAAGGGTTTGGTTGGGGAGGACACGACCATGAAAAAAGCTCAGAGATCTGATGTCAGGGAGGTGGGTCTTGAGGTGAATTTAGAGCCCGCTGGAGACAAGGCCTAGGAAGGCCATCATTTGGATATTGACCTTTACATCAAAAATAGCATAGATAGCTTCAACAAGGTGTTCCTTTGGTTGCAAAAGGAAATTATTGGAATAAAAACCAAGCAAGCCCAGGAAGCCAGAAAAATTGAGACTTTAGAAGCTATTGGCTCAGGTAAATTTGACTCCCTTCCTCAATGTCTTAGTGGGCTTAGCAAAGCTATTCGTAATGCTAAGGAGATCATTAATGCTCATCGGAATAACTTCCAAATCTTGGAGAACAGAGCAGGGGCTATTGCAAAAAGATTGAAGGAGTTGAGAACACACTCAATAAGATTAGTGAGCAAAGTCATAAGATCCTTAAGGTCACCTCTGCTAGTATGAAGGCTCTTATCAGTAAGCTTGAGAATGACCATGGGGATAAGGCCTCTGCAGGCATCATTGATATGAAGGAAGATACCCCTGATGATAAGGAGACAGGGCTTGGTAGAAGAACTCGAGCGAGCACCAGAAATATGCAAAGCCAAAGCAAGGAAAATGATGATATCAAGCAGGCGGCTGATAATATAGAACAACTAGAGTTGGAAGCCGCTGAGATTCTTCAGAACTTAACCTAACTTGGGCTCTTTCTATATCGGTCCTGTTTGTTGTTAGTTGTCTCTAGTTTGCTAGCTTTTTTGCTCATCAATTGTCCTTTTCTTGGTTGTTGTCTTTTGCATTTTGTTGCGCTTTAATGTATATCTTATGATTTTTTGGTTGTAATGGGTTTCAAAGGCCCATCAAAACCTGTTTTCCCTTATTAAAAAAAAACAAAAAACATATGCACCTAAAATTGATAGTGGCATGATATCCCCACAAGTGAATCCACTTCACATTTCCAATGCACATACAAGGTGTATGACTACATGACATCCAATTTTGTAGCAATGTTTAAGAGTTTGGCCCACTTAGAATAATAAGTATTGTACCACTAAATCATGCAAGAATGTAGAGTCCAAAATCTACTCCTAAATTATTGAGTACAAAGAGATATTTAAAGAGGAAATATAGAGCCCAAAATATACTAGTGCCCAAAATATACTAGTGCCTACTCCAAAGGGAAATAAAGTCACAACTCATAGGGAGGATGAGTAAATGCCTCCAAATCAGCAAGACAACAAATATCGTGCATGCATAAACCCAAAGGAGTAACAAAACTTGCAAATAAACATACTTAGTTATCCTTAGGAAATCAACAAACCCCACATGTAATAAAGAGAAGACCATTATAAAAGAGTTTGTAACATGAAATATAACACTACAACATAAGATCTAATCCTATATTACACCCAGCCAATAAATGTGACAAGCGAGAAGGTTCAACAATTGGGTTCAAAAGTAATATTATAGTGTGCCACAGAGATATAAACTTATAAATAAAGAAATATAGTAGACTACATATGCCTTCCTTAATTTATAAATGTGCTTTATCACATAAAGTTGTACATTCATCACTTTACACTCAAGAATCACTCAAGACACAATGTAGGTGGGCAGAGGGTTAATGACCAACCCTTATAATGTTCATTTTATATCATTTTATTTCTATAGCTTTGCTTATCTCTTCAAGGTTTGAAAGAGTTGCACACCAACCAATGCATTGAATGCACTACATGTCCTCTAGTAATCAAATACTCTATGTATTTGGTGATAAGTGTCTTGGGGTTACTAGAACACCCCTTTCATGTTCAAAGACTATCTTGGTACCTATTTCTAGTCCTATTGAAGCTAGGATTTTATTTATGACATTGAGTCACTTATATACATTTCAATTTCTTCACATGGATTTGCATGTGAATTTGGGTCATTGATGGGCTCAATAATTTTTTCATAGGATTTGGGAAACTATATAGAACTCCATGTCACATTTTTATAAATAAACATTAATGGCACTTTTGAAAGTGTAGGGGAGATAGGTATAATAGTGAAATTTCAAACTATGAAGGTTCAAAGTTTCTCGTATGCTTGAATATTGCTTGGGAGAATTTTTTTTTTTACCTAAGATTGGGGATTCAATATTTCGATGCCCAACAGAAGAAAGAAGGATAAGAAATTTAAGAGTTAGGGTCTTAGGATGTCGCATGACAATTTTGCACTTGGGGGATGTGGGCATGATGAATCTTAGAGGTTTGAAAGAGAGATGTACATATGAGGAGGAGAAAAAACTTGGGAAATTAACATACTTGCTATCATTATGAAAGTAGGAAGGTTGTATGAGGAGCTCCAACATTCCAAAATAGAAAAGCATGAAGAGGAATGAGGATTGGAGAAAGAGGACACTTGTTGTATTTCTAGATGTAGCACATTGAAGGAAACATGAATATTGGAGGATTGATAGGAGTGCATTAGTAAAATGTTGAGAGTTGGGTTTTGACATCAAATACTCAATACACTTTGGGGAGAATAGGTGAGGAAATATTGAATGCCTATAATAGGAGGGAAATGGTTAGTGATTAGGGATAAGGAATACTCGATTCCAAAGGGAAATTCAAATTGGGGATAGAAAGAAATTGGCACCAGTAGTGTGAAGAAAAGGGAAGAGGAAAGGGGAACCCTTTAGAGATTATGGGTGCATGATGAGAGTGTCCAAAAGCATGAGGTTGAGCAGAAATAAAAGCTCCAATCTTGAAAGAGGAGGCGGGTGGGAAATGAGATTTCAGAGAACTTCATGAAAATGCACTTGGATAAAAAGAAGTCTAAAAATTAAAAATAAACCTAGGACTAAGAAGAAGATAGGAGCACAAGGAAGCAAAGAGTGGAGGGAAGATGTGTTGGAGAGAGGAAATACAAAACCATGCCAAATGCCAAAAATACACACAAATGGCCTCATATTTAGGATTTTTTTAATTTCTTACAACTTGTACACATGACTATAAAATAAGATGATATTGAACATGATTTTAACCAAGGGGTCGCCATTGAGGACTTGTCAATTTGTAATCAATGATGGCTAGGCTTGACAAAAGCAATAAAGAAACATGGGATTTGAATGAATTTGCACATGCTAGGTTGAGTCCCAATAAGTTAAATTATAGGATATCGTGTCATATTCATAGTGACTTCTAGTGGTCTTACTATTTGGCGTCTTCTCATGTTTTGAGGGTGAAACAAGTGAAGGAGTGATGTATGTTATTTACCTAGGGATATAATATTATAATTTATATAGTTTGACGGAGCTACTAACATACGACACAAATCCCTTAAGTTAGTTACGTAGATAAGTTAATCATAATAGACAATGAATAGGCCTTCGTAGTTTTAGTGGTTTATCCCTCCGTTATGTTATTAGGAGGAGTTCTATATAAAAGAGGTAAGTACCATTGTAAGGATAGTTCAAGAATATGTTATTTATTTAGGATCTCTTAAAGATATATCATAAAATGACTTCCTCCATAATGAATATTGTACATGATGGTGTCCTACTTCAAGAGTTTATTCCATTTCTACATATATTAACTAATATGATACATATTGCTTTTGATTACTTTTATATGAAACACTACTAAGATGCCTATTAGTTTTGATAACCAAAAGTTATCCCTCTGCAAACATGATTTGTAAGCCATCCCCATTAAACTGATATTCCAATTTTCCAGCTTTGATTGAGTCAAATAACATGATCGTCAATACGCTCATTGCTCTTTTGAGTACATCTAATAAGATCATTAATGTCACCTATCAAAGTGTCAAAGAACTTGATGAAACCTGGAAGCAATGAATAAAGCCATTGAATAGACTAATTCTTAGGATCAAGATGTAGTTTTAATCCCTGGAACAGTAAATTTAGTTCGTAAAATGCACAGAAATAGACCAGTCTAACCCTCATGAAATTATCACTAAGAGTTCGTGAAGATCGATCCTCTGCCATAATTTTGAAAAACACTTTCAATCGGTAGAAGCAGAGGACATCCGCATAGAGGGCAGGTATCAATCCATTTATCCAAACAGTTTCTGTGAAAAATGTGGCAGCAATTGCACAGCTCTCGGATTTCGTCATCTTCGTCAAAAGATCTCAAGCAGATCGCGCACACAAAACCCTCAGAAATCTCAATCAACTTCTCTGCAAAATTTCGGAATTTTATGACAGGCAACCTATTTTTAATCATCTCACCTGAAGAAGAAGATGCAGAAATGACAGAGGAAATTTCTGGTAATTCTTGCCAGAAATAGATCTCTTCTTGTGGTGCCTCGCTGAGGCCAAGAGCAGAGAGAAAGCAACAAAATCCAGTCTTTAATTATAAACGCCATGGGTGATGCCAAGTAGAGCAGAAGCCTGGGTATAGCGATATTACGGCAATTTACAGGAAATCCCATTGCGGAGGAATCTTCCAGAAAATAGACCACTTCAATTGTGCACAGAAATGTATGATAAAATGTGAGATGATCTGCGTTTTCTTATAGACAAAGATTAAAAAAAGCAGGTGGTATTGTTCCTCAAACATTGTAATAGTTACAAGTGCGGTTGCTGTTGTACCAAAAGATCGATATGTTAATGCCTGTTATAACCACTAGACTTATAGAATCCACAGGAGGCGGTTAATCTGATACCGTTTGTTGGCAACAACAAGAAGGAAAACTGAGAGGGGGGTGAATCAATTTTCACCGGATTATATCAATTAAGCATAATCTCAAATTTGATCAATTGTAGCAAAAAGAAAGATGACAACAACAACATCACACGCATAACACCAATATTTTTGACGTGGAAAACCCGGTCAATGGAAAAACCACGGTGGGAACCTACCCACAATGAGATGATACTCTGTAGTAGTATGTGCAAGTATTACAATGGGGAATGCACATGCATTCAGGCACACTGCCTAAAGCTCACTGCTCAAATTAAAATGACTAAGAAGGCTTCAACCCTCAAGGAAGGTTCACTACCTTACAAAAAGATTTGGACTACAATCTGGAAAGAATGAACTACAAAAATAACATCTCCCAATGCTTGATGACAGTTTTGGTTATGCTCAAATGTCCGCCCTTCACCAATCTCTGCTCAACACACCACATCGAAAGATGAATTCACTTGTTAGCACATACACCACTCTTTGATAATGCAGACTCAACATTGACAACATCAAATAACATAAATATTACACCCATTTATATAGATCATCAACCTTGATTACAAGGTCAGCCAAACCCATAACACCTAATTACAAAATTACATCACACGATACATAAATCAACCACTAGACCAATACAATGCCATAGACGACATAGCATGGACCTAAATCAATTTCTCAAACACACACCATGACAAAAAATCTCACCAAGATCAATCTCAACAATGTTACACCACCAAAATATCACATAACGCGAAAAATATCACAGGACCATTAAGATCATCAAGAATGCACACAATAATCAATGCAAACCACCAAAACAAATAGGACATGATTAGGAAACACAAACAAGTATGTTAGAACCATCCACAATAGTTGTCATTGCACCAAAAGATCGACTTGTTAATGCTCGATACAACCACTATACTTATAAAACCCAAAGGAGGTAGTTAATGTTAAGATTAATGACAGTCCCAAAGATACTGAGAGGGGAGGGGGTGGGGCGTGGGGTGAATCAATATCTAACCGGTGTTCAGAATATTTGACCTTATTAAATATTTTGCATTCCAAAACAGTGTACTGGTAAATAAGAATTAATGTAGTAAACAGGAACAATAAAGACAACATAGAAAACACACCATAACACAAGATGTTTAACGAGGAAACTCGGTGTGGGGAAAACCTCGGTGGGATTTGTGACCCACAATATTCACTCACTGGCCAATGAATAAATATTACTTACAATGAGGGGCCTGCACATGCAGGAAGGCCAACTGCCTAGAGCTCACTGCTCAATCTACAAAATAGAAGTCTCACTGACTTACAAAATGGATTATGAAAATCCAATACAATGTACTGCTTCAAATCAGCATCAATTATGCCAGGTTCAGTACCGGTTTAAGCTCATACTATAACCATAAACCTTATACAAAATCTGTCCTTATTATTTGCTCATTCTTATCTCCTATATCATCCACTATCTCTATCATATCAAAATGATTTACCAGATCTCATACTATATGAGTCTATTACAATATGCCATGTCGACTTTACAAAAAGATATTTACAATTAAATACAATAAACAAAAGTTTATTCATGTCGGCTGGATTGCCGGTATGTATTGTTGTCGTTGTCGGTGAAGAGTCTATCGGTGCCGGTGCCTGTCGGTGGTTTACCAGATGAATGCCACAAGGTTGCATGTAGGTTGCCGATAGGTTGCCATCAATGACAACACCATCATTTCTCACTAGAGTGTAGAATGCCAACAATCTCCCCCTTTGGCATTGATGGCAACACTCATGAGAAAAATCCAAAAACTGTTTCCAAAAATTGAAGTCCAAAAAGTTACCAAAAATGTGTGCTCCCCCTGAGCAGATGATCTCCTCTGATTAGCCATTTTTCTCTGTCCACTACTCCCCCTTTGACATCAATGACAAAGGTTGTCAAAAATTGTCAAACGACTGCAAAATTTCACCTTAAGGTTTGTAACCGGTTGGTTACAATCTGAAATATATCAGCCAAAACCAAGTTTAAACTTTGCATGAATCTGTTGCTATATTTCATGGTTGCCTCAGTTCTTTGGATTGTACCAGTGAGATGATGCATATGCTCCTCCGGTGATCTTTCCCCTTGAATTAATGTCTTAGATATCTCATTCCTCAGAGAGATAAGGTTATCTAGTTTAGGACTAATTTTATACTTCAGCTCTCTGAAATTTGCCTTTATCCTTGCTTTTTCTTTCTCCAATTTCTCCAACTTTTCCTCAAATCCTACTATCTCTTGCTCTATAAATGATATAGGTTCGGATCAACCAATGATGTTATCAGCTATATCATCAATTTCCTTTTGTACTCTACTTATCTCTTTATCAATGTCCTGGGTCAACAGATGTGGCTTGCATGTTTCTCTATACAATTCCTTATACTCCAAATTTGTTGTATTCAGTGCTGGTAAAAGTGTGTTAATGTGTTCCGTGCACTTCTTTATTGTTTCCTCAAAGAATTTTTATTTTTATTTTTCTATCTTCTCTTTGAATGTTTCCTCATTTATTTGATCAACTGTTATTACATTTCCAGTAATGAATTTAGACAATGTGTCTAATTGTCCTAAAGAATCCTTTACATTATCTATATTGCATTTTGGTGCAATCATCTTAAGAATAGGTATAGTATCATCAATTTCCTTGTAGGCCAAAGCATTACAATTAGTTATCTTTTTGATTGAGTCCAGAAGTACTTCAGTCACATTTGTAGGTCTAAATTCACTTAGTGAAGTACTTGATGTCTAACCACCTGCTTTTACTATCTCAGTATTTGCAGTATTAATAACCAATTTGCTTGTATATACCTTTGGTGGATTAGTCTGAGTTTGAGTTTCCACCTATAGTGGTTTGGGTTTCTTAGTGATTACTGATTTTGCTATCTCAACATGTATCTGCGCTTCTGTCAGTTTCTCTATTGGTTTCTCAGTGTTATCAATTATCAGTATCTCTGTACATTATCAACTTCTGGTATCTCTGTCTCTGTCGGTTTCACTGTTGCAGCATCTACACTACCAGTATTTATTCCACTGTCCAAAGGTTGCTCTATATGCACTGTTTTCTCTGTTTTCTCTGCTTTCTCTGTTTGTATTCCAACATCAATATTTTCTGTCGGTTGCTCTGTTTTCATGAAATTCTGGTATTTCATGAGAACACGTCTTTCTTTGTTTGTATTCCAACATCAATATTATCATTACCTTTAGGTTATATGAGACAATGACCCTTTGAAAATATGAATCATGTAGTTGTTTATGAATTGATCACTTCGTTATGATAAATGAGTCAACCATCTCATCATTCATATATAAAACCTTAGGCCCCATCCTATAGTGGCTTCTAGTTGGATTAAAATTGGTAGAATGTTACTAAGGTTTCTTACACTATCACATTAACGTGGTAGTTAGAAAATCAAGTAGGGAAGATACACAAGAGAGAGAATAATTTTTTCAGAAATGAAATTATGAGGATTTCCACTCCATGGGAAAGCAACCTTCTAACACATAACTCCATATTTTGAATTCTTAGTTGAATTTCAAGTCAAGTCGATTGAATGGTATAGATCCAAAGGTGATCAGATTAGGACTACCTTCATTGACTCATTTTTTTTGATTTAAGGGTAACTTTTAGGTTTTAAAGGGACCTATAACTCTTTTTACAAAATGATGCTAAAAAAAAGACACAACCAACCAATAACCAAACTACAAAAACTGAAAAATAGATTTAACCAAAAAAAAGAAGAAGCCCTATTGCATCTTTTTCATTTAAGTATCTACCACTTCTATTTTTTGCTAGTAAATGCTCTTATGAAGGTTTTTCGATCCCAGTAACTCCTTTTCTCCTCAAAATTTTTCTTCTTGTTGCCTCTGATCTCAGAACTCAGCCCTTTTTGTTCAGTATGTAGTACTTATGTACCCTTGTCCTTAATTATTTTATCCTCATTATTTTTGTTAGGAAGGGTGCACGAGCTTCCTTTAGTTCCTTAAGTTTTTATGCCCTCCACATTGTTTTGAATAGTACAATGGTTGATTTTCACTACACGTTCCAACTTGTTAGCCTTAATGCCCTCCACATTCCAAGAATCATTGTGAGAATTATAAAGCTCAAGACATTCTCCATACAAAATGGCATGCACTAAGATATTATAAAACAATATCAAATAAAATTTATAGAAGGGACCAATACTATCAATCAAATATTATGAGTTGTAGTTGATATTCTTGCTAACTTTGAAGCCAAGCCAACATTGCATTTGATAGGAAGATTAGTAATAGAAGCATCAATAATATTCCCATACAATTATCACTTTCCAATCTCCTTAGAGAGTGTGATAACCCAAGGAATGATGAAACAATACCTAAATTTGAGGCACCTAGTTAGTGACAATGAAGTCACATCCTTGTATTTGACTCACGTATGAACCTAATAGCTTTCCTCTCCTAGTTTTACTTCCTTTTATCTCACATTGTAAATGGGAAAACTATTTTTGAAATTTCTTGGACCGTGGGAAATATTTTTTTTAAAAATGCCTCTATGCATTGAAAACGGTGACTACCATTAACAAAGTTGTTGTCTATCATTTCATCTTTCTATGCAATCTATTTTATATGATGAATGCACTTATGTATGATACTTTATGTATTATAATATCTTAGCATGTCATTTTGCATGGAGAATAGCTTGAGCTTTATGATTCTCACAATGATGCTTGAAATATGGGATAGTCCTTATTGAGTTGGTTAGTATCCTTAATGCCTTGTTAACCTTGTCAATAGATTTTGTTGCATAAAAGAACTTGTCCAAACATTTATGATATAATTTTTCCATGTCATAGGAGAAATGCTTAAATGTCTTAATTTTAGTATTACTTAAATCGATATTTTTTTCTGGTGAAATTTTCATACTTGTTGGTAATTGTCGAGTTGTATTTATTTTTGGTGGAGGTGAGACTATTTTATAAAGCTATTTTCAATTTCTCACAAGTGGGACACACTATTATGTGTTAATGCATGCTATCTTAGAAAAATGCAAATATAAAACCATTGTGTAATGTAAAATCCTAGAAATAAAATTGTGATGTGTAGAATTGAAAAGGTTTACCAAAATATTTAAAATAAGTCAAATTGTACTAAAATGAGTTAACCTAGGCTAATAATTAATAAACCTATATAGATTAAATATAATTAATAAATTATTAAATTGATATTTATACTTTAAAATTTAATTAGATAAACATTAATAATGAACTCTATAATAAAAAATAAAGACCTAATAAGAAAGATTCCAAAATTTGTTTGAAGCATGTGTATATTTATTGATAACCTATCACACATATTCCATGAGTTGCCACTTTGGGTCTTTGTTAGACACCAAAATCATCTCTTTTAATAAAAAGAGCTTTTTTTTAAAATATGCATTTGTTATTTAAATGGATTTAAATATCACACTTTAAGATTTCACTCGTCTAGGTGGCTCATTTGAAATTACACTAACTTCTCCAATAAGACACACCTACGTAAGTCGGACTCTAAAAGATCAAATGAACCACCTAAACAAATCAAAGCTTAGAGTATGTTGTTTAAGCCAAATTGTTTAAATGTATATATAACAATACTTTATTGCACACTTGATATTATAGAAGAACTTTTTTTAGGGCATAGTTTGCTATCTTTCTTCTTTACAAATAGCATAAAAAAATGATCCAATCAACCAACATGATACCAAATAGCATAAATGATTGGTCCAAACAACCAACACTCTCAAATTCCAATTTTACAATTGTTAATCAACATTTTGTTTCAATCCATGGAAGAAGTAAATCAAATTCGTAAAATGCACATAAACAAAAAACTCTAATCATAATTTTGATAAACATTCATATGCAGCAACATTTGGGTTAGATTGGACTCATGGGTGAATTTGATGAATTTAAATGGACTTAAATATCACACTTTAAGATTAAAATTGCTTAGGTGACTCATTTGAAATTATACTAATGTCTTCAATCTAGAACCCATCTATAAGTCTGTCTCTCTTAGTTCAAATGAACCATCTAAAAAAATAAAACCTTAAGAGTATGTTGTTTAAGACAAGTTTTCTTCAAACTTATACAACAATACTTTATTGCACACTTGAGATTATAGAAGAACTTTTTACCAACATGATATTAAATAGCATAAAATGACTGGTCCAATCAACCAATACTCTTTATTTCAACTTTTACAACTGAGAATCAACATTTTATTTCAATCCATGGAAGAAGTAAATGAAATCATAAAATGCACAGAAACAAAACAATCTAAACATTATTTGAAAATTATTCATCGACATAAACATTTGAGATAGATTAGATCCCATACACGTGTGATTTAGATACATACTTAACCAGAATATTATAATCCACTATATAAATACAAATATTCAATCGGTGGAAGTAGATGACATCTGCAGAAAGGGTAGGTATCCTGATGGCTATCAATCCATTTATCCAAATAATTTCAATAAAATATGTCATATGTGGAAGCAATTGTAAAGAAAGGGACCAAGATACTCATGAAAGCCATTGATCAACATCATATCCAATAACTTGAAATATTCAGATCACCAACACATCTTCCAGAGCACCAAAGATTCCGGGAACATATATTCTGGATCACCAACACCAAGAACAATAAAGACATCAATGCCAACCAATATGTTGACATCAATGACAACCTCTTAACAACACCATCTCATCTGCAACAATCACATTTGCAACACACATGGGAGTTCTTCAAGGCTACATAACACTTCATTGGTCTTAGCCTTCTCCAGGTATTGGAAGAGGCTTCTCAAAATAAGTCATAGGGACAAGTTATCAACCATTAAAATAAGAGTCTTCATCTTGGTCACATTTCTCAATGGTGAAAAAAATTTATTTCCCACTTTAAGCCAACTTATGATCACAAATGAATTTAAGCATTTCCAATTGAAATTTACTTTTTCTTAACACAGGTTCTAGCTAGATTCATTCTAACTAAACTAGACCATCACAAATTTTTCAATTAGAAGTGTTCAATAAATACATATGTAGCATCACTTTCAGGAGACCAATTTATAAAAAGCTAATTTTATTTGAGACACTTGATGTTCTCACATGAATAAGATTTTTCATTTTTTCTGTAGATATAGAAGTGTAGTTTGTTTTTTTAGATATTTTATTTAGTGCTTATATTTTTAATTATTAAAAGTAGGCCATTCACACCAAAATATAAAGTTGATTACATTTTTAAAATTATTTAATTTTATTAAAAATATACATGATACTCTACATGAGAGATTTAATGTTGAGACAATATATTTCTTTTTGTTTTAGATAAATAGTTAAGACAAAAATCTATGTATGATCAAAACAATAACATTCTCAATATACACACAAATTTTGAGATTTAATACAAAAAATGAAGGAAAAAGATGGAATTTATTATATAAAAAACATGACATCCCACTTAAAATTAGTTTTTTAACATTTTATTAGCAACTAAATTTTAGCATCAAGTTCACAAAAATACATTCAAATAATATATAAAGACGTAAACATAAAATATACTAAAGATATCTACATTTCATTTATTTATATCATTTCAAAATTCAAAACATATATGCTACATTTTAGTTATTCATGTTAAAAAGTTAGATGAGGGTTGCCCATTTCATTTCTAAAAATAGAACACAAATTTGAACTTTCAACCTTAATACTTTTTACAAGATAATGGCCAAGGCCATGAGTGATGATTTCCATCTACCATCTTCTTCCTTCCATTATGTGTCCAAGATGATGAATTTTATTAAAAGATGGCACATTCTTGATAATATCATTTGCATTTAGGAAGGCATAGACAGGGTTGAAACTTCTTGATAATACATCATATTCCTCACTTCTTGGATTTTAAGAAAATTTAAAATAACATTAAGTGATTGTGTATTTTTTCTATTATTAAATCTCTAAGATTTAGACATTTCTTTTTAATTAGTTCTCAAATCCTTTCGTAGATGCTTTAGTCTACATTTTCATTAATATATATTTTTTCAATGGTTTAGGGCTTTTGAGATCCATAGAATGGTGTTTCTCGCTTTCTTTGTCTCTAAATGCTTGTTATTAAGGCTTTTGGCTACATCATAAGGGTTGGTGAAGGCCATATTCGTTCCCCCGATGACTTTAGATACTATCAACGACCATTTTTATAGGAAGTAAAATATCTAGAATGAAGTGTTAAAAAATATTTTTAGTTATTTTATTATTTCATATATTCTAATATATATAAAATAATCAATTCATTTTAAACATAAATAAGAACTAGTAATACAAGATCTATGTTAAGTAAACTAAACATGAGAGATAGGTATTGTAAAAATAATTGAAATTGAATTATGCCACTAAACCAAGGGTTGTAGAGCAGCTAAGTTCATGTCAAAGATTGGATGAACATGGTAGCAAAGTGACAACTACTCAAATGTAATAACTGAAAGTAATTTAAGCTCTAAGTATAAAAATAGTGTGAATTGACAAACCTAATTTTGAGTTGTACCCATAAGGAAATTTTATTGTTCTTTACATCAAAGTGTTGAACTTGTTTATGCAAATTTTTTTAATTTTTTTTGTATTTGTTTAGCGATGTTGAAATTATTAAAAAAAAATGCATTGAATATATTTCAGTTGCTCATCTCTATATATCAGCCATATCTAATCTAATTCATAGAAGTTGGACAAGTCATGATTAAGTATTCTCCCACAATGTTAATGGATTCCTTTCTTTATAAAAATTTGGAGCCAAGAGCCTTCTCCATCCTTGGTTCTGCTTAGTATGGGTAGAAACATAGCTTCTATATTTGCACCTTTGTAGTCCGTAGACTAGAATGAAATGTCATTTTATTTGAATTTAGATTTTCGAAAATATCAAATAAAATAGAAATTAATGGGAGATGAAATCAATTCAAATTTGGAGAAAACATGAGAGCTAGATCTATGCTAAGTTAAAATATGAGCACTAATATTAGATCTATGCTAAGTTAACTAAACATGAGAGCTAGGTATTTTAAAATAATTGAAATTGAAATAGCTAATATAATCATGAGGGCGTGTTTGGCTAAGAATATGAGATTGAAAGAGGAATATGGAAGGATAAAAGAAGACTCCTAAAATTGATCTCTAACAAATGTTAGTGTTTAGGTTCAAATGCTCATGTCTAGGTTTGGAACTAATAAATGAGTTCCAAGTACTCATGTATTGGTGGAATGTTGGTGTCTTCCACAAACAAATGTTCTAAAATTTCATGAATAATCACATCATGACTTTTGAGGAACACATGTTGCACCTTGTATGTAATGAGAGATTTTTTTATATTCCTGTAGAGATCATTATCCATAACCATAGTCATGACACCTTCTAAATTTCATAAGAGAACAATCCTTTTAAAATGGCAAACATGCAACTCATTTTGAACACATAACTCCTTTATCATGAAGAAGTGAGATATGAGAACAAAATCTAGATGTAGTTTTAACATGCAAGATGGAAAATATGTTGATCAAAGACTATAACCCTATCAAAGCATTTAAGAACTCTGTATTTTCTTAAGCGAACATATTATATCAAATACACCTTTGATTTCAGAAGGTAGGCTACTACCAAAATTATAGTTCTTGCAATGCTAAATGAGAGCTAAAATAAAGCCAAGCCTCATGCTCACACACACTAAGTGCATCAAAAAAAGGCAATTAGAAAAAGACCAACACCATAACACAACTCTTTTTAGACAATCAATATAAATATAAATGTTGACAATTCCTATTTGGATTTTTCGGGATGTCCATAGGTAGACTATTCCTTTAAAGGACCAAGTAAATGTTGACTTGATTTTTTTATTTATTCTGAGCAAATGTGTATAATATTTCTTTTACCTATCATTCATAGGTGTTTCATTCAATTTGATACAAGGCTTAATTTTGTATTCTGATCCATGCCTTACTCATGCACATAGTTCTATATATAGTTGTGTGTTCCTTATATCTAATTTTGTAATTTTGTGGTCATTGGCTTTAATATTTTATTTTTTGAAATTTTAATCATTTCTAGAATCGCGCATATGTATCCTGAGACAATGCTTTCATACCTAGATTCGTGCTTATGCCTTCTGAAACAACACTTATGTTGCGTAGATCAATGCAAATACAAAATAGAACAACGATTTTATGCATTAAAACAACACTTTTGCAGAAACAACGGATTTACACAAAACTTACGAAAAACTCAAAAAACTTTCGGGTAAAATAATAAAATCCACAGTTAACCGAAAGGGATCGAAAAATACATGAAAAGAGATGCCTTTAAATACTACCATATAGCATTAAATTTTGTGAAAGTTGTGCTTATCAATTTAATTATATTCATTTCATTAGGCATCTTCTCAAGCATTTTCTCTCATCCTCTAGCATTGTAGGAATAGTTAATTGCATCACACTTGGATTTGGTGCTTTAAATAGAGAAAAGAATCTACCTACACCTCTAAGGGGTGACCTTTTCAACCTAGTTGAACTTGTCTCATTTTGACAAAATGATAGCCTATCCAAGGTATTTCTATATATCAGTATCTCCTAAATTAGAAAAATTAGTAGAATAGACAAAGATTATTTGTTTGAGCAACGAAGTAGAGTTTTACCTTGCATAGGGTCAAATCCAAAACCATAAGACAAAATTTATGAGATTTATGATATTTCTAAGTTTCAAATTCAAAATTTATGATATTTCCATCAATTCTTCAGCTTTGAACCTCTCTATTGCCCTTTGCTTCAATGCTTTCACATTCTTGTTTCTTTTTCTATTAAGGATTGTGAGATTTGTTTATGATATCTTTTTCTCATACTCTATCCACCCTTGGCTGTTACATTAGTATTTTACTTTCAACTTTTATATATGACTGATATTTTGGATTTTTATTTTAAAAAAAAAATTTATATATATAAAAGTGTTCTTTTTAGCTTTGTTTTCATATCTTTTATTCATGTTACAAAACTATTGAGATCACAATCTTTCATTGTAATAATAAACTCTAACATGGTCGAAACAAATAAAAATGAAATCTATTTTGATGCTCATAATAAGAACACTGAAGACTATAATTATATTGATATCCATATAAACAATCAAGACCTTAAAAATGAATCATTTAGTCTGACTAATAGAGAGAATCCACAATTGTGTTTCATAATATGAATTCTAACAAATCTTATGGACTAATAAGAAATTTAAAAAAAAATCAATTTATTTCGTATCTCAAAATTAGTTCTTAAAAAACATCTAATTATATATTTATTTGTTGTGATTTGTGATTAATCGTAATAAACCAACATAACACAATTAAAATAAAATAATATAATAATCCTCACATTTGTACAATACAATTTACGAAACTATAAATATCTATGTGAACTCATTAAACAGTTAAAACTTTGTACCACAATTAGAAGGCTATCAATTTGCATTACTACTTTGTAACACAATTTAAAAAATTGTTAGATTTATTTGTCACAATTAACAATGATTCTTTTCCTCAGATGATCCGTTTCCTATGTTTGTTTTATCCTCCAATAATATATCTCACAACAATGACAAAGGCCATGAATTTGAAATACAATAACATTGGTTTTTTAAGGTGCCACCTTAATTCTAACCGACGAATGTACATTTTGAAAACTCTTTGATAGGGAGTATCCTAGCCTTGCTATAACCTATCATTGTTGCAAATGAGAATGCAGATGATATCGAAATGGGAGACAAAATATGCAAATCACAATGGATTTTTATTTGATTTTTAGTGGTTTGATCCTCTTAATCTACCTTTTCAATACCATTTTACAATAAAAAATCTACTGGAAAATAATTGTGTTATGCGAATTTGTGTTTTTATGTAATTGTGTTCTTTAAATGGAGTGTAGCCATTTCCTTTGAAATGAGGATAACATTTTCTTATAAAATTTTATGATAAATATAATTTTTTTATATCGAAAAATGTTATAAATTATCTATATAAATGTTATGGAAATTATACTCTTAACGGTTTATTATAATGGTCACATCTTGCTAGAGTAATGATCTACTACTTATGTCAAATACTCTTAGAAGTCAAATGAAATTAAGCTCAATAGGGTTCATAAGCTCATTAAGGGATTTTCTTGTTATTATTGAATGATCCTTAGTAGGTCCAAATGCTCCCCAATTAGTGCAACTATTAATTTATGAGAATTAATCTTCTAGTGTTATCTTTTTGTTGGACTTAAAATAAAAAAGTCTATGAGCAAGTATCACTAAATATTCTTGTTTAGGTAGATCTTGCAAGTCTCCTTGTTCCTTATCTGAGTTTGTAGGTAGAATAAATTATGTAGGAGCTACAACATTTTATTTACTATCATCCCCCAAAATATTTCTAGTTAGCTCCACAAGAAGGTTTGTGTTGAGGTCTAGATTTCACCTCTAAATTTTATGAATATGTGGAGATTCACGCAAGTATTTTCTATTCTATATAGATGACTGCTTATGTTAATTCACCTAGCCTATATTAAACATATAGGTCCTTCATAATGGGATATTGGCAAAAGTTCCTTTAGAGGCTATTAATTGATCACTCCATCATAAGGGAGCTATCCATCTCATCACTCATATATGAAACCTTATGCCACATGCTATAGTGGCTTCTAGTTGGATTGAGTGGTAGAATAATGTTTTCTTACAACACCAATTAATGTGGCAGCTAGAAAAACAAGTAGGGTAGATGCACAAGAGAGTTATTAATGTTTTCGCCCAAGAGTTCATGAGGATTTTCACTCCATTAAAAAGAAACCTTCTAACACAACTCCATATTTTGAATACTTAGTTAAATCCCATGTCAAGGTTATTGAATTTTATAGATCCAAAGATGATCAAAATAGAGCTGCCTTCATTGACTCAAAGTTGGTAATACATTATTTAAAAAAGATATAAATCAAAACAAGGCCATTCAATGTATTCATTAAAGGCTTACTATCATTCGAGCAAGATATATGGTAATTTTAGGTGTCTACAGTAATTTTAGTGGTTTATCCTTCCATTATGTTATTACGAGGAGGTCTATATGAAAGAGGTAAGTACCATTGTAAGGATAGCTCAAGAATATGTTATTTATTTAAGATCTTTTGGAGATATACCGTGAAATGACTTCCTCCATAATGAGTATTCTAGAATGATGCCCTACATTAAGGGTTTATTCTATTTCTACATATATTAACTAATAAGACACTTTGATCCATAAATGTTTTATATTGAGTGTGGTCTATCTTTTATGCTGTAGTATTCTATGTATGCATCTTATCAATATATGAAAAACTACTTAGATGCACATTACTTTTGGTTACACTACTAAGATGAATATTGCTTTTGATAATAAGAAATAATCCTGAAACATGATGATTTGTAAGTCATCTTCATTAAATTGATATTTCAATTTTCCACCCAACGATTGAAGTCAAATAACATAATCACCAATATGCTCATTGTTCTTTTGAGTACATCTAATAAGATCATTATAAACGCCATGGGTGATACCAAGTAGAGCAGAACTTTTAGGTGTCTACAGTAATTTTAGGTGTCTACAGTAATTTTAGTGGATTATCCCTGCATTATGTTATTAGGAGGAGGTCTATATGAAAGAGGTAAGTACCATTGTAAGGATAGTTCAAAAATATGTTATTTATTTAAGATCTTTTAGAGATATATCGTGAAATGACTTCCTCCATAATGACAATAGTATTCTAGAATGATACCCTACTTTAAAGGTTTATTCTATTTCAACATATATTGACTAATAAGACACTTTGATCTCGCATTTAGTCATCTTCTTCAAAAGATCTCAAGCATATCGCGCACACAAAATCCTCAGACATCTTAATCAACTTCTCTGCAACATTTCGAAATGTAATGACAGGCAACCTATTTTTAATCATCTCACCTGAAGAAGAATTTGTTGTAGCTCTCGTCATGTGGGGGATCGCTGAGGCCAAGTATAGCAGAACTCTGGTTATAGTGATATTACGGCAATTTACAGGAAATCCCATGGCAGAGGAATCTTCCAGAAAATGTATGATAGAATGTGAGATGATCTGCAATGTTGTGACGTTTTCTTGTACACAAAGATACCAAAAAACCAGACGGTATTGTCAATATAACCTGCCTTTTTTCCGGGACGTCCTTAGCTAGACTATTGCTTTATGTACAATTCAATGTTGTTGCGCTCATTCCAAAGAATTATCAGTATTTTTAGGGAATTTTGCAAAGGACCAAGTAAATGTTAACTTTGATTCTTTTATTTATTTTGAGCAAAATGTATATAATATTTCTTTTACCTATCATTCATGGGTATTTCATGCAATTTGATACATGTCTTAATTTTGTATTCTGATCCATGTCTTATTCATGCACGCAGTTTCATATATAATTGTTTTTAATTTTCTTCGTGGATCTAATTTTTGCATCACTGAAGGTTAATTTTGTGGTCATTGACTTTGATATTTTATTTTAAAAAATTTAAAATTGTTCGATGGTCTCTTTTATTTGCACATCTTAAATTGATTAAGCATAACATTCACAAAATTTGATGCTATGTGGTAGTATTTAAAGGGATTCAATTACATTTATTTCTCCACCAATCATCTCAAGCGTTCTCTCTCATCTTTTAGCATTGAAGGAATAGTTAACTATAACACTCTTAAATTTGGTGCTTTAAAAAGAGTAAACAATCTAATTATATTTCTAGGGGCTAACCTTTTCAACCCATTGAACTTGTCTCCTTGAGACAAATGACAACCTTTTCAAGAGATTTCTATTGGGTAGCTCTTAAATTACCAAAATTAGTAGAATAGACCAAGATTATTTGTGTGAGCAACAAAGTAGAGTTTTACCTTGCATAGGGTCAAATCCACTCACATTTGTACGGGTTGAATTTTTCAAATTAATTGAATGTGTCTCTTGGTAACAGAATGACAACCTTTCCAAAGCATTTATATATTTTTGCTAGCTCTTAAATCAACAAATGTAGTAGAATGAACAAAGATAATTTATGTGAGCAATAGAGTAGAGATTTATCTTGCACAAGGTCAAATCCACACCATAAGACATGATTGCAATAAAAGACCTAATCCAAATAGTTAGGCCCGACTTGTAATAAAGTAGAAGATTCACACAAATCTTAAATATTTTTTTGATAGAAAAGTGATAGTTTTTTAACATGCATTACTATAATCCTAAAATCTTCATTGTTGACATGCATTCTTTAGTCATGGTGTTAGGTACCACCCTCCTTGGTATTTACTTTCCTAATTTAATTATTGTAAATTACTAAATTATTGATCCCAACTGATATAAATTAATCTTAGATTAATTTATGATTATGTGTATGCACATTATAAGATTAACCTAAATTAATCATAAGAAAAAGACTATTTTCGTGTGCATTCTTAATAACCCATCAAATCTTACACAACCTAGTTTGTTTCTAGGTCTCAAATCTGAAATTTATAATATCTTGATTCACTTTTTCAAATTTGAACCTCTTTATTGTCGTTTGCTTCAATGCTTTCACATTGTTATTTCTTTTTCTATTAGAGATTGTGAGCTTTTTACTTTCAAGTTTGATATATGACTGATATTTTAAATTTTTTAATATATAAGTGTGCTTTTAAGCTTTGTTTCCATATCTTTTATTCATGTCACAAAACTATCTAGATCCTAATCTTTCATTGTGATAATAAACTCTAACATGATCCAAATGAATAAATATGAAATCTATATTGATGCGCATAATAAGATCACTAAAGAATATAATTGTAATACCCATATAAACAACCAAGACCTTGAAAATGAGTTAGTTTGAATGATATAGTTTCTAAGAAGCCTTATAAAGTAATAAGAAAAATTTTAAAACATCAATTAATTTTTTATCTTAAAGTTAATTCTTAAAAAACCATCTTATTATACATTTATTTTGCTTGTGATTTGTGATTAAGCATTATAAATAAACATAATACCATTAAAATAATAAAATGATCCTCACATTTGTGTAATACAACTGTACAAAACTATAAATATCTGTGCAAACTCATTAAATGGTTAAAACTTTGTAACACAATTAAGGCTATCAATTTGTGTTACTACTATATTCATAATTTCCACGTTTCCTGCCATATTTTGTGGATTCTCAAGGAAAACTCTTTAGATTTGTTCATCACGATTAGCAGTGATTGTTTTCCCTCGGATGATTTGTCTCCTACGTTTGTTTCATCCTCCAATAATATATTTCATAACAATAACAAATGTCACGAATTTCAAATACAATAGTATGGTTTTTTAAGGTGCCACCTTAACTCTCATTGATGAACGGGTTTTGAAAAATCTAATCAGGAGTATCCTAGCACTTCTTTAATGTATCATTGTTGCAAATGAGGATGATGATAGTATCGAAATGAGCCTTAAAGTTTGTTATAAAATTTTATGGTAAATATAATATATATATATATATTTATTAAAATATTTTATATATAATCTATAATAGCAATTGTACCTTAGTGTGCATTGGGCATGTCGAAGAGGTTAAGAATGTCAATTAGGAAGAAATTTGGTCTATTTTTCTGCATGTAGTTGTTGTAGGTGATATCAATTAGTAGGAAGAGATAGACGGGTAGAGAGAGATGGAGTGATGATGAGAGAGAGAGAGAGAGATGGAAGAAAAAGCATGGAGAAGTAAAGATTGAGAGGCAAATAGATATAGTTATGGATTAAAATAGATAGAGCTCGGTGTGCTAGATTGGATTCATACTTGTTACAACAAGGATTCAAAAGAGGTATTGAAAATTGAAAACTATATATGAAAATAGAAGATGATCATTAGTTGTTTGTAGTTGTATATGTTGATGATATCATCTTTTGTTGAAGGAGTGAAAGAATGTGCAAGGAATTTGTAGAGGAAATGCCAAAATAATTTGAAATATCCATCAAGTTTATCATATTTATATTCATAGGACATGTGTATGGTGTGAAGAAAGGATGCTAAGGGTTAAGCATATTATGACAAACACACATCACTTAATTGTGAGGAAATATATAGTTCAAAAAAGTTCAAAGTTTTTCAACAAACAAGAATTGTTGTTGATTTCAATTCTTTAGAAGAGAGAGGAACCTACACAAATAGACTTAGCCTCATGAAAAAGACTCCTAAAAGTCAATAAATAGCCTTTAAATGAAATAAATATACTCTCTGAATTGCAAGGGACCACCTATGCAATAGAAGTAGGCTCCCACTCTCGAACTTCTATGGGATAATGATACTTTGGACACATAAGGCTATTTGTTGTTATTTGCGCTACATAAGAATGTATGCCTATATGCCTAAACTAAACATTAGAGATAGGAGAATCAAACACATCATTTTCTATATTTTCTACCTTCCATTTCAGCTCATAATTTATTTGGAGTAGGAGCTAAGGGAATAAATAGTGGAGAGAAAAAGTGAGAAGGGTTGTTCTTTTGATAAAGTCCTTTTCTTCTACATTGCATTGTTGGATTGTTGGGACTATTGGCTTTATCTCTCTTTTCATGTGCACTACACTATTGGATTATTGTAAGTAGGTGATGACTTTCTATGGGGATAACATGATGAGAATAATCTAAAGAAGTTGATTGTTTCTATCTTCAATGAGGAAGGAATTGAATCAAAGAAATTGTATGGAATCAAGCTAGATTATAATCAGAAAAAAATAGTTTTCACATTTGTGAGATTTATGAACCTCCATAGTTGTTATAACCTAGCTTCTAAAACATGGACGAGTTTAATCTAGTCTATAAGAAGGTTGTAGTCATGGTTATTATTGTTTTTGAATTAGATCGTGTGAGAGTGTTATCCTAAACATTGATGTCAAAAAATCTCACATATAGTCTAATCTATAAACAAGAGTGGATGGATCTCATTGTGGCATTTGAATCATCGATGCAAAAAACTCTTAAATAGTTTAATCCTAGAAACAATAGTGATCAAAATTATGGATTGTGAAATTTTGATAACATTAGATTGTAAAAATCAAGCTCAAGAAAATTTAGAAGCCTGAATCAACATAAGAAGAGTTAGAGATGGAAGTTCAAATCATGGAATGGTCTCTCTGCTCAAGAAAATATTGTAGCAAAAGCAATCAAAAGAATTGGATTAAGGGTACTAAAAGATCGTAACTTGGATTTGGAAGTGCTTCTTTCAACTTTGAATGTCTTGACTACTTAGCACTAATTGAAGGAACCTTATAGATCAATCTAAAGTTGCCATAAAGACAAATATAATTGAACATGCCTAAGAGCTTGGAAGATAATGATATGAAATTGTACGAGTTTATGGAAATAGCCATTCAAAGTAGTGTTAACGAAGAACTTGATTTGACCGAATGAATTTTGATTGCTAAAATAATTCAAGTTCAAAAGCAAACAATAACAATTGTATACGCTCATGCCACTCCCTCTCAACTTGATTCTAGATCCACACCGATTAAAGGAAGGAAACCAATAACTATTGAATTCAAAGGAAACTAATCAGTGTCACATCCCTCACCATAGGGGTAGCTATAACTATAGAGAAGATTTTAAAGATGGAGTTGATGTCAGTTATGGAAGTAGCAGTGCAATTACCAGTCAGAAATAAAATTCATGCTCCCATCAAATAAAACACACAGAAGTTGTTGGAAAAGATAGATAGAAGATAGCATGGCAATTAAGAGTGAAAAGGGTATCTTGCCATTAATAAGACATGGGCAATGGCTATGTAGGTAGTGCTGGAAGAAATGGACCTGACAAGTTCATTTTGTTTATTATTTATGCAAAACCAGTATATAGAAGCAAGGCTCGGCAATGAGAGTATTTACAATTTTTTTTAGAATATTTCCATATGGCGGAGGATATGCATACTCGAGATTAGGTGGAAAATGATATGCATACTCGAGTTGAGGCAAGGGGTTTGCCAACAAATTTAGGCTATCTCATGTTAATTGTTGATTCTCAACTTCTCTTTTCTAGCTAGACTGCACTTTCCCAGAAATTTTATCCTGTTCAATTATGATTTTCCTCAAGCAGTTGTGGCTTCATTTTCTCCTAAATCGACTAGATGCAAGTAGTATGGGTGTACATCAAATCAAACAGATAGAAAAAAAAGTCATTAGAAGAAAAGGGAAACCATTGAAACTATCTAGAACACATGTATGTAAAAATATATGGGAACATTCAGGAGGCATAAAAGTTGGGCAAAATCCATAGAGAAAAGACGTGTTCTCATGAAATACCAGAATTTCAGAATATGCACAAAATTGATTTGTTGAAAAGGTATAGAATCTTTCAAGCAAATACAATTGCAAGGAAGTAAAACCTAGACACTACCACCTTCGCCATCATCCTCCCTCCTTGTGTTGAAATGAGAGTTGTTCACAAAGCAGAAATGAAAGAAGTAATGGTAGCTGATTTTGCCTAGATGACATTGTTCAACTTGGGTGACAAAATCTTAGCTTGTTCGAAGTCGAGGGCCTCACAGAAGCGAGTTCCATGTGTTATATATTCCATTTGAAGGAATTAGAGAGAACAACTTGCAGGTTTGATTTTGAACTTGGCCCTCAGCAAGTGTATCAAAGTAGCGAATACTGTCACTATTCAAAATCATTGCAAGGAAGAATGAATGCAAAAAACCAACAAACCGACGAATAAAAAATAGTGGAAATTCAACGATTGGGATAGGTTTAATCATCTCGCATCCCCTCTCAAACAATCTACAACATCAATGCTCAAAGTCAGCTGCTCAACTTCAGATAGGAAATGCCTACGGCATAATAAATATTATAAAAAATATAATCTAATGGTGTATTTAGATTAAAACAACCCAACAACCAATAACAAAATCGGTTTCTAGTTGCTTTCAAAAGTGGTCAATTAATTAACAAATAATTGTCCTTACTCTAACTAATTAGTTAGTAAAACAATTATTTACTGATTAATCACATCTGGACAAACAGCTGTCCAAAGCTAACAAACTAACAGAAATTGCCTGTCACAATGCAAATATTCTTAAAAGTCTTATGGATTAAGCTCAACAGGATTCATAAGCTCACTAAGATCAACCTTTTCTTGTTATTATTTAATGCTCCCCAGTTAGTCCAACTATTAATTTATGAGGATTACTTTTCTAGTGTTATCTTTTATGTTGAACCCAAAATGAGCAAGTATCACTAAATATTCTTGTCTAGGTAGAGCTTGCAAGTCTCCTTGTTCCTTATTGGGTTTTGGCCTATCTAATAAATTATGTAACTACTACAACATTTTATTTACTATCATCCCAAAAAATATTTCTAGTTAGCTGTACCAAAAGGTTTGTGTTGAGGTCTAGATTTGACCTCTATCTTTTATGAGTATGTGGAGATTCACACAAGTATCTCCCATTTTACATAAATGATTGCCTCCCAAGCCTGTATTCAATATATAGGCCCTTCAACTAGTAAAGAAGGTTAGAGCATCATGCGTAGTAAAAATACAACCTCCAAACCCATGAAAATTAGTGAACCATACCTTGGAATCACCAAGACTAATTATTAACTTTGTAACAAAAAATAAGACCAAATAAGTAAGATTCCAAACTTTGTTTGAAGCATATGTATACTTATTGATAACCTATCATACCCATTCCATGAGTTGCCACTTTGGATCTTTGTTAGACACCAAAATGATCTCTTTTAATAAAAAGACAGTAATTTTTTCAGAAATATGCATTTATTATTTAATGGACTTAAATACCATACTTTAAGATTTGACTTGTTTAGGTGGCTCATTTGAAATTACACTAACTTTTCCATTATGACCCACCTATAAGTCCGACTCTCTAAGTTCAAATGAACCACCTAAACAAATAAAAGCTTAGAGCATGTTGTTTAAGTCAAACTATTTAAATGTATACAACAGTACTTTATTGCACACTTGATATTAGAGAAGAACTTTTTTTTTAGGGCGTAGTTTGCTATCTTTCTTCATTGCAAAATAGCATAAAATGACTGATCCAATCAACCAACATGATATCAAATAGCATAAAATGACTGATCCAATCAACCAACACTCTTTGATTCTAGTTTTACAATTGAGAATCAACATTGTGTTTCAATCCATGGAAGAGTAAATAAAATTGTAAAAATGCACAAGAATATAACAATCTAACCATAATTTTGAAAAGCGTTCATCTGCAAGAACATTTTGGGTCAGATCAGATTCATGGATGAATTTCATGAATTTAAATGGACTTCAATATCACACATTAAAATTTGACTTGCTTAGGAGGCTCATATGAAATTATACTAACTTCTCTAATCTACAACCTACCTATAAGTCTGACTTTCTAAGTTCAAATGAACCACCTAAACAAATAAAACCTTAAGAATATGTTGTGTAAGCCAAGTTCTGTTCAAATGTATACAACAATACTTTATTGCACACTTGATATTATAGAACTTTTTACCAATATGATAGCAAATAGCATAAAATGACTGGTCCAATCAACCAATACTCATTAATTCCAGTTTTACAATTGAGAATCGACATTTTGTTTTAATCTATAGAAGAAGTAAATGAAATCGTAAAATGCACAAAACAAAACATTCTAATCATTATTTTGGAAAGTATTCATTTGATTTGAGTCAAATTCGACTCACAGATGGATGAATTTAATAGATTAAATCCCATAACGTGAGTGATTTAGATACATACTTATTCAAAATGTTATAATCTGCTATATAAAAACAAATATGCAGATGTCTATGCATTCTCACATCATTTATAAACACGTTCAATCGGTGGAAGCAGAGGACATCTGCAGAAAGGGCAGGTATCCTCATTAACATCAATCCATTTATCCAAACAATTTCTATGAAATATGTGGCAGCAATTGTAAAGTTCTCGGATTTCGTCATCTTCTTCAAAAGATCTCAAGCATATCGCGCACACAAAATCCTCAGAAATCTTAACCAACTTGTCTGCAACATTTCTAAATGTAATGACAGGCAATCTATTTTTAATCATCTCACCTGAAGAAGATGCAGAAATGTCAGAGGGAATTTGTTGTAGTTCTTGCACCAAATAGATCTCATCCTCTGGGGGTTCGCTGAGGCCAAGAGCAGAAAGAAAGCAACAAAATCCAGTCTTTATATACAACATGGCCGATGCCAAGTAGAGCAGAACTCTGGGTATAGTGATATTACGGCAATTCACAGGAAATCCCATGGCAGAGGAATCCTTCAGAAATGTAGGATAATATGTTAGAAGATCAGCTTTTACTTATAGAGAAAGATAGAAAAAAAGAGAGAGTATTGTTCGTCAAACATTGTGAATATTACGTGCTCTGGCTTTTTCCGGGACGTCCTTAGGTAGACTATTCCTTTTCGAAGAACTCAATGTTCTTGCCCTCGTTCCAAAGCAGCAATTATTCTAATATTTTCAGTTTACCGAGTAAATGTTTACTTTGATTTTTTTAATTTATCGTTTACTGTGCATGTTTCAATTCTTGTTCTCACATAATCTTCTCATTACTAATTTTAAAGAAATAATAAAAATTATTATTAATATAAATTCATTAATAAATTTCACATATATCAATAGTTATTCATCTCTACCTTCATTAATTAGAATTTTTAGACTTTAATTGGAGGAGTTGTTCAACTTTATTGGTATCCATACCGCATGACTATTGGGACATTTCTAAATCTATTGGCAATTTTTGAGGTGGTTCTAGTGCACTGTTATTAGGGCATCTTTAAGTAGGTATCATGCAACCCTTTGAAATAACCACTTTTTGATGCTTGCACACATAACTGATCCCACAATGCGTTTTGTTACTACCCAAAAGCCAGAACAATAGCTAAAAGCAATTAAGTCGCATATGAAGATAACAAAACAAAATGTAGAAATCCAATGTTTTGTTTAGAGTCTCTCAATTAAGTCGCAAATGAAGATAACAACTATTGGCATCTTCCCTATCATTCATAATTTGATACATGTCTTAATTTCATTCTAATCATATTAAAACATTGTGGGACAATTAATATTTGTTGTTTGACTAGGTGGTGGCTGTCAATTTGCATTATTAATTTTTTATAATTTGCACGTCTCCTGCCATATTTTTTGGAAAAGAGGTAGATTGCATATACGACAAAACAGGATTTGCAGGTCGTCTTTTTTATTTTCTGATAATGACGTCACAGGGACGACGTAGTTGCAGCTGCAGAATTTCGTCACAATTAAGTTAGAGCTTTCGACAAAGGCTATGAATTTCAAATACAATACTATTGAATACGATAGATCCAGAGGTGATCAAGTTAGAGCTTTCCTTTATTGGATCAAATATGGTAATAAATTCTAGTTTTTTTCTTAAACCTCTGTGCATCAAACAAGTTAGGACTCAAATCAAAACCATTCAATATACTCATGTGGAAGACTTACTAACCACCTCGATATATCCAGATCTTTTTGAATTATTATAGGCTAGTTTTTCAAGTGTAGGAAGAGACCATTAAGAATGCTCAAACTCTACTACAATTCTTAGATATTGTTTCTTTCAACTTGAGCCACTTCACTCAAATAGCTTACGATTAACCATTTACTTTAGATGACTAATATAAATCTCTTTCACTTGGATGGATGACATCACATTGTGGAATATCCAAAATGATTTCTTTAATCTTTTTAACATCTGGATCGAAATCAATAGAATTTATTAACATAGATATAGCATGAAAACATAAACATACAACATATCACACAAAGAACACCAGATATGACGTGAAAAACCTAAGAAGGGAATTTAAATCATAGAGAATATTAGTTCTCAATACTAAACACCGGTTAAGGTGATTTTTACAAAAGGTGGCTCATTGCTAGAATGCTCACTGTAGGTGGGCTCACTACCCAGAAAAGACTCATTGCCAAAGAAAGAGAGAAAGAGAGAAATAATCCACCTCTGAAACACAATCTGCACAAACTAGACTGCTTCTGGTGCCTCAAAACCAACACACTCACTCGCATCACTAATAGTCCGATCTTTCCTTTCCAATCTTGCATATCTTCAAAACAATGTCACACTTTTTCTACATCTAACACAATTAGATTATCCTCATATATATATTGTCTTCTGGGAAGCATAATCTTCCAAGTCGGCCAAGAGATGGATCTAAAATAGGTCAACATTAAACATTCTAGTGGTGGGAAGGAATGAGTAGCAGACCACACCACAACACACATCAACGGTCAGATCAATACATTACAATCATGAAAAATTTCGGACCCAAAAATCATGATACACACACTACACCACAAAACGCTACACATCCTCGAATTCTAAACTCAATCTGGACCCAAACACCATCACCCAATGCAACAAAGATAAGAACGGGACCAAGATACACATGAATGCCATCGATCAACATCATATCTAGTAACTTGAAATATCCGAATCACCAACACATCTTTCAGAGCATCAAAGATTCGGGGAACACATATTTTGGATCACCAACACCAAGAACAACAAAGACATCAATGCCAACCGATATGTTGACATCAATGACAGCCACTTAACAACACCGTCTCATCTGCAACAATCACATTTGCAACACACATGTGAGTTCTTCAAGGCTACATAACACTTCATTGGTCTTAGCCTTCTCTAGGTATGCTAAGAGGCTTCTCAAAATAAGTCATAGGGACAAGTTATCAACCATGAAAATAGGAGGCTTCATCTTGGTCACATTTCTCGATGGTGAAAAAAAGTTATTTCCAACTTTAAGCCAACTTATGATCACAAATGAATTTTAGCATTTTCAATTGAAATTTATTTTTTCTTAACACGTTCTAGCTAGAGTCATTCTAACTAAACTAGACCATCACAACTTTTTCAAGTAGAAGTGTTCAATAAATACATATGTAGTATCACTTTCAAGAGACCAATTTATAAAAAGCTAATTTTATTTGAGACACTTGATGCTCTCACATGAATAAGATTTTTATTTTTTTTCTGTAGATCTATAAGTATAATTTATTTTTTTAAAATATTTTATTTAGTGCTTATATTTTTTATTGTTAAAAATTAGGCCATTCACACCAAAATTTTAGGTTGATTATCTTTTAAAAAATATACATGATACACTAAATGAGAGATTTCATGTTGAGAAAATATATTTCTTTTTGTTTTAGATAAATAGTTAAGACAAAATCTATGTATGATCAAAACAATAACATTTTCAATGTACACACAACTTTTAAGATTTAATACAGAAAAAATGAAGGAAAAAAAATGAAATTTATTATATAAAAAGTGACATCCCACTTAAAATTAGTTTTTTAACATTTTATTAGCAGCTAAATTTTAGCACCAAGTTCACAAAAATACATTCAAATTATTTTTAATATAAAGACGTAAACATAAAATACACTAAAGATATCTACTTTTTATTTATTTATATCATTTCAAAATTCAAAACATATATGTTACATTTTAGCTATTCATGTTAAAAAATTAGATGAGTGTTGCCCATTTCATTTGTAAAAGCAGAACACAAATTTGAACTTTCAATCTTAATACTTTTTACAATATAATGGCCAATGCCACAAGTGATGATATCCATCCACCATCTTCTTCCTTCTATTATGTATCCAAGATGATGAATTTTATTAAGAGATGACACATTCTTGATAATATCATTTGCATTTAGGAAGGTATAGAGAGGGTTAAAACTTCTTCATAATGCATCATATTCCTCACTTCGTGGATTTTAAGAAAACTTAAAATAGCATTTGATTGCATATTCTTTCTATTATTAAATCTCTAAGATTTAGAAATTTCTTTTTAATTAATCCTCAAATCCTTTTGTGGATGCTTTAGTCTACATTTTCATTAATATAATTATTTTCAATGGTTTAGGGCTTTTGAGATCCATAGAATGGTGTTTCCCGCTTTCTTTGTCTCTAAATGTTACTAAACCAAGGGCTATTGAGAAAATAAGTTCCTGTCAAAGATTGGACGAACATGGCAACAAAGTGATGACTAGTCAAATGTAATAACTGAAAGTAATTTAAGCTCTAAGTATAAAAATAGTGTGAACTGACAAAACTCATTTTAAGTTGTACCAATAAAGAAATTTTATTGTTCTTTACATCAAAGAGTCGAAATTGGTTATGCGAAAATTTTAAATTTTTTTGTATATGTTTAGTGCTATTGAAATTATTAAATTTTTTTATGCATTGCATATATTTCAGTTGCTCATCACTATATATCACCTATATTTAATCTGATTCATAGAAGTTGGACAATTCATAAATAAGTATTCTCGCACAATGTTAATGGATTCCTATAAAAATGGTTCCTTGCTTTATAAAAATTTGGAGCCAAAAGCCTTCTCCATCCTTGGTTCTCTTAGTATGGGTAGAAACACAATTTCTATATTTGCATCTTCGTAGGTTGTAAACTAGAATGAAATGTTATTTGATTTCAATTTGAAAATATCAAATGAAATAGAAATTAATGGGATATGAAATAAATTCAAATTTGAAGAAAACATGAGATCTAGATCTATGCCAAGTTAAAATATGAACATTAATATTAGATGTATGCTAAGTGAATTAAACATGAGAGCTTGGTACTTTAAAATAATTGAAATTGAAATAGACAATATAATCATAAGGACGTGTTTGGCTAAGAATATGAGATTGAAAGAGGAATATGAAAGGATAAAAGAAAGCTCCTAAAATTGATCTCTAACAAATGTTAGTGTTTAGGTTCAAATGCTCATGTCTAGGTTTGGGAACTAATATATGGGTTCCAAGTACTCATGTATAGTAATGGTCTCAAGTTTAATGATGAGGTTTGAGAAAGACAAGGATGAAACCTTGTAGAAAGAAGAAAAGAAGAGAATCCAAAATAAATTTATTTGATGTTGAAGTGGAAAGGTTGATGGAGGAGTAGTTGGTTGCACAAAGAAAAGAAGATGAAGAAGGGCCATTGGTGACACATGACTTTGACTTTGATAATTCTTATTATAGTGATTTGCTTGTAGGCATAGGTATCATTAAGTGATGGTATTCTATCTCAAAGAGTTTATTCTATTTTACATATATTAGCTATTAGCTATTTGAATACCTTGATTTGCAAATGTCTTCTATTCTATGTGGTCATTATTTCTATTTATATGCATGCATCTTATGAATATAGGAATAAACAGAAGTTATCCCTCTCAGAACATGATTTATAACTCATCATCATTTAATTGATGATTGAAATCAAATAGCATAATCTTACTCCTTATAACTCTTTTGAATACATCAAATAAGATAATTAATGCAATGTATATTCCCATGTTTATAGGAATGTGTTGTAATAAAGCAATAACAAGATCATCAAGGAACTTGATTGATTAAACCTAGAAATAATGAATCAAGCTTTCGTTTTAATCCCTGGAAGAGTAAATAAAATGCACAGAAATACAACAACCTAACCCTCATGAAATGATCAGTAAGAGTTATAATGCATACTGATTTCATCATCTTCTTCAAAAGAGCTCAAGCAACATTACGGTAATGTAATGACAGGTAACCTATTTTTAAGCATCTCACCTGAAGAAGAAGATGCAGAAATGGAAAAGGGAATTTGTTGTAGTTCTTGCCACAAATAGATCTCATGGGTATAGTGATATTACGGCAATTTACAGGAAATCCCATGGCGGAGGAATCTTCCAGATAATAGGCCGCTTCAGTTGTGCACATAAATGTATGATAAAATGTGAAATGATCTGCTTTTTCTAACATTGTGAATACAGCGTGCTCTGGCTTTTTCGGGACGTCCTTAGGTAGACTATTCCTTTACGTACAATTCAATGTTCTTTCCCTCATTCCAAAGAATTATCAAAGTATTTTAGGGAATTCTTTTAAAGGACCAAGTAAATGTTGACTTGATTTTTTATTTATTCTGAGCAAATGTGTATAATATTTCTTTTACCTATCACTCATAGGTGTTTCATGCAATTTGATACATGTCTTAATTTTGTATTTTGATCCATGTCTTACTCATGCACGTAGTTTTATATATAGTTGTTTGTTCTTTATATCTAATTTTGTAATTTTGTGGTCATTGAGTTTCATATTTTATTTTCGAAATTTTAAATTTGATTGATGGTCACTTTTATTTGCAAATCTTAAATTGATAAGCACAACTTTCACAAAATTTAATGCTACATGTTAGTATTTAAAGGGATTTAATTATATTCATTTCATTAGGCATCTTCTCAAGCATTCTCTCTCATCCTCTAGCATTGAAGGAATAGTTAATTGCATCACACTTGGATTTGGTGCTTTAAATAGAGTAAAGAATCTACTTACATCTCTAAGGGATGACCTTTTCAACCTAGTTGAACTTGTATCCTTTTGAAAAAATGATAGCCTATCCAAGGTATTTCTATATATCAATATCTCCTAAATTAGAAAAAATAGTAGAATAGACAAAGATTATTTGTGTGAGCAACGAAGTAGAGTTTTACCTTGCATAGGGTCAAATCCAAAACCATAAGACAAAATTTATGAGATTTATTATATTTTTAAGTTTCAAATCCAAAATTTATGATATTTCCATCAATTTTTCAGCTTTGAACCTCTCTATTGCCCTTTGCTTCAATGCTTTCACATTCTTGTTTCTTTTTCTATTAAGGACTGTGAGATTTGCACATAATTTGGTTTCATACCAATTATTTCACCGTACAACATGAGGAAGGTCATGATGGCACGTTCATATTAATTTCATTGTATTTATATCCTTCTATCATTTTCTCTAGTGATTGACCACTAATATTTTGACATTATAAATACTTATGTGCCTAATGATGGTATGAAAAGAATGGCATTATGGAGATGGTTTGCTAAGAACTTTCATTATTTTCATTCAGTTCATTTACAACAAATATAATATGGTAGAGGCTCCCAAGGGAAAAGAATGTAATATGCAAATGTGTTTGAGAGTTCAAGGTTTGATTCTATTTTTAAAACTATTATGGCTTGCAAGACTCATTTTTTAGTGGTAATTTTCTATTTTCAAGCCTTGGTTTACATACCTAGCCTCTAGTATACATTGGATAAGTCTATCAAACAACTTAATCATATCACCATTTATGAGAAACACATGTCCCAATTCTTATTCATAATAAGATATTGCGAAAAGTGCCTTTAGAGACCATTTTTCTAACCAAAATCTCATTACCTTTAAGTTACATGGGATAGTGACCCTTTGAAAATATTAAGCATGGGGTACTTAATTAATTGTGATGAATACTAAGAGGGGGGGCGAGGGGGGAATGAATTAGTATACCCAAAAACCTTACCAAACACTTAAGCAATTTTACTGCAGACCGGTATAGCCCTTTAAACAATAAACCGGTTAATACACAAACAAGACAAATAACAAATAAAGCATTCACCCACAATAACACAATCACCACAACACAAGATATTTTGACGTGGAAACCCAAATGGGAAAAACCACGGCGAGTAAAATTCACAAGTCTACTATCCACAAAATAGCGACTAGATTGGTTAACGTTAGACTGGTCAAGGCCTTACAATGTTCTTCTCCAGAACAAATCCTGTTAGGAATCCTGAGCTCTGTTAGGAGATAAGTCCTGTTAAAGGATTTTAGATCCACAACTGTGAACCACCTTGTTAGAGGATTTAGAATAGGCTTAACTGAGCGTACCCGGTTAAGGGTTTTTTGACTTGTCAAAGAGATTAGTAATCAAAAAGTGATCTAGAAAGTAGCACAAAATGCTTAGTTAGATCCTTGATTGCTCTCTGTTAATGCATTGCAACATTACTTCAGTCTTCTTTCATTCTCACGTTCAATCTCTATCGCAAGATACTTTTTGCAAAGACCTAATCTTCTAACACAACACACTCAAAACCCTAGACATTATGTCCTCATATAGGAATCTGATTTCATGTTGGTCCAATGAGATTATACTACAATTTCCTAGGTATAATGCATCTAGACACAATTTGTAACATGACACAAAATCATCGGATCGGTGTCGGTGGATGATAACTCATCACACTTTACAAGTTTTCCGGTTAACAAAACAAGGTATACTGATTACCAGTTTACACACAAAGATTGGTAAACTAGAACATAGTGCTCTGATCTTAAAAATATTGGCTGTCGCTTGGGGTCCTCGTATCGCTTGAAGTCCTCAGTCATGCTTTGACCGGTAAGCTCCTTTTGCAAACATTGATAGTCTTCTACAAACAAAGACTATGCATACATTGGCATATAATACTAGTTTGAACAATACATCACATGCTACTGGTTGAGAATAATTCATACAACAAATAAGTGTGTGTCCATCAATGACAATCACAACAAAGTACAAACATCATCAAAATGCCAACAATCTCCCCCTTTGGCATTGATGGCAACACTTAGGAAAATTTGACATCTAAGTGCTTACAAAACAAAAATGATGCCATAATCAAAATTACTCCCCCTAAGCATATACACTACTCGCTTTGCCAAAATTACAAGCATGTACTACTTCTATTTGCATAAAATTTTCAAATACCACTCCCCCTTTGCCAACAATGACAAAGTAATGCAAACATGCCGCAGAGATTTACCAAAATCATATTGCATAACATGAAAGCAGAGTATATGTTTATGACAATAATGAGTAAAAATTTTCAAAAATAAATTTAAAGTTTTTTAGAAATTCTTTCATGTTTGTAGACCAAGTATCTAGGAGTGAGGCACCAATTTCACTCTCAGTTTTCATCTGGAATGCTAACTCCTCCATGGCATCAATAGTGCTCAATTCCTGAGTGACAATAATGGCGTCCATGTTCTAGAAAACACTTTTGAAGAATTTGCAACTTAGGTAATAAAAGCAACTAAAGCTTCTGCAGATCTTGATTCCGCTTGCAGATCTCTTAATCAATCCTAGCAATCTGTTGCCTGTGAGTCTGTACAGTCTGTCCATACACTGTGAAGGAATCAATGGCACTTTGAAGTTCTCTATATACTACTTTAATTCCGATTGAAGTTGACCTTTCTTCTTCACAACATCATCACAGAATACATCGGGCTGGCAGATTTTGCTCAAAAGTTTATGTCCTTTAGCCATTGTCAGACTGATATCATCTCTTTGATGGAACAACTTGGCTCTGTCTTCGTTAAATTGCTTCACCAATGCAACTTTTAGTTCGTTTGAATGATTTTTCTCTGTAGTAGCCTGGGCAACATCTTCCAATGATTGTACTTGATCACCCACTATTGTGCATAGAAGCTTCAACTGGGCTAGTCAAGAATCGGTACCAGAAAGATCAATATCGGGGACTAAGGTTGAAAGAGTATCAACAGAAAGTTGAATAACATCATATCTTTCCTTTTTTCTTAGTTCCTCCAATCTTTCTTGAGCCATTTGAATACTTCTAAGTAGCTCATTTTCGTTTACAGATTTAGTGAGACAGGCAAGAGTCAATTCACTATGATCAGTGGTATCAACCTGTTTAGCTTGAACTTGATCTTCGATTGCCTTGGGAGTCTCGGGAGTTTGTCCTCCTTCCTTTGCTTTGATCTCTTCTTGTCTCTTCTTCTCTTGCTCGTCTTTCTCCTTCTCCTTCTCTGTTTTCTCCTTCTCTATTTTCTCCTTCTCCGCTTTCTCCTTCTCCTCTTTTTCCTTCTCCATTTTCTCCTTCTCCGCTTTCTCCTTCTCCTCTTTCTTCTTCTCCATTTTCTCCTTCTTCGCTTTCTCTTTTTCCGCTTTCTCTTTCTCTGCTTTCTCTTTCTCTACTTTTTCTTTCTCACCTTTCTCTTTTTTCGCTTTCTCTTTCTCTGCTTTCTCCTTCTTCGCTTTCTCTTTTTTCGCTTTCTCTTTCTCCACTTTTTCCTTTTTAGCTACCTCAGGTTTAGTACCTTTAACATCTAATGCATCCACATTGATAGGTTCATTTTTATCAGTTACTCTTTCTCCCTGATCATTGAAGGTTTCATCTGGTTTTGATTGGCTAGACACCTGCTCAGCTTGTAGATTTTCTTCAGACACCTTTTGCATCTTGACAGCTTTTTGAGCCTACAAATGAGTGTCCTTTTCTACTTCAAAGAATTTACCTCCAAGTAACTGAAGTCTTCTCTTTCTCAGGAAAAAGATCCCTTTGTATCGATCAAGAATAAAAAATAATTTAGAATTGGAAGCATCTGGGAAATATTGAGCAAGAATTTTTTCCCTAATTGCTTGCTCCTTTTCAATGACAATGCACCATTTATTGTCCAAAGAATCATACAAAGAATTAGAAACTATATGTTTAATGTCACTTGGAGACCAATCATTATCACATAAATACTTAATGAGTTCTTTCTCTACCTCCTACTTTTGAGTATCGTTAAGATCATCAAAATAATCTTTTAGATCATCAAGAATTTTCCTTCTAATATTCTTTATAATCCTTTGATAATGTGTCATAGGCTTGTAAGAAGCAACGTGTATATTTATCGGTGTAGAGGTTACAGTTGCATTACCGGTTAGCTTGGTCTTCTTACCCGATTGCCTCATCTTCTTCGTTTCAGCTTCCAGTTCAGTGTCTTCTGAATCCCGTGCTTCGTTCTTGGTTTTCCTCTTCCTCTCAAATACCTTTGGCAGAATAGCCTCCGGTTTCCTCTTGGCTAGTGACCTCTTGGTCACTTTTGAACTGGCAGCAGATGCAACCATTGCCGATATCGATGGCACAACTTTCTTCTTCCTCTGCTTCGGTACTTTAGTAGGATTAACCTTCTCAGAGTAGTTACCGGTCCTCTTCTTCTTTGGATCAAGCAGTGAAGCAAGTAGGGTAGAGGCATACCTAATAAGTATATCGTTCACCACTTCATAGCCCATAGGCTCAACTTCATCTTTTCTTGGCTCAACTGCTTCCATTATGCAATGATCCACTTTGATCGTGAAACAAATATCATCTTCATACTTCTTAACCAGGTCACCTAATAGCCTTGTTGTCTGGTTCATCTTTAATCTGAACTCATCAAAATACCTGTTCAGAGTCTTCGGATAAGTAGATCCCATTTCTTGCAGACTCTCCTTGATTTGTCTTGTAACCGGTAGGTCACTTGACCATTGAACATCACCAACTCCTAGAAAATACCCTTGAAAGTAGAAAAACAACCCAAGTAGTTGACCGAACTTGAACCTTAGTGCCTTGTCCTCTTTGATGGATTTCAAATTCTCCATGAGTTGCTTTTGCATGCAGGTACACAAGTCACACTCTGCATCTTCCTTGATCATTCGATAAGCCGCATTCACCGCAGCTGTAGGAACAAAATTCATCCTGCTGGCATAGAATACTCTATACCTGATCACCATGCATGCATACTTCACAAAGTCATCTCTTATTGTGTTTAGAGTCATCTCCTGCTTATCAGACATAGAAATAGTGAGCTCTTCCACTTTGGATTTTGTGATCTTACGAAGAACAGGGACTTCTCCAATATTGCAGAAACCGGTCACGACATGGATTGCCTTCGGTGTGATATCATGGGTTCGCTCAAGATACATCTTGTCACCATGAAACCAACTAAGAATAATTCTTATATGATCTTTTGTGAATTCCTCGAGAAAATATACTACATTGTGGAATTTCTTCTTCTCGATCACGCTGTACTCTGGTTTAATCTTCTTACCTTTTCCACAGAACAAACTCAACTGGGAGTGAATCACTAGAGACCCTAGGTCTTCCAGTCTGCAATCAATATAACCAGAAACATCCCCTTCGCCAATGACTCCGATGCGAATTTGAGATAGGGCATTGTATTTCAACTTCTTCCTAAGAGATTCAGATGACTCCTCAGGTGCGGAAGAACAAGAAGATACTTTGGATGTAGAGGCCATGTCTAAATAATTCCAAATGATAGTGATTCGATGAAAAATACCTTTTCACTCTAAACTAGGGTTCATCGATGTCGAGCACAACACACTTCTCCAAAATCTTTCTTTACCACTCTAACCTCCACTCTAGATAACTTGAAATGGCTGTTGGGTCTTGCACAAGATTTCTTTCTGGATTTCTTTGAATGCAAGATTGATCGCTTTTGTTGCACTACTCAAGTTAGACAAATGCTTCTTCAAAAATAGGTAAGTAAAAATGACTACAAGCGTCGCCTTTATACATGCTCCTACCTACCATAATAAATGCATTACCGTTAGGGTACAAACCCTAATTTTACCTTTTACCACTTTCTTTCTTCTGTCGTTCGACAGGTAACCAATATCGATAAAAACACTTTACCGATATACTCCGGGGGTCCAAAACATTGTTATCGATATGTCCCCCCTTAAGCTTTTCAAAGCTCAATTTTCCGATACAGGGGTCTCCACACTGGGTGCGGAAACTGGTACATCTTGTGGCTTCTCTTTAGATTTCTTTTTCCAATTTTTATTCATATCTGCCTGAACGGTTTCAACATCGACCTTTCCTTTACCTTCTGGGTTGACCGGTTTGTTGTTCGATGGATTCTGTCTTAGTCTGCATGCTCTAGCAAGATGTCCCGGTTTGTGACAATGATAGCATACCATACCAGGTGCTCTCCATGGTTCGGTGTTCACCTTTCCATTCTTTCTCCTACATGTTGCAGCAGTGTGACTGCTACCATGATAGATCACACAGGTTGCACGCCAACCATTTGTTGCTCCATAACCATTAGTCATAGGTTCTAGACTGGTTTGGGTTCCAGTTCGTAAGAGGTGCTTGGACAACTCCTTTTGATCTCGGTGTATAACCTCCAGGGTTGTTCATAACCGATCTGCACTCAAAAGATCTATGCCCAAACTTGTTGCATGCATAACAATGACCATTAAATCTACCAATTCTAGCCTTGTGGTTATACACATTGTTTTGCATGTAAGGGAAATTATTATAAGTCTTTCTCCTACATACATTGGTAGTATGTCCTTCCTTATGACAGTTAAAGCATACTGGTTTGAACTTTGACTTACTTTTTCTTTTGTTGTTGTTCTCAGGTACTGGTTTCTCTTTTGGTGCATCAATCTTGGTTCCAAAGGATTCACCTTCCTCATGTGTAGAGAAACCAATTCCAGTGGTATCCCTTGATGTCTTCATTGATTCCAGTTGTTGGTCTAGTTTTGTAGAGCTCAGGTTGAACTTAGCAACATCTCCTTCATCTTAGAAAGTTCTTTGAAAAGAGCTTCATTAGTCTTCATTAGGGTTTCATTTTGAGAGATGGTTGCATTGAGTTCTTCTTGCTTGCATTTCTTCTTTCTCTTCCTTACCTTCTTGCAGATAAGAAGTAATGGTACCGATTTCTTGATTCAACTTAAAGATCTCGTGCTCTTTGTCCTTCAGTAGATCCTCAACTTTTCTTTGGTTTTCTTGTTCCTGACTCATCCTAATGGTTAGTCCTTCCAGCTCCCTCCTCAGGTTAGTTTTGGACTCATTCAGTTTCTCCACTTCTTCGACTAGGGCATCCATGTCTGTTTCATCAGAAGAGTTGTTTTCAGTAATTTCCACCATTTTCTCAGCAAGTTCTCTTCTTTTGGCTAAAGAGGCTTTATACTTGACCTTAAGTTCATCATAGGCTCTCTCAGATTCAACCAGATGGTGAGTCAGTTCCCTCATGCCGTATTCCCCCATATCTCCTTTCAAGCGGTTAGACTTAAAGAAAGGTTGGCTCTGATACCAATTGATGAATACTAAGAAGGGGGGGGGGGGGGGGGTTGAATTAGTATACCCAAAAACCTTACCAAACACTTAAGCAGTTTTACTACAGACTGATATAGTCCTTTAAATAGTAAACCGATTAATACACAAACAATCCAAATAGCAAATAAAGAATTCACCCACAGTAACACACAATATATTTTGACGTGGAAACCCAAATGGGAAATACCATGGTGAGTAAAACTCACAAGTGTACTATCTACAGAATAGCAACCAGACCGGTTAAGGCCTTACAATGTTCTTCACCAAAACAGATCCTATTAGGAATCCTGATCTCTGCTAGGAGATAAGTCTTGTTAAAGACTACACTGTTAAAGGATTTTAGATCCACAACTATGAACCACCTTGTTAGAGGATTTAGAATAGGCTTAAATGAACCTAACCGGTTAAGGGTTTCTGACTTGTCGAAGAGATTAGTAATCAACAAGTAAGTGATCTAGAAAGTAGCACAAAATGCTTAGTTAGATCCTTGATTTCTCTTTGTTAATGCATTGCAGCATTGCTTCAGTCTTCTATCCTTCGCACGTTCAATCTCTATCGCAAGATACTTTTTGCAAAGACCTAATCTTCTAACACAACACACTCAAAACCCTAGAAATGATGTCCTCATATAGGAATCTGATTTCATGTTGGTCCAATGAGATTAGACTACAATTTCCTAGGTACAATGCATCTAGATACAATTTGTAACACAACACAGAATCACCGCATCAGTGTCGGTGGATGATAACTCATCACACTTTACAAGTTTGTTGGTTAACAAAACAAGGTATACTGATTATCGGTTTACACACAAAGACTGGTAAACTGGAACATAGTGTTTTGATATTAAAAAGATTGGCTGCCACTTGGGGTCCTCGTACCGCTTGAAGTCCTCGGTCATGCTTTGACCGGTAATCTCCTTCTACAAACACCGATAGTCTTCTACAAAGAAATACTATGCATACATTAGCATATAATACCAGTTTGAATAATACATCACATACTACTGGTTGATAATAACTCATACAACAAATAAGTGTGTGTCCATCAATGATAATCACAACAAAGTACAAACATCATCAAAATGCCAACAAATTGATCACTCCTTTATCATCAAGGAGAGCTATCCATCTCATCACTCATATATGGAACCTTATGCCACATTCTATAGTGGCTTTTAGTTGGACTAAGTGGTAGAATGTTAAGTTTCATTACACTATCAATTAATGTGGTAGTTAGAAAAGCAAGTAGGGTAGATGTACAACAAAGTTATTGTTGGCATTGTGTTGTCATTGATGTCAACCGGTATAGGATGGCAACTGGTATGGTAGATGTATGTGCAGGGTTGTCTTTGATGACAACCAATATAACTATCATGGATGTCAACCGGTAGTATGTGCAATTGAGGCCAACCGATATGCAAGCTAGAGTCACCGATATATAAGTTGATGTTGGGAATGAAGAAACTGGTCCCCAGTAAACAAGTGGATGAACATGTTAGTATACATGTTGGTACTAACCAGTATGATGATGACCGGTAAGACTACAGAGTGAACAGGTCACTGATATGCTAGTGTGATACCATCTAGCAGGACTCCCACTGGTAAATGATGTTGTCCCTGGAAGAAGAGAAGACTAAAGAAGGAATGTTGCCTGAGGTTTGTAAGGTTGTTGCATCTACTCAATAACAGGGAAGTCACACCATTGGACAACAGGTGACATAGATCCTCTCTCACCTGTGATTGGCAGATTGTGAACCACGGTGTATCTACCTCCACCGACCAAATGATGTGTAAGTCTCCAGCTTTTGAGATCAGAGATGTGCACTTGATTAACAGAGTAAGTAGATGAGCTACTGGAACAAACAAGGAGTGATGAGTTTGTCACTTTGACAAACAGGCTAAGAGGAGAACCTGTCAGATTAAGGAGAAGGAAAGATTCAGCTACAGAAAAAGAGTGCAATTGGAATGCAGATGCAGATTGATGCAATGACAATTGAAGACTATTTGCATGATGTTGTTATGCATGTTACCGACATGAAGGAAAATGTAGTGTCCACCAGTAAATAGAGCTACCGGTATGCAAGAAAATGCATGAGTGAAAGGCTCTCATTAGATGAATATGAACATGCTGATTTGTAAGGACAATGATCGATCAAAATGATACACTAGCAACACAAAGATGAGAACCGGTATGTTTGATGACTGAGTTGACATGATCCACCAAAACAAGGAAGGTGAAGGTATGAAGGTTTACTGGTAAGGAAAGATATACCGACAGGGTTAGAGAACCGGTAGGCAAAGAGGGACCGGTAGTATGAAGCATACACCGGTTGTGCGTTATTGGTCAGTGACCAATTTAGACTGACATAGTGAGCCAATGTGGATGTTGCCAAAGGTGCCATGTGGAGTCGAGGTGGTGGACATGCATGAAGGGATAGATGGAGTGTGCACCGATGAGGTAGTTACAGATTCGATCAATATTAAATACAGACCTCGTAAATCAAGGGATGTATTGCAGAGGTGTGCGACTCGAGGAAGATTGAATAGAGGTGATCGATGGGATGCATCGATCGATGCAGAGTGTCTAGGTGTAGATCAAAGTTGGTGATGCAAACCGCCAAACCATTTATGGTGATTCACCAAGTCCCAATCCGATGGACTATTCATGTTTGCTAAGTATAGAAAACATGCTTTGGAAGAAAGGAGGTATGGTGTAAATGCTCGATTTCTTGTAGGTTATTGATCTTTGTGCATAACAAGATTTGTCTAGATCTGACACTCCTCCTGATCAGTGGAAGAAACCCTAGTGCACCAATATTTTGAAGTTGTGTTTTGGCAGGAAAGCTCTGCTATAAGTATGTAGGCAAAAGACCAGATTGATTAATGCTTCCAGAAGGTGTGATGCTAGTTGAAAGAAAAGAGTCGATCTAACTGAGAGAGTGAAACAATTGAGAATTTGGAGGTGGAACCGGTAAGAGGTTTGAAAGTAGTTTAACCTGTAAGGCTAAGGCAATTGGTAAACTATTATAGAGTTTAACAGTAGGATAAACTGGTAAGGTTTGCACCAGTAAGAAAGAGGAAGAGAGTGAAGTAGACATAGAGAGTGCAACATGCAGAGAGAGTGATGAAGGAGATCCAACAAGGTGAAGGACAAAGCAAATTTTAACTAGTATTGTGGAAGTAACCGGTAACCAGGTGTAAAGATAGACAACTGGCAGATCCTGAACCGACTGTAAGGAAACAACAACAAGCTAAGAAGAGAGAGGAAGAGAGTAAGAAGAGATCAGACAAGGAGGAGGTAGTGTGATAGGTAATAGAAGTGAACTAGTGAGGCAGGGGAGTGTGAACCGATATAGAGGAGGTAGAGTGGAAGACAAAGAATACTACCGGTAAAGCTGAGTAGGAGAGAAACCGGTAGAGAGAGATTGCTTGCAGATGTTACAGAACCCATTTGTAACCAGGATACAACTATTGTGTTATTTTGATATAATGTATTATTGTCACTGAGTTGGAGCTCGATGCAAGGGTTGGTGCTCCTTCAGGTTAGTGCCCATAAATCTGTAGGGGTTGGTGCTCCTTGGGTTGGTGCCCTAAATAAGTAGGGGTGGTGCTCCTTGGGTTGGTTCCCTAAATGTTGTAACCAATGTTTTCATTGTGAGGCTGGATTGGAGCAGTAGACTCTAGCAACTTTTCTCACCATGGTTTTTCCCATCTTGGGGTTTTCCTCATATATACCGATGTCATGTGATGTGCCTTTGTGTGGTTGCATTGCTAATCGGTACTCACTCTTAGGATTAAAAGGACCTGATAAGAGTTTGGAAACCACTTATTCACCCCCCTCTCAGTGGTACATTGTGTTCAACAATTATTAATGTTTTCACCAAGGACATCATGAGGATTTCCACTCCATTGGAAAGAAACCTTCTAACACATAACTCCATATTTTGAATTCTTAGTTGAATCCCATGTCAAGGCTATTGAATTTTATAGATCCAAAGGTGATCAAATTAGAGTTGCCTTCATTGGCTCAAAGTTGGTAATGAATTCTCTTTGTTTAAAAAAATATCTATGCATAAAAAACATTTATAAATCAAAACAAGGCCATTCAATGTACTGATGAAAGGATTACTATCGTTTGAGAAAGATATATGATATCTTTTTGAATCATTATAGGGTAGTTTTTAGAGTGTATAAAGACACCATTGAGCATGCTTAAGCTCTACTATAATTCTTGGATGTTGGTCCTTCCAACTTGACCTACTCTACTCAAATAGCTTATGATTAACCTCTCACTTTTATATGAACTCTATCCATATCTATGCAAATAGATAAATGTGTCTCACTTGGATGGCATTATGAGTTAATTTACATTAATTTTCACTGGTCTTAGTGTTCTCTAGGTCTACTAAGGGGCTTCTCACAATAAGTCACAACGAAAAGTTATCAACCATGGAAACTTCATGCTTGTTGCATTACTCAAGGGTGAAAGTTCAAAATTATGTCCCACTTTAGGCTAACTTATGATAAACAATTAATTTAAAGCTTTTCCAATTGAAAGTCAATTTTGGGTGAACATATGTTCTAGCTAAATTCATTTCTAGCTAAACTTCATCTAGGTCAAAAAAATTCCAACTAGAAGTGTTCAATAAATACATATGCAACATCTATTTGGGGTCAATCTACTAGAAAAATAAAATTGTTCATTGTAAATTTTATGTTCTCACTTAAATAACATTTAAAAAAATCTAAAATTAACCTTTTATAGATTTATAAGGGTAGTTTATTTTTTTAAATATTTTAATTAACAAATATATATTTTTAATTAAAAGTAAGTTGTTAGTACCAAAAGATAAGGTTGATTATCTTCTGAAAAATTACTAAATATCATTAAAAATATATGATGCACTGGAGGAGAGATTCCATGTTGAGACAATGCAATTTTTTATTTAGATAAATAGTGAAGACAAAAATTAATATATGGTCAAAATAGTTACGTTTTGACTACATACAAATTATAAGATTATTTTAAAGATGTCTTATGGAAATAGAAAAAAAATAATCAAAGCTTTAATGTTTCAAACTATTAATAAAAAAAATGAAGGAAAAAAATGAAAACTATTATATGAAAAGTGACATCCCATTTAACCTCAAAATTTTAGCATTTTATTAGTAACTAAATTACTATGTCAATTTTACATTAAAATACATTCAACTAATTTATTATATAAAAAATACAAACATAAAATATTTAGTAAAAATTATACATTTTATTAGTTATACATCATTTCAAAATTCAAAACATATATGTCAATTTATATTTATTCAAGTTTAAAAATTGGATTAAGGTTGCTCATTTCCTTTGTAAAAGTGGTAGACAACTTTGTACTTTCAACCTTAGTGCTTCTTACAAGATCATGGTGAAGGCCTTGGTAATTTGCATCCATTGTCTTTTTCCTTTCATTATGTGTCTAAGAAGATGGGTCTTTCGAGCATTAAGAGATGCATTCTTAATAATACCATTGTCATTTAGGAAGGTAGAAAATGGGCTAGCACTCATTTATAATGAATCAAGTTCCTCACTTGTTGGATTTTCAAGAAGATATTAATTGCCTTGAATGATTTTTTATTTTTCCTATTCTTAAAGCTCTAGGGTTTACATATTTCATTTTACTTGATTCTCAAACCATTTTCTTAGGTACATTTTTAATGGTTTAGGGCTCTTAAGATCCATATAATGGTGTTTCCCAATTTTTCTCTATCCTTCCATGTGCTTGCAATGGATGCTTTGACCGATGAAGGACATATCCATTGTCTCTATGACTCAACATATTATTGAAATGACTATTTTTCTAGGAAATGAAATATGTACTAATGTGTTACAACTATATTTAGTTATTTTTTTAAAATATGTTCTAATCTACTTTAAAACTTGATTCATTAAACATAAATAAGTACTATTGATATCAGATTTATGCTAAGTTAACTAAACATGGGAGTCAAGTATTGAGAATTAATTGAAATTGAACTATTCTACTAGAAATAGAGAATATACAATTAGAAAGACATGTTTGGCTAATAATATGATATTGAAAGAGGACTATGAAAGGATAAAAGTCTCTTGGAGTTGAACTCTAACAAATGTTAGTGACATGGTTCAAGTGCTCAAGTATATGTTTGGGCACTAATATATGGGGTCCAACTACTCATGTATTGGTGGAATGTTGGTGTCTTCCAAAAATACATATATTTTTCCTATGAAATTTCTAAGATTTCATGAATGTTGACATCATGACTTTTGAGAAACACATGTTGCACCTTGTATGTAATGAGATATTTTTAAAAGTGTCTTTATAGATCATTATCCATAACCATAGTCATGACACCTTCCAAATTGGATAAGAATGACATTTTCCAAGAGCTTTTTTTATGTTTTTGGATTATGTAGATCGATATTTGAATGCTTTTGGTATTTTTTTCAGGATCATATTTGAATGTTTTTGGTTGATTTTTTCAGGACTTTTTGCAGATGTTTTTGATTGATTTTTTCAGGATCATATTTGAATGTTTTTGGGATTTTATGGTTCAAGACATTATATGAATGTTTTTGGTATATTTTAAGTTTTCACTGTTTTTGGATTTTGAGTTTTTCATTGTTTTTTGGATTTTTTTAGGACTTTATCTGATTTTTAGGACTTTTTTTAGGACTTTATCTGATTTTTAGGATTTTTTTCAGGACTTTATCTGATTTTTAGGATTTGTTTTTAGGACTTTATTTGATTTTTAGGATTTTTTCAGTTATGCCCCCAGTGTGCAGACTTGTATGACATGATGATCTGTATGTGGAGACAAATGAATTTTTGACATGATCTATGTGAATGCAATATGCAAGACAAAGATGTATTTCCTATTTGAACAAGGTTGATTGTGTTTGTTTTAGCAGTTGTAAAACACCAATTGAAACTGGAGATGCAAAACATTTCATAGATAAGCGGTCAATCGATCTCTATGGCCCTTTAGAACTTTCATCTCAACAAACTTAGTGACTAGGATTTACAAATGGAGACACGGAAAAATTCCCCATTGATTCTTGAAACTTTGATCTTCTTTTGCCCATGTGTGTGCAAATGCGTTAATTCCTGCTCTTATGTTCACTAAAGATCCTTAGCATCCTATATGACTAGCTACATGATTTTTCTAACTTCAAAAGCATCCTAAATAAAGCCTCGCTGCCAGCAAGCCTTAAGAGCTCCGATGAGGTTATAACCTATAATTTCTCAAATATTGCTCCATTGCCAGTAGGCGTTCATAGCCCTGATGCAGTTACTTGTATGTTCCCATAGTCAAGCTTTTTATCGCATTTTGTATACATGATATTTCAGTTATATATCATTGCTCTATTTGCCTTTAGATGGATATTTGGCATAGCTCTTTTTCTCTTTTTTCTTTTCTTGCCTTGACTTGTATGTAATGAAATCTACTTGGGTGTGATAATTACAGCGGCGCTGAAGTAGAATTTTAGATTTTTCACTAGTCATATGATCAACTAGGTGTCTAGAATGAATTAGAGATCTTCTTAATGTGTGAGATATAGCAATTGATAGATTGTGGGTTAACAATTCTCAAATAGTGAAATCACTACCCAACCATAAGTAAAGCGTCATCACAGGGTAATGTTGAGAACAAATGACCTTAGAACCTCAAAGACTTCATGTTCGAATATCTAAGAAAGGAAATGACCCTTGTTTTCCTTAGATGTAAACGAATGATAAAATCGAACAATTGCCTTATTTTATTGATGCTTCTATATGAAAATGTGGAAAGTTTTAAGAATGCGATGCATCTAAAAAAAAGAAACTACATGTAATGTTATGTTTTAAATGATATGATATGCAATGCGGAAAATAAAACCTAAACTAAACAACCCTTAGGTATAATATCACTTAAGGTGCATGCTGTTCATAGGGTTAGAGATTGGATCTCCCTCCATGGTAGCCAAATTATAGGCTCCATTGGCTATGACCCTTGTTATAATGAAAAGACCTAACCAGTTAGGTTCGAATTTCCCTGACCTTTCTCATTTTGCTAGGTTCCTTTGATTCTCTTTAAGTACTAGATCTCCCACTTGAAAAGTTCGTGGGCAGACCCGTTTATTATAACTTCGTCTCAGTCTATTTTGATATCCTTGTAGATGGTTAAACGTTGTTTGTCTTTTTTCATCAAGGGTTTTGAGTTCTTGTAACCTTGCTACCTTGCTACCCTATAGTCTTCCTCTAATATGATGTTTTGTAAGTAGACTCTTAGAGATGGTATTTCTATTTCAATGGGGAGTGTTGCTTATGTCCCATAGACCAAGGAATATGGTGTTTCTCTTGTAGGTGTGTGTACTCCTATTCTGTAGGCCCAAAGAGCAGGATTTAACTGGAGATGCCAGTCCTGTCCTGTTTAAGTGACTACTTTCTTAAGAATTTTAAATATTGTTTTATTTGTAGCCTCTTCTTGCCCATTACTTTGTGGATAATATGGCGTGGCAAATCTCTATTGTATGTGGTATTTGTCACACAACTCTTTCACTTCCTGGTTTTTAAATGGATGCCTGTTATCTATAACAAAGCACATTGGAATTCCGTATCTACATATAATGTAGTTGAGCATGAATTTTGCTATCTGCTTTCTAGTGGTGTATGTTAAAGGAATCGCCTCAACCCACTTAGTAAAGTATTCAATGGCTATCAAGATAAACTTGTGCCTATTACAAGAAGTAGGGTTGATTATACCCACTAGATCTAATCCCCATTGTGAAAATGGCCACGGTGATGTGATGGGTTGAAGATCTTGTGCTGGTGCATGAATAAGGTCTCCATGCATTTGGCATTGTTTACACTTCTATACATACTTGTAAGCATCTTTTTCCATTGTTGGCCAGTAATACCCTGTTCTCAGCAATTTCTTTGACAATGGCGGACCACTTTGGTGAGCCCCATAGATTCCATCATGGACTTCTTTTAAAGAAAGGTGTGCTTCATTCTCATCCAGACATCGGAGAAGAGTTCCATCGAAACCCTTTCTATACAAAGTATTAGATATAATGGTGTATCTAGATGCCTGACGAATAAGGTCTCCTTTTGATTTCTGGACAGATCTAGTGACATGTATTGGGTGTGTAAATATGTATATATTTCATTGTACCAAGGTGATTCTGGACCCACAATTGCACATACATAGTCTGATAAGGGACTCTCATATGCAGGTAGCATTAACTGTTCTATGATAAACTCAAACTATGTTTCGTTAGCAGGCATATTTAGAAGAGATCCTATGGTTGCCATTGCATCTACTGCCTTGTTTTGTATTCTTGGGATTTGTTCAAAGGTAATTTTTCTGAAGTGCTCCTTGTAATCTTTGACCAACTTCTTATAAGGCATGAGTTTGTCATCCTTCGTGTTGTAATCATCATTGACCTGGTTTACAATCAACTGCGAATCACCATTGACCTGTAACTCTTGTATTTCCCATTGTATGGTTGTACGAAGCCCTATGAGGAGAGCTTCATATTCAGCCATATTGTTGGTGCATGGGAAATTGATCCTAAAGGACTTGGGTATAACACCCCCTTCAGGAGTAATGAAGAGAATGCCTGCTCCAGATCTGTGACTTGTATATGACCCATCAAAGTATAACTTCCACATTACTGAGGCAGTTAATGTAAACACAGATTCATCTGGAAAATCTATCAGCAATAGATGACTGTCCTATATAGGAGCCTCTAATAATTGATCTGCTATGATTTGTTCTTTGATGGCTTTTTTGTCTATGTATTCTATATCAAACTCGCTCAAGATCATAACCCACTTAGACAATCGCTTGGTCAATGTTGCTCTGCTCAATAGATACTTGAGTGAGTCAAAGCGTGCAATGAGTTGTACCTTATGACACAACATGTAATGTCTGAGCTTTTGTGATGTAAAGATTACTGCTAAGCATGCTCACTCTATGGGGGTATAATTAAGCTCATAGCCGATCAGAGTCCTACTTATATAGTAAATGACTCTTTCTTTTCCATTTTTGTCATGCTGTGCCAATAGAGTTCCTAGAGCTGAGTTCGTTGCTGATATGTATAGCAATAGAGGTTGTCCTGGAGTAGGCGATATTAACACTGGTGTGTTCAAAAGATAATCTTTCAAAGCCTGGAAAGTTTCCTGGCATTGTTTTGTCCATTTAAAAGTAACTCCTTTCCTGAGTAAATGCTGGAATGGATGACATTTATCTGTCAACTGTGCTATGAATCTCCTTATGGATTGCAATCTTCCTTGTAACCCTTTGAGCTATTTAAGTGTTGACGGAGGTTGCATATCAATGATTGCCTTGACCTTGGCAGGGTCTATTTCAATTCCTCTGTTTGATACTATAAACCCTAACAGTTTAACTGCTATTACGCCAAACACACATTTCTTCAGGTTTAATATGATATTATATAGTTCCAATTGATCAAATATCTGTGTAAGAACTGCAAGGTGACTTTCTCTAGTTTTTAATTTAGCCAATATGTCATCCATGTAATCTTCCACTATGTTATGGATCATGTCATGAAACAACGTTGTCATGGCTCTTTGGTATGTTGCTTCAACGTTTTTAAGACCAAATGGCATCACATTCTAGCAGTATGTTCCCCATGGGCATGTAAAGGCCATTTTATGTTGATCTTCTGGTGCAATTTTAATCTGGTTGTATCTTGAAAAACCATCCATTAAGGATAGCATCTCATTTCCAGCTGTTAGGTCAACTATCATGTCGATATTGGGTAACGGGAAGTCATCCTTAGGACAAGCTTTATTTAGATATCTAAAATCAGTACATATTCTTATGCCTCCCGTGGGCTTAGTCATAGGTACCAGGTTCGATATCCATTCCGCATAGTCAATAGGTCTAATAAAACCTACATCCAACAACTTTTGTAGTTCTATTTTAACCAGTAATGCGATACTTGGATGCATTTTTCTCAACTTTTTCTTGTAAGGTTTAACTCCTGGTATCAATGGTAAGTGATGTAACACTAATTTAGAGTCTAAGCCCGACATGTCTGAATAGGACCAAGCAAAGTTGTTAGGTCATTTCTTGAAAAAATGAATGAATTTGTCTTTTTCTTCTTTGCTCAGTGATTTTGCTAGATGGATGTTATGTACAACCTCCCCTTCTTTTATGTTTACTTGTTCTGTTTCCTCTGTAAGTAATGTTGAACTTTCTCTTTGCATAGGAAGATTACCCAAGTCACTTGTGTCATTATGGGTGGTTTGATCCTTATCTTCTGTTGGAGAAGTACTTTCTTCTCCAAAGTATGCCGTTCTATTCAGGTCTATAGCAAACCCTGCTTTATGATCACCTTGTGGAAATCCCTCTCTGACTCCTAGAAAGTCTGAAATGGCTTCATTGTTTTCAAACCAATCCAGCGTTGGTCTTCCTTCTTTCCCCCAATCAATCAAGTGTGAATGTACTAGGGGTAAATCATTACTCCTTTCTTTAGTAGACTAGGATAACATGAAGACTTGATTGTTTGACTGGCTTTGTGTATCTTCATCATGTATAAGCCTTATTTGATTCCTTAATATTATACTTTCTGGTGGGCTAGAATCATGGAGTGATAAGAATTCATAATCATGAGAGTCTATCTTACTTTCAATATATGTTTCATCATATGAGTTATCATCACTTATTTCTTCGTGTTCCTATCCCTGATTCTATTGTAGATTGACTGGTCTTCTTTGCACATTAGTGACCCTTCCTAAGCCTGGTATAAGACTTTGCAATCTTTCTTCATTTGTTTTGTTAGGTTGAGCCTAAGTTGCTTCTCATGGTAGAAGTAGTGACAATAACCATGGGTGTGATTCAGGTGGTGGGGGTAATCCTGCATCTATTGCCACATTAGCCTGTACTGTTGTGTTAATAACTGCATCATTTTGTAACTTAGTGGTAGGTTCTTGCAAGAGTTGTCTCATGTCTTCCCCATCTGATTCTGCACTTGGTGATGTAGGTACTTGATTACTCATTTGAGATGAAGATGGAAGCGCCTGTGTGGAATAATTCATGTGTGATATGTAATCTGTTGTTTTGCTTGGTCGATTTAGTATATCAAGAATATGCTATCTTGCTTCGGTAATATGTTGTACATGCTTGTATCCCAATCATTGATTCCCTAGATTATCATTAGGAACAACAGGTTCTAGTCTTCCTTGTTTCTGTAACCCAAGGTCTGTGGCACCCTCATATCCATGTCTTTGGAGTATTTTGAAGTCATTTCCATACTGATCTATGTGTATTTTGGGAATTGTCATATGATCTTCTTCTCTATATATCCAATGGTTAACATCTTCGTTCAAGGATTCTTCCTGTAAGTCACCCCATCTAATGAAAGAGCATGAATCTGTGTATTTGACAATTTCTTTTCCTTTGTCCTATTTTTGCACTGTATTTTGAGGTTTCCCAAAGGACTTAGGAGAAAGAGACAATTGTTTCCCACTTAAGGTATTTGCAATAGAGTACTCCACAACCCATATCCTTTATTTGTAAGGAGGATGTTGTAGGCATATCTTTTTTTGTTTTTGTGATCTTTAATGTTTCTAGCTGTGTAGTGAGAGGTGTGGCCTGATTGATAGGTATCTAATTATCCACACTGTCTTTCAGATAATTATAATGTTGGAATGGATTTGGATCACCCTTTATGGTGATTTCAATAACATTATATGGGAATTTGACACACTGATAAAATATGGATGGTATTGCTTGCATGGTGTGGATCCATGGGCGGCCCAATAAAATGTTATATCCCAGCTCTCTATCCAAGAATTGAAAAGCGACCTCTGTTGTTATTGGTCCTACTTGTACAGGTAATTTTATAATGCCTTTAGATGGACATTCTTCATCATCGTAAGCCTTGATATTTATCCTTTTAAAAGAATCAATGTGAAGTTCAGAATATCCTAGTGTTTTGACCAACTTTAAAGTACAAATGTTGAGACCGGCTCCCCCATCTATGAGTACTCTTCTAATTCTTTTCTTATGAATTTAAGCTTCTAGATGTAGTGGGTCATTATGAAGCAATTTATCACTAGGAATATCTTGTTCTGTGAATGCAATAGGTGTGCCTTGTGTCAGATTTCCTACCATAGACTAGAAGGCATTTTCATCTATATCTTTGTCCACTACTGAATCTTGAAGTGCTTTGTCCAGTATAGCTCTATGATTGGGTGAAATACACAATAGTTCAAATAGTGATATCTGTGCCAAAGTTTTCTTAAGTTGCTCAACTACATTGTAAGTCCCTACCGCTGGTGGTTGTGGTATCCCTTGTAAAGTTACCTTTGACCTGCGAGTAACCACTGCACAGTCTCTATCTCTGGGAGTAATTGTGATTGTAGCAATTGTATCATTTGTATCATAGGCTATTTTATCAAGATTTATGTTAAATCCCTCTTCATAGTCTTGATGTGTATGTTTGACATCCATAATATGTTCAATGAGTTCATCTTCAAACCAACCTAAGTGAGATGGTTGATCATGCCCCCAGTCTCTAAACAAAGATTTGTATCATCATCGTACTTTGGTGCTTTGGAAACCATGCAAATTTGGTTGTCATCTCTACGAGTGTCTTGATATTGGTCCTCTTGATTAGGTGTTTCTTGTTTATCATTGTTTGTTGTATCTCCTGAGCTAATGGCATGAATAGTGTAGTCGTATGAGACCTTTGTGTAGTTAGCCGTATTGTCTTGTGTACATGATGTGGTAGCTTTTCCCTTGTCATACTTAACAAAAGGATCCTTAAAAATCATATGATTTGTGTTTGCTGAGGTCTTATCGGTATCAATTGTGATGTCCCCTTGGTCTATCATATCTTGGACCAAGTTTTTCAATTTGTAGCAACTTGCCGTTTTGTGACCTTTAGTCCTATGATAATTGCAAAAATCATTATCATTCCACCATGTGGGTTTGAAAGGACCTGGTTCATACACTCTTACTTCAGGTAAAGTGATCATGTTTGTCTGTATTAACTTTTTGAGCACTGACTCAATTGGTTCTCCTAAAGGTGTGTAATTTCTTCTTGGAGCGTTTACCCTGGGGTATCTTGTGTTTGTGTTTTGCGTAGCATTTACATTTGCTGATGTTGTGTTATTTCTTGTATGTGGATTTTTTGACTGACTCGTTCCCAAAGACAAAATGGGTTGAGTTTTGTTTATCATTCTGGCGTCTATAATACCATCATTGGTCACATTTTTGTTTTTCGACCAAAACTTAGATTTGTCATTGTTGTTGGTGTTGCCATACTTAACAAGACCTTGTTCTACTAATCCCTTCTCACATTTGAGAGCCTTTTCTGTGATTAGTTTGAATGTGGTTAGACATTGCATTTGTATCGGATATTTAATCTTAGGAATCAAATTTTTTGTAAACATATCCACTTGCTCTGTTTCTGGGGTAATTGTCTTGCACCTCCTATAGAGAGCCCTCCATTGTTGTATGAAGGATGCAAATGTTTCATTCTTGTATTGTTTAGCGGCACATAAGTCCATCAAAGTAATCAGGGTGTCAATGTTGTGCAATAATTTTGCTATAAATTGTTCAGCTAATTCTCCCCATGATGTGATGGTTGGTGGTAAATGTGAAAACCACTCTAAAGCCGGACCTCCTAGACTTTTAGGAAATAGACTCATTAGATAAGTATCTTCCGAGGCAACTTGTATACATGCCGTAAAAAATTCTCTGATATGATCTCTAGGATCACCCTTCCCTCGATATCTATAAAATTTGGGCGTTTCAAAATGTTGTGGGAAAGGTGGCATGTATAATGTGTGATCAAATGGATAAGGACGTAGGTCCTGCATTGTGTAGCTCTTTTTATCATTACCAGTTTGCAAGGTTGTCATTTGTTGTTGCAAACTCTGTATTTGTTGTGTCAGAATATCTATTTGTGTCAAAGGTATACCTTTTGTTTGTGTATGTCCCACAAAAGGATTCGTGGTTGCATAACTAGGAGGTTGTTGGAAGGTACCAAGATTATAACCTTGTGTGTTGTGCATTCCGCTAGGTACTGTGAAATAGCTGATATGTGAACCCATGTTTGGTTGAGTTGTACTTGTTGTATTGGCAATACCTAGATTTTCATTTTGTTGACTATATGTGGATCCCATAGAATAGGAAACTGGAGGTTGGGTTACACTTGTTGTTTGTGTTTGAATAGGTGTGGAGACACTTGATATTATCGGTATGCTCTGTGATGGTATACTAGCATTAATCGCTGGGGATGACACACTTGTTTGAAAGTTTGCATTTGTGTTGACATTTGTTTGGATAGGTACATTTTGAGGAAAATTGGAGGTCATTGCTTGTATTTGTGCAAGGGTGGTGTTTGACTGTTATCTTGACCTAAAGTTTTTCCTGGTGGTAAAATATTTGTGACATCAAAATCCTCAGGTAGTTTTGCCCCGTTTTGTATTAATAGCGAAAGATAATTGTCCCTATTGCTATGTATAAGTGCATCTAGGATCATGAGGACATGTGGGTCTTGTTGCGTAGATTCAATTTCTTCCTTTGTCAAATGCTGTTGTAACTCGTTTATGGTGGACATTGTCTGTGTTCTTGAGTTTTGACCTGTTGACATGTCCATGTTCCAAGTAGGGTTTATAAACTGTGTCTTGTTCAGGTCCATTATTCCTTTCGCTTTCTGCGACCTTGTCACGGGCATCTAAAATTGCCTATATGAAGGTGGTTCTATGCAAGATGATGGCCTAACACTATACTGTAGACGTAAATATGAGGTATGCAAGACTATACTAGACTCTATTGAGGATTTTGATGTGAGACCTTTTTAGCATTTCTAGATTTCTCTAATGCAAGTATTTCCATTTGTTGACGAAGTTGTTCAACCTCAATCTCTCTATCAATTATATGGGAAATCCTAGACTCAATGTTTATCACGTGTATGACTCCTATATATTGAGGTGCCCTTCTTCTTAAATTCCAAGCTAAGTTAGCTAGACCATCAATGATTTGTCGTTGACCGCCGTTTGGAACTAGATTAGGTTACTCGAAGGGGAGGAAACCATCACTTGGGAGACCCATGAATGCACATGCTATGAACCTATAATGGACAATGGAGATAGACGTATATGAGGTCTAGATGAAGACGTATATGATAATGTAGGACTATGCACCTACTATGGATGATAATGCAAAAAAGACTTAGGACGATAATGAGGACGTAAGTGGGACTATGTAAAAGACTATGATAATGAGGACGTAAGTGGGACTATGCAAAAGACTATGAACGATAATGAGGATGTAAGTGGGACTATGCAAAAGACTATGTAAAAGACTCTGTAAAAGATTGCCTAGGGTCACAAGTATGTAAGGACTTTTGAGAATTGGTTTCAAAATGGACTTTGTTTTCTTTAACTTCATGTGTAGGACAATGTTTTGTAGTTTTCCAAATCTGAGAACAATTGCTGGTAGGTATGTATAGCTGATTGACTCAATTTTCATACAATCTCAGAAAATTCAGAGATACGTGGGATAGGGCCTAAAATAGCCAAAGGGACTGACTCAATACTGGTCTAGCACAACAATACATAAAAAAACATGGAATACAATTTTAGGCTGGATAGTGGACACAATTCAGTGAGGCGCTTACAAAAAACCGAGACAACATGAACAGATAGAGAGTCTGGCAACATTGGCTCCACTCCATGACACACACTTCTTGGGCATACCAGTCTCTCTTACCGCGAAGATTCAAGGATCTTTTAGCCAATGAATTCCTGTATCATAGTGTAAGGTACATGAAGGGTATCTATGGGGTACGATCCGCACTCCCAAAACCACTGAATGTAGGATTTTCGGCAACTAAATTGGTTCTTAGTATTAGGTTTTGAGGGGTCCCGATCCAACGACGGATTCTCAAAGCAAGCCACTTAAGGCTTTAGTTGAGCTTATCCTAGCCGCCTGACCAGTATATATATAGCGATTCAAAAAACCCGCTCGAGAGTACGCTGGGAGAGATGATATCCCCAACGCACCCCAATTTGAATTACCTCTGTGTTGTGATGAAATCCCCAATCAAAGATACCCCTCACTACGTAGAATAAAAGAAAATTTGGATGTCGTTGTCACCTTCTTTCTTTCTCCCAAGAGCCCGATGGTGGGTAGAAAGTCAGTTAGTGCAACAATAGGTCCACCCCAGAAACAATAAAAAGTTCTTTTCCCTTAAGAAAATGAAAAAATGATTTAATCTAATGCAACCTGATTCACGTTCGTTTTATAGCCCAAATTTAGGTGTTAGATATGCATGTGCATGTCAATTTTAAACACCAAATCCAAGTATGAAGGCATACATGTCCATTTTAACCATTTGTTGATTTTTAAGCACCAAAAACCAAGTGTGAGATACACGCATGTCAATTTTAGCCCATGTTCATTTTAAACACCAACAACAAAGTGTGAGATTATGCATGCATGTCCTTTTTAACTGTTGTTGATTTTAAGCACTAAAAAATTGAAGTGTGAAGTGTGCATGCAAAATTACTAATCTAATCCTCTCTGCGAATCCGCCACAGGCTGTAAACAGAAGATAAGTAGTAAAATTAAACCAACAAAAAATAGAAACTCAAAACTTGACAGAGGCAATTGCGTAATACTACCTGAGCAATTGTGTGATACTTACAGACCGAATGCGTGACGGTATCTGGTCAATTGCACAACACTAACAGGTCGATTGCATGACAGAATGCAAACAAAAAAAAAGTTAAAAACTAAAAAAAAAAAAAAAAAACTAAACCCGATCAGGAACTTGCGAAACCAATTGTGAAGCCCTAGCCAAATCCCTCATCATCCATTCAATATTGATTAGATCATATTCAACTGTATAAGAAAGAACTAGGCTATTATATTTTTCTAAGGCCAGTTGTTCTTCTGAATCATGTATCAATTTTTCTACCTGGAGAACTTTTTGATATCGTTTGGCTTCTCTCCTTTGTTGTTTCGTTCTTCTTGCACCTGAAATCTTGAACTGAACTTTTCTTGCCATAAATAGTGTTAATCAAATCATGAAATAAAAAGAAATTTGATCCTGGATTAACCAGTTTTAAGTCAGAATTAAACAAAACAGATAACAGACGGAAGAAAAAATTAAACAACAAAGCTTCCTGTGAATGTGTGATCCAGAAAGGGCGATTGCGTGACCCTGTCAGAATGAATGCGTGACCCCGAAGGGTCGAATGCGTAATTCTATCTATGAGATTGCGTGACGATGTAAGCTCGATTGAGTGACGGAAATATCTTTTCTCAAAATTTGTGCAACCTGCAAAAAATGAAAAATCCAAACAATCTGCAAAATAAACACAAAACATAGAAAATGTTAAATTACTGTTAGTTCACGTCGGGTTCACCAAAATATGGCGATGCAAAATTCACCTTCTATTAACAAAGTAATCAATTAGAAACAAGGGAAATCACGAATCCCTATCCTAATCAGAATTTAACAAACTAACAATGAAATGATACAACCAAGCAAAATAGGAATTATAAATGAATATCAATAAAAACTCCCTATTCCATGATTGCATAGAACTTCCATTGCTCTTCTCCTCTTCATGGTATGATGGCTCTCAGATATTGCGCTGGTAACCTGCAAGTGACACAAAGATTCAAAGTTCGTGATTATTGAAAATGGAGATTGGATGCTCAATTTATAGAAAATTGGAGAAGATTGATTGAAAGGTGGAACAGATTGATCCAGAGGTGTGAACTCAGGTGAGCTCAAATGAAAATTGATAGTTGAACTGCTAATTGTAGGAGTGAAACTCGATAGATTGAATAGATTAATTGAGTTAATTGATTGAGAAAAAGCTGACTGAAGGAAGAAAAAGAATGATTGGTGGAAATAAAGAGGATGACACAGAGAGCTTAATTTAGAAAAAGCTAACTGAAAGATGGAAATAGAAGTTGAAGAGATAAATGATTTAATTAATTAATTGATTGAATTAATTAATTTAGCATGTGCTTGCATTTAGATTTAGATTTTTAATTCAAATAATTGAATTTATTAATTCAATTTAGTAATTGAATATATTTAGAAGTTGACTTTGATTTTCAATTTGGTTTTTGAAATCATGCACATGTAATTGAATTTGGAAGAAATTAGAAGAATATGAAATTAAATGAAATTAGAATTTGGGGATTTGGAATTGAAGAATTAATTAGCTAATTAAATAATTTAAAGAAACTATTTAATTATTTAGAAATAGAATTTAATTAAATAATAAAGATTGTTTAATTTAAAGGATTAAATCACAATTAATTAAATAATAATATTTAATTAATATTTAGAAGAGGGTTGAATGATTAGATGATTGGAGATAGAAATTGAATAATTAGTAACTTATTTAAATAATAAAGATTATTTAAATTGGGGAATTAACCATAATTAATTAAATAATAAATATTTAATTAATATTTAGAAAATGATTAAAATGATTAAAGAATAGGAAAATAGAATAATTAATAAGATTATGAGGAAATATGAAATTAGAAGAAATAGATTAATTAAATTAATTAAATAATAAAGATTATTTAATCAATTAGAAAAATAATTAGTAAATGATCAATGAGACATTTTTAGGTGTCTATATTTGCCCCTCTTTGAACAAAATTGGAACGACGTTGTTTCAAAGAAAATCAAGGTCACTTTCAAACAAATTTGAAATAAAAGCACAAAAAAACCCGATATACCCCATATACCTCATGACATCTAAAGTCATTCCAAATTTAATATTAAAGAGTTTATGGTTGGCAAGTACAGATATGGAGATTCCCTGTTTTTGTGGAAATGAGTAAGATAAAATCTGAAGATATTGAAAAGGGCCAAAAAATTGATAAATAATTTGAATATATTACTGCACGTGAGAGTAAAAGGTTAAACTATTTAAGGCTAAAAAATTTGAGTATATTACTGCACGTGAGATAAAGAAAAGTTATGTACAATTGACAAAATGTTTGAAAGAAAGAAGTGAGCCCGTGGGTATTGTTGCCGGTGGGTTTACCCCTATTCGCTTCTTTCTATTCTGCGCCATGAACGTGAACGGAGAAGTGTGCAAACTGTGGAATTACAGACATGGCATATGAAGTGCTTCTCAGAACGCCAAAGGCGTCATCTTCCAAAGAGTATAATGAAATGATCACAAGATTCGCAGGAGCTTCGACGCAGCCACTGGAATTCATCAAACCTTGAAGAATCAGAAAATTTTCTCAGAAGCTATAATTGGAAATGATCTCATTGATATACATTCAAAATGTGGAATCACAAAGAACGCGAGTCCTTTCTTAGAATGCTTCGAAGAGATGTCATTCCAACCAATGAAATCAAATGGTTGCAGCTCGTACACATGATGAATATTGTTGAAATGTATGTAGATGCTTTCAAAAAATGCAGGTGTAAAACCAAATTTCACAACCTTTGCCAGCGCCGACCCTGCCCGTGATAAAAATGCAGGTGTAAAACCAAATTTCAAGCAAATGCAATTAGCAGGTGTAAAGCTGAGATCCACAACTTTTACCAGTATCCACCTTGCCTGCACAAAATAGGAGCCTTATCGAAAGGGAAGGCACATAGATTGTAAGAACGATATGCATCAAAGAGATTGCATTCCATGAAATGCAATGATTGCACGGTAGTGCACAAGGATACACACCAAACAGAATTCGTTGAGAAGGCTTTAAAAACTATCAAGCAAATAGAAACGGCAGATGTAAATCCAAACTCTACATCCTCCTGCTCCCTTGCTGTTTATGGACTTGTGTATTTTTCTTCCCCGTTCACTTGACATCACTAAGTCATGATGACCACCCTCTCCAAACCATTGAATTATGTTCTCATGTGTTTCCTTGGAATCTTATCTTTTGGCATACTCTTTCAAGAATCCCCATTTAATGAAGGCTTCGCCTACTGCCAAGATTGACCAAGAATGCCGCTAATGACCTCAAACTTGAATGTAATAAAATGATAGGAAATTTTGGGTCATGCTATATAAGGTAGACAACTTCATCAATGTGGATTATCTTTGGACATCATTTCAATAAACCCCAAATCATAGAGTTGAGCCCTTACATTCACCTATTAGATTTGAGGATGAAAACCCTCAAGTTCTAGAGATGATGGAATGAAATCTTATTGGTTTCTTGGAGTTTGGAGGATGAAACTCTTATATGTTCTTAGACGAACTTCACACATAAATTGCATCTTCAATTTAAATTTATTGAATTTTAACATTTAGGCATTTTAGCATACATTTTTTTCTTTGAATATGTTTGTGATTATGGTAAGCTTTGTTATCAACAAGCAATTGAAGCAGCACATGTTGTAATTATTGTTCATGAAATACTTTGTTCTCACCAATTTATATGTGCATATCTGTTATTTTAATGTGGGAATTTCAGATCTAAGTATTTTGTATGAATGTTTTGGTTGATTTTCATTACATTATTCTAGATTTAAGAAATTTATATGAATATTTTGGGTAAAGGTCATTACAAGAAACACAAATGAGGTCATAGAAAATATAATATGGATCAAAAAAAACATTCATAGCTACTTGTGAACAACATGCACCATAAATACACCTTTATATCATCCATATACTTGCTAAAAAATCAAGAAAAAGTCATAATGTATGATTATAATATTGACAAAGTAAAGCATGAAATGCAAAGAAAACATGACCAATGGTAGAGAGGTGATACTAAATGAAAGTGATCATCGTAATTGTCATCAATTGGAAGGTCATTGCCATCTCACACATCAAGTATGAAGTCTCCAAAATCAATCATGTGGATTTATCTTGTGGTGGACTAATATCATTATGCAATGTAGGATCCTTTACAAATTATTGGGTTCAAGAATATATTTTGTATTTTTCTTTTGGTACCCAAATTTTTTTCATTTATATTCTTCCATTATGACCATATATATTTGATCTTACATGAACAAGTAGTAATTTTTGATGGTTTGTCTTTTCTCTTTTCTAGTTTCTTTTTCATTTCTTTATTCCCTCTTTTCTACATACTTTATTTTTTCATATGAAATGTAGTTTTTTGGTAGGAAGATGGTGTGAATGATCCACAAGTAAAGACCCATCCTTGTATATGATTTCTCTTCATTTGTTGCTTCTTAAAATATTAGTATAAATAGAAAAGTGCAACTTTCTTTCATATGGGGGCTCTTTAGGCTTGGGTATGAATGTATCTTGAATAAATTTTTAGAACTCTAAAAGAGGTTTGTGAGAATCACATGAGATAATTACATCCTTTCCATCATGTATAAACTTAAATACATTACTGTAAAATGAAAGGTAACACCTTGATATTGTTCTATCCATAGTTGACCAAGAAGACTACTGACATCGTTTGATGTGGGGATAATATAGAAAAGAACGTCTATTTATTTTGGGCCAAATATTAATTTCAATATATAATGTATCACATGTATATTGATAAAACCATTTAAATCATCTAAAACCACACCCAAAAATCGTATATTAATTTTGTTGAAAGTAATGATTGTGTAGACACATAAAATTTTGTATTAAATTGTCCTGGCATTCAAACTTAAATTTTTTGATCATTGGGTGGATCTTTATCATATAATATTTTTATTATCCATACTATCGTATCATTATTCCATTATTTCCATTATCCATTATTCATATTATTCACTATATTATAATATACTCATTCTTCGTTATATTATTAATATTCATATCATTAATTCATGAAATCCATTAAATAAATATATATTCTAGTATTATCATTTATCCATTCCGTTTATTTAAAATAAAACAACTTTAATAAGCACCCCTTAACACTTACCATTTCCCATTACCACCTATCTTCTCTCCTTACCACTCATTCTTCCTAGACCACTAATCTCCTATTATCCCATATTCATCCTGATGTATGATTTCTCCTTAAGGACATCTATTTAAACCCAACCCCTCTCTTATTTCAACCATCTAGAATTTTAGTTCACTTTTTCACTCTTGCATTCTTGTTATCTCACATTTTTGCTTTCTCTAGCTTTCATCTTTCAAATCTCCATTTCCTCATAGCCTTTTATGTGTTTCTAAGAGTAATATTGTTGAAATACGAAATCTTGAGGAATAGGAGTGCAATGGAGTAGTTTTTTTATAGCATGCATGTGTGTTTTATTTTAGATTTTTGGTTTGCATGTGTGTTTATTGTAGGTACTTCACCGTGGGACATTGGAATGCTCTAGAATATGAGATTCTAATAACACATTTCCTCTATCTATAGATTGAAACCTTTATGCACATACTAAATTGGCAAGTAGGATCAACTAATATTCCACATATAGGTTTGAATATAATATTTGCTTTAATATACATAGTTCCATGATATCTATTATTTAAGATTATATTGTTATAGTATATAACTAATAGAGGAGATGACGACTCTTCTTTATATTTTTCATCAACATTTCCCACAAAGTCCTCAAATGGTAGTAAAATTACATCAATTAGTTTTTTCTCTATTTTGTGTATCTTCCACAATAGTATCCAAATTATTTGAATAAGAATGACATGGAAAATGATTAGTCTAGATTTGCAAGTTTTAATTTTTGGGGAGATAGAATGGTTGCCCCCATCATTTATTCCTTCCACATGTATCATATCATTATTATGTAAATCTTGGATCTTGTGTTTTAAATATTGACACATTTTGTATCATGCCCACTAACTCAATGATGGTTCCCAAAAAATTTCAAACTATAACCCTTGGAAACATGTATAGAAATATTGATTGGGAAAATAAGTGGTAAAGTGATTATGTTAGCCCCTAAAAAATATTGCAAATCCACATTGAGTGCATGGAGCCTTGTAAAATTTTGAGGATTTTTTGACTTTATCTTGAATTGTAATCTAAGTAAAATTTTAACAAAAAATATTTGTAACTCATCATCAAGTATTTGATAGTTCATTTTAGTGAACCGTGATTGAAACCTTATAACATAATCACAGACACACATTATTTACTTTCTTACACTCAACCAATTTGGAAATAGTGATCATAAGACTAAATTTGACTTGGAAATGTCAGACAAAAGCTTTTGTACGAGTGAACATAATTATGTGGCAATAAATATGACTAGTCAAGTGTACTATCCTTTAATGTATGATGAAATTACTTAGTAGTTGAGTGATCATCATACACATAGTCCAAATGTACACCATTGAAGGATGCAGGATGAGTCACATGGCCTCAATCACCATTGTACATTTCAAAATGAAAATAATTAAAATTTGTAAGAAATAGATATACATTTAGATGTCATAAGAAAGAATATTATGTTTAATTTCATTAGTAGTATCTTTCTTGTACTTAAAAGGGAAAGTGATCATTTCGTTGTGATACTATCAAGGGTGCAGTGAGTGATGATGGAGGTAGAGGTAATAATATGATTAGTAATAGGTATCCAATTGTGTAAAGGCGGAAGCATATCTATGAATAGGAGATCTTGTGAGAGCATCTACAAGACCTAAGTCATCAACAGGTTCCCCAAGAATATTAAAAATTCTTCCAAGAGTAGTTTCACCAACTGGAACACTAAGTGGACCTCATGTATCAATTACTTTCATTCCTCTCATCAAACCGTTTATAGCACTCATAGCTACAACTCTAACATTATTGAGTATGTTGGCACTGGTTTATTTTATAGGTTTCTTAGTGCATTCCCTAAAAGGTTTATTCATTTAGGTTAAAACCCTAAACCCTCAATAGCATATGTCTTGCACTTTAATATTCTAAGTTTTTATGACTTGCTTAGACCCCCTTTTCCTAGTGACTGACTTGGCCAATTAATACCATGCTCTTAAAATAATGCTTAAAGTCTTCCTTTATGTGTGTGGGTAATTTTTATTCGAGCGTATCTATTATTTAAAGGACACATTCTAAGAATTTGAATGCTTTTTGCACTATAGTAATGAGATGCGATAATCATACATAATCATGCATCAACTAAGATTTACAACACAAATTCAAAATTGAGGAACGATTAGCAAGAAACATTCAGTCTCACTTGTATGTGCCATAATTACATGAAATAAACAATATCTACCCAATTTTCTCAATATTTTACATCAATTACATTTGACTTAGTCCTCAAGAACATCCAAAAGTGGTTTTTGTGGAGGAATTGAGAAATTGGAGTAATTTTAGAAGCTATAACTACAAATTAGGGTTTCATAGCATAGAGAATTGGTAAGTCCAAATTTCCATCCAATATTGCAAGATAGTTTTCAATTATGGAGATTTCAGCTACTAGGGTTTTATATTGCTTTCAAAATTCCTATTATCTAGTGAAATACAAGTTTTATTTGATTATACAACACCTTAGTTATTCTAGAAAACCCTAAAAATGATCCAAACATCATCCTAAGCTAGACATATGAAACAAGGGTTGGAAGAAGATATTCTAAGACAAATCCTAGGCTTCTCAACGAGGGAAAAGCATGCCCAAGGGTTTGGAATCTTTTAAAACAAAATTTATAGGGTATAATCCATGAGAGACATGACCATCCCTATTAGAAGGTTTAGGTTTTATCTGATTTCTGTGACAAGAGGAGAATTGCTACCCAACCAATTTCAAACATTTAGAATTTGGACCTAGGGAGATTGGTGGTCCCCAAAAAATTCATCAATGTGGGCTTGATTAGAGCCATCACAAAGAGATATGATGTAGGTTGAATTCACAAAACTGGTTCCCACTTTTGCCAACGAAAGAATTTGGCGAAAGTGGGAATTTTGGATTTGACAATGTTCGAGCGAAACACAAATGTTCGCTCGGACTGCCCCTGGGAGTCCGAGCGAACCAAAAGGTTCAGCTGGGTTCGAGCGAACACGGTGGTTCGAGCGAACCCATTAAATATCGATATTTTAATGGGTTCGCTCGAACCCCCCATTCGCTCGAACCCTTGGCAGTTAGGGTTTTTTTTTAAATTTTATAAATATCGAAAATGACAGTTAAAAGGTCATTGTTACATTTGACTTTTTCTGTCTGGTGGGGGTTGGATCGAACCAGTCGTCAGCATGACATCATCGAGCCTTGTCTGCAGCAGTTAGCATCTTTCTTATTTCAGTTTTCGACCCTTGTTATATCAGGTGCACAAAATAACCCTTTGTTTGGTTTAATAATGTCTTTTTTTATTAAATTTGTAAATAATTTATTTGTTAATTTAATTTTTTAATTAAATAATTATATATAGTTATTGGTTTTGAACATTTTAGAAAAATGTTTGATAATTTATTGTTTTTCATTATTTTAGAAAAATGTTTGATAATTTAATATTTTGATTGAAATGTGTAAATTTGTTTTTAAAATTACGTAATTGTATAGATGTATATTTTTTTCAACATTTTAAAAAATTGTTATGAAAAACATAGAAAACTACCCTGTAGTAAATCAGATCTTAGAAAAACATTAGCAAAAAAGAAAAATGTTAAAAAAATTAATTTAAATAAACATTAGAAAATTTAGATACCAAATTTAAACAAATTAGACAAAATAAATTTCCTCTACAATGTGACCTATTTTCACATCCTATTACATGCACAACATGACCCCTTAAGACCACATATGACACTATACGTTCTCTTAGGAGGTCATAGAGGATCACATATAATATAATAGTGTACATGTATGACATTCCCTCTAGGATCACATCTAGTGTCCTAAGGGGTCATACGTGGTTCTAAGGGGTCACACGTGTTATAACACATGCGGGACCCCTTAGAATCGCATATGACCCCTTATAAAATTGTAGGGTGAATGACATACCCCTTAGTCCATCAAATAGTGTCTTAACACATACGTGACCCATTAAAATCGCATATGACCCTTTATAAAATCAATCTTAGTGTGAACGACATATCCCAAAACCCATCACATAGCGTCTTAAGGGGTCGTATGTGGTCCTAAGGGGTCACACATGCTTTAACACATGCGTGACACCTTAGTAGGTCACATAGGACCCCTTATAACATCCTACTATACATATGACATTCCCCTTAGGATCACATAGTGTCATAAGGGGTCATATGTGGTTCTGAGGGGTCATGCATTTGTTATAACATATGCATGACCCCTTAGAACTGCATATGACCCCTTATAAAATCCTAGTGTGAACGACATACCCCTTAGTCCATCACATAGTGTCTTAAGGGGTCCTATGTTGTCCTAAGGGGTCACGCATGCATTAACACATGTGTGACCCCTTAGTAGGTCACATATGACCCCTTATAACATCCTACTGTACATATGACATTCCCCTTAGGATCATATAGTGTCCTAAGGGGTCATATGTGGTTAGACCCACATATGACCCCTTATAAAATCCTATAACCACATATGACCCCTTATAAAATCCTAGTGTGAACGACATACCCTTTAGTTCATCACATAGCGTCTTAAGGGTCGTATGTGGTCCTAGGGGCCACGCATGCATTGACACATACGTGACCCCTTAGTAGGTCACATGTATGACCCCTAATAACATCCTACTGTACATATGACATTTCCTATGTGTCCTAAGGGGTTGAATATGTGGTCCTAAGGGCTCACGCATGCATTAACACATGCGTGACCCCTTATAGAATCCTAGTGTGAACGACATACCCCTTAGTCCATCACATACTATCTTAAGGGGTCGTATGTGGTCCTAAGGGGTCAACATGCATTAACACATGCGTGACCCCCTTATAACATCCTACTGTACATATGACATTCCCCTTAGGATCATATAGTGTCCTAAGGGGTCATATGTGGTTAGACCCACATATGACCCCTTATAAAATCCTATAACCACATATGACCCCTTATAAAATCCTAGTGTGAACGACATACCCCTTAGCCCATCACATAGCGTCTTAAGGGGTCATATGTGGTCCTAAGGGGCCACGCATGCATTGACACATGCGTGACACCTTAGTAGGTCACATAGGACCCCTTATAACATCCTGCTATACATATGACATTCCCCTTAGGATCACATAGTGTCATAAGGGGTCATATGTGGTTCTGAGGGGTCATGCATTTGTTATAACATATGCATGACCCGTTAGAACTGCATATGACCCCTTATAAAATCCTAGTGTGAACGACATACCCCGTAGTCCATCACATAGTGTCTTAAGGGGTCCTATGTTGTCCTAAGGGGTCACGCATGCATTAACACATGTGTGACCCCTTAGTAGGTCACATATGACCCCTTATAACATCCTACTGTACATATGACATTCCCCTTAGGACCATATAGTGTCCTAAGGGGTCATATGTTGTCCTAAGGGGTCACGCATGCATTAACACATGTGTGACCCCTTAGTAGGTCACATATGACCCCTTATAACATCCTACTGTACATATGACATTCCCCTTAGGATCATATAGTGTCCTAAGGGGTCATATGTGGTTAGACCCACATATGACCCCTTATAAAATCCTATAACCACATATGACCCCTTATAAAATCCTAGTGTGAACAACATACCCTTTAGTTCATCACATAATGTCTTAAGGGTCGTATGTGGTCCTAGGGGCCACGCATGCATTGACACATACGTGACCCCTTAGTAGGTCACATGTATGACCCCTAATAACATCCTACTGTACATATGACATTTCCTATGTGTCCTAAGGGGTTGAATATGTGGTCCTAAGGGCTCACACATGCATTAACACATGCGTGACCCCTTATAACATCCTATTGTACATATGACATTCCCCTTAGGATCATATAGTGTCCTAAGGGGTCATATGTGGTTAGACCCACATATGACCCCTTATAAAATCCTATAACCACATATGACCCCTTATAAAATCCTAGTGTGAACGACATACCCCTTAGTTCATCACATAGCGTCTTAAGGGGTCATATGTGGTCCTAGGGGGCCACGCATGCATTGACACATACGTGACCCCTTAGTAGGTCACACATGACCCCTAATAACATCCTACTGTACATATGAAATTTCCTATGTGTCCTAAGGGGTTGAATATGTGGTCCTAAGGGCTCACGCATGCATTAACATCCTACTACACATATGACCCCTTATAACATCCTACTGTACATATGACATTCCCCTTAGGATCATATAGTGTCCTAAGGGGTCATATGTGGTTAGACCCACATATGACCCCTTATAACATCCTACTATACATATGACATTCCCCTTAGGATCATATAGTGTCCTAACATACATATGATGTGTTAGATCTCTCTATTCTTGAATTTTTTATGTATGTCAAAGATTTAAATATGTACATGTACATTAGATCTCTCTATCTCTCTGAAATATATGTTATCTCTAGATCTGAAATATATGAACTCTCTCTCTCTCTCACTGAAATATTTGAAATTTTTACATGTATTTTTTGAAAATGAAAATGATCTCTCTCTCTCTCTCTGTCATGAAGATTTATATGTATATAATCTCTCTCTCTCTCTCTCTCATGAAAATGATCTCTCTCTCTCTCTCTCATGAAAATGATCTCTCTCTCTCTGCTTACGTATTTATTTTAACTTTATGACATGTACCTAGATAGATGGCATCCCAGGATATACCTTTGCAGGCTCCTGATCAGGATCCACCTTCACAGGCTCCTGATCAGGATCCACCTGCGCAGGCTCCACATCAGGAGCCACCACAGCAGGATCCTCCACAGCAGGATCCCCCCTTGCCCGATATTGCCACTATTTTTCATTACAGTGATCGAGAGCTGCATAGGTTGAGGGCCATACTAGATGACCCTCGTACTGATGGCGTGTACAAGAGTACGTGCACATCCATTTTTGACAGTTTGTAGACATTGAGGGACCGCTTAGTATCTCATACCTCATTCTCACCTGAGGTTATAGAGGATATATATAGATAGTTGAGGAGTGAGGTGAGGGGTCCTCATTCTTTTGCTGATGTGGTGGGGGTGGTCTCGAAGGAGACCATCAAGGAGAGATGCTTCCCACAATATCAGGAGAAGAGTAAGGTGAGGGGATATCAGGTTACCAGATGTATTGACCCACAGGTTGTGTCACTGATTTACCCATGATTCTTAGCAGCCCATGGTCGTTATCCTAATAACGACCAGATTCCATTATACTTTGCACAGCAGGTATTTGCTAAGGTTCATTGTCAGATGAAACCAAACTACCTTGATATTCTGGGATATTATGGACAGGGGAGGGGCAGGATTGCTGATAGAGATGCATACCGTAGGCGTGATAGAGCTCCGCCTAGACACAGGGACCTTGTTGGCCAGAGATTTCCTGCAGTAGTCCCAGCCATGGCACCCATAGCAGATCACGTTGTGATTGCTTCTCAGAGAGAAGCAATTGATAGGATTGGACATATTGCATCAGCAGCAGCCACCATATCTTCTGACAGGGTGGGCAGATATATGATGACTCGACCACGTTCGCGATCATCCATAGATCATGCATCTTCTAGTCATGGGGGGGCTTCAAATTCAGATGATCGGTATATTTCTGCTGGCATCCCCTCCCCAGATGAGGTAGCAGCTATAGTCGGAGGTAGTAGACATGTACAGATGTCGCAGTATTTAGTCGAGGACCTACTACATGCTTATAGTTTTATTTCATCTCGACTTGGGATACCATTGGGTGATGTTAGAGAGGAGATTCTCAGAGATTTTCAGGCTACAGCGGCATCGACGCATACCCCGAGGCAGTCACAGCATTCTCATCACTCTACGCATGCTCCAGGCACTGACCCACCTACAGATCACTCTGTTGCTGCAGAGGAGGAGCTACAAGCTGATGAGCTCCATATCACAGATGAGGGCCGGTTGGATTCATGTGAGGAGATACGAGCTGATCAGGTACATATCACAGATGAGGGTTTGGACTCATTTGAGGATCAGCTGAGAGATTTGAGCCATACTGGATTTATGGACATGCTACTACAGTCAGACACTTCATCCACGATGCCCACTCATCTAGTTAGCCCCTTGCACTCCTCAGTGATACGTACAGCTAGAGAGAGATATGCTGGCACGAGTGATGTTGTTGATATGATTACGGGACAGGATCAGTCTACTATACAGCCTACTCCAGGTGATACACAGGTATGTACATGTACATGTGCGTTTAAAATTTTAGAAGATATGTATACTTACATTGCAAATTTGTACCTAATAAATCTATATATATATATAGATCTCATGTTTAATTTAAATAATCTAGAACTTTCTAAGTTTTAATTTGTAGATCATTTAAATTGATTGTGGACTAATCCTTAAATTGACAGTTAGCTCATGTCACTCCTTCCTTGAGCTCTGAGCATGTGCGTAGGAGAGATTCTTTAGATGCTGACATTAGTGTACAGGTTAGTTATGGTTTTTGGTATATATATATTTGATGTACATGCACGTCTAGAGAGATCTATATATATTATATTTAATATTTAAATAAATTCTACTTTTGCAGGACTCCCCCTCAGATGGTCGCTCAGTTCGTAGCCGACATGATGATCCCCAGTGTTGATTTGCTCCAGACTTTATAGCTCATTTACATTTATCTTTTTATATACTTTCATATTATATATATATTCATGCATGTACATGGAGTTTAGACTCTAGATTATACTTTATACCTGGTTTATGTTTGACTCTGGATTATACTTTATACTTTATACATGGAGTTTAGACTCTAGATTATACTTTATACCTGGTTTGTGTTTGACTAGAGCTAGATTATACTTTATACATGGAGTTTAGACTATAGATTATACATGTTATAAGTTTTATACATGTTTGATTATATTATATTTATACACATGTTTGATTATATTCTAGATTTATGTACATGATGTTTGATTAAATTAGATTTAAATACATGATTGATTAGATTGTATATTTCATGCATGTGTACAACGACTTGTTTAGACTCTAGATTATACTTTATACCTGGTTTGTGTTTGATCAAGATCTATTATACATGTTTGATTATATTAGATTTATACACATGTTTGATTAAAGATTAGATTTAAATTCATGTTCAAGATTAGATTGTATATTTCATGCATGTACAACGACTTGTTTAGACTCTAGATTATACTTTATACCTGGTTTGTGTTTGATTGATCTATTATACATGTTTGATTATATTAGATTTATACACATGTTTGATTAAAGATTAGATTTAAATTCATGAATAATCTCTAGTGTATAATGTCCATGGGCGATTATCTGTACTCATGACACAATGCAAAGATCTTGTCCTCTCCACACTCTTGCATCCATGCATTGATTTTCTATCCACATCTGTAAAATGTACATGTGTACAAGAATACATACATGTAGATCAAGTTGTTAAATTAAAAAAAAATAGAATAAAATACTAAAAGAGAACACGTACCGATTATCTCCCAAAACACTCTATATGGAATGGGCTTATATGTTCTTGATGATGATTCCCCAGGATAATTAGGTTGTTCAAAGTGTTTCTTACACCATTCAACAACATCATGTGCATTTTCTATACGTTCTCTTGCACGTACTTTATTTGATGCTTTCTTATAGCACGTTTGATACAAGCTCCTGCACCATCATGTTCACCCTTTCCATGACCACTCTCAAAAAAACTCCAAACATGTGGTATTTTGTCATTTCGATGATATCTACATAGTGCATAAAATGGCCTCGAAGATTTGAATTGTGCCGCACATCCATCAGACCAAACAAAATGTTTAACTATTGTTATGCCTCTATCTTTCAAATATTCAAAAAACTTCTTAAAGCAATGTTGTACAAAAAGTGTGTCATGCTCCTTATCATCACTGATATAGAAGTGGTACTCTTTCTTAATGACACGATTTTCAAATTTACTATCAACACCATCTAAATTCATCTGTGCATGTCGATAACACACATGCACGAAAATAGTGATTTGCTTTGAAAAATAATACTCTGATTGAATCTCTTTTTGATGCACAAAAGAGTAATTCTCTGCGAAGTCAACTACAGATAAAATAGTTCCAAGTGGGAAAGTGTCTCTTAATCTTTTAAATTGTTCTGCTTTCCACTTGGCAAAAAAACCATGGCATATGTATGGTTTTATCAACTTACAAAATTTTTCCATAAATGTTCCAATAGGTATTTCTTCTTCTACATAATCTAGTCTTGTAGATTCCTTTCCAAATTTTGTTTCAATTTTTTTGTACTTATAACTCTTGCAATTTACCATCTTCCTCATGTCAGTATCTTCATCTCTCAAAGGCAATTTAGCCAAGTCCCCGCATGTTCCACAAATTCCTCTTATGCAATTTATTTGACCGGTTGCATTATCATCTGATTTATCACATAAGATGGATGCTATGAATTGACTTGTTCGTTTAGGAGGAGCATTTTCATAACCATCATTATCTTCTCTAATCTTTCGAAACACCTGATAGTACAAGTCAAATTCGATGTGATAACGACAACAACAAGTTTCGAAAACTTTGTTTAACTTCACATAATATGGCCTTAACCGTTCAAACATGGTTTGTCCAATCTTTATATGAGGGTTTGTTTTAGTAAACAATACATACAATTCATGTTTTGTTGTGTCTAGCCAATGTTTTACATGGAGATCATAACGATCAGGACCAATCCTTTGCTTGATAACATCTCTACTATTTGATGAAGGGCGAGTATTATCATTCCAAAAACTTGTCACAAAGTTCCTAACAACATCTTCAATTCTATCAGAACGAGGAGCTCTACACATAATTGCCCAATTCCCTTCTGAGGTAGTATCATCCAAAATCTTTCTCCTTTTAACATATTTAGATATTGTCCTTCTACTAAAACCAAACTCAGATGACAGTGAAGAGATTTGTCTTTTTTGAGGCAATCTTTCATTTACTAAAGATGTCAACATCACTCTTCTTGAAATGGTCTTATCTAGTTTTCGAGATTTTTTACCAATGTTCACCAAACCTTTCTTAACATTATCAACAATAGATTTTTGTAGCTGAGAATATTTCCTCTTTTGATTTGTTGTATCTATACCCAACAATTTCATTGGATCTATTAAGTCTTTATGAGTAAGTACAATTGATAACAATTGAGCTTTTTCTAGTGTAGTATCAAGATTGTTGAAATGCGACATTATTTCTTTTGCACTTTTATTCATTGACCTCCTTTTAGTATGTCTAGGTTCTTCACTGAGATGTTTCAACTCATCCACATCCATTTCAAGTAAATGATCTAAATTTTTATAAGAAATATTTCTCTTCACCTGTTTAGCTAGATCCACAATATGCTCATCCATATCAGTGGTAGGAGGTAAGGAGCCTGACCCCTCTCCTTCAAAGGTCTCCATTGGTTCAACTTGGACAATCTCCTCCCTATGTTCATCAACTATATTGTGTTCTTCAATAGGTTCATTTGCCCGTTCTGCACATAATTTAAGAGTTTGTGTAAGGTTCTTGAATTAATCAGAGATTATTCAATTAGGATTAAGAATAGGGGTGAATTTGGCTTAAAGCTTTACATGTTAAAATTAAAACCCATTCAATTTGGTTTATTAAATTTAAATACTTTTTTAAGACCTTATTGTTATAACTCTAATTAAATTACTTGTTTAGGTTTAAAGTTCAATTTGTTCTCAGGTTAGGATTAAAGTTCAATCTCTAATTTTGAGCACTAATTTAACACATAAAATAAAATTTTGATAAATTAGAAATTCCAATTTTTAAAATTAAAAGTACAAATATTTTGATGCATGCATACGATAACTTAGGTGACCTCATATTAATTTGTTATGGACCATAATGTAAGTGAACTATAATTTGTCACATGTGAGTATATTTAAGACCTATTATTGCATAATAGACCTCCTAATCTGAAATGTTTTTGCATGTACGTGAAGTTGAATATAAATAGTTCACCTAAATTATTCAACATGTTTAATAGGAGAAAAATGCAATTACACAACAAGCAAGTTGATGGAAATTGAAATTTGCAAATACACATGTATTATCTCAAATTAATTATGTTTTCCAATTAAAACAAAATTATTTTTAATCCTATTAAAAATATTAGATAAAAAATATTGAATTCTAATTAATTGATACGTAATACATATTAAATTAAATATCTTCTTTGTTATAAATTTATGTCACATTTAAGAACTATAATCAATGTAATAGTCCTAATAGGCCTTATTATTAAAATCAATATGACCACATTTGAAAAAACATTTCACAAAATTAATATACTTAACTACCCTTAAGACAAATATATTATGTGATATTAAAGGACCTATCACATGAAATTACTTGTACATGTAGATTAAATATTCAATATCTATAATTTAGAACCTAAAAATTATGACATAATAGGTCTTATCTATTATAAATGAACTTAATTATATAGGAGAAAAATGCAATTACACAACAAGCAAGTTGATGGAAATTGAAATTTGCAAATACACATGTATTATCTCAAATTAATTATGTTTTCCAATTAAAACAAAGTTATTTTTAATCCTATTAAAAATATTAGATAAAAAATATTGAATTCTAATTAATTGATACGTAATACATATTAAATTAAATATCTTCTTTGTTATAAATTTATGTCACATTTAAGAACTATAATCAATGTAATAGTCCTAATAGGCCTTATTATTAAAATCAATATGACCACATTTGAAAAAACATTTCACAAAATTAATATGCTTAACTACCCTTAAGACAAATATATTATGTGATATTAAAGGACCTATCACATGAAATTACTTGTACATGTAGATTAAATATTCAATATATATAATTTAGAACCTAAAAATTATGACATAATAGGTCTTATCTATTATAAATGAACTTAATTATATAGGAGAAAAATGCAATTACACAACAAGCAAGTTGATGGAAATTGAAATTTACAAATACACATGTATTATCTCAAATTAATTATGTTTTCCAATTAAAACAAAATTATTTTTAATCCTATTAAAAATATTAGATAAAAAATATTGAATTCTAATTAATTGATACGTAATACATATTAAATTAAATAGAAATAAAATTAAAAATACATACTTGCATCATGATATCTTTGTCTTCTTTGTTCTCGATATCTTTCTTCCGTTTCGGGAGAATAATTCCTTGCAGTCTTATTTTGCCTTCTCTTCTTGTTCCCCATGCTTTTACAAAAAACCTTCAAATTATTCGCTTTCAAAATAATTTTCAAATAAGTGAAAAAAAATTATAGATATTTATACGATTCCACAAATGAAAAAAAAAACAAAAAATGCGTCGGCCCGTGTTCGAACGAAAGCCGACAGGTAAAAATTGTTGGGTTCGCTCGAACATGGCAGTTACCAAAAAATGCGTGCCAAAATTTAGCTCGTGGGTTCGAGCGAATGGGGGTTCGCTCGAACCCACTTTGGTTCGAGCGAACCCAATCCGATCGAACATGTGTTCGATCGAAACCCCAAAATTGGAAGTTTCTCCCAAAAAATTTCAGAGTTCTGAAGAATTAATGACTTCGGAGCTCTGGTTCAGTACACGAATGAAATAATCTTCATAACCCAAAAATATTAGATGGTAGTACTCGAAACAAGCTTTCCAACGGATATAATTTTGTTATATTTTGAATTTATTATGTTCTTGATTTTTTAATTTTATTAAAAGTTGGTTTTTAACCGAACATGAACTTCTCTGTTCAACGCATTGGGAAAAATAAGAAACTAATTCAAATTTTTTTTGAAAAACATCTATGCCCTTGGTATTGATGTCTTCTTTCTAACAAAAAAAATAAAATTGAATTTCAATTTATATAGAACAAGTTATGTGTTCAAACGTAAACCTATGTTTGAATTATGACTAATCGGACTTCAAAACTTTATAAAATGAAAAATATTGAACATATCACTATAAAACCAAATGCATGCCCTGGATATTGATGTTACAAACCAAAATTCGAAAGAATTGAGTTTTTATCATTTATAGAAAAAAAGTTATGCGTTACGAAAGGCACATCACTCTTAAAAAATGTAGTTTGTTGTAAAAAACTACTTTTCGAGGGAGATGGAAATTTTTTTAAAAAATCTTTCAAAAAAATTTGATAAAAATGTATATAGAATCTACAAACAAAGTGCTAGAAATCACTAATTTACATCATCTTCAAATTTTTAATAGTTTAAAAGTTATAGTTCTCGGAAGTTGAAGATTATTTTAAAAATGTACATCTCAGTGTCAAAAGTGGCAAAAAAGTGGGAACCATTATTGTGAGTTCACCCTGTAGATTCTAGAGATATACTAAATGAAAAGAATGTAGATCAGGTTAGAGATGGAATATATCTATGAAGCATTCAACTTGAATCAATTGCAAATATCCCCATAGATTTTAGTTCATTATGTAAATAATATGGAAGGGACAAGCATAGTTAGAAAGATTTTTGGCTCCCACACCATAAGATAAGAGGCTCAATTAAAAAGCCGTTCAAATTTTCTAGCAAAGAGGTGGATCCATTTGATGTGGATATATTTGAAGGTTACGTTGTTTGACATATCATTCACTGTGCCAAGTTTTAAAAATTGATGTCAAGTCACATATGTTGGTTCACTTGATGATGATGGAAACAAATGCTTAGCACAATGATTCAAATATGATATTTGGTTATGTTAGCTTCATTTTAGATGAAATCCACAAGGATTTGATAGTAATAAAAGATGATGTCAATATATTGTATTAAATGACACTCTTTGCTTTTTCATCTCTTACTATATAGTGGAAGGAAAATTTAGAGTGCTACAATATAGTTAAGATTTCACAATGCTGAGGGAGCTCCACTTCTAGTTCAAGGGTGGGCATATATATGAGATATGCACTTCCAATCCTCTAACTATGTGGTATTTTAGGAGTTCTGTATGCAAGTAGTCCTAAGAAACTTGGGTTTGTAGACTTGTAGATTGTCTAACAATGTTATTGTTAGACTCAGAGATCACTGAGAGGGGGGAGGGGCGAATCAGTGATCTTTCAGAAATCAATTCCAAAAGATTATTCTTTATCCACCAGTTAGTAATGTATAATAGAAAAGAACATAAACATGCAGTAAATAAACCACAGATCCACAAAACTGATATTTTTATGTGGAAACCCGGAAAGGGAAAAACCACTGCGGGGATGGAATGCACAATATTCATATACTATGGCCAGGAGTACATTAATATTACATAGATGGGGAATGTACTTACATTCAGGCTCATTGCCTAGAGCTCACTGCTCAATTACAATTGCTCGGAAGGCTACAACCTTTAGGGAAGTCTCAGTGGTCTTACAATTTGATTAAAATGAGAAAATACAATGAAATGAACTCTCAAGTAGCATCTGATAATGTAAGAATGAGTTCCGGTTAAGCATTGAATCTCTGACTGTCTTCGCTCTGCTAAATACTTTATTTCTGTCTCAGTCATCTACCAGATTGTCTGTAAACCAAATTTGCACGTGAAACTGCACTCAATTGCACCAAAATGGATCACCACAATACTAATACATTGAAAATCAATTGCCAATTTGATCTTATATATCCGGTCTTAACACAAAAATAATCTCCTTCAAGTTGACTTCAAGAAGTGTAATGTATAGCTTCAAGTTGGCTTCAATCTCAAACAGAGCATAGCACTGGACCAAAAGAGTATAATCACACACTTCCCAAGGATCTTCTCATTCACCAAGAACACAAAATCAACCACCAAAATTAATGCAATCATCAAAAATCATTCCAGACCAAAATAATACTGAGATGCTCTGTTTTACCGGTTTACTCCAGCTTCTAGATAGGATGAATCACGATTGCAAGATCGAATCACCAAGAAGAGTTGCCATCAATGACAACCCTATACCATAAATCAAGCATCAAAAGTCATCGGATGAGTGTCAATTGCCAACAATCTCCCCCTTTGGCATTGATGGCAATACCTGTGAAAAATGTCTAAGCTTTGAAACTTGTGAAACTACACCGGATCAAGAATGAAAGAATGATAAGACTCCCCCTTAGATCAACAATCCAAAAATCTACATCACCGAACTGTACACTCTATACACAATCAGTCTGTACATTTTTCACCTCATCTCTCCCCCTATGACTTCAATGCCAAAGATAGGGTGTGCAACACAATATTCTATACATATATACATACACACAAGATGATCAAATCTATACATGTTTAAGTATATCTGCATATTCTATCTTAAGGAACCCAAGATATGTGTTCCATCTTGCCTGCAACTTCTCCAAAATTGAAACAAAACCATTCAAAACATAAGCATGAAATTCTATAGCTGCAATCATAGTTGGCGTCTCTTGAGACATGTTTTGAATGTAGTCCATCTTATGATACACTAGGGTGTCTAATCGAGGACCAATTAGGTTCTGGAGTTCACCTATCCTCTTAACCATTCTCTCCTTCTCTTTCTCAAAATTTCTAATTTGCTCCATAATAGTCAAAATTTGGCCTTCAATACTGTCGGTTAAGTTAGCTGTAGGATCACAAGACTGAGAAATCTGAGCTAGCTGTCCTCTACAATTATCTATCCATTTGTCCATCTCAGTAGTAAAATTTCTCAAAACTAGACAAGACATAAATTTTACTGCCTTCCATTAGGGCCTCATCAATTAGTTTTAGTTCCTTATCTAGTCGGGCCTTATCACTACTAACCATTTGCCAAAATGTTTGAACTTTGGCATCTTTAAATTTCTCCATAGCCTGCCTAGCTGATGCCTTGGTCAAACTATCAAACTGAGTGGATATATGATCTATTAAGTTCTGAAGCTTACCGGATGAACTAGAATTAGCGTCAAGTTGTAGTTCCGGTACGACCTATTCCAAAACTTTAACTGATTTCTTGATAAGTCTCTTCTCTTCTGATTCTGATTGAGCTAACTCCTGACTGGCTTGCACTTGGAGATAAACAACAACAATCATCCTTTCTTCCGGAGACATTTGATTGAAAGGTTTGTCAAAACTGATATTAAACTGCGAAAAAATCCCTTGGCTTTGAATTTTGGATGTGTCAATTGCCATGAGAATCAAAGTTTTCATTGCCTTACTCTTTCATTTATCTAGTTCCTCTTGTTTTTCTTCTACCTTTTTCTCAACCTGGACTTGAATGTATTTGTCTTCTTTAGGTGCCGCCCATGCACCAATGTCACCACTTGGTGCACCATCCTCTATCTCAGCCAATTTATCATTCTTTTTAGCAGGTTCAACCTCTACAAAATCCAAAATTTGTTGCTTTGCAACATCCCGAGTGTCTTCCTCTTTATTTACATCATTTGCTGGAGGATTTTTTGATTGAGTGGCTTTATTTTGTGAAACAATTTCAATTAGCCGGTTCTCAGTGACAAACTTCTTCTAGATTGCATTGGTTTCTCTCCTGATTTCTTCAACTCTTGCAACCATCAAGATGTTTACCCTATGCTTGCTCTTGAATTCCTTTTTATTAGTTGACAAAATCAATCTGTCAATTTCCTCAATAGTGATACTAGTGCACTGATTGACTAGTTCACTCTCCTTTATTTATCTATCCATTTGGCTAGAAGATTTTCTCCTAGCATCAATTAAACTACACAAACCTTTTGGAAGATAATTTTCTAATTCAATCAATTCTTTACTAAATACATCCATGTACAAAACTCCAACTTCCTCAATCCGCCTCTTATCCTTATCATCCATATTCTCATAATATACAAAAATGTTCTTCAAGTTTCCATCTTTAATAATTTCATCTTTTAATTCTTGAATAGATAGTGGAGGAATAATATGATACTTTGTTTGGGTGGTCTTCATCTTACCAGATTCTATTGCCTCATCCAAGTCAGATTTTGTCTTCTTTTCTCGCTTGGGCTTGCTTGCCAACAAGATAAAACCTTGCTTTCTTCTCCTTTTACTCTTTCCTCTCAGTACTAGATTGGGGTTTCTGGATAACCCTAGCGAACTCTCCTTTCTTTGGAGCCTTAGGAATGTGCACATCTAACTCAATTTTTGATTGCATCGAAGAAACTACCACATACTCTCTTTGGGGTTTCTACTTCTTCCTTAGAACACCTTTACCCTTTGTAGATGAACCAGAGGGTTCTAATCCAACAGGAGGTGTCTTCACCAGAGTGAGAGGAGAGCCTGTTACCTTCACCTTGACTGGAGCAGGTGTAGTCTTTTGTTTCTTTGCTTTTTCAACTGCATCCCTAGAAACTCTTGCAGATCTGACCTTCTCACAAGGGTGACCTTCTTCAACAAGGATGTCCTCCACAATCTTTGCAACTTTTCTTTTTCTAGCCGGTTAGTTGAGAAGTAAATTTAGGGTTTCAAAATTAAATTCATTTTTAAATTCATATTTTGTCTTTAAAAAAATTAAAAACACAAATGACCTATAAAAAAAAATCTATTATTAATTATATTTTATATAGTAGAAAATATCCAAAAATAAAATATCTTTGATAAATATATATTTTATATAGTATATAATTAAATTAAATATTAGATAAAAGATGAATAAATGATTTCATATAATAAACATTATTGACAAATATTATTAACATATTTAAGTCTATATATACAATAATATAGTTAAAAATATTATATTAGGATTAAATTTATGTGTTGGGCCATCGGTCTATCAAAATCCCACTATATTCTACTGGTTCTGGGGATTTGATTCATGAAGCAAAGTGCTAGATAGATAACCAAGGAACCAAATTTGAAGACATGCTTTTTGTCTTGCTTAATTTTCTTCAAATTTATCATCAACTCCTCCAACAGAACACTGCACAGGTCATAATGAGCATCTTCTTTGACCATCTGATAGTTTGCATGGATGGTAGTGTCAGATACAAAATTTAGTCGGTTAGACTGGTACACTTTGTCATCAATTACCATCGCAACAAACTTGACATCATCTTCCTTGATTATGCTGATCTTCATTGAACGTCCATCAAACTTTGCACTGGTTAATTTGTTGACTGTAGGGTTTGTGACTTTGCGTAACCCTAATCGCTTCTGTAGTAATATTATAAGGTTGGTCTAGCCATATAAATTCAACATGGATCCTGCTCAGTACATACCTCACCCATTCATTTTCATCGAGTGATGGAAAGTTTACAAATTGAGTTAAGCCCTTTTTTCGTAGCTGCGCAAATTTTCTCTTGGGGTTCTCGATCTCATCCATGATGTTGTCTGTATATAGGTCCAAGATATCCTTAGTGCCGATATCCTCAATCTCATAGTGAATGTAGGCTCGTACATCATCAACGTGCAAAACTTTTTGCGAAATGAAAGAGAAAGCTCCAATTGGGTCGACTTCCATGGATTTGTAGGGGTGCTTCTTGAACACAGGATGGGTCCTATCCTTGACCTCAACAACCAGTGGTGTAGCAATGGAAGACGAGGATGCCATTTCAAATTTTTCAAAAAATTGAACTCAGAAACGCTCTTCGAAAAATATCTCAATTGACTAATGGATGCCCTAGATCACTTGCCAGATCGCCTTTGAGCTCTCTGAGTGCTTGGAAGCCTTGATCTCCTTGTTCTTCATCTTGAAAACACTATTCGCAAAGTGAAGAATGACTCTTGTATTTGACCTTTTAACTATGCGAACCCTAATTCACTTTGAAATAAATGCGCCTCAGATATCCAACCAGATGCCCTGATTAACTACCAGATGCTGAAAACAACCATTTGAATCCTGGGTATCAATTGAAGTTTAATTCCTCTCATCTTTAATCCATCAACTAAAAATCTCATCAAGGGGTATTGCAAGGTTTGTATGAGTTTGCGTCCCCCTATGGCCAAAAACCCTAGTTTGCGGATGAAGATTCTGCATTGGATTATGGTAAAAATCCATTATCTGCCTTAGATTCATCCTTCTTTACCCACATCTTCTTATGATAATCTCTAATCTCATCTACCTTTGCCTTTCCCTTTTCATCTAATTTGTTCTTATCTACCAGAGCACTGTTTTTGCTTCTGCAGTACTTTACAATGTGATCAGTTTTGTTGCATGCTCTGCAAACAACATTATTCTGCATAGGTCTGAAGTTCATCTGATTTGGTCTTGTCCTACACTAATTAGAGACATATTTAAACATTCCACAAGCATACCATCTCTTGTTTTGAAATTTATTCATTACTGCTCTGCACATATTTGACTTGTGTCCAAAATTATTGCATATGAAACACTAACTGGTAAAGGTAGGAACATTATTCATGTTGTTTATCATATTGTTACTATTCATCATTCCATTATTCATCCTACTTCTGTATTGACTCGCCATATGACCAAAATTATTTCAAGTAAAACATATACCATTGAATTTATGAGCATTAGGTTGTCTTACCAGAGGACTCTTTCTCTTCTTCTAATCGGGTTTTGCATTGCCTTGTCTAGATCCAGAGGATTCGCCTTTCTAAAATCCTAGGCCTCGCATATCCTTTCCATGTCTATGATTTTCCAGCATCTCATCAAGCCTTGTTGAACTGTCTTTGAATTTATCTTTGTATTCATTAGCAATGGCAAGTTCATCCCTCAAGGTAGCAATCCATCTTTCAAGTTCTTGACCATTATTCCTTGATTGTGTCAACTCAAGCTTCAACTGATCATTCTTATAGGTAAGCCCGAAGAATTCATCAACTCTTTCCTTTAATAATTTTGCCAGATTCTCTTCATTGTTCTTCCAGTCCTCAATCTCCAAGTAGTCAACCTCATCAAAATGAATTGCATCTCATTCTTCAAAGCAACATTTTCTCTCTCAAGCATGTTAACTTCATCAGCTTTGTCATGATATTCCATGATCTGATCTTCTTTCTCCTTCAACTTGTCCATTAATTCCTTCCTCTTCTCTTTGTAGACACTTGCTTGATCGTTCAATTCACTAATGAATTCATGAGCAACATTCAGGTTCTTCTTTAGGGTACAGATCTCACTTCTATTTGCATCAAGATCCTCAAGTGCCACATTGAGTTGTCTTTGAAAACCAGAATCCATTGAATCAATCTCCCGAATCTTCCTCAAGTGGTTAAGATTCCTCAGAGGAACTAGGCTCTGATGCCAATTGTTAGAATAAGAGATCACTAAGAGGGGGGGGGCGGAGGGTGAATCAGTGATTTGTTGGAAATCAAATCCAAAAACTTATTATTTATCCACAAGTTAGTAATGCATAACGTAGAAGAACATAAACATGCAGTAAATAAACCACAGATCCACAACACCGATATTTTTACGTGGAAACCCAGAAAGGGAAAAATCACGGTGGGGCTAGAACCCATAATATTCATGTACTATGGCCAAGAGTACATAAATACTACATAGATGGGGAATGCACTTGCATTCAGGCTCACTGCCTAGAGCTCACTGCTCAATTACAATTGCTCGGAAGGCTACAACCTTCAGGAAAGTCTCACTGACTTACAATTTGATTACAATGAGAAAATACAATGAAATGAACTCTCATGTAGCATCTAATAATGCAAGAATGAGTTCCGGTTAAGCATTGAATCTCTGACTATCTTCGCTCTATTAAATACTCTGTTTCTATCTCAGTCAGCTACCAGATTGTTCATAAACCAAATGCGCATGTGAAAATGCACTCTATCGTACCAAACCGGATCACCACAATATCAATACATCAAAAATCAATTGCCGATTCGATCTCATATATCCGGTCTTAACACAAAAATAATCTCCTTCAAGTCGGCTTCAAGAAACTTGTAATGTGTAGCTTCAAGTGGGCTTCAATCTCGAACAAAGCATAGCACTGGACTAAAAGAGTATAATCAAATGCTTCCTAAGGATCTTCTCATTCACCAAGAACAGAAAATCAAGCACCAAAATTACCGCAATCATCAAAAATCATTCTGAACCAAAATAATACTGAGATTCCTTTTTTTACCAGTTAACTACCTACCGGTTAACTCCAGCTTCCGGATAGGATGAATCACGACTGCCGGATTGAATCACCAAGAAGAGTTGCCATCAATGACAACCCTAGACCATAAATCAAGCATCCGAAGTCACCAGATGAGTGTCGATTGCCAACAATTATAGGGTTCTTTAGGTTTAATGATAAATGTCCTAAAATTGGGGTAAATCTCAATTAGGGTGATTTATTCTTACACTCAAATACTATAGTCATCAGTGTATGGTTCCCTAGTGCAACACCGTATACTACCAAGAAGTGTACCCGATAGAGTTGCAATTTTAAAGATAATTTGGTAACTCAATGAAGAAGATAAATATTATTTGAGAACACATAAGAATGGATCATTATTGCTAGCCTCAACTATTTTTCTTGATCTATTAGCACCTAAGGAGGGGTTGGAATTGCTACATCCTCTACTACAAGCATATAGAATAAGAGTGGATAAACATGTGAACTATCATACTGAGTATTTCATCGATCAAATTAGACTAGGGGTGAAGAAGTCCACCTTCTACAACAAATTTGATAGGATTGAAGATGTGATAATAAACAACACATTTGATACAAAGGTGAAAGCAGGAAAAGAGAAATGCTGCATAATTATAAAGGGAGAAGAACAAAGAAAGAGGTCGGATCCAAGTTACAAAGGGGCATCTTGGGAAATTGAAGACCCTATCATCACTTTGCATACCATGTTGGACATATTGTCACTCTTTCCTCTAAAAATTTTGCACTTTCTCAAAAGCCAATAAATGAAGAGGCATAATAAGGACATTAAGAGGTTGAACGACCTGTTCAACAACTAGGATTGGCAATTGCATCAAATGTTCCTCCAAGAGTAGCCACTAGACAACCGGGTGTTGTTCAACCCTTGGTAGATTATTCCACTTGCAATAGGTCTCTGATTATCTAATAAATACATATGCACCTTAAGTTGATAGTGGTATAATATCCCCATAGGTGAATCCACTTCACGTTTCATATGCACATACAAGGTATAGGAGTACATGACACTCAATTCTCTAGCAATGTTTAAATTTTTTGGCCCACTTAAAATGATCAATATTGTACCACTAAATCACATGTGCAAGAATGTAGAGCCCAAAATCTACTCCTAAATTGTTGAGGACAAAGAGATATTTAAAGAAATATGTTTAGCCCATGAACAAATATACTAGATTGCGTACTCCAAAGGAAAATAAAGTCAAAAGTCTTAGGGGAAATGAGAGCATGCCTCCAAATCAGAATTAGAACAAATAGTGTGCATGCATAAACCCAAAGGAGTAACAAAACTTGCAAATAAACATACTTAGTTATCCTTACCAAATCAACAATACCCCACACGCAATGAAGAGAAGACCATTAAAGAAGAGTTTGTAACATGAAATATAATGCTACAACATAAGATGTAGTCTTTTATTACACCCAACTGGATAACTGTGACAAGAGAGAAGGTTCAACAATTAGGTTCAAAAGAAATATTATAGTGGGCCATAGAGATATAAACTTATAATCAGAGCAATATAGTAGACTATGCCTTCCATTGATTTATAGATGTGCTTCATCACTTACAAAGTTGTACATTCATCACTTGACACTCAAGAATCACTCAAGAGCAATGTAGGTGGGAAAAGGGTTAATGACCAACCCTTATCATGTCCATTTTCCTTGTATTTATATTATTTCATTTCTATAACTCTGCTTATCTCATCAAGTTTTGCAAGAGTTGGACACCAATCAATGTATTGAATGCACTACACATCCTCTAGTAATCAAATACTCTATGTATTTCGTGCCAAGTGTCTTGGGGTAGCTAGAAAACCCCTTTCATGTTCAAAGACTAGCTTGGTACCTATTTTTAGTCCTATCGAAGCTAAGATTTTTTTTATGACATTGAGTCACTTATATACATTTCAATTTCTTCACATGGATTTTCATGTGAATTTGGGTGATCGATGAGCTCAATGATTTTTTTGTAGGATTTGGGAAATTATATAGAACTCCATGTCACATGTTTATATTTAATCAATAATGTCACCTTTGAAAATGTAGGGGAGATAGGTATAATAGCGAAATTTTAAACTATAGAGGTTCAAAGTTTCTCGTATGCTTGAATATTTCTTAGGAGACAAATATTTTTTAGACCTAAGGTTGGGTATTCAATATTTGGATGCCCAAGTGAAGCGAGAAGGATGGAAAATTTGAGAGTTAGGGTCTTAGGATGTCTCATGGAAATTTTGCGATTGGGGATGTGGGCATGATGAATATTAGGGGTTTGAAAGAGAGATCTATGAGAAGGAGGAAAAAGTTGGGAAATTAACATACTTTCTAGTAGGAAGGTTGTATGAGGAGCTCCAACATTCCAAAATAAAAATGTATGAAAAGGAATGAGGATTGGAGAAAGAGGATACTTGTTGTATTTCTAGATGTAGCACATGGAAGGACATGAACCTTGGAGGATTGATATGAGTACATTAGTAAAATATTGGGGGTTGGGTTTTGAGATCAAAAACTCTAATACACTTTGGGGAGAATAAGAGAGGAAATATTGAATGCATATAACAAGAGGGAAAATGGTTGGTGATTAGGGATAAGGAATACTCAATTCCAAAGAGGAATTCAAATTGGGGATAGAAAAAAATTGACATCACTAGTGTGAAGAAAAGGGAAGAGGAAAGGGGAACCCTTTAGGGATTATAGGTGCATGATGAGGGGGTCCAAAAGCATGAGGTTGAGCAGAAATAAAAACTCCAAACTTGAAAGTAGAGGAGGTAGACCATGGGAAATGATATTTTAGGGAACTTCATGAAAATGCACTTGGATAACAAGAAGTCTAAAAAATTAAAATAAACATAGGACTAAGAAGAAAATAAGAACACAAGGAAGCAAAAGTGGAGGGAAGGTGTGTTGGAAAGAGGAAACCCAAAAATATGCCAAATGCCAAAAATACAAAAAAATAACCTCATATTTAATATTTTTTTAATCTTTTACAACTTGTACACATGACTAGAAAATAAGATGACATTGAACATGCTTTTGACCAAGGGGTCCCCATTGAGGAATTCTCAATTTGTAATCAATGATGGCTAGGCTTGACAAAACCCATAAAGAAACACAATATTTAAATGAATTTACACATGTTAGATCGAGTTCCAATAAGTTAAGTTATATGATATTGTGTCATATTTGTAGTGACTTTTAGTGGTCTTACTATTTGGCTTCTTCTCATGTTTTGAGGGTGAAACAAGGAAAGGAGTGATGATATGTTATGTACCTAGGGATATAATATATTATAATTTATATAGTTTGACAAAGCTGCTAACATGTGACACAAATAACTTAAGTTAGTAATGTAGAGAAATTAATGATATTAGACAACGAGTAGGCCTACGTAATTTTACTAGTTTATCCCTCCATTATGTTATTAGGAGGAGGTCTATATGAAAGAGGTAAGTACAATTGTAAGGATAGCTCGAGAATATGTTATTTATTTAGGATCTTTTGAAGATATATCGTGAAATGACTTCCTCCATAATGAATATCCTAGAATGATGCCCTACCTTAAGGATTTATTCTATTTCTACATATATTGACTAATAAGACACTTTGGTTCTTAAATATTTTATATTGAATGTGGTCTATCTTTTATACTATATTATTCTCATTATTATATGTATGCATCTTATCAATATATGAAAAACTACTTAGATGCACATTACTTTATGAAAAACTACTTAGATGCACATTACTTTTTGTTACATTACTAACATGAATATTGCTTTTGATAACAAGAAATAATCCTGAAACATTTGTAAGTCATCCTCATTGAATTGATATTTCAATTTTTCACCCAACGATTGAAGTTAAATAACATAATCCAGTCTTTAATTATAAACGCCATAGCGATATTACGGCAATTTACAGGAAATCTCATGGCGGAGAAATCTTCCAGAAAATGTATGATAAAATGTGACGTTTTCTTATAGACAAAGATACCAAAAAAACAGACGTTATTGTCAATATAACGTGCCCTCATGACTTTTTTTCGGGACGTCCTTAGCTAGACTATTGCTTTATGTACAATTCAATGTTGTTGCACTCATTCCAAAGAATTATCAGTATTTTTAGGGAATTTTGTAAAGGACCAAGTAAATGTTAACTTTGATTCTTTTATTTATTTTGAGCAAAATGTATATAATATTTCTTTTACCTATCATTCATGGGTATTTCATGCAATTTGATACATGTCTTAATTTTGTATTCTGATCCATGTCTTACTCATGCACGTAATTTCATATATAGTTGTTTTTTAATTTTCTTAGTGGATCATTGAAAGGTTAATTTTTTGGTCATTGACTTCAAAAATTTAAAATTGGTTGATGGTCTCTTTTATTTGCAGATCTTAAATTGATTAAGCATAAAATTCACAAAATTTGATGCTATGTGGTAGTATTTAAAGGGATTTAGTTACATTTATTTCTCCACCAATCGTTTCAAGCGTTCTCTCCCATCTTTTAGCATTGAAGAAATAGTTAACTACAACACTCTTAAATTTGGTGCTTTAAAAAGAGTAAACAATCTACTTATATTTCTAGGGGCTAACCTTTTCAACCCATTGAACTTGTCTCCTTGAGACAAAATGACAACATTTTCAAGGTTTTTCTATTGGGTAGCTCTTAAATTAGCAAAAGTAGTAGAATAGACAAAGATTATTTGTGTGAGCAACAAAGTAGAGTTTTACCTTGCATTGGGTCAAATCCACTCACATTTGTAGGGGTTGAATTTTTCAAATTAATTGAACGTGTCTCTTGGTGACAAAATGATAACCTTTCCAAGGCATTTATATATTTTTGCTAGCTTTTAAATCAACAAATGTAGTAGAATAAAGAGGATTATTTATGTGAGCAATAGAGTAGAGATTTACCTTGTACAAGGTCAAATCCACATCCATAAGACATGACTGCAATAAAAGACTTAATCCAAATAGTTAGGGTCGACTTGTAATAAAGTAGGAGATTCACACAAATCTAAAATATTTTTTTGATAGAAAAGTGATAGTTTTTTAACATGCATTACTATAATCCTAAAATCTTCATTGTTGACATGCATTCAATAGTCATAGAGTTAGGTACCACCCTCCTTGGTATTTAGTTTCCTAATTTAATTGTTGTAAATTATAAAATTATTGATCCCAACTGATATAAATTAATCTTAGATTAATTTGTGCTTATGTGTATGCACATTATAAGATTAACCTAAATTAATCATAAGAAAAAGACTATTTTCATGTGCATTCTTAATAACCCATCCAATCTTACACAACCTAGTTTGTTTCTAGGTCTCAAATCTGAAATTTATAATATCTTACTCACTTTTTCAAATTTGAACCTCTTTATTGCCCTTTGCTTCAATGCTTTCACATTGTTGTTTCTTTTTCTATTAGAGATTGTGAGCTTTTTACTTTCAAGTTTGATATATGACTAACATTTTAAATATTTTAATATAAAAGTGCACTTTTAAGCTTTGTTTCCATATCTTTTATTCATGTCACAAAACTATCTAGATCCTAATCTTTCATTGTGATAATAAACTCTAACATGATCCAAATGAATAAATATGAAATCTATATTGATGCGGATAATAAGATCACTAAAGAATATAATTGTAATACACATATAAACAACCAAGACCTTGAAAATGAGTTAGTTTGACTAATAGAGAGAATCCTCAATAACCAGCAGTTGTGTTTCATGATATAGTTTCTAAGAAGCCTTATTAAGAAATAAGAAAAATTTAAAAACATTAATTAATTTTTTATCTTAAAGTTAATTCTTAAAAAAACATCTTATTATATATTTATTTTGCTTGTGATTTGTGATTAATTGTTATAAATAAACATAATACCATTAAAATAATACAATAATCTTCACATTTGTGTAATACAACTGTACAAAACTATAAATATTTGTGCGAACTCATTAAATGGTTAAAACTTTGTAACACAATTAAGGCTATCAATTTGTGTTACTACTATATTCATAATTTTCATGTTTCCTGCCATATTATGTGGATTGTCAAGGAAAACTCTTTAGATTTGTTTGTCATGTTTAGCAATGATTGTTTTTCCTCAGATGATTTGTTTCCTACGTTTGTTTCATCCTCCAATAATATATTTCATAACAATAACAAAGGTCACGAATTTCAAATATAGTAGCATGGTTTTTTAAGGTGCCACCTTAACTCTCATTGATGAACGGGTTTTGAAAAATCTAATAGGGAGTATCCTATCACTGCTTTAATGTATCATTGTTGCAAATGAGGATGATGATACCATTGAAATGAGGCTTAAAGTTTGTTATAAAATTTCATGGTAAATATAATATATATTTTTTTATTAAAATATTTTATATATAATTTATACTAGCAATGGTACCTTAGTGTGCATTGGGCATGTCGAAGAGGTTAAGAATGTCATCTAGGAAGAAATTTGGTCTATTTTTCTACATGTAGTTGTTGTAGGTGATATCAATTGGTAGGAAGAGATATACGGGTAGAGAGAGATGGAGTGATGATGAGAGAGAGAGAGAGATGGAAGAAAAAGCATGGAGAGGTAAAGATAGAGAGGCAAATAGATATAGTTATGGATTAAAATAGATAGAGCTCGGTATGCTAGATTGGATTCATACTTGTTACAACAAGGATTCAAAAGAGGTATTGAAAATTGCAAATTATATATGAAAATAGAAGATGATCATCAGTTGTTTGTAGTTGTATATGTTGATGATATCATCTTTTGTTGAAGGAGTGAAAGAATGTGCAAGGAATTTGTAGAGGAAATGCCAAAATAATTTGAAATATCCATCAAGTTTATCATATTTATATTCATAGGACATGTGTATGGTGTGAAGAAATGATGCTAAGGGTTAAGAATATTATGACAAATGTAATAACCCACCATAATTAACTCAACAAAATTGACCATTCTTTTTTTTTTGTTTAATTTAATCATTGTGTTTGATTCAATCGTATACTCTGGGCATCCATCCATTTGGATTAGGCATTCATCCATCCGGGATGAGCATCTAACCATATGGGTTAGGCATTTGTCCATACAGGACATAAGATTTCATCTATCCAATACGAGATAGGTATCTACCCATACGGGGTAGGCATCTATCTAATCGGGATAGGAGGTGCTCTGGCCAGAGACTTAGACTCATCGGGACCATTTGGGTCCTAAGCCACTCACTAAGTACTACACTCTTCTAACAAAAGTGCACCAAGGTTGTCGTCCTTAGGAGTAATTAAATAACATAATACAAGCTCGAATTCCGCCTTGGAATTTGGCTTAAAGCCTCGGGAAGTCAAGTGAATCCATACGGGATTCCTTTCGAGTATGCATTGAATTACTTTTTCCATTTTAATTATCTTTCAAATTATGATTCTATTCAATCCTTCTATACCAAGCCTAGACCCCACCCATGAACGCTTGAGTACGAGGGACAACTCCGTCCCAAGACTGCCTACATACCCGCTTCAGCACAAGATCAAGGTGTAAAGTATGTAGTTCTATTTTCTACTCTATGGTTTGATGTAAACTGATTAGTGGGTACGCAACCCTTTCTAGGGTCAATGTGCCAGTCAGTTTCTCTGCGGTTGCTACCCATGATGGTAGCGCTTAAGCAAAGGCTCAAAATGGTCTATTGCTTGTGGCCTAAAACAACTAGATCCTAATTCTTATCATAAGCATCACCCTTGACCAATTGTCAATCGACAACAATTCTTTGAGATTAAATCAATTTTGTAAAAGCATTTCACTCATCATCCATATAGGGGTTTACTATAGTTTAACTCAGCGAATGAAAGATCGTTTTAGAATTATCTTATTAAATTATCGATCCAAGGGGGATTACCCGCCCCTTGGATTTTAACTTCCAAGTGTCCCTTATTACTCCTCAACGATTTATAGGGACGATGCCACATACGCCATTGATGTAGCTTTATTAGGTGTTAAGTGCAGTAGTTCAAAACGACGTCATTACCCGTAAGCGTGACCCAGAGGCACTGTATATACCGAACGCTACTAGGTTTTGGTTTTCCAACTTCCTTTATTTAATTTTCTAACTTATGATAAAAATCATGCTTGGAAAATAATTATGAATTGAACGTGTATAATTAGACATTGCAAAGCTCAATTAATTGAAATAACTACTTGATGAATTACATGGAATAAAAACCATAACTAACATTATTTATTATTCAAAACTTGAAATATAACTTTGCATAATAATAACAAGTAGGAAACTTGCATAATAATATTTAAACGTGTAACTTAAATGGAGATGGAGATGCCAATAAATGTAATCAATGTAAGGAATCTGCATGAGGCGAAGGTAGTGTAAGTTACATGCAAGAATATTGCCTATAAAGTCACTAGTCCCAAAAATAGAATTTCGCTTCAAATCATATTGACGCTGATAAATTGCTAAGTGGATTTAAGAAGGTATAATTTAATTTACAATTTATAAATTTTCTAAAACTAATTATAAATCTAAAAATTTACCTAAGTTTAAAATTTTTTATTAAACCAAAATTTATATAAATAAAATATTAACATTATATAAATTGCCACGAATTTAATTGAAATGGCATTTAAAAAAAAAAGGATGAAATGGAGGGAGTGGGAGTGGGACCCACAGGTCCCATCACCACTGCGGGTACTGCAGAAGCAGGCCCGCAGTGGTGAGGGGACCTCGTGGTCCCCTCCACTACCCTGCAGCCACTGCCGTGATAGTGACCGTAGGAGAAGTGGAGTGTACCACTTCCCTGGCAGTTACTAAACCGCCTCCACTAGTCTGCACGCCGCCCGACACTCATAAATGGGGTGATTTCAAAATTTTAAATTGCTTGCAATTTTTTTTTTATATATATATATATACATATACATATATACATACATATATACATATACATATATATACATATACATATATACATACATATATACATACATATATACATATATATATATACATATATACATATATATATATATACATATATATGTGTATATATATACATATATGTATAGATATATGTATCTATATATATATATACATATATGTATATATACATACATATATGCACACACACACACACACACACACACACACACACACACACACACACACACACACACACACACACACACACACACACACACACATATGTGGTTAAATATTTCTATTTTATTTCCAGTCTATTTACAATATAAGAGAGATATAAATATAACAAAAGGAATATTTTATGTGAATATGAATTTAATCACAGAGATAAAACAACCCAGGGAGATTAATTCATTCCCAGCAATGTACAGATAATTGAAAGATAAATGATTATACTGAGAAATACAAAGCTCACACAGGGGGATTTATATTCTATTTTTCAATCTAAAATTCACAGAGACAGATTTATATTTCGCTTTCTCAGAGAATAATGGATATATTGAGATTTATATTTTTTTATCAGACGTCTTATGTTTATAGAGAAGTTAACTTATTCATACAGGAGAATTTGATTCATTCACAGCAAAAAAAAATGAACAAGATTTTATTCCTTGAATTTAATTCACAACGTGCATCTCAAACAAGGTTTTATTAAATTAATCTAATTCACAACAAGGAGTTGAAAGAAAGATTTTATTCATCAAAACTAATTCACATCATGTATCTAAAATAAGATTTATTAAATTAATCCAATTTACAACAAGGAGTTGAAAACAAGATTTTATTAAATTAATCCAATTCACAGCAAGGAGATGAAAACGAGATTTTGTTCATCAAAACTAATTCACAACATATATTTAAAACAAGATTTATCAAATTAATCCAATTTACAGCAAGGAGTTGAAACAAGATTGATCTAATCTAATTTTCAGCAATGAATTAACCAAGATTGATCTAATCTAATTTTCAGAAATGAATTGAACCAAGATTGATCTAATCTAATTTTCAGCAATGAATTGAACCAAGATTGATCTAATCTAATTAACATCAAGAATAAGATGCATGACTCAAGTAAAATAAAATAAACTAAATTAAAAGAACCTGGATACTTGCAATTTGATGTAGAATCCCTTATGAATCCTTCAATTAGCCTCCCTTGATCCTTCAAGCTTGGAAAAATTTCTCCAAAGCAACCTTAGCTATTCTCCAAAATGAAACATGACTACCAAAACAATTACTTGAGAAAAGAATTTCTTCAAGGAATAACCAACTCCCATTTTTGAAAACTTGCATATTATTTATAAGAAAAATCCCTCAATTCCACTATCTAGAAAATTTAATTAAAAAAAAAGAGATTCTTTTCCAATATTGGACTCATGCAAATTGATTAAACTTAGTGGGGGGAGTTACAAGGTGGTGGAGATTCATCTAGAAGCTTCTTATTCTTCCTACAACATGTGCCATAATTGGGAGTGGAAAAATAAATAAATAAAAATAATGCCTTTTGAATTATATTCTCCAAGTGTGTGTGTGTATTCATTTTATTCTTTTATAACATTTATTCAATCATTTTAAGTAATTTAACCAGAAACGTAATAGAATTGTATTTAAATCAAAAGTGATAGAGGAGGGTTTTGACAACAAACACACATCACTTAATTGTGAGGAAATATGTAGTTCAAAAAAGTTCAAAGTTTTTCAACAAACAAGAATAATTGTTGATTTCAATTCTTTAGAAGAGAGAGGAACCTACACAAATAGCCTTAGCCTCATGAAAAAGAAGCCTAAAATTCAATAAATAGCCTTTAAATGAAATAAATATACTCTCTGAATTGCAAGGGACTACCTATGCAATAGAAGCAGGCTCCCACTCTCGAACTTGTATGGGATAATGAAACTTTGTACACATAAGGCTATTTGTTGTTATTTGCGCTAGATAAGAATGTATGCCTATATGCCTAAACTAAAAATTAGAGATAGGAGAATCAAACACATCATTTTCTATTTTTTCTACCTTCCATTTCAGCTCAAAATTTATTTGGAGTAGGAGCTAAGGGAATAAATAGCGGAGAGAAAAAGTGAGAAGGGTTGTTCTTTTGATAAAGTCCTTTTCTTCTACATTGCATTGTTGGATTGTTGGGACTATTGGCTTTATCTCTCTTTTCATGTGCACTACACTATTGGATTATTGTAAGTAGGTGATGAATTTCTATGGGGATAACATGATGAGAATAATCTAAAGAAGTTGATTGTTTCTATCTACAATGAGGAAGGAATTGAATCAAAGAAATTGTATGAAATCAAGCTAGATTATAATTAGACAAAAATAGTTTTCACATTTGTGAGATTTATGAACCTCCATAGTTGTTATAGCCTAGCTTCTGAAAAATGGACCAGTTTAATCTAGTCTATGAGAAGGTTGTAGTCATGGTTGTTATTGTTTTTGAATTAGATCGTGTGAGAGTGTTATCCTAAACATTCATGTCGAAAAATCTCACATATAGTCTAATCTATAAACAATAGTGGATGGATCTCATTGTGTCATTTGAATCATTGATACAAAAAACTCTTAAATAGTTTAATCCAAAAAACAATAGTGATCAAAATTATGAATTGTGAAATTTTGATAACATTAGATTGTAACAATCAAGCTCAAGAAAATTTAAAAGCCTAAATCAACATCAGAAGAGTTAGAGATAGAAGTTCAAATCATGGAATGGTCTCTCTGCTCAAGAAAATATTGTAGCAAAAGCAATCAAAAGAATTAGATTAAGGGTACTAAAAGATCATAACTTGGATTTGGAAGTGCTTCTTTCAACTTTGAAAGAAAATATTGTAGCAAAAGCAATCAAAAGAATTAGATTAAGGATACTAAAAGATCATAACTTGGATTTGGAAGTGCTTCTTTCAACTTTGAATGTCTTGACTACTTAGATGCACTAATTGAAGAAACATTATAGATCAATCTAAAGTTGCCATAAAGACAAATATAATTGAACATGCCTAAGAACTTGGAAGATAATGATATGAAATTGTACGAGTTTATGGAAATAGCCATTCAAAGTAGTGTTAACGAAGAACTTGATTTGACCGAATGAATTTTGATTGCTAAAATAATTCAAGTTCAAAAGCAAACAATAACAATTGTATACGCTCATGCCACTCCCTCTCAACTTGATTCTAGATCCACACCGATTAAAGGAAACTAATTAGTGTCACATCCCTCACCATAGGGGTAGCTATAACTATAGAGAAGATTTTAAAGAGGGAGTTGATGTCAGTTATGGAAGTAGCAATGTAATTACCAGTCAGAAATAAAATTCATGCTCCCATCAAATAAAACACCCAGAAGTTGTTGGGATAGAGTGATAGTGCTGCAATTAAAAGTGAAAAAGGTACCTTGCCATTAATAAGGCATGGGCAATGGCTATGTAGGTAGTGCTGGAAGAAATGGACCTGACAAGTTCATTTTGTTTATTATTTATTTAAAACCAGTATATAGAAGCAAGGATCGGCAATGAGGGTATTTACAATATTTTTTAGAATATTTCCATATGGCGGACGATATGCATACTCGAGATTAGGTTGAAAAGGATAATCATTACCTAGAGTTGGGGCAAGTTGGGGCAAGGGGTTTGCCAACAAATTTAGGCTATCTCATGTTAATTGTTGATTCTAAACTTCTCTCTTTTCTAGCTAGACTGCACTTTCCCAGAAATTTTATCCTGTTCAATTATGATTTTTCTCAAGTAGTTGTGGCTTCATTTTCTCCTAAATCGATTAGATGCAAGTAGTATGGGTGTACATCAAATCAAACAGATAGAAAAAAAAGTCATTAGAAGAAAAGGGAAACAATTGAAACTATCTAGAACATATGTATGTAGAAATATATGGGAACATTCAGGAGGCACAAAAGTTGGACAAAATCCATAGAGAAAAAACGTATTTCAGAATATGCACAAAATTGATTTGTTGAAAAGGTATAGAATCTTTCAAGCAAATACAATAGGTAGGGCTAAATCTAGACGCTACCACCTTCGCCATCATCCTCCCTCCTTGTGTTGAAATGAGAGTTTTGGGACACGTTGTTCACAAAGCAGAAATGAAAGAAGTAATGGTAGCTGATTTTGCCTAGATGACATTGTTCAACTTGGGTGACAAAAGCTTAGCTTGTTCGAAGTCGAGGGCCTCACAGAAGCGAGTTCCATGTGTTATATATTCCATTTGAAGGAATTAGAGAGAACAACTTCACTTTAACTTTCAGTCAAACTCAATAGGAAGATACAAGCAAAACATATTCAGGTCTGATTTTGAACTTGGCCCATTGCAGACAGAATGTGCAGAGCTTGAAGGCAGAAAATGGGATAACAAAAGCAAGTGTATCTCATGTGAACGATCAAAGTAGCGAATACTGTCACTGTTCAAAATCATTGCAAGGAAGAATGAATGCAGAAAACCAACAAACCGACGAATAAAAAATAGTGGAAATTCAACGACTGGGATAGGTTTAATCATCTCGCATCCCCTCTCAAACAATCTACACCATCAATGCTCAAAGTCAGCTGCTCAACTTCAGATAGGAAATGCCTACGGCATAATAAATATTATAAAAACTATAATCTAATGGTGTATTTAGATTTAGATCAAATATTCTTAAAAGTCTTATGGATTAAGCTCAACAGGATTCATAAGCTCACTAAGATCAACCTTTTCTTGTTATTATTTAATGCTTCCCAGTTAGTCCAACTATTAATTTATGAGGATTACTCTTCTAGTGTTATCTTTTTTGTTGGACCCAAAATGTTAAGAGTCTATGAGCAAGTATCACTAAATATTCTTGTCTAGGTAGAGCTTGCAAGTCTCCTTGTTCCTTATTGGGTTTTGGCCTATCTAATAATTTATGTAACTGCTACAACATTTTATTTACTATCATCCCAAAAAATATTTCTAGTTAGCTGTACCAAAACGTTTGTGTTGAGGTCTAGATTTGACCTCTAAATTTTATGAGTATGTGGAGATTCACACAAGTATCTTCCATTTTACATAAATGATTGCCTCCCAAGGCTGTATTCAATATATAGGCCCTTCAACTAGTAAAGGAGGTTAGAGCATCATGCGTAGTAAAAATACAACCTCCAAACCCATGAAAATTAGTGAACCATACCTTGGAATCACCAAGACTAATTATTAACTTTGTAACAAAAAATAAGACCAAATAAGTAAGATTCCAAACTTTGTTTGAAGCATATGTATAGTTATTGATATCCTATCATACCCATTCCATGAGTTGCCACTTTGGATCTTTGTTAGACACCAAAATGATCTCTTTTAATAAAAAGACAGTAATTTTTTCAGAAATATGCATTTATTATTTAATGGACTTAAATATCATACTTTAAGATTTGACTTGTTTAGGTGGCTCATTTGAAATTACACTAAATTTTCCATTAAGTCCGACTCTCTAAGTTCAAATGAACCACCTATAAGTCCGACTCTCTAAGTTCAAATGAACCACCTAAACAAATAAAAGCTTAGAGCATGTTGTTTAAGCCAAACTATTTAAATGTATACAACAATACTTTATTGCACACTTGATATTATAGTAGAACTTTTTTTTAGGGCGTAGTTTGCTATCTTTCTTCTTTGCAAAATAGCATAAAATGACTGATCCAATCAACCAACACTCTTTGATTCTAGTTTTACAATTGAGAATCAACATTGTGTTTCAATCCATGGAAGAGTAAATAAAATTGTAAAAATGCACAAGAATATAACAATCTAACCATAATTTTGAAAAGCGTTCATCTGCAAGAACATTTTGGGTCAGATCAGATTCATGGATGAATTTAAATGGACTTCAATATCACACTTTAAAATTTGACTTGCTTAGGAGGCTCATATGAAATTATACTAACTTCTCTAATCTACAACCTATCTATAAGTCTGACTTTCTAAGTTCAAATGAACCACCTAAACAAATAAAACCTTAAGAATATGTTGTTTAAGCCAAGTTCTGTTCAAATGTATACAACAGTACTTTATTGCACACTTGATATTATAGAACTTTTTACCAATATGATAGCAAATAGCATCAAATGACTGATCCAATCAACCAATACTCATTAATTCCAGTTTTACAATTGAGAATCGACATTTTGTTTTAATCTATAGAAGAAGTAAATGAAATCGTAAAATGCACAAAACAAAACATTCTAATCATTATTTTGGAAAGTATTCATTTGATTTGAGTCAAATTCGACTCACAGATGGATGAATTTAATAGATTAGATCCCATAACGTGAGTGATTTAGATACATACTTATTCAAAATGTTATAATCTGCGGATGTCTATGCATTCTCATATCATTTATAAACACGTTCAATCGGTGGAAGCAGAGGACATCTGCAGAAAGGGCAGGTATCCTCATTAACATCAATCCATTTATCCAAACAATTTCTATGAAATATGTGGCAGCAATTGTAAAGTTCTCGGATTTCGTCATCTTCTTCAAAAGATCTCAAGCATATCGCGCACACAAAATCCTCAGAAATCTTAACCAACTTGTCTGCAACATTTCTAAATGTAATGACAGGCAATCTATTTTTAATCATCTATTTTTAATCCTCTGGGGGTTCGCTGAGGCCAAGAGCAGAAAGAAAGCAACAAAATCCAGTCTTTATATACAACATGGCCGATGCCAAGTAGAGCAGAACTCTGGGTATATTACGGCAATTCACAGGAAATCCCATGGCAGAGGAATCCTTCAGAAAATATGCCACTTCAAGTGTACACAGAAATGTAGGATAATATGTTAGAAGATCAGCTTTTACTTATAGAGAAAGATAGAAAAAAAGAGGGGGTATTGTTCGGGACGTCCTTAGGTAGACTATTCCTTTTCGAACAATTCAATGTTCTTGCCCTCGTTCCAAAGCAACAATTATTCTAATATTTTCAGTTTACCGAGTAAATGTTTACTTTGATTTTTTTTTATTTATCGTTTACTGTGCATGTTTCAATTATTGTTCTCACCTAATTTTCTCATTACTAATTTTAAAGAAATAATAAAAATTATATTAATATAAATTCATTAATAAATTTTACATATATCAATAGTTATTCATCTCTACCTTCATTAATTAGAATTTGTAGACTTTAATTGGAGTTGTTCAACTTTATTGGTATTCATACCGCATGACTATTGGGACATTTCTAAATCTATTAGCAATTTTTGAGGTGGTTGTAGTGCACTGTTATTAGGGCATCTTTAAGTAGGTATCATGCAACACTTTGAAATGACCACTTTTTGATGCTTGCACACATAACCGATCCCACAATGCGTTTTTGTTACTACCCAAAAGCCAGAACAATAGCTATAAGCAATTAAGTCGCATATGAAGATAACAAAAAAAATGTAGAAACCCAATGTTTTGTTTAGAGTCTCTCGATGTGTGAAGTTAGCTATAACAACTATTGGCATCTTCCCTATCATTCATAATGTGATACATGTCTTAATTTCATTCTAATCATATTTATTAGTTTAGTTCCTTCATTTTTTAGTTATGGGTTTTGATATTTTATTTTCAAAAATTTAATATTGAATCTGGTCAATTCATTTCATCTCAAGCATTCTCAGTCATCTTAGAACATTAAAGGAACAATGATCTATAACAAACTTGATTTGGTACTTTAAAAAGAGTAAAGAATCTACTTATGCTCTATAAGCTGGTCTTTTCAACCTAGTTGAACTTGTCTCTTTGTGACAAAATGGTAAACTTAATTAAAAATTCGGAAGGGATAGGGGAAGCGTACCAGTAGCCATTATAGCTAACTTCGTGTACCCATAGATCCTAAACGATACATCATATTTAAACAATTTTTCTTTGTTGTCTTTGTATGCGACTTAACTACTTATAACTATTGTTCCAACTTTTGGGTAATAACGACACACAATGTGGGATCAGTTATGCACCCAAGAGTAAAAAAGTGGTCATTTCAAAGTGTTTCCCAGTACCTACTTAAAGATGCCTCGATAACCATGCACTACAACCACCTTAAAATTTGTCAACACTTATGCACAAATGCATCAATAGTTGTGCGTTATGGGTCCCAATAAAGTTCCACAACTCCAATTAAAGTCTACAAATTCTAAGTAGTTGGAGTACACTAAGTAGTTGGAATACAAGTCGACAGCTATTGATACATGTGAAATTTATTAATAGACTTTTAGTTATCATTTTTTTCGATTTTCTTTAAAATTAGTAATTGAGAATTAAGTAATCAAGAAATGAAAGATAATTGAAACATGGATTGGTGCTCTTCAACCTAAAAAGTAAATAAATATCAACTGATTTCTTATCTCAAAATTAACTCTCTAACAAAATCAAATTATACATATATATTACTTGTGATTCACTACAACTGCCCTGTGCTATGAATTTCAAATACAATACTATTGACTACGATAGATCCAGAGGTGGTCAAGTTAGAGCTTTCCTTCATTGGATCAAATATGGTAATAAATTCTAGTTTTTTTCTTAAACCTCTATGCATCAAACAAGTTAGGACTCAAATCAAAACCATTCAATATACTCATGTGGAAGACTTACTAACCACCTCGATATATCCAGATCTTTTTGAATTATTATAGGCTAGTTTTTCAAGTGTAGGAAGAGATCATTAAGAATGCTCAAACTCTGCTACAATTCTTAGATATTGTTTCTCTCAACTTGAGCCACTTCACTCAAATAGCTTACGATTAACCATTTAGTTTAGATGACTAATATAAATCTCTTTCACTTGGATGGATAACATCACATTGTGGAATATCCGAAATGATTTCTTTAATCTTTTTAACATCTGGATCGAAATCAATAGAATTTATTAACACAGATATAGCATGAAAACATAAACATACAACATATCACACAAAGAACACCAGATATGACGCAAAAAACCTAAGAAGGGAATTTAAATCATAGAGAATATTAGTTCTCAATATTAAACACTGGTTAAGGTGATTTTTACAAAAGGTGGCTCATTGCTAGAATGCTCACTGCAGGTGGGCTCACTACCCAGGAAAGACTCATTGCCAAAGAAAGAGAGAAAGAGAGAAATAATCCACCTCTAAAACACAATCTGTGCAAACCAGACTGCTTCTGGTGCCTCAAAACTAACACACTTACTCGCATCACTAATAGTCCAATCTTTCCTTTCCAATCTCGCATATCTTCAAAACAATGTCACACTTTTTCTACATCTAACACAATTAGATTATCCTCATATATATATTGTCTTCTGGGAAGCATAATCTTCCAAGTCGGCCAAGACATGGATCTAAAATAGGTCAACACTAAACATTCTAGTGGTGGGAAGGAATGAGTAGTAGACCACACCACAACATGAATGCAACAAAGATAAGAACGAGACCAAGATACACATGAATGCCATCGATCAACATCATATCCAATAACTTGAAATATCCGAAACACCAACACATCTTTCGGAGCACCAAAGATTTGGGGAACACATATTTTGGATCACCAACACTAAGAACAACAAAGACATCAATGCCAACCGATATGTTGACATCAATGACAACCGATATGTTGACATCAATGACAGCCACTTAACAACACCGTCTCATCCGCAACAATCACATCTGCAACACACATGTGAGTTCTTCAAGGCTACATAACACTTCATTGGTCTTAGCCTTCTCTAGGTATGCTAAGAGACTTCTCAAAATAAGTCATAGGGAAAAGTTATCAACCATGAAAATAGGAGGCTTCATCTTGGTCACATTTCTCGATGGTGAAAAAAAGTTATTTCCAACTTTAAGCCAACTTATGATCACAAATGAATTTTAGCATTTTCAATTGAAATTTATTTTTTCTTAACACGTTCTAGCTAGAGTCATTCTAACTAAACTAGACCATCACAACTTTTTCAAGTAGAAGTGTTCAATAAATACATATGTAGCATCACTTTCAAGAGACCAATTTATAAAAAGCTAATTTTATTTGAGACACTTGATGTTCTCACATGAATAAGATTTTTTTTTTTCAGTAGATCTATAAGTGTAGTTTATTTTTTTAAAATATTTTATTTAGTGCTTATATTTTTTATTGTTAAAAATTCGGACATTCACACCAAAATTTTAGGTTGATTATCTTTTAAAAAATATCCATGATACACTACATGAGAGATTTCATGTTGAGAAAATATATTTCTTTTTGTTTTAGATAAATAGTTAAGACAAAATGAATATATGATCAAAACAATAACATTTTCAATGTACACACAACTTTTAAGATTTAATACAGAAAAAATGAAGGAAAAAAAATGAAATTTATTATATAAAAAGTGACATCCCACTTAAAATTAGTTTTTTAACATTTTATTAGTAGCTAAATTTTAGCACCAAGTTCACAAAAATACATTCAAATTATTTTTAATATAAAGACGTAAACATAAAATACACTAAAGATATCTACTTTTTATATATTTATATCATTTCAAAATTCAAAACATATATGTTACATTTTAGCTATTCATGTTAAAAAATTAGATGAGTGTTGCCCATTTCATTTGTAAAAGCAGAACACAAATTTGAACTTTCAACCTTAATACTTTTTACAATATAATGGCCAACGCCACAAGTGATGACATCCATCCACCATCTTCTTCCTTCCATTATGTATCCAAGATGATGAATTTTATTAAGAGATGACACATTCTTGATAATATCATTTGCATTTAGGAAGGTATAGAGAGGGTTAAAACTTCTTGATAATGCATCATATTCCTCACTTCTTGGATTTTAAGAAAACTTAAAATAGCATTTGATTGCATATTCTTTCTATTATTAAATCTCTAAGATTTAGAAATTTCTTTTTAATTAATCTTCAAATCCTTTCATGGATGCTTTAGTCTACATTTTCATTAATGTAATTTTTTTCAATGGTTTAGGGCTTTTGAGATCCATAGAATGGTGTTTCCCGCTTTCTTTGTCTCTAAATGCTACTAAACCAAGGGCTATTGAGAAAATAAGTTCCTGTCAAAGATTGGATGAACATGGCAACAAAGTGATGACTAGTCAAATGTAATAACTGAAAGTAATTTAAGCTCTAAGTATAAAAATAGTGTGAACTGACAAAACTCATTTTAAGTTGTACCCATAAAGAAATTTTATTGTTCTTTACATCAAAGAGTCAAAATTGTTTATGCGAAAATTTTAAATTTTTTTGTATATGTTTAATGCTATTGAAATTATTAAATTTTTTTATGCATTGCATATATTTCCGTTGCTCATCACTATATATCACCTATATTTAATCTGATTCATAGAAGTTGGACAATTCATAAATAAGTATTCTCGCACAATGTTAATGGATTCCTGTAAAAATGGTTCCTTGCTTTATAAAAATTTGGAGCCAAAAGCCTTCTCCATCCTTGGTTCTCTTAGTATGGGTAGAAACACAATTTCTATATTTGCATCTTCGTAGGTTGTAAACTAGAATGAAATGTTATTTGATTTGAATTTAGATTCTCGAAAATATCAAATGAAATAGAAATTAATGGGATATGAAATAAATTCAAATTTGGAGAAAACATGAGATCTAGATCTATGCCAAGTTAAAATATGAACATTAATATTAGATGTATGCTAAGTGAATTAAACATGAGAGCTCGGTACTTTAAAATAATTGAAATTGAAATAGACAATATAATCATGAGGACATGTTTGGCTAAGAATATGAGATTGAAAGAGGAATATGAAGGGATAAAAGAAAGCTCTTAAAATTGATCTCTAACAAATGTTAGTGTTTAGGTTCAAATGCTCATGTCTAGGTTTGGGAACTAATATATATGGGTTCTAAGTACTCATGTATAGTAATGGTCTCAAGTTTAATGATGAGGGTTGAGAAAGACAAGGATGAAACCTTGTAGAAAGAAGAAAAGAAGAGAATCCAAAATAAATTTATTTGATGTTGAAGTGGAAAGGTTGATGGAGGAGCAGTTGGTTGCACAAAGAAAAGAAGATGAAGAAGGGCCATTGGTGACACATGACTTTGACTTTGATAATTCTTATTATAGTGATTTGCTTGTAGGCATAGGTATCATTAAGTGATGGTATTGTATCTCAAAGGGTTTATTCTATTTTACATATATTAGCTATTAGCTATTTGAACACCTTGATTTGCAAATGTCTTCTATTCTATGTGGTCATTATTTCTATTTATATGCATGCATCTTATGAATATAGGAATAAACAGAAGTAATCCCTCTCAGAACATGATTTATAACTCATCATCATTTAATTGATGTTTCAAAATTTCGATCTAAAAATTGAAATCAAATAGCATAATCTTACTCCTTATAACTCTTTTGAATACATCAAATAAGATAATTAATGCAATGTATATTCCCATGTTTATAGGAATGTGTTGTAATAAAGCAATAACAAGATCATCAAAGAACTTGATTGATTAAACCTAGAAATAATGAATCAAGCTTTCGTTTTAATCCCTGGAAGAGTAAATAAAATGCACAGAAATACAACAATCTAACCACAAATGCAGAAATGGAAAAGGGAATTTGTTGTAGTTCTTGCCACAAATAGATCTCATGGGTATAGTGATATTACGGCAATTTCCAGGAAATCCCATGGCGGAGGAATCTTCCAGAAAATAGGCCGCTTCAGTTGTGCACATAAATGTATGATAAAATGTGAAATGATCTGCTTTTTCTAACATTGTGAATACAGCGTGCTCTGGCTTTTTCGGGACGTCCTTAGGTAGACTATTCCTTTACGTACAATTCAATGTTCTTTCCCTCATTCCAAAGAATTATCAAAGTATTTTAGGGAATTCTTTTAAAGGACCAAGTAAATGTTGACTTGATTTTTTAATTTATTCTGAGCAAATGTGTATAATATTTCTTTTACCTATCACTCATAGGTGTTTCATGCAATTTGATCCATGTCTTACTCAAGCACGTAGTTTTATATATAGTTGTTTGTTCTTTATATCTAATTTTGTAATTTTGTGGTCATTGAGTTTCATATTTTATTTTCGAAATTTTAAATTTGATTGATGGTCACTTTTATTTGCAAATCTTAAATTGATAAGCACAACTTTCACAAAATTTAATGCTATGTGGTAGTATTTAAAGGGATTTAATTATATTCATTTCATTAGGCATCTTCTCAAGCATTCTCTCATCCTCTAGGATTGAAGGAATAGTTAATTGCATCACACTTGGATTTGGTGCTTTAAATAGAATAAAGAATCTACTTACATCTCTAAGGGATGACCTTTTCAACCTAGTTGAACTTGTCTCCTTTTGACAAAATGATAGCCTATCCAAGGTATTTCTATATATTAGTATCTCCTAAATTAGAAAAAATAGTAGAATAGACAAAGATTATTTGTGTGAGCAACGAAGTAGAGTTTTACCTTGCATAGGCTCAAATCCAAAACCATAAGACAAAATTTATGAGATTTATTATATTTTTAAATTTCAAATCCGAAATTTATGATATTTCCATCAATTTTTCAGCTTTGAACCTCTCTATTGCCCTTTGCTTCAATGCTTTCACATTCTTGTTTCTTTTTCTATTAAGGACTATGAGATTTGCACATAATTTGGTTTCATACCAATTATTTCACCATACAACATGAGGAAGGTCATGATGGCATGTTCATATTAATTTCATTGTATTTATATCCTTCTATCATTTTCTCTAGTGATTGACCACTAATATTTTGACATTATAAATACTTATGTGCCTAATGATGGTATGAAAAGAATGGCATTATGGAGATGGTTTGCTAAGAACTTTCATTATTTTCATTCAATTCATTTACAACAAATATAATATGGTAGAGGCTCCCAAGGGAAAAGAACGTAATATGCAAATGTGTTTGAGAGTTCAAGGTTTGATTCTATTTTTAAAACTATTATGGCTTGCGAGACTCATTTTTTAGTGGTAATTTTCTATTTTCAAGCCTTGGTTTACATACCTAGCCTCTAGTCTACATTGGATAAGTCTATCAAACAACTTAATCATATCACCATTTATGAGAAACACATGTCCCAATTCTTATTCATAATAAGATATTGCGAAAAGTGCCTTTAGAGACCATTTTTCTAACCAAAATCTCATTACCTTTAAGTTACATGGGATAGTGACCCTTTGATAATATTAAGCATGGGGTACTTAATTAATTGTGATGAATACTAAGAGGGGGGGGGGGGAATGAATTAGTATACCCAAAAACCTTACCAAACACTTAAGCAGTTTTACTGCAGACCGGTATAGCCCTTTAAACAGTAAACCGGTTAATACACAAACAAGACAAATAACAAATAAAGCATTCACCCACAATAACACAATCACCATAACACAAGATATTTTGATGTGGAAACCCAAATGGGAAAAACCACGGCGACTAAAATTCACAAGTCTACCATCCATAAAATAGCAACTAGACCGGTTAAGGTCAGACTGGTTAAGGCGTTACAATGTTCTTCTCCAGAACAGATCCTGTTAGGAATCTTGATCTCTGTTAGGAGATAAGTCCTGTTAAAGGATTTTAGATCCACAACTATGAACCACCTTGTTAGAGGATTTAGAGTAGGCTTAACTGAGCGTACCCAGTTAAGGGTTTTTTGACTTGTCGAAGAGATTAGTAATCAACAAGTGATCTAGAAAGTAGCACAAAATGCTTAGTTAGATCCTTGATTGCTCTCTGTTAATGCATTGCAACATTACTTCAGTCTTCTTTCATTCTCGCGTTCAATCTCTATCGCAAGATACTTTTTGCAAAGACCTAATCTTCTAACACAACACACTCAAAACCCTAGACATGATGTCCTCATATAGGAATCTGATTTCATGTCGGTCCAATGAGATTATACTATACTAAAATTTCCTAGGTATAATGCATCTAGACACAATTTGTAACATGACACAAAATCATCGCATCGGTGTCGGTGGATGATAACTCATCACACTTTACAAGTTTTCCGGTTAACAAAACAAGGTATACCGATTACGAGTTTACACACAAAGACTGGTAAACTGGAACATAGTGTTCTGATCTTAAAAAGATTGGCTGTCGCTTGGGGTCCTCATATCGCTTGAAGTCCTCAGTCATGCTTTGACCAGTAAGCTCCTTCTGCAAACACTGATAGTCTTCCACAAACAAAGACTATGCATACATTGGCATATAATACCGGTTTGAACAATACATCACATGCTACTGGTTGAGAATAATTCATACAACAAATAAGTGTGTGTCCATCAATGACAATCACAACAAAGTACAAACATCATGAAAATGCCAACAATCTCCCCCTTTGGCATTGATGGCAACACTTAGGAAAATTTGACATCTAAGTGCTTACAAAACAAAAATGATTCCATAATCAAAATTACTCCCCCTAAGCAAATACACTACTCGCTTTGCCAAAATTACAAACATGTACTACTTCCATTTGCATAAAATTTTCAAATACCACTCCCCCTTTGCCAATAATGACAAAGTAATGCAAACATGCCACAGAGATTTACCAAAATCATATTGCATAACATGAAAGCAGAGTATATGTTTATGACAATAATGAGTAAAACTTTTCAAAAATAAATTTAAAGTTTTTTAGAAATTCCTTCATGTTTGTAGACCAAGTATCTAGGAGTGAGGCACCAATTTCACTCTCAGTTTTCATCTAGAATGCTAACTCCTCCATGGCATCAATAGTGCTCAATTCCTGAGTGACAATAATGGCATCCATGTTCTAGAAAACTCTTCTGAAGAATCTGCAACTTAGGTAATAAAAGCAACTAAAGCTTTTGCAGATCTTGATTCCGCTTGCAGATCTCTTAATCAATCCTGACAATCTGTTGCCTGTGAGTCTGTATAGTCTGTCCATACACTGTGAAGGAATCAATGGCACTTTGAAGTTCTCTATATACTACTTTAATTCTGATTGAAGTTGACCTTTCTTCTTCACAACATCATCACATAATAGATCGGGTTGGCAGATTTTGCTCAAAAGTTTATGTCCTTTAGCCATTGCCAGACTAATATCATCTCTTTGACGGATCAACTTGGCTCTGTCTTCGTTAAATTGCTTCACCAATGCAACTTTTAGTTCGTCTAAATGATTTTTCTCTGTATTAGCCTGGGCAACATCTTCCAATGATTGCACTTGATCACCCACTATTGTGCATAGAAGCTTCAACTGGGCTAGTGAAGAATCGGTACCAAAAAAATCAGTATCGGGGACTAAGGTTGAAAGAGTATCAACAGAAAGTTGAATAACATCTTTAAATTCTTTCTTCTTTCTTAGTTCCTCCAATCTTTCTTGAGCAAGTTGAATACTTCTGAGTAGCTCATTTTCGTCTACAGATTTAGTTAGACAGGCAAGAGTCAATTCACTATGACCGGTGGTATCAACCTGTTTAGCTTGAACTTGATCTCCGATTGCCTTGGGAGTCTCGGGAGTTTGTCCTCCTTCCTTTTCTTTGATCTCTTCTTGTCTCTTCTTCTCCTGCTCGTCTTTCTCCTTCTCCTTCTCTGTTTTCTCCTTCTCTATTTTCTCCTTCTCTGCTTTCTCCTTCTCCTCTTTTTCCTTCTCCATTTTCTCCTTCTCCACTTTCTCCTTCTCCTCTTTCTTCTTCTCCATTTTCTCCTTCTCTGCTTTCTCTTTTTCTGCTTTCTCTTTCTCTTCTTTCTCTTTCTCTACTTTTTCTTTCTCACCTTTCTCTTTTTTCGCTTTCTCTTTCTCTGCTTTCTCCTTGTTTGCTTTCTCTTTTTTCGCTTTCTCTTTCTCCACTTTTTCCTTTTCAGCTACCTCGGGTTTAGTACCTTCAACATCTAATGCATCCACATTGATAGGGTCATTTTTATTAGTTACTCTTTCTCCCTGATCATTGAAGGTTTCATCTGGTTTTGATTGGCCAGACACCTGCTTAGCTTGTAGATTTTCTTCAGACACCTTTTGCACCTTGACAGCTTTTTGAGCCTACAAATGAGTGTCCTTTTCTACTTCAAAGATTTTACCTCCAAGTAACTGAAGTCTTCTCTTTCTCATGAAAAAGATCTCTTTGTATCGATCAAGAATAAAAAATAATTCAGAATTGGAAGCATCTAGGAAATATTGAGCAAGAATTTTTTCCCTAATTGTTTGCTCCTTTTCAATGACAATGCACCATTTATTGTCCAAAGAATCATACAAAGAATTAGAAACTATATGTTTAATGTCACTTAGAGACCAATCATTATCACATAAATACTTAATGAGTTCTTTCTCTACCTCCTACTTTTGAGTATCGTTAAGATCATCAAGAATTTTCCTTCTAATATTCTTTATAATCCTTTGATAATGTATCATAGGCTTGTAAGAAGCAACGTGTATATTTACCGGTGCAGAGGTTACAGGTACATTACCGGTTAGCTTGGTCTTCTTACCTGATTGCCTCATCTTCTTCGTTTCAGCTTCCAGTTCAGTGTCTTCTGAATACTGTGCTTCGTTCTTGGTTTTCCTCTTCTTCTCAAATACCTTTGGCGGAATAGCCTCCGGTTTCCTCTTGGCTAGTGACCTCTTGGTCACTTTTGGACTGGCAGCAGATGCAACCGGTGCCGATATCAATGGCACAACTTTCTTCTTCCTCTGCTTCGGTACTTTTATAGGATTAACCCTCTCAGAGTAGTTACCGGTCCTCTTCTTCTTTGGATCAAGCAGTGAAGCAAGTAGGGAAGAGGCATACCTAATGAGTATATCGTTCACCACTTCATAGCCCATAGGCTCAAATTCATCTTTTCTTGGCTCAACTGCTTCCATTATGCAATGATCCACTTTGATCGTGAAACAAATATCATCTTCATACTTCTTAACCAGGTCACCTGATAGCCTTGTTGTCTGGTTCATCTTTAATCTGAACTCATCAAAATACCTGTTCAGAGTCTTCAGATAAGTAGATCCCATTGCTTGCAGACTCTCCTTGATTTGTCTTGTAACCGATAGGTCACTTGACCATTGAACATCACCAACTCCCAGAAAATACCCTTGAAAGTAGAAAAACAACCCAAGTAGTTGACCGAACTTGAACCTCAGTGCCTTGTCCTCTTTGATGGATTTCAAATTCTCCATGAGTTGTTTTTGCATGCAGGTACACAAGTCACACTCTGCATCTTCCTTGATCATTCGATAAGCGGCATTCACCGCAGCTGTAGGAACAAAATTCATCCTGCTGGCATAGAATACTCTATACCTGATCACCATGCATGCATACTTCACCAAGTCATCTCTTATGGTGTTTACAGTCATTTCCCGCTTATCAGACATAGAACCAGTGAGCTCTTCCTCTTTGGATTTTGTGATCTTATGAAGAACAGGGACTTCTCCAATATTGCAGAAACTGGTCATGACATGGATTGCCTCCAGTATGATATCATGGGTTCGCTCAAGATACATCTTGTCACCATGAACCTGACTAAGAATAATTCTTATATGATCTTCTGTGAATTCCTCGAGAAAATATACTACATTGTGGAATTTATTCTTCTCGATCACACTGTACTCCGGTTTAATCTTCTTATCTTTTCCACAGAACAAACTCAACTATGAGTGAATCACTAGAGACCCTAGGTCTTCCAGTCTGCAATCAATATAACCAGAAACATCCCCTTCGACAATGACTCTGGCGTGAATTTGAGATAGGGCATTGTATTTCAACTTCTTCCTAAGAGATTCAGATGACTCCTCAGGTGCAGAAGAACTAGAAGATACTTTGGATGTAGAGGCCATGTCTAAATAATTCCAAATGATAGTGATTCGATGAAAAATACCTTTTCACTCTAAACTAGGGTTCACCGATGTCGAGCACAACACACTTCTCCAAAAGCTTTCTTAACCACTCTAACCTCCACTCTAGATAACTTGAAATGACTATTGGGTCTTGCACAAGATTTCTTTCTGGATTTCTTTGAATGCAAGATTGATCGCTTTTGTTGCACTACTCAATTTAGACAAATGCTTCTTCGAAAATAGGTAAGTAAAAATGACTACAAGCATCGCCTTTATACATGCTCCTACCTACCATAATAAATGCATTACCGTTAGGGTACAAACCCTAATTTTACCTTTTACCACTTTCTTTCTTCTGTTGTTTGACAGGTAACCAATACCGATAAAAACACTTTACCGATATACTCTGGGGGTCCAAAACATTGTTATCGATATGTCCCCCCTTAAGCTTTTCAAAGCTCAATTTTCCGATACAGGGGTCTCCACACTGGGTGCGAAAACTGGTACATCTTTTGGCTTCTCTTCAGATTTCTTTTTCCAATTTTTATTCATATCTGCCTGAACGGTTTCAACATCGACCTTTCCTTTACCTTCTGGGTTGACCGGTTTGTCGTTCGATGGATTCTGTCTCAGTCTGCATGCTCTAGCAAGATGTCCCGATTTATGACAATGATAGCATACCATACCAGGTGCTCTCCATGGTTCGGTGTTCACCTTTCCATTCTTTCTCCTACATGTTGCAGCAGTGTGACCGCAACCATGACAGATCACACAGGTTGCACGCCAACCGTTTGTTGCTCCATAACCATTAGTCATAGGTTCTAGACCAATTTGGGTTCCAGTTCGCAAGAGGTGCTTGGACAACTCCTTTTGATCTCGGTGTATAACCTCCAAGGTTGTTCATAAACGATCTGCACTCAAAAGATCTATGCCCAAACTTGTTGCATGCATAACAATGACCATTAAATCTACCAACTCTAGCCTTGTGGTTATACACATTGTTTTCCATGTAAGGGAAATTATTATAAGTCTTTCTCCTACATACATTGGTAGTATGTCCTTCCTTATGACAGTTAAAGCATACTGGTTTGAACTTTGACTTACTTTTTCTTTTGCTGTTGTTCTCAGGTACCGGTTTCTCTTTTGGTGCATCAATCTTGGTTCCAGAGGATTCACCTTCCTCATGTGTAGAGAAACCAATTCCAGCGGTATCCCTTGATGTCTTCATTGATTCTAGCTATTGGTCTAGTTTTGTAGAGCTCAGGTTGAACTTAGCAGTATCTCCTTCATCTTAGAAAGTTCTTTGAAAAGAGCTTCATTGGTCTTCATTAGGGTTTCATTTTGAGAGATGGCTACATTGAGTTCTTCTTGCTTGCATTTCTTCTTTCTCTTCCTTACCTTCTTGTAGATAAGAAGTAATGGTACCAATTTCTTGATTCAACTTAAAGATCTCGTGCTCTTTGTCCTTCAGTAGATCCTCAACTTTTCTTTGGTTTTCTTGTTCCTGACTCATCCTAATGGTTAGTCCTTCTAGCTCCCTCCTCAGGTAATTTTTGGACTCATTCAGTTTCTTCACTTCTTCGACTAGGGCATCCATGTCTGTTTCATCATAAGAGTTGTTTTCAGTAATTTCCACTATTTTCTCAGCAAGTTCTCTTCTTTTGGCTAAAGAGGCTTTATACTTGACCTTAAGTTCATCATAGGCTCTCTCAGATTCAACCAGACGGTGAGTCAGTTCCCTCATGCTGTATTCCCCCATATCTCCTTTCAAGCAGTTAGACTTAAAGAAAGGTTGGCTCTGATACCAATTGATGAATACTAAGAAGGGGCAGGGGGGGTTGAATTAGTATACCCAAAAACCTTACCAAACACTTAAGCAGTTTTACTGCAGACTGGTATAGTCCTTTAAATAGTAAACCGATTAATACACAAACAATCCAAATAGCAAATAAAGCATTCACCCACAATAACACACAATATATTTTGACATGGAAACCCAAATGGGAAATACCATGGTGAGTAAAACTCACAAGTGTACTATCTACAGAATAGCAACCAAACCGGTTAAGGCCTTACAATGTTCTTCACCAGAACAAATCCTGTTAGGAATCCTGATCTCTGCTAGGAGATAAGTCTTGCTAAAGACTACACTATTAAAGGATTTTAGATCCACAACTATGAACCACCTTGTTAGAGGATTTAGAATAGGCTTAAATGAACCTAACCGGTTAAGGGTTTCTGACTTGTCGAAGAGATTAGTAATCAACAAGTAAGTGATCTAGAAAGTAGCACAAAATGCTTAGTTAGATCCTTGATTTCTCTCTATTAATGCATTGCAGCATTGCTTTAGTCTTCTGTCCTTCGCACGTTCAATCTCTATCGCAAGATACTTTTTGCAAAGACCTAATCTTCTAACACAACACACTCAAAACCCTAGACATGATGTCCTCATATAGGAATCTGATTTCATGTTGGTCCAATGAGATTAGACTACAATTTCCTAGGTACAATGCATCTAGATACATTTTGTAACACAACATAGAATCACCGCATCGGTGTCGGTGGATGACAACTCATCACACTTTACAATTTTGTTGGTTAACAAAACAAGGTATACTGATTATCGGTTTACACACAAAGACTGGTAAACTGGAACATAGTGTTTTGATATTAAAAAGATTGGCTGCCACTTGGGGTCCTCGTACCGCTTGAAGTCCTCGGTCATGCTTTGACCGGTAATCTCCTTCTGCAAACACCGATAGTCTTCTACAAAGAAATACTATGCATACATTAGCATATAATACTAGTTTGAATAATACATCACATACTACCGGTTGATAATAACTCATACAACAAATAAGTGTGTGTCCATCAATGATAATCACAACAAAGTACAAACATCATCAAAATGCCAACAAATTGATCACTCCTTTACAATCAAGGAGAGCTATCCATTCATCACTCATATATGGAACCTTATGCCACATTCGATAGTGGCTTTTAGTTGGACTAAGTGGTAGAATGTTAAGTTTCATTACACTATCAATTAATGTGGTAGTTAGAAAAGCAAGTAGGGTAGATGTACAACAAAGTTATTGTTGGCATTGTGTTGTCATTGATGTCAACCGGTATAGGATGGCAACTGGTATGGTAGATGTATGTGCAGGGTTGTCTTTGATGACAACCGATATAACTATCATGGATGTCAACGGGTAGTATGTGCAGTTGAGGCCAACCGATATGCAAGCTAGAGTCACCGATATATAAGTTGATGTTGGGAATGAAGAAACTGGTCCCCAGTAAACAAGTGGATGAACATGTTAGTATACATGTTGGTACTAACCGGTATGATGATGACCGGTAAGACTATAGAGTGAACAGGTCACTGATATGCTAGTGTGATACCATCTAGCAAGACTCCCACCGGTAAATGATGTTGTCCTTGGAAGAAGAGAAGACTGAAGAAGGAATGTTGCCTGAGGTTTGTAAGGTTGTTACATCTACTCAATAACAGGGAAGTCACACCATTGGACAACAGGTGACATAGATCCTCTCTCACCTGTGATTGGCAGATTGTGAACCACGGTGTATCTACCTCCACCGACCAAATGATGTGTAAGTCTCCAGCTTTTGAGATCAGAGATGTGCACTTGATTAATAGAGTAAGTAGATGAGCTACTGGAACAAACAAGGATTGATGAGTTTGTCACTTTGACAAACAGGCTAAGAGGAGAACCTGTTAGATTAAGGAGAAGGAAAGATTCAATTGCAGAAAAAGAGTGCAATTGGAATGCAGATGCAGATTGATGCAATGACAATTGAAGACTATTTGCATGATGTTGTTATAAATGTTACCGACATGAAGGAAAATGTATTGCATTAATTTACATTAATTTTCACTGGTCTTAGTGTTCTCACTTAGATGGCATTATGAGTTAATTTACATTAATTTTCACTGGTCTTAGTGTTCTCTAGGTCTACTAAGGGGCTTCTCACAATAAGTCACAACGAAAATTTATCAACCATGGAAACTTCATGCTTGTCGCATTACTCAAGGGTGAAAGTTCAAAGTTATGTCTCACTTTAGGCTAACTTATGATAAAAAATTAATTTAAAGCTTTTCCAATTGAAAGTCAATTTTGGGTGAACATATGTTCTAGCTAAATTCATTTCTAACTAAACTACATCCAGGTCAAAAAAATTCCAACTAGAAGTGTTCAATAAATACATATGCAACATCTATTTGGGGTCAATTTACTAGAAAAATAAAATTGTTCATTGTAAATTTTATGTTCTCACTTAAATAACATTTAAAAAAATCTAAAACTAACCTTTTATAGATTTATAAGGGTAGTTTATTTTTTTAAATATTTTAATTAACAAATATATATTTTTAATTAAAAGTAAGTTGTTAGTACCAAAAGATAAGGTTGATTATCTTCTAAAAAATTACTAAATATCATTAAAAATATATGATGCACTGGAGGAGAGATTCCATGTTGAGACAATGCAATTTTTTATTTAGATAAATAGTGAAGACAAAAATTAATATATGGTCAAAATAGTTACGTTTTGACTACATACAAATTATAAGATTATTTTAAAGATGTCTTATGGAAATAGAAAAAAAATAATCAAAGCTTTAATGTTTCAAACTATTAATACAAAAAATGAAGGAAAAAAATGAAAACTATTATATGAAAAGTGACATCCCATTTAACCTCAAAATTTTAGCATTTTATTAGTAACTAAATTACTATGTCAATTTTATATTAAAATACATTCAACTAATTTATTATATAAAAAATACAAACATAAAATATTTAGTAAAAAATATACATTTCATTAGTTATACATCATTTCAAAATTCAAAACATATATGTCGATTTATATTTATTCAAGTTTAAAAATTGGATTAAGGTTGCTCATTTCCTTTGTAAAAGTGGTAGACAACTTTTTACTTTCAACCTTAGTGCTTCTTACAAGATCATGGTGAAGGCCTTGGTAATTTGCATCCATTGTCTTTTTCCTTTCATTATGTGTCTAAGAAGATGGGTCTTGTCAAGCATTAAGAGATGCATTCTTAATAATACCATTGTCATTTAGGAAGGTAGAAAATGGGCTAGCACTCATTGATAATGAATCAAGTTCCTCACTTGTTGGATTTTCAAGAAGATATTAATTGCCTTGAATGATTTTTTATTTTTCCTATTCTTAAAGCTCTAGGGTTTACATATTTCGTTTTAGTTGATTCTCAAACCATTTTCTTAGGTATATTTTTAATGGTTTAGGGCTCTTAAGATCCATATAATGGTGTTTCCCAATTTTTCTCTATCCTTCCATGTGCTTGCAATGGATGCTTTGACCGATGAAGGACATATCCATTGTCTCTATGACTCAGCATATTATTGAAATGACTATTTTTCTAGGAAATGAAATATCTACTAATGTGTTACAACTATATTTAGTTATTTTTTTAAAATATGTTCTAATCTACTTTAAAACTTGATTCATTAAACATAAATAAGTACTATTGATATCAGATTTATGCTAAGTTAACTAAACATGGGAGTCAAGTATTGAGAATTAATTGAAATTGAACTATTCTACTAAAAATAGAGAATATACAATCAGAAAGACATGTTTGGCTAATAATATGATATTGAAAGAGGACTATGAAAGGATAAAAGTCTCTTGGAGTTGAACTCTAACAAATGCTAGTGACATGGTTCAAGTGCTCAAGTATATGTTTGGGCACTAATATAAGGGGTCCAACTACTCATGTATTGGTGGAATGTTGGTGTCTTCCAAAAATACATATATTTTTCCTATGAAATTTCTAAGATTTCATGAATGTTCACATCATGACTTTTGAGAAACACATGTTGCACCTTGTATGTAATGAGATATTTTTGAAAGTGTATTTATAGATCATTATCCATAACCATAGTCATGACACCTTCCAAATTGGATAAGAGAACAATCCTTTGAAAATAGAAAGGATGCAACTCTTTTTGAACACATAACTCCTTTCTCATAAAGAAGTGATTATAGAGAACAAAATCCAGATGTAGTTTAAAAATAGTCTACCATTAACATTAGCAAGTTGGAGAACATGATGATCAGGGACCATAACCCTATTTGAAAAATTTTGAGCACTATATGTTTTCCTATGGACATATTATATATCACATACACCCTAGATTTGACAAGGTAGGTTACTACTAAAAATCAGTTCTTTGCTAAACTCTAGCTAAACTGAAACCAAGCCTCATGTCCTCTCTCTCTCTCTCTCTCACACACACACACACACACACACACACACACACACACACACACACAAACGAACACTCACATACATGTACATACTAACGAATCAACAAAGGGATGACTATATATTCTAGTATATTCATCATATTCATCACAAAAAAAAGACAATTATAAAAAGAAAAACATTTTGTGAACCAACACCACCACTATTTTTAGATAATAAATGAGTATAAATTTTTATCATGCCTATTTGTCTTCTACCAATGTCACCTAACCTACATTCCATGGTGGTTGGGATCCGCTTTAACGATAATAATGGTAGAACATAGTCTTAGAGAAATTTACATGGAAGATACGATGTCTATGCTAATGCAAGGGAAGAAGTTGATAGGAATGAGACCAAAAAGTACTAAAGGTGGCTTGAAGTAAAATCCCATTAAATTTTTATGTGCATATACATCCTTAGATTAGGGTGCACAACAACCATGTATGGCATTTTAGGCTCAAATTTCTATTGTAGGTTCCTTTCAGTGTCCTCTTTCCATATTTGAGTTACTATGTTGGTTTAATATTCTTAATTTCCCTCTTATTATTGAAAATTATTGATTTCTTATCATTTAGACTAGATCTTACATACATACATTCCAATCAATACAAATCAACAAGAAGGGAAAAATAAATTAAAGCGTTGAACTCTCCTTTAAGGCCTGAAATTGATTCATTGTTCCCCAGTGATCTTGTGTGGATAGTTAAGATCTTAGTTTGCATCCATAGGCTAGGATCCCGATTCTACACTACTTCACTGGACATGATGAATCTTAGGGGTTTGAAAGAGAGATGCATGAGGAGGAGATAATTTGAGAAATTGATATGTCCAATACCATTATGGAAGTAGGAAGGTTGTATGAGAAACTTTAACATTGCAAAATGAGAAATCATGAAGAGGAATTCAAATTGGAGAAAGAGATACTTGTTGTATTAGTAGATGTAGCATATGAAAGCAAATGAAATATCGAAGGATTGATAGGAGTGCATTAGTAAAATGGTTGGGGATGGGTTTTGAGATCAATTTATAATGCACTTTTTGGAGAATAGGAAATGAAATATTGAATGCTTGTAACAAGAGGGAAAATGGTTGGAGATTAGGGATAAGGAAATGACTGAGATTCAAGATATAGAATTGATACCACTCGTGTGAAGAAAAGGGAAGACGAACCCTTCCGGTAAATATGGGTGCATGATGAAGGGGTCAAAAAGAATGAGCTTGAGAGGAACAAAAAGCTCCAATCTTAAAAGTAGAGGAGGTAGGTAGAAAATAAGATTTTGAGGGACTTCATGACAGTGCACTTGGATAATAGGAAGTCTAAGAAATTAAAATAAACATAGGACTTAGAAGAAAATAGGAACACAAGGAAGAAAAGAATAGAAGGATGGTATGTTGGAAAGAGGAAACCGAAAACCTTGCCAAAGACCAAAAATAGACATAAATAACCTTATATTTATTTTTATTTTTTTCATTTTTTTCAACTTCTACATGACCAAAACATGACCTAGGAATATAAATATGACATTAAACATGCTTTTGACCAAGGGGGGCCCATTGAGGACTTCTCAAGTTGTAATGAATGATGGGCTAGGCTAGGCAAAAGTAATAAAGAACCATAAGATTTAAATGAATTTTCACATGTTAGGTTGAACCCAAATAAGTTACGTGATAAAATATCGTGTCATATAAATGTAGCGACTTCTAGTGGTCTTACTATTTGGCTTCTTCTCTTGTTTTGAGGGTGAAACATGTGAAGGAGTGAAGACATGTTATGAACCTAGGGATATGACATTATAGTGTATACAATATGAGGAGATGATAACACATGACACACATTCCTTAGGTTAGTTATGAAGACTAATTTATCATATTAGACAATGAGTAGGCTTACATAGTTTTAGTGGTTTATCCCTCCATTATGTTATTAGGAGGTTTATATAAAAGAGGTAAGTACCATTGTAAGGATAATTCAAAAATATGTTACATATTTGGGATCTCCTGGAGATATATCATGAACTGAATTCCTTCATAATGAGTACTATTTGATGGTGTCCTACCTCAAAGATTTTTTCTACTTCTACATATATTGGCTATTAAGACACTTTGATCTACGTTGTGTATGGTATATCGTATTATTTTCATTATCATATATATATGCATCTTATTCTACTTATATAGAAACTTATTTAGATGCAGAGGGAATTTCTTGTAGTTCTTGCCTCAAATAGTTCTCATCTTGTGGTGCCTCTCTCAGGCCAAGAGCAGACAGAAAGCAACAAAATCCAATCTTTATATACGCCATGGCTGATGCCAAGTAGAGCAGAACTCTGGGTATAGTGATATAATTACTGCAATTTACAGGAAATCCCATGGAAGAGGAATCCTTCAGAAAATAGGCCATTTCAAGTGTACACAGAAATGTATTCAATAAAATGTGAGAAGAGATGACTTTCCTTATAGACAAAAGATACAAAAACACAGGCGGTATTGTTCCTCAAACATTGTGAATACAACGTGCTCTGGCTTTTTTCCTGAAGACCTAAGGTAGGCAGCAGTTATTCGATGTTGTTGCCCTCATTCCAAAGCAGCAGTTATTCTAGTATTTTTAAGGAATTCTTTTAAAGGACCAACTTACCAAGTACATGTTTACTTGATTCTTTTATTTATTTCGAGAAAATGTGAAATGGGAAGAGCATTAATTATTTAATTATTGTCTATTTTTGTTCATCTAATCTTTTAATTATTAATATTAAAGAAATTAAAAAAATGATAATTAAAAGTTCATTGGTAGATTTTTCATGGATTAATAGCTGTCTATTTGTAATCTTAGTAAATAGATTTGTAGCTTTTGATTGGAAGAGTTGTGTAATTTTATTGGTATCCATAGTGGAGGAGGGCATATTGGTAATTTTTGAAGTGGTTTTAGTGCATGGTTATTGAGGCATCTTTAAGTAGGTATCACGACACTTTGAAATGACCAATTTTTGACCCTTGCATGCATAATGGATCCCACAATGTGCGTTGTTAGAACCCAAAAGACAAAACAATAACTATACATGATTAAGCTATCCTGAAAAGAAGTAATACTCAAAATACTGAACTCTGTCGGATACTTTAATCTAGCTTGCCGGACTTCAAGCAATCTTCAATATGCCTTTCGGTATGATCAAATCACACAATGTGGATGGGATTACTAACTTGGGTTGCCATCAATGACAACATCGATGACCTGTGTTGTTTCTCTTGCCAACAAAGTACACTACAAGTTTATAATTTTGCCATATAGTAATTAAAAAGAAAAATAAATGTAGTTGTCAATGGTCTTTCTAGAAGGTGTACTCTATGCTCTAATTTGCCTATATCTATTGATTATAAGGTCACTATCATGGTAAAATATGTTAAAAATGATTTTTCTACTAATTTCCTTGATGGGAATGTGAGGGAAGATGGATTTGCACTAAGAAATGGTCTCATTGTTTATTAAATTATAATCTTCCTAGTTCCTAAATCCTAAATGAAGGAGAGTATTTAAAGGGATTTTCATGATTCACTATCAGTAGATCACCCAAGATTTTTCAACACCTATAAATAGACTAGAGAAAGGCTTTCATGGAAGGGCCTCAAGAAGCGTGACCTCAAACACATGATTATCTAGTAGGCTTGTTTGAGCCATTGTGTATCCCAAATTAGAAGTGAGAAAGAATATTCATGAAATTTATTACAAGTCTTCCCAAGGTACAAAGAAAATATGGTATTTGTGTTATGGTGGATAAATTAATGAAGTATGCACACTTCTTTGCTATCTCTTCATATCTTAACTCACATAAATTGGCTAATTTACTTTTCAAAGAGGTGTTTAGACTATATGGATTACCAAGTAATTATATTAATGACATAGTTAATAGATTTCTTATCTCTTTTTGGTAGAAGCTATTTCATCTAACTAGCACAAAACTCACTACCAACACAAGCTATTATCCCCAAAATATGGACCAAGTAAGTTAAAGATACTTGAGAAATTATATTTTAGATCAACAATTAACTTGGGTTAAGTAGTTATATTTGGGAGAGCACAACTAGAAAAATACCCACCATATATCCATTGGTATGTTTGTATTCATGCATTATATGGTTATGATACATTAAACTTTTTTTATTTTAATGTTCATAGATAGCAGAGTGCCAATAGTTGGTGACTTGATGGAGCATAGCAAGAATATATTAAGGTCACTTAAAGATCACCTTCAACAAGCCTGTAATTGACATATATTCAATGAAAAATAAAACCACATAGAGAGGTCATTCAAAGTAGGAGAGATGATCTTTTTAAGATTGCAATCAAATCTCCATCAAAAGTGGTGGTATTGAAAAGTCACACCATGCTTCTATGGGCCTTACAAGATATTGAGGAGAGTTGGTGAAATTACATATATGTTGGAATTACTATAAATAGTAGGACTCATAACATATTTCATCTATCTTGCATCAAGATGGCCCTTGGATAACATATTACACCATTAGTGGATTTGCCACCCTTAGATGATGAGAGGAAAATCATTCTGAAAAGTTGATAATATTATTGATACCAAGGTGAAGAAATAGATAACAACAACATTACAAAGAATTTAGTTCATTGGAAGAATCTACTTGAGAAGGACTAAATATATTGGAGCATCCAAATTTGCATTTCTTGAGGGCAAGCAATTTTGGGAATGTTAAATTTGTAATATCCTTTATCCTAGGTGTTGGAACCTTCAAATTTGAAGTGCCAATGGTGAGTTAATCAGTTGTAGCACTCAGGAGTACACATGCAAATTTGCCTTGGAAGCCTGTTTTGGAGGGTTGTAACTTGGAACCAGTTGCTCATTTCAAAAAATGGTTTGGCAAACACACTGATGTGATATATTGGAAGTTTCATGTTCATTTTCAAGTCCTTGAGATCTGATTTGATTAGTTTTGAAGTGGCAAGTTGAAGGATTCTGAGATAAGTTTACAATTTGCACATTGTAAAATCTTCTAGAGTAGTCTACTCTGGAAATTGATATCTCATAACCAAATGATTCTCATGCTAAATAAATTGGTTTTTACAATTTTAAATACCTTAATATACTTCTTTGAAAACTTGTAGAGCCCCAGGTCTTCGTTTGATAATTTATTTGCCAGAGTGGCCTACTTTTGAAAACTAATGATCTGGTTTGATATTTTTTCAAAGCTAAAAGCAAACGGGGTTTGCAAAGATTTGTTCTATGCACTTTTAGATTTATTTCGGAGAAGCCAAGTTGGATGATTAATATCTCTCATATGAGAGAGAATTTAGTGAATCCATTTGGCACATGTGTTTATCAAAACTAAATGAATGGATCCATCAAGTGGCAGCTCGCCAAGAGGAGATTTGGTATTTTTTCTAGGGCTTTCGAATGAGTGTGATATATATTCTAGGACTTTGAATTGGCATGTTTGTGCATTCTTGGGGCTGTGGGATGCAAAATTCATCTTCTATTAACAAAGTAATGAATTAGAAACAAGGGAAATCACGAATCCCTATCCTAATCAGAATTTAACAAACTAACAATGAAATGATACAACCAAGCAAAATAGGAATTATAAATGAATATCAATAAAAACTCCCTATTCCGTGACTGCGTAGAACTTCCATTGCTCTTCTCCTCTTCGTGGTATGATGGCTCTCAGATATTACACTAGTAACCTGCAAGTGACACAAAGATTCAAAGTTCGTGATTATTGAAAATGGAGATTGGATGCTCAATTTATAGAAAATTGGAGAAGATTGATTGAAAGGTGGAATAGATTGATCAAAGGTGTGAACTCAGGTGAGCTCAAATGAAAATTGATAGTTGAACTGCTAATTGTAGGAGTGAAACTCAATAGATTGAATTGATTAATTGAGTTAACTGATTGAGAAAAAGCTGATTGAAGGAAGAAAAATAATGGTTGGTGGAAATAAAGAGGATGATACAAAGAGCTTAATTTAGAAAAAGCTAATTGAAAAATGGAAATAGAAGTTGAAGAAATAAATGATTTAATTAATTGATTGATTGAATTAATTAATTTAGCATGTGCTTGCATTTAGATTTAGATTTTTAATTTAATCTTTGCATGAGATTTTAATTCAAATAATTGAATTTATTAATTCAATTTAGTATTTGGATATATTTAGAACTTGACTTTGATTTTCAATTTGGTTTTTGAAATCATGCACATGTAATTGAATTTGGAAGAAATTAGAAGAATATGAAATTAAATGAAATTAGAATTTGGGGATTTGGAATTGAATAATTAATTAGCTAATTAAATAATTTAAAGAAACTATTTAATTATTTAGAAATAGAATTTAATTAAATAATAAAGATTATTTAATTTAAAGGATTAAATCACAATTAATTAAATAATAATATTTAATTAATATTTAGAAGAGGGTTGAATGATTAGATGATTGGAGATAGAAATTGAATAATTAGTAACTTATTTAAATAATAAAGATTTTTTAAATTGGGGAATTAACCATAATTAATTAAATAATATATATTTAATTAATATTTAGAAAATGATTAAAATGATTAAAGAATAGGAAAATAGAATAGTTAATAAGATTATGAGGAAATATGAAATGAGAAGAAATAGATTAATTAAATTAATTAAATAATAAAGATTATTTAATCAATTAGAGGAATAATTAGTACATGATCAATGAGACATCTTTAGGTGTCTACATTTGCCCCTCTTTGAGACAAAGTCAGAACGACGTTGTTTCAAAGAAAATAAAAAATTCTGCCTAGTATGCCTCGGTACTGCTGTATAGTGTAAACATGCCCCCTCAGAAAAGGTGGTCAGAAAATTCCAAAATTGAGACCATGTTTTCGATATCAGTCAAATGAGCAAGCACGTAAAATTTCGTGTGATTTTGAGATCGTTTGAGTAGGCTACGAGGTGTTTGAAGCTGGTGGGGACCACAGGTGTCAAGGTGTCAGAAAACTCTAATTTTGAGCTATAAATATAGATTTTTAGGTTTTCATTTGCTCATTTGCACTTTGGTAATTCCTTGGTTTGCTCTACAATTTGTGTGCTTTTTTCTAAGTATTTGATCATCATGGCTAGTTATAGAGCTCGATTGCACCTATCTGACCGAGTACATTCATATCAGAGACCTCCTGGGACTGGCGGCATGGTATTTTTCCAGTTTTTTTCTTGATTTATGCCTGTTTTATGTCTGTTTTTCAAAAAATTTCCATCATCAATTTTTGCCTTGCGTTACGCAATCGCTTGTCGAATTTCACGCATTAGTGTTAAGTGTACACCGCATACACTTTAAACGCTACGCAAGAGTCTTAAGTGTTACACATTAGTGTTATCATGCCGCATTCATGTATATCATTACGCATAAGTGTTAATCGTTGCGCATGCGCCCATTTCATTACGCATTAGCTTTTATCATTACGCAAGAGTCTTATTTGTACCGCATAAGTCATAACTATCACTCATTCATTGTATATGTAATTTTTTGTCATGCGTTTGAAAATATTTAAGTTTTTCAGGATCTGATATTTGATATTTTGATCATTTTCTCATTGCAGGAGAACATTGGAGTGTTATACTACCGACAAAGCAAACCTAGTGGACATGATCTTCGAGCTGACTTACCGGATGAGGAGATTGAGCATATCCGACAGCTTGGTCTATACCATGTTTTACATTTGCTCGAGGTTATGGCCAATAGGGCCATGATTACAACTTTGATAGAGCGGTGGCATTCCAAGACCTATTCTTTTCATCTTTCGACTGGTGAGGCATCCATTACGCTAGAGGATGTATGGTGTATACTATGTATTCCCATTCATGGTGAGAGAGTTATATATGGCCATGATGATGGCATTGCTGGATTATGTGCACTTTTCGAGTGTGAGATTCAGGATTTGCAGATCAGTGGTCGTTATGACATCCCTTTGGCCCGATTAGACTATGATGACCTGACTATTGTATTATGCAGTGTTGTCGGTGGTTTACTGATACCTGACAGACGAGGTCATGGGTTTCCAGTTGGATGGGACAGAGTGCTCCATGATATTATTGTGCATTGTCGACTATATACGTGGGGTCCTTGTCTTCTAGCCATGTTATACTATCAGATGCATGGTATAGTCTATTTGGGATACTGTTCTATCAGTTGTGGTGTTACTTTGCTTTAGACATGGGCATGGGAGCACATTTCTATTTCTAGGCCTGTCATTCATGTAGACTTGCATCCTGGTGAGCCTTATGCCTTCAGGTATACAACAGGTATCATACACAGGGGTTCAAGGAACACCTTGTACTAGAGACATCAGTTTGACATATTGTAGCATTTTATTTGGAGACCTTACTTAGATTGCCCCAGTTGGCCTGATGATGTAGTGCATTTGTCTTTTTGCCGACAACAGAGATATCTTATTGGGAGGACCTTTGAGACCCAGCGGAGTATTGAGATGTATCTTCTAGGGTGGGTTCTCAGACAGTTCGGTGAAGTACAGGTGACACCTGTGGTTATTGCTTATTTTGCTCGTGTATCGCGAGAGGTATCTGATTGGGGTATGTGTATACAACCACATGTTGCTTCTGCTGAGTTCAATTCTTTGTAGCCATTACTCTGGGGTTGGAGTAGAGGTGGAGCAGATCTAGGGATGACGACGGAGTACGATGCGTGGTTTGCTAGGCATGGGCCAGTGCCTTTGACTGATCCTACTGTTCCTATTATAGCACAGCAGATTCGCCATCCTAGACAGCGGTTGAGGATAAACATAGGGGAGAGAGTTGAAGGAGGAGGAGAGGGTGGAGCTGAGGGAGGAGATGGTGGAGCTGAGGGAGGAGGTGGGGGAGATGATGGAGATGAGGATGTAGACATTGGTGGGGACACTGAGTCTATTAGCAGTGAGGACGGCGATGATTCTTCTGATTCATCGAGCAGCGAGGATGGAGATGATGACGAGGATATGCTGGAGCTGGAGGATGTGCCTGGTGCTGAGGATGGGAGAGGACAGGTTGATGATGAGCTGGAGACTCTCAGAGTGTGGGTTCAGAATTTGGAGGACGAGGTCGCCAGATGAGATATTGAGTGAGATCGTCTCCAGAGGGAGAGAGATGAGGCAGTGCGGAGATGTTAGATTACTATGGATGCCTTCAATCAACTTTTTAGAGAAGGTATAGATACTCGTGACTAGGCAGATAGGTATTTCACTACTACACAAGAGTCTGTTTATTATCGGTAGGCATATGAGAGAGTCATCCCTGAGGGTCAGAGAGAGCCTAGCTTTAGTGCATACATGGGGAGGAGATTGAGTAGATCTACTTCACGAAGGACTAGCAGTGGTGATGTTATGGGACTGCCTCGACATCCTAGGGAAAGATCTAGTGGACAGGATCCACCTACTGATAGAGGCAGTGTTGGTTGATCATGTTATCTGAGCCTTCGAGCTTATTTATTGTATTCACACACATTATCATTTTTGAGTTATATATATGGCATGCAGTTTTTGGTAATGATCTATGTATGTTTTATATGATGTTATGAGTTTTATGATGCATATCAATTTTAATTCTATATGATTCTAAATGCAATGGTAGTACATGTATGTAGTAATGATGTAAATGAATGCAAATGAATGAAAATGACTCTATAATGAATGCAATAATGAATGTAAATGAACTCTATAATGAATGCAAATAAACTCTATAATGAATGCAAATGAACTCTATAATGAATGCAAATGTAGGCTTTTTGTATGATAATGGTTGAACCAATTTTAACTCAGATATAAGTTGAAGAAGTGTTAGTCAGATTGATAGAGAGAAAAATTGATGATAGAAAGAATTTTAGAAAGAATGCGATTTAGACAGAAGATTAGAAATCAACAAACTATCAATAAGCAATTGAGATGAGAATAAGAATGAAATTGAATGAATCACGAACCTGTGTCACATATTTTATTGCGTCAATATATATTAATCACCGAGCCTTATTATTGAACAATGAAGCTTTAGTACATCAGGGTATAAGGATCCAAGATGTAAAGATATCTCATTGAAGAAACAAACATGTAGCAGACAAGGAGTGAACCCTCCATTCTGGGAATTGTGTTAGGGGTCGAGGTATGTGTGGCGATTTCACCTTAATGTGAAGGCTCTTATCACAGATACCCACTAGAGCAATTTCCCTAGAATTTCATCGGTTCACACCACAAACAACAAACAAAGAAAAAGATAATACCCCTCATAACTCCTCTAGTCACTTTTGGACATCCTTGAGTAGCATAAGAACAATATCTATCACCAAATGATAAAAAGATAAAGACAGACCCAGACAAAATTCAGCAACTATACTGACCTTGTGCCTTCGTTCTCAGTTGTTTGATGTGATGGTTGATAATATCTGATCTCAGAAAGTTGTGGACCTCGTGTAAGACTGGCCTGTCAGATTTCGAGTGTATCCTCTTCTGTTTAAGACAAGATAATGATCACGTTGATATGGACATGATATGATTGATAAGACAATTTGATCAGTTGATTGCAGATGTTTGACTGGATAGTTGTATCCTTTGTTAACTTTGTGCAAAGTGTTTGTTGGATATCTGCTAGGGTATTTGTTTCTCACAAGACATTTTATTGCCAGTTTTTCTGATTGATTGATTTTTGATTTTTAGTTCTTTTCCAAGAGCTTTTTTTATGTTTTTGGATTATGTAGATCAATATTTGAATGTTTTTGGTATTTTTTTCAGGATCATATTTGAATGTTTTTGGTTGATTTTTTCAGGACTTTTTGCAGATGTTTTTGATTGATTTTTTCAGGATCATATTTGAATGTTTTTGGGATTTTATGGTTCAAGACATTATATGAATGTTTTTGGTATATTTTAAGTTTTCACTGTTTTTGGATTTTGAGTTTTTCATTGTTTTTTGGATTTTTTCAGGACTTTATCTGATTTTTAGGACTTTTTTTAGGACTTTATCTGATTTTTAGGATTTTTTTTCAGGACTTTATCTGATTTTTAGGATTTTTTTTAGGACTTTATTTGATTTTTAGGATTTTTTAGTTATGCCCCCAGTGTGCAGACTTGTATGACACGATGATCTGTATGTGGAGACAAATGAATTTTTGACATGATCTATGTGAATGCAATATGCAAGACGAAGATGTATTTCCTATTCGAACAAGGTTGACTGTGTTTGTTTTAGCATTTGTAAAACACCAATTGAAACTGGAGATGCAAAACATTTCATAGATAAGCGGTCAATCGATCTCTAAGGCCCTTCAGAACTTTCATCTCAACAAACTTAGTGACTAGGATTTACAAATGGAGACGCGGAAAACTTCCCCATTGATTCTTGAAACTTTGATCTTCTTTTGCCCATGTGTGTGCAAATGTGTTAATTCCCGCTCTTATGTTCACTAAAGATCCTTAGCATCCTATATGACTAGCTACATGATTTTTCTAACTTCAAAAGCATCCTAAATAGAGCCTCGTTGCCAGCAAGCCTTAAGAGCTCCGATGAGGTTATAACCTGGAATTTCTCAAATATTGCTCCATTGCCAGTAGGCGTTCATAGCCCTGATGGAGTTACTTGTATGTTCCCATAGTCAAGCTTTTTATCGCATTTTGTATACATGATATTTCAGTTATATATCATTGCTCTATTTGCCTTTAGATGGATATTTGGCATAGCTCTTTTTCTCTTTTTTCTTTTCTTGCCTTGACTTTAAAGTAATGAAACCTACTTGGGTGTGATAATTACAGCAACGCTGAAGTAGAATTTTAGATTTTTCACTAGTCATATGATCAACTAGGTGTCTAGAATGAATTAGAGATCTTCTTAATGTGTGAGATATAGCAATTGATAGATTGTGGGTTAACAATTCTCAAATAGTGAAATCACTACCCAACCATAAGTAAAGCGTCATCACAGGGTAATGTTGATAAAAAATGACCTTAGAACCTCAAAGACTTCATGTCTGAATATCTAAGAAAGGAAATGACCCTTGTTTTCCTTAGATGTAAACGAATGATAAACTCAAATAGTTGCCTTGTTTTATTGATGCTTCTATATGAAAATGTGGAAAGTTTTAAGAATGCGATGCATCTAAAAAAAAGAAACTACATGTAATGTTATGTTTTAAATGATATGATATGCAATGTGGAAAATAAAACCTAAACTAAACAACCCTTAGGTATAATATCGCTTAAGGTGCATGTTGTTCATAGGGTTAGAGATTGGATCTCCCTCCATGGTAGCCAAATTATAGGCTCCATTGGCTATGACCCTTGTTATAATGAAAGGACCTAACCAGTTAGGTTCGAATTTCCCTGGCCTTTCTCGTTCCACTAGGTTCCTTTGATTCTCTTTAAGTACTAGATCTCCCACTTGAAAAGTTCATGGGCGGACCAATGCGATGAATGATTCTCTCATTCATTTGATTTTGCTGCCTGAGTTGGAAGAGGTGGTTTTTGGGATGAACAAAGGTAAAGCTCCAAGACCACATGGCTTCCCTATTGAATTTTTTCAGGAGTTTTGGGATATTATTAATCTAGATCTATTGGAGGTTGTTAGGGAATCTCTTCATAATAAGAAGATTCTTCGAGCCTTGAATTCTACCTTCTTGGTTCTCATTCCTAAAAAGGAAGGTTTTGATAAACTTGAGTTTTTTTAACCTATTGCTCTTTGTAATGTGGTTTATAATATTATCACTAAATTGATTGCAGAGAGGCTCAAATCTTATCTTCCTATGGTGATCTCTGAGGAACAAGGGGGTTTTGTGGCTGGTAAACAAATTCTAGATGGGGTGGTGGTAGCTTTTGAGGTTATTCACTCTATGGCAAATTCTAAGGAGAGATCTATGTTCATTAAATTGGATATGGCCAAGGCTTACGACAAGGTCAAATGGAGTTTTCTTCAGAGAATTCTCCTTGCCTTTGGCTTTAGTCCCGATTGGGTGAGTTCAACTACATGAGTTATGTTACTTCTTCATCTTTTTTTTCAGTTATTGTGAATGGAGAACCTCCAGAGCATTTTGGTGCGTCCAGAGGCCTTCGCCATAGAGACCCCCTTTCCCCTTACCTATTTATTATTTTGGTTGAGGGTCTCGGGCGTTTTCTCAAGTTTTGATCTTCTCAAGGCTTAATTCATGGATGAAAATGGGCTAATGGTTTTCCACAACTCTCACATCTCCAATTTGTGGATGCCACTACTCTTATGGGATTGGCTCATCTTCAGAAAGCTAAATCTTTTATGCAAGCCTTGGATATTTACCTTGCAGCCTTGGGTCAAAAAGTCAGTGAGCATAAATCCTCCATTTTATTCTTTAATACTCCTCAGGCCATTTAGAGGCGTATTGTTGGCATTCTTCGGTTTCGGATTGGGTCTCTTCCCCTTTTTTATTTGGGCATTCCTCTTTCTATTGGTAGACATCCAAGATCTTCTTGGCAGATTTTGCTTGACAAGCTGCTTCAAAAGATTAATCACTGGACTCATTTTTGGTTGTCTTATGTTGCTCGTTTAACCCTTCTAAAGTTGATCATTCAAGCTCTTCCTATTTATAGGTGTTTTGTTCAAGCCGCTCCCATGTATTTTCTTCGGGAATTTGATGCCCTTTCTCAACAATTTCTTTGGAGTGGTAATTTATCGATTGCTAAATTGAGCCTTGTTAAGTGGGAAACTGTGTAGACCTAAGAATGAGGGTGGCCTTGGCTTACGATCTGCTATTTTAAATGGACAAGTTCTTGCTGCTAAGTTATATTGGCGCTGGTGTACTTACTAGAATAAGCTTTGGGCCTATATTCTTAGCCATAAGTATCTTCCTGATGTTAATATTGTTGATGTTCCTCGCTTTCCTTTGACGGGTAAAGGTTCTATGATTTGGAATACTTTGAAACCCAAGGCTCAGTTGGTGAAGCAGGGCCTCTTTTGGATTTGTCATATGAGATCTCAAGCTCTTTTCTAGTTGGATTCTTGGGATGGTCATCCTTCTATCCTTTCTACTCATTCTCACCTTCAATCCCTTTGTGATTCCTTTACTGCTGTTGGCTAGGACATTGTTGACCATTATAAGATTGCCTATAATTGTGGGTTGGCTATTTTTTTTTGCTGGAAACTTCCCTTTCAATGGCCTCCTGGAGGATCTAAGGAAGAGAGGCAAGAGCTAGCTCAGATTTTGGATTCTGGGGAGTGCACTACCTTGGCTGGGAGTGATGTTTTGTCTTGGGAAAGCAATGATTTGTCTAGGAAGTTTTCTGTTTCTACAGGTTATGTTGAGTTGTTATGAAAAATTTTTGGAGATATTCAGGTTCCTTGGTGGAAACAAGTTTGGTACAAGTTCTCATGGCTAGGTTTGGGAACTAATATATATGGGTTCTAAGTACTCATGTATAGTAATGGTCTCAAGTTTAATGATGAGGGTTGAGAAAGACAAGGATGAAACCTTGTAGAAAGAAGAAAAGAAGAGAATCCAAAATAAATTTATTTGATGTTGAAGTGGAAAGGTTGATGGAGGAGCAGTTGGTTGCACAAAGAAAAGAAGATGAAGAAGGGCCATTGGTGACACATGACTTTGACTTTGATAATTCTTATTATAGTGATTTGCTTGTAGGCATAGGTATCATTAAGTGATGGTATTGTATCTCAAAGGGTTTATTCTATTTTACATATATTAGCTATTAGCTATTTGAACACCTTGATTTGCAAATGTCTTCTATTCTATGTGGTCATTATTTCTATTTATATGCATGCATCTTATGAATATAGGAATAAATAGAAGTAATCCCTCTCAGAACATGATTTATAACTCATCATCATTTAATTGATGTTTCAAAATTTCGATCTAAAAATTGAAATCAAATAGCATAATCTTACTCCTTATAACTCTTTTGAATACATCAAATAAGATAATTAATGCAATGTATATTCCCATGTTTATAGGAATGTGTTGTAATAAAGCAATAACAAGATCATCAAAGAACTTGATTGATTAAACACTCAAGTGACCATCTTTGTGCATCAATATTTCACAATCCAGATTGTGTCATGCAACACTATTTGGGGGTTTAATTCATATATTATCAGTGAGTATGTTTGTGCATTCGTGGGGCTCCAAATAGATGTTTGGTTGGTTTTTAGAGGTGTTTGTTTTGGTCAAAATGGAAAAGTGTCCGAAACCAAATTATGGTGATTACCCACTTTGTTATTTCAATTCTAGGTGCATTCAAGGTTACTTTCAAGCAAGTTTGAAATAAAAGTTGTTTCAAAAGGTTTTTTTGAGCCGGACTCACAAAAGAACCCAATTTTTTTGATCTAATTAACTAGGTGCTAGTTTTGCTTAGCAAGTAAAGATATGGAGATTGCCTATTTTTGTGGAAATGAGTAAGATAAAACCTGAAGATATTGAAAAGGGGTAAAAATTGATAAATAATTTGAATATATTATTGTGTTGGCATTTGACTGAACCGATAAAGATTATTGTTGATATGCAACCAGTATATGATTGGTTAGTAATTGTGATGAAGAGATTGAGATTCATGTTTGATGACTAAGTTTTATGTTGTCATTGATGGCAACAATGTTTTTGTGGTAATAGAAGTCTTAGAAGCCAAATGGTATGGTATAACTGGTACAAATGATAATTTTATAGTGAATCGGTAATTAGGATCTCAATCGGTAAACTGCGATAGAGTTGCACTCCGATAACCGGTACAGGCGATTCATGAAGAGTTGGATGATGTGGTTTTACAGTGATGATGGAGACATGTATTTGGAGCTATGTTCTCAACTGCATTCGCAGATTCAACTGGACAAGTGAGATTTGATATGGAGAACATACAAACTGGTAGAACACGTAATCGGTAGTGATTTAGTCACTTAGATCGGTAACACGACACAAGTTCTAATTTGTTATGTCGATGATCGACATATGTAAAGTGGGCGATGTAAGTTTTTCTATATTCAATGAACCTAGGAAATTGTTCCAAGGTTGTAACCGACTAAATGTAAATGTTTATAAAAAGTGTGATGACGAAGTCGGTATGTGTGTAAAGAGAGAATTCATGAGTGAATACTGTGAATGTGATCGTGCGGTGATTAGGGAAGTTCTGTAATGAAGTGTTGTTGAAGTTTTGAGGATCAAAAGCAGATCTTATCAAACATAGAAGGTGTTACTTTAAGATCTTTTCATTGTTGTTTTCCGAACAGTTTGCAACAGCAAAATCCCCTAACTGGGTAGGTCCTAACATGCCTTAATTTGTAAATCCCCTAATAGAGTAGTTCTGTATTAGAGTCTTAAATCCTCTTGCAAGGTTGATCCTAACATGTCATTGCTCCTAACAGGGTATATCATTCAAATCCCATAACCAGGTGACTCTTAACTGGGTATGCTCCTAACAGGGCATAGTTGTAAGACCTTAACCAATCAAGATCTCTATTTTGCAGATAGTGAATCTTGTGGGTACCAACTCCCACTGTGGTTTTTCCCTTTTTGGTTTTCCATGTATACATCTCTTATGTTATGTGGAATTTGTTTTACTGGGCATTAGCTTATATGGTGATATTTCTTATATGCTTGATAAGTTTTAAGTTGCTAAAGTTGGTGATCAGATTCATATTGTTTTTGCTTGCACTGATTCACCCCCCTTCTCAATGCCTTATAAGTTCATCAATTGGTATTAGAGCCAACCTTCCTTGAGGCTTAACTGCTTGAGAAGTATTCCCAAGGCAAACATGGGGGACATGATTTATAGAGAGATGTCTCATAAACGTGCTAAAATTGAGGAAAACCTAGAAGCTTTGAGAGGGAAGTATAAAGCTTCACTTACTAAAAGGAAAGAGCTTACTAAACAACTGGTGGAAGTCTTTGAAAGTAGCTCTTCTAATGAAGAAAACATATATGCATTGGTAGATGAGGTGGAAAAACTGAATTGTGAGAATTCTAACCCGAGGAGAGAGCTTGAAGCCCTTACAATCCAGATGAGTCAGGAATTTGAAGCAAGGAGGACAACTGAAGACAAGAACAAGGAGAAAGATCATGAGATCTTGAAGATAAATCAGGAGAATGATACTCTATATGCACATTGGCATGAGGAAAAAGAAGAAAAAGAAGAGATAAAGGCAGAAATGGATATGGCAATGTCTCTTAGAGAGACTTATGAAAAGGAATGAAGATCTTATTCTAGAGCTTGCTGAAGCTAATGAGACCTTGCAAAATTCAACAAGAGTTCTACCATGTTGGATGAACAGATCCAATCTCAAAGAATGAAAGGTGATACATTTGGATTAAGATACAAAACATTTGAGAAAGGAGAACCTTTCGGTACTAAGGACAACATGCATGGAGGTAAACTTGATCATAAGGCTCTGAAACCCATCGGTAAGAAATCCTTTAAGCCTGTTTGTTTCAATTTCCATAAGCCAGGACATACTACTAATGTTTGTAGAAGTAAATTTGATATTAATACTGGTTATAGACCTAATACTAATTAGAGATATGTGCCTAGAAGATTTGAAGGTTATTATTACACATTCAAGATGTATGGGCATAGATATATTGAATGCAGGTATGGAGCAAATAATCCTACTCCTCACATGAATCAGAGATCTGTTGGTGGGTGGAGAAGAAATTTCAATGATCGGAGAAGTCCTAATTGGAAAAGAACCTATGCTAACCGGTCTAGTCCCTATGAGATGGAGAAAAGAATGAATGTGGTATGCACAATCTATAATAACTTTGTTCATGTGGCCATGAACTATAGAAGAAGGACCTGGAGAGGCAATGCTGGACCTTGGAGAGCTTCTGGTATGGCTTGTTTTCATTTTCATAAACCGAGACATATGGAAAAGTTCTGCAGAGTTAAAGTGAACAAACTGGTTGTCATGCTCTATGAAGTGTACCTGTACCTGCAACCACAATGCACTCAATAAATCATTATAAGCAATGGTTAGTAAATTGAAACAATGAAAGACAAAACCATAGCTAATCGACTTATTGCCTCCTAGTAAATGCGAGTATGAAAAATGCTCTCAGATTTGATTATGCATACTCCAGTGACTTGACTACACTTAGATGGATGATTTGATGGATGAAAATGCATGACCTAGCAAGAATAGCATGATTAATCTATATGAGTTCATGATTGATCTAGAAAATGAACTAAGATTAAGATGCAATTAAGCTAAGATTAAGCATGATAACATTGCTAAAGAATGATAAACTAGAAGCTAGATGCCTATAATAACAATGCATAAGATGCGAATGAGATGGGATCAAATGATATGCAAGAATGATATGAAATTGGGACCCATATTGCTCCAAAATGAGGTCTATTTATAGGATTTCCAAGGCTAGGGGTGATGTGGCAAGAATCAACGGTCAAGATTGATCTGAAGAGATCAATGGTTAAATTGGAGGAGGATGGTAAAGGGGTTTGGATTAAAGGGAACATCTGTCATCTCTATGGTGACAAGTGTCAATAGGCTTCTAGAAGGAGTTAGATGAAAGGGAACACTTAGTGACAAGTGTCACAAAGCTTCTAGAAGATGTTGGATGGAAGGGGACATGGTGGGTAGGTAGAATGGGTTAAGTTTAGGAGTGGTAGAAGTTAGGAGAATTTGAATTTAAAAATTCAAATAATGGGCTAATTAATTTCAACAACTCATAATTGATTTGTTTTAATTAATTAAAGGATTTAGAAGAAATGATTTTGATGGGGGGAATTATTAATTTGAATTAATTAATCAAAGGGGATTATTGAAATGAACCTATTAAATAAATCCTTAGATTTATTAATAAGTAGATGAAAAGGGGAATTTAATCAAATTGCTTAGTGAATTCAATTAAATTGGGGAGGGAGATTAATTAAATAATTGCTTATTTAATTAATTATCTTCAGACCATTTTTAGGTGTATACACCAGTGAATCAATCAGGTGACCAAAAAGGGAAGATGAATGTTGATGTGGAGGAGACCAGAGCTGAAATGAATAGAATTTGAAAAAAGAAGGATGATGAGGTAACTGAAGTAAAATCATCTGAAGATCCTATTTCTTCACCTAGTGTGGAGAACCTTTCACCGACAAACAAAGCTGTTTGAAATCTTAGGGGGAACTTAATGTTAGATCTATTTCTGAACCCCCTGAAGGACCATGAGGTATGTTAAATCTGCATACTTTGATGTAATATGATGTTAAGAAGTGACTCTGTGATCAAACTAGTAGGTTTGATGTGTTATGTGAATCGATATTGTGTTATAAGACATTTTAGTGTTTTACCAGTAGTAGCATTTAATGCGGTAGATAATGGGCAAACAAAAGGAAGCTTTTGAATTTTATTTGTCACATTGCATTTGGAGAACGAACGAAGAACAACAAAATTTGTGTTTGTAACATCTAACTTGTTTGACGGAGATTCAAAGTGATCTAGTGTGATTTGTGAATGACAATCTGTTTAGAGAACTTCATCGGTGTTTGAAACCCTAGCGCTGAAGCGAGAAAAGGTATTTATCAGGAATCTTATCTACTTCTGGAGTTTGATTTGTTGAAAATGGATACACCACATCTAGTTGATGTTACCGATAGGCCATGTCCCAAATTCAAAAGACATCCATTTAAATCCGAAGAAAATGATCCCGTTGGATCCCTATCTGAAGTACCCTACGATGTATTACATGTTGAAGATGTTAGATCATTTTACCATTGCAAAGTGGAAGATTTGGGTATGGTTGCTATTTTTGATTAATATAGAGAACTGTGTGATGAGAATGGTATTCTGAAGGAACAATACAAGAAGGTTACCGACAAAGGGTTTCATCATGCACTTAATTTCATCGATGACTTGGTTGATGAACATGTTAGATATGTGCTTAGTAGGATACATGATCAATTTGTGTGGCTTGACCGACCACATAAAATCTCTAAGGAAGCCATTCACGCAGTCACTGGACTTTGTGCAACTAGTGAAGTCCCTTTACTGAGATCCATTCCAAAGAATGATGTAGAAAAGCTAACATGATCCAAATGGGATGGTATAGCAATGACAGTGAACAATATCAGTGATCTGACAGTGAAATATGCTTCTATGGTGATTGGTTACAAGGTATATTACTCAAGCAGAATGAATAGTGTACCAGTAGTTGCTATTCATATTGCTTATTGAATGATCAAAGAAGACGTTGATTATGATATATATGAAGCATTGGGAAGTCAATTGATGCTAAACCTTGAGGCTATTAAGAAAGACAAAAGATTGAGGTTCAAATTTGGTCAACTCATTCTTGGCCTATTCTTTTATTTTCAAAATTCTTTTCCTGGTATTGGAGCTTTTCAATGGATTGGAGGTACACCTTCTTTAATGAAAATGAAGAATAGCATTAGGATACTAGGTAATGATTTTGATAAGATTGCATGGGGATACTTCAAGGATTTTCAGAAGAAAATGCATGCAAGAGAAAGGATACCGACAAAGGTAGTTAACTGGTATGAGAATAAATTTTTTTATGGTAGACACAAATACTTGTATGATGGAAGCAGTAGAACCCCAAACTACTTGGGTTATGTCCATGGGCTATGAAGTTGGTAAAGAACTGTTGATTGCATATGCTGACCACCTACTTGGACAACCGGTTGATACCACAACAGATAGGTTTGGTACTTACAAGGAGAAATCCCTTCAAGTACACTTTGAAATCCAGAAACTGGTTATAGCTAAGAAAGTTAGGAAGGAAGTTGAAGCCTTTGCTGAGCAAGCATGTTTCACAAAGGAATAGATTGCTGAAGCTAGAGAAAAGAATGGTGCTCAACAGGCTGGAACATCTAGTACTCCCATCAGCACCTCCATCGGTATGCAAACGAGAGTTGGAAAAGGGAAAGCTATAGAAAAAGAGAAACCAACAACTATAAAGAAAGAAAAACCAATAGTAAAATATTCAAAGATTCAGTTCTGAAAAAGGAGGAAAGGTTGTTGATCCTCCAACTGAATCGGTTCAAACTGGTAAAAGAAAGAATCAACAAGTTCAAAAACCAGCACCGACAGATGCATATGATGAAGACACTGAATTTGAGAAAGAGAAGAAAGTCTTAAGGACCAGTCGCAAGAAATCTAAGGTTGTTGGAACCTCCACTGCCAAATCTGTGGATAAACCGGTAAATAAACCTACTTCTCTTGATAAACTATTAAAAAGTAGTAAGGAATATGGTGTTCTTAAGGGTTTGAATAAACTATATGATAATCTTGGTGAGAATGAACAAAGGTTAATAGAAGATGCAGTTGTGTATATGATGAATAAATATAGTAAAGTCCTTATTGAGCTGCAAGGGAAAATTTCAAATGCATTATACAACAAAATTAATGCAAGGTGGCAGGTTGCAATGAAGTAGGACAAAGAATTTGTTGAGTATACACTCAAAAGTCTTCAACCGAAAGCCACAAAGGAAGAATTAGATGATATTTTGTTGAATGCAAAATCTTCTTTTAGATCTAAGAAAAGACTGACAAGGATGTTAATCGGTGAGACTCAATCAGTCCAACAAGAGATTGAAATTTTGTTAAAGAAGTCTTTGGGTCTAATTCCTATTGTAGAGGAATATGATAAGGATGATGAACCTATAAAGCTTAATGGTGAAGATTTTCTAGAAGGTATTAAACCTACTAATTTTAAGCCCGATAACATTGTGTTAGATGATCAACTGGGGAACACACAAACTGAACCGGTGTTTATTCCTGATAATGATAATGGTGATAATGTTGATAATACTGCTAATAATATAGGTGTGTATGATGTAGATGTTAAAATGTCTAAAAAATATGAGCAGAATCAGGATTAAGAAGGAAAGAAATATGGAGAAGAAAAGAAGGACAAGAAGCCACCGATAGATAATCAGACTGTAGATACTCAACTGCCACCGGTAATGAACAATGTGTATGGTGAAAAGTGGATAATGAAAATAACAATATTGAAAGACTAAATGAATTCAACCACAAAACCCTAGCCTAATAACAACAAAGATCCACCATAAAATATGAAGATTACCTAAGATAATGCAAATGAACAAAATAAAAAAGATTATACCACCACATGTCCACTAGGGTTTGTGTTAGAGTATTCGGGTCTTTACTTGATTAAGTAAACAATATTTATGTAATTATTTAAGTTCCCTTTATCTCTTTTACACTTAAGCTAACTTTAGGTGCATAATAATTAATTTTTTTATTAATTATTATGTGCAAGCCTAGGTTTTCCTTTTTAGGGTTTCTTGACCTATTAGAGGTTATCTCTTTTCTTTGTATTGCAAGGATTATCACATTACACATTTTGTGAATATTGAGCTCTCATCTTTTGAGCATATTTTCTGTGTATTTGTTTTTTTGTTATTTGCTTCCTTGCTTCTCCTTGTAACATGTTATTCATCTTGCAGAGATCATTTGGGCTCCTATGGTGTTGTATTTCTCAACTCTCACATGGTATCAGAGCATCAGATCTGCAACTATCTATTCTTGTTTTGAGAATTTTTTGCATTGGAAGCAGATCTGGGGTTTCAGGAAGTTTTTTTATGCACCTAGGGATAGGTCTTTTTTTTCTGAGTACTTTGGGCCTAAACGGACCTTACCATCATGCTCAGAAGGCCCAAAACCCTAATTGTCATATAAAACTTGACCATTTTTGGCTCCTGAGCCTCTGGGAGTATTTTTTTCTCTAGTACCAGGCCACATGACCCTGACATGCAGTTCGAGAATTTTTTTTTAAAAAAAAAAATGCCTTTTTACGACATGCAGGCCGAATGATTTTTTGATAAAAAAAATAAAAAATAAAAATAAAAAATCATTAAAATGGGTAAGTGTTTTTTTTTAAAATCAAAAATCTTTTTGGGGCTCCCACGGTATGCAGGGTACTGTGGGCCCCCCTGACATGTTGCAGGCCCTGCCGCCACTATTAGAGCGGGCCCCCACAGGCTGCCGACATCCTTCGACCCCCGCCGGTGCCCTCCAACACTAGCTGGCCCCTACCCACTGCCCCCATCGGTGTCCTACCCTCCGGCCTCGCCGACCTCCTCTGGCCCTCGCCGACACCTTCCCTCCGGTTCTCGCTAGCCACTGCGCTTGCTCACACCTCCACCGCCGCTGACCTTCTCCCTGTCGGCCCCCGGCCACGCCAGCCTCCCTGCCGCCGTTTGCGCTATGCTTGCATCCGCTGCCGCCGCTCTGCCCGAGCCTGCCTGCGCTCCGCTGGTGCCTTTGCCTTCCCGACCGTATCTCCACTAGAAATCTCAGCTCCACCGCCCGACCACCTCTATACCACCCACCCGCCATCGACGCGTTGCCCACAGGCCACCTCCACCTGACCCTACCCCTGTTGCACCTCCCTCTTGCCTCTTTTAGGGGGGGTTGGTTTTTTTGCCATAACTTGGGCAAACAAAGTCTTTTTTTTCAAAAACGAATAGGTGTTGGAAAGCTGGTTCCGAGCTAGACCTCGTGGTGTTGGAATTTTTTTCCAATTTTGCTGTTTGATTGTGTTTTTTTTTTCAGTCAAAGTGGGGTTTCTTTTTTGCACTCCTGGAACCATAGAATGAGCATCTGAACTCTGTGTTTTGAAAACTTTATATCGTTGGAAATATTGTTCTGTGTAATTTCCAGCCATATGGGTTTTCTTTCCAGATTCTTCTCCAGGAATATTTTATTGAGTTTTTTGCTTTTCAGCACTCTGGTGGATATCTTGGTTGTTTCAGGTCTTGGGATCTCTTCTCTGAGTAGGATGTTTTAGTTTTGGTTGTTCTTTCTATTTATAGTTTTATTATCATTGTAGCATTTCATTTATACAAACACACTGAGATAAAGTGCCATCATGCATTGTTTACTTGGGATCTTGCACATCTTGTGCCTTATTGTACATGCACTACTTATGAAGTGCCATGAGGGGGTTGATGTTTGACTTTTGTTTTCCATCCACCTTGGTCAAGTGAGCATTCCTTCCATGACATTCACCTCATGCTGTGTGTCAAGTGAGTGTCCTTCCATGACACTATGTACTTTCTCTGTGCCTTTGATGTTCCTAGTTCTTCGTCGTGCAGTTCGTGTTGGTCGTTCTTTTAAGTGTACCCTTCCCTCTCCCTCTTCAACATTATGGGGAGGTTTGTCCTGTTGGTTCTAATGCTTCCTTGGTTCGATTGATCATCTCTTCATGCTTTGGTTTCTCATGCCATTTGCATCTTCAAGTTCAGTTGTTTGCCTTTGTTTGCCTTCTGATTCGAGTAGTGTCATTTGAGGGCACTCATACAGATTACAATCTTCTCTATCTGGTCATGTTCTATTTTAGTGGAGGTTCTTCAGATCAACAATTATTCTTCGACAGTGTTTGCAGGTTCTTCATGCTTCAGTGATTCTTCTGATCTTCTCTTATTCCTACCTTTTTGGAACATTCTTGTTTGGAGGCTTTTTTTAGTCTTTCTTCTTGCCTTTTCCATCTCTATTTGGAGGAGTTTTTTTCTCCACGCGGTTTTCTCTATTTCTCCAGTTCATAGAGATTTGGTTGTATTTAGGTACCTGATCAGGCCTTGTTGCCAGGACCCATCTTTCTTGCTTTCAGTAGCTGTTCTAGGTTTTAGCTTCTCCCTAAGTCTAGCTTAAGGGGGGGAGGGGGTGTTAGAGTATTTGGGTCTTTACTTGATTAATTAAACAATATTTGTTTAATTATTTAAGTTCCCTTGATCTCTTTTACACTTAAGCTAACTTTAGGTGCATAATAATTAATTTTTTTATTAATTATTATATGCAAGCCTAGGTTTTGCTTTTTAGGGTTTCTTGACCTATTAGAGGTCATCTCTTTTCTTTGTATTGTAAGGATTATCACATTACACATTTTGTGAATATTGAACTCTCATATTTTGAGCATATTTTCTGTGTATTTGCTTCCTTGCTTCTCCTTGCAACAAGTTATTCAGCTTACAGAGATCATTTGGGCTCATGTGGTGTTGTATTTCTCAACTCTCACAGTTTGAATCTTCATTCTTCCTATCTCCATTGATCTTGCTTGATATATTTGCTCTTAGATTTTATGTGTGCACAAGAGCTCAACAAGGAACTAAAATGTGATTGATAGCTTGATCGCAAAAATGCTTGATTGCATAAGATTGATTAGTTGAATAGAATGCTTAGGGTTGATAATGGAAGAAGCATATCCTTATATAGAAGACACTTTAGAAAATGAAGGGATAAGATTAAGAGGTGTAAAGATAAATGGCCGGCTAGGATTAGAGGGTAGGTAGAGGAAATAATTGAATGATAAAGGGGGTATGTAGTGTAGGATTTAAGAGATGAATGACATGTGTCATGGGTAGAAAAGGCTAACAAATTAATTAAATAAATAGAGATTTATTTAATTAATAGAAGAAGTGAGATTCAAGTAAATAAATAAAATATTTATTTAATTTAGGGGAATGACAATTTAAATAAATAAATGTATTTATTTAAATGAGGAAAAAAAAAGGCTAGAAAAGGATAAATGAATTAATTAAATAAATAAAGATTTATTTAATTAATAGAAGAATTAGGTTTAAATAATTAAATAAATAAAAATATTTATTTAATTAGACAGGACAATTTAGGTGTCTACATTTTGCCCCTCTTTGAGATAATGCAACTTGTCGTGTTGTTTCAAAGAAGATAAGATGAACCGATACAAAGTTGCCCCAAGACGGGAATGATATGCCCCCTCGAGAGATTGAATGAATTGTGTTTGAAAATATCATAGCCAATCTCCCGATAAGAAAGAAAGGATAAAAATGACTGACAAGATAGGACAGACTGACAGAGTCAGGGGATAAAGAAGACTAACTCGGGAGACTAGGGCTAGGTTAGTCTAAAGATAGACTATGAGGGAAAACATCCTCATTGTCATCCACACACCTAAGAGATCAAAGTGCAGAGAGAGCATAGAATAGAGAAGTCAGGAAAGATGGCATTGGTGCACATATTCAACCGTGTTCGCCGATATCAGAGGCCAACAGATGCAGGAGAGCCAATGAGTACCACAAAACCTCCTTGTACTTTGGTGTATTAATTGTTGTCATAAATGCATGTTAGGTAGGGCTAGAAAATGCCAAGTGGGGGGGGCAACATTAAGGTACGTTTGTGTTGGTGCCAGGCGCGTCTAGGAATGATAGGAACGATTATATCTAGTTTAAACACGTCTATAATTTCAAAGGCGTTTGTGCTAGATGCAAGCACGTTTATGTTGAGCAGGCGCACTTATGCAAGATTGAGTCACGTCTGTGTGTTTTAGGCGCGTGTGTGTAGGGAAGGCATGCTTGTGTAAGTTTAAAGCACATTTACATCTTCAAGGTCAAATCGACAGTTTTGTGATAAACATATGCTGTCGATTGGATAAGCTGTTGAGAGGATACACTCAAACAGGTTCTCTAGGGAAGACTAGGATAACAGATAGGGTTGGGATTGACAATTCTGTGATAGAACATACGTTGTCAATCACAAAACTGCTCAAGAAGATACACTCAAGCAGAGGGCCTAGGATAGGATAGAGCGAGACACTTTGTGATGAACAGGGAGTACCATAGAAATTGAGAATTCTGTGATAAAACATACATTGTCAATTAAATTAGGCTGAAATTGACAATTATGTGATAGAACATACGTTGTCAATTGGATAAGCTACTCAAGAGGATGCACTCAAGTAGGTGCCCTAAAGGATAAGATAAAAACAACAATTTGTGATGAACATGGAGAACTACTATATGATAAATATAAGCACTAGGATAAAAAACAACAGTTTGTGATGAACAAGGAGTACTACTAGACCAATCTATTAAAATAGGTATCCATGATAGTTTCCTCAACTTCTGCAGAATCCACGGATGCATTGTCATTTTCATTATCATTTCCATTGTTATTGTCATTGTTTGGTATATTACTACAATTTTCAAATGGATTGTAGAATTCGTTTCCATCAAACTCATAGGTACTCATGTTTAAAGACCTTAAAGCTTTTTTGGCTTCCCTTCTAGACCTTTGTGAATGGGTTTCAACCATGAATTAAAATCTTGACCAAAATGAAAGGTAGGATGAAAATGCAAAGACTATGGAAGACCAAGAGGTGTATGAAGTGTATATGAATCTAGGGTAAACATGCAATGTCCAAGAGTGTAAGACCAAAGTAGGAGATTAAGGTGTGGCTTCCAAAGAGATGTTGAATCTCTTGATGAGGTAAGTTGACCTTGACTCAAGAAGACCAAATGAGACTCTAAGATAATAGATCTTTATGCGGGACTCACCTAGTGTTGTATTGCAGTAGGTTCACAAAGTCTGATGAGGACAAGCAAAGTAACCTTTTGACTCAAATTTGGAAGGTATGTATGAGGGCAATGAAAGTGAAGGAAAATGATTGATCTGAAAACTTAAGTCCTTATTGTTCTCAAGAGTTTTCTTGTAATCTCTCAATTGTGAATGCAAATGCAGTTTTAACAAATCTAGACGCGATTTTGAATTTTTTTTTCAGTTTTGTCTAATTGTAAAGTTGTTGAATGTGACCAAATCTCAATGTTTTGACTTTTAGTGGCAAGAAGACACAATAACAATGAAGACTCAATGTTTGAAAGTGTTTTTTCTTAAGGATCCAAAATGTTTCCAAATGTGAAGTAGAATGTGAAATATTTTTGCATACACTTGAAAACAGGGTAGACACAATGTTTCTTTATTTTGTTTGAAAATGTTTGAGTGTTTTGATCACGCAAGCACAAATCCTAGGGCTGGTCAGGACAATAGTTGCTGAAACTCACATGGGGTTTCCCCCGAGCTACACAATTCAGAGCGAATACTTAGGTGCTTGACCCCACTGGCTCCACCCTCAACACTCACTTCTCCGGGGCAGCCAAGCATCAGTCCCCACGAAAAATCCCCATGGCAAACTTTGTATCTCTACTAAGAACTGTAAGAATGTGAGCCGCTTCAGAGGTTGACCTCCTGCGCCAACAACTAGAAGGTTTTTGGTCTTTTTAAAGAAAAAAAGTGCGAGTAAGGGTTTCCATTAGGAGACTATTCTTTGACGTTGCGCAAGCACGATTGAGGCCTATAGCCCCAAAAAATATCAAACAATTTGGTAGTCACATAAACATGATTTAGACTTCAAGGGCCCTACAAAGTGCTTGATATGAGATAAATATTAGATAGCTCCAACTTCCAAAATTTTCATCCCAAGAGACCTATTTATTATAGTGAGTTGGAATGCTTGGATTTTAGCCGTACTCACTTGGGTCTTTCCCTCCTCACTAGTAGTCCTAGTGACCACATGGGGAGGCAAACCCTCTAAAGATAAACACAAAAGAGCCTAATGCTAAAAACACAAAAGACACTGGTTCAATTTTAATGCACCAATTGAAGTGTCTGCTAGACTAAGAAGACAAAGCAAGGAATTTTAAAATAAAATATTTTCCAAAGTTCCTATACCAAGATTATTAGTAGTTTTGAAATAATACCCCTCCTGCAAGCACACAAATTAGGTAAATTTTAGATCCAAAAGACTTTGTGAATAGGGGCCTTCGACAAGACGTTTTTTGATAGATTCAGAGATCTGATTTTCCACGAGTTCTTTTGCATCATTAAAAACATACCACCTGTAAAATTTCAAGAAATTTTCAGAAATTTAAGAAAATCCAATTTTTTTTCTAATTTGCTCCAAAAATTAATTTTTAATGAAAAATAATAAACAATTCATAGAAAATGCAAAATTGATCCAAAAAATTTGAATTTTTTTACTGGAAACTCTTGATAGCCTTCTAAACCTTTATAAAAAAATTTCTTGCAAATATTCCAAGCAGTTTGTGAGATATGATCAAAATAATGTAAAACCTTAATTTTTAAAGATCCAATTTTTTAGGAAATAGTTTTCCTCAAAATTAAAATAAAAAGGAATAGATCTAGTGTATAACTCTGATAAATTTCCAAAAATGTAAAAAAATCCGAAAAATTCGCTCATTTGCTCTTAATAAAAAATTGATAGAAAATTCAAATATACTCCAAAAAATCTTATTTTTTTAATAAGAACTTTGGATATTGTTCTTGACTTGCAAAAAACATTTTATGCAAAATTTCCAAGCCGTTTATGAGATCTGATCAAAATAATGAAAAACCCTAATTTTTAAAGATCCATTTTTTAATGAAATATTCTACATCAAAATTTAAATCACAAAAAATATACCCCCTGTATAATTCTGAGAAATTTCTAGAAACGTAAGAAAATAAAAAAAATATCACCAATTTGCTCTCAAAATTATTTTTTTATGAAAAATAATAAAACATTCATAGAAAATTCAAATATGCTCCAAAAATTTTGAATTTTGGATTGAGAGCTCTTGATACTGTCCTCGACTTGCAAAAAAAATGTGGTGAAAAAATTATAAGCTATTTGTGAGATCAGATCAAATCTCTCCAAGATCTTAATCTTGTGTCCAAAACCCTAGCTGCACAAGGTTATTCCCCAAATTGTTTTACAAAACAACAATATAGGGTTAGAAAAACCTGCAAAACACATAGATCAAAGAAAAATACATGTCCCACCGGGCATGCCAAAATGTGTATGGTGAAAAGTGGATAATGGAAACAACAATATTGAAAGATTAAATGAATTCAACCACGAAACCCTAGTCTAACAACAACAAAGATCCACCATAACATATGAAGATGACCTAAGACAATGAAAATCAACAAAATCAAAAAGATTATATCATCACATGTCCACTAAGGTTTGAATCTTCATTTTTCCTATCTCCATTGGCATTGCTTGATATATTTGCTCTCAGATTTTATGTGTGCACAAGAGCTCAACAAAGAACATAAATGTGGTTGATAGCTTGATCGCAAAAAGACTTGATTGCATAAGATTGATTAGCTGAATATATTGCTTAGGGTTGGTAATGGAAGAAACATCTCCTTATATAGAAGACACTTTATAAATTGAAGGGATAAGATTAAGAGGTGTAAAGATAAATGGTCGACTAGGATTAGAGGGTAGGTAGAGGAAATAATTAAATGATAAAGGGGGTAGGTAGTTTAGGAATTAAGAGATGAATGACATGTGTCATGGGTAGAAAAGACTACGAATTAATTAAATAAATAAAGATTTATTTAATTAATAGAAGAAGTGGGATTCAATTAAATAAATAAAGTATTTATTTATATTAGGGGAATGACAATTTAAATAAATAAATGTATTTATTTAAATGAGAAAAAAAAGACTAGAAAAAGGATAAATGAATTAATTAATTAAATAAAGATTTATTTAATTAATAGAAGAATTAGGCTTAAATAATTAATAAAATAAAAATATTTATTTAATTAGACATGACAATTTTAGGTGTCTACAGACAGTAATGAAGAAAAGAAAGAAGAGAAGATTGAAGAGACTGAAAAGGAAAAAGAAGAGAAAATTGAAAACAAAGAGGGAACAAAGGAGATTAAGATAGAAAAGACCAAACCAATAGTGACACCTATGTCACTTGATTCTAAAAATAAAGTTGTGGATGAAGAAGATGATGATGCATTAAGCATCCAAGGACCCCTAGACATGGATAAATTGAGTTCTACTGAGTTGATGGAGATTGCCACTGCCATGCAATCTCGAGCTAAAAAGAAGAGGATGAAAGAACAACAGAAGGAGGCATAGACCATAAAGAATGCAGTAGATATTTTGTGTAGTCTCCTACCTAAGACTGATACAGGAAATTTTGCTACACCGATTGACAAGCTTGGACACCTTGTTTTTAATGCCGGAGAGTAGATGAAGTCATTAGAGGATGCAACTTATATCAGTGTGGAGAAAATCTACAAGGAGAAGAAAACATAACACTTAATGTCTGAAATTGATAAAGGTAAAGTGTCTCTTACTGTTAATAAGGATTGTTTGAAGGAAGCACTGGAAACCGGAGGTAAAATCCTCTCTACTGTTTCAACATTTTCCTTATTTTGTGTTGATTTGAAGAAGCAAAGAGAAGAAGCAGAGCATGAACTTGAGGTTGTAATTGAGTCATTTAAGCCCCTTGATGACTCTGCTATTCATTTTGGAAGATCAGTTGTAGAAATTCATCACAAGTTGAAAGTATATGAACATGAACAGGTGAAGAGAGATACCCCTGCAGGAACTTCAAACACAACTTATACCAAAGGTCAAAGTTTTGCAGAGAGCATACAAGGAATGCGAAGCCATTCTCGCTACACCGGAAATGAGCATTGTTGATGCTATGGAGGAACTAGCTAGTCAAATCAAGACTCATGTGGGGATCACAGGCATAATTTTAGAGACATGACATAATGACTTAAAAAATTTGAAGTCTCATTTTAGTAATGTTTTTTCCAGAATTTCTGTGTAAAGACTTTATGACTCTTATATATATATATATATGCTTTGATGCACATTTTGATATCACATGCATTTATTTTTCATTTGGCATTGTTGTCAAAGGTGGAGTAAGAATTGAGTCAAAATTTTGTATGTAATAGTATGGGTATTGTTTTTTTTGTTATAGCATGCAATTGCTAAGGGGGAGTATATTTCATGTAGTCAATTTTTGTTTTGCACATTTAGTTGATAATTTTTTTTCCTAAGTGTTACCATCAATGTCAAAGGGAGAGATTTTTGGCATTTGACTGAATTGGTAAAGATTATTGTTGAATGTGCAATCGGTATATGATTGGTTAGTAATTGTGATGAAGAGATTGAGATTCCTGTTTGATGACTAAGTTTTATGTTGTCATTGATGACAACCATGTTTTTGTGGTCATCTAAGTCTTAGAAGCCAAACGGTATGGTATAACGGATACAGATGACAGTTTTACAGTGAACCGGTAATTAGGATATTAACTGGTAAACTGAGACATAGTTGCACTCCGACAACCGGTACATGCGACTCATGAAGAGTTGGATGATACGATTTTACAACGATGATGGAGACAGGTATTTGGAGCTATGTTCTCAACTGCATTGGTAGATTCAACTAGACAAACAAGATTTGATATGTAGAACACTTAACCGGTAGTGATTTAGTCACTTAGATCCGTAACATGACACAAATTTTAATTTGTTATGTCAATGACCGACATATGTAAAGTGTATGATGTAAGTTTGTCTAGATTCAATGAACCTAGGAAATTGTTCCAAGGTTGTAGCCGACTAAATGTAAATGTTTATAAAAAGTGTGATGAGGTATAAAGTCGATATGTGTGTAAAGATAGAATTCATGAGTGAATACTGTGAATGTGATCGTACGATGATTAGGGAAGTTCTGTAATGAAATGTTGTTGAAGTTTTGAGGATCAAAATTAGATCTTATCAGACGCAAAAAGTGTTACTTGAAGACCTTTTCATTGTTGTTTTCCTAACAATTTGCAGCAGCAAAATCCTTTAACCGGGTAGGTCCTAACAGACCTTAATTTGTAAATCCCCTAATAGGGTATCTCTGTATCAGAGTCTCAAATCCTCTTGCGAGGTTGATCCTAACAGGTCATTGCTCCTAACAGGGCGTATCATTCAAATCCCTTAACTGTATGACTCTTAACCGGGTATGCTCCTAACAGGGCATAGTTGTAAGACCTTAACCAGTCAAGATTTCTATTCTGCAGATAGTGAATCTTGTGGGTACCAACTCCCACCGTGGTTTTTCCCTTTTGAATTTTCCACGTATAAATCTCTAATGCTATATGAAATTTATTTCTATTGGGCATTAGCCTATGCAAAGATATTTCTTATATGCTTGATAAGTTTTAAGTAGCTAAAGTTGATGATCAGATTCATATTGTTTTTGCTTGCAGAGATTCACCCCTCTCAGTGCTTTATAAGTTCATCATACTGCACGTGAGAGTAAAAGGTTAAACTATTTCAGTTGTTTCTTGATTTAGAAAACTTTATGTACAATTGACAAAATGTTTGAAAGAAAGAAGTGAGCCTGAGGGTATCGTTGCCCGTGGGTTTACCCCTATTCGTTTCTTTCTGTTCTGCGCCATGAACGTGAATGGAGAAGTGTGCAAACTGTGGAATTACAGACATGGCATATGAAGTGCTTCTCAGAACGCCAAAGGCGTCATCTTCCAAAGAGTATAATGAAATGATCACAAGATTCGCAGAGCACAACTGTGTTGAAGAGGAAATAAATCACATGCACACACGCAGGAGCTTCGAAGCAGCCACTGGAATTCATCAAACCTGAAGAATCAGAAAATTTTCTTAGATACTATAGTTGGAAATAATCTCATTGATATACATTCAAAATGTGGAATCGCAAAGAACGCGAGTCCTTTCATAGAATGCTTCGAAGAGATGTCATTCCAACCAATGAAATGTATGTAGATGCTTTCAACAAATGCAGGTGTAAAAGCAAATTTCACAACCTTTGCCGGCGCCTACCCTGCCCGTAATAAAATAGAAGCTTTGGAACGGGGTATGGGCATCCATGGAAGTATAAAAGAGATGTTATATTTGCGAGTGGCCTGGTAGACATGTACGTAAAATGTGGAAACATAAACAAGAAAGACGAACTGTTTGACAGCGTGACTCAAAGAAATGTGGTCTCATGAAAAAAGTAATCGCAGGATATGCACAGAATGGACTTGTTGAAAAGGTTTTCGAAAATTTCAAGCAAATGCAATTAGCAGGTGTAAAGCTGAGATCCACAACTTTTACCAGTATCCACCTTGCCTGCACAAAATAGGAGCCTTATCGAAAGGGAAGGCACATAGATTGTAAGAACGATATGCATCAAAGAGATTGCATTCCATGAAATGCAATGATTGCACGGTAGTGCACAAGGATACACACCAAACAGAATTCGTTGAGAAGGCTTTAAAAACTATCAAGCAAATAGAAACGGCAGATGTAAATCCAAACTCTACATCCTCCTGCTCCCTTGCTGTTTATGGACTTGTGTATTTTTCTTCCCCGTTCACTTGACATCACTAAGTCATGATGACCACCCTCTCCAAACCATTGAATTATGTTCTCATGTGTTTCCTTGGAATCTTATCTGTTGGCATACTCTTTCAAGAATCCCCATTTAATGAAGGCTTCGCCTACTGCCAAGATTGACCAAGAATGCCCCTAATGACCTCAAACTTGAATGTAATAAAATGATAGGAAATTTTGGGTCATGCTGGTGCTTTAATCTCTATATAAGGTAGACAACTTCATCAATGTGGATTATCTTTGGACATCATTTCAACAAACCCCAAATCATAGAGTTGAGCCCTTACATTCACCTATTAGATTTGAGGATGAAAACCCTCAAGTTCTAGAGATGATGGAATGAAATCTTATTGGTTTCTTGGAGTTTGGAGGATGAAACTCTTATATGTTCTTAGACGAACTTCATACATAAATTGCATCTTCAATTTAAATTTATTGAATTTTAACATTTAGGCATTTTAGTATACAATTTTTTTTTTGAATATGTTTGTGATTATGGTAAGCTTTGTTATCAACAAGCAATTGAAACAACACATGTTGTAATTATTGTTCATAAAATACATTGTTCTCGGAAAATTTATATGTGTATATCTGTTATTTTAATGTGGGAATTTCAGATCTAAGTATTTTGTATGAACGTTTTGGTTGATTTTCATTACATTATTCTAGATTTAATAAATTTATATGAATATTTTGGGTAAAGGTCTTTACAAGAAACACAAACGAGGTCATAGAAAATATAATATGGATAAAAAAAAAAATTCATAGCTACTTGTGAACAACATGCACCATAAATACACTTTTATATCACCCATATACTTGCTAAAAAATCAAGAAAAAGTCAGAATGTATGATTATAATATTGACAAAGTAAAGCATGAAATGCAAAGAAAACATGACCAATGGTAGAGAGGTGATACTAAATGAAACTGATCATCATTGCCATCTCACACATCAAGTATGAAGTCTCCAAAAGCAATCATGTGGATTTATCTTGTGGTGGACTAATATCATTATGCAATGTAGGATCCTTTACAAATTATTGGGTTCGAGGATATATTTTGTATTTTTCTTTTGGTACCCAAATTTTTTTCATTTATATTCTTCCATTATGACCTTATCTATTTGATCTTACATGAACAAGTAGTAATTTTGATGGTTTGTCTTTTCTCTTTTCTAGTTTCTTTTTCATTTCTTAATTCCCTCTTTTCTACATACTTTATTTTTTCATATGAAATGTAGTTTTTTTGGTAGGAAGATGGTGTGAATGATCCACAAGTAAAGACCCATCCTTGTATATGATTTATCTTCATTTGTTGCTTATTAAAAATATTAGTATAAATAGAAAAGTGCATCTTTCTTTCATATGGGGGCTCTTTAGACTTGGGTATGAATGTATCTTGAATAGAATTTTAGAGCTCTAAAAGAGGTTTGTGAGAATCACATGAGATAATTACATCCTTTCCATCATGTACAAACTTAAATACATTACTGTAAAATGAAAGGTAACACCTTGATATTGTTCTATCCATAGTTGACCAAGAAGACTACTGACATCGTTTGATGTGGGGATAATATAGAAAAGAACGTCTATTTATTTTGGACCAAACATTAATTTCAATATATAATGTATCACATGTATATTGATAACACCATTTAAATCATCTAAAACCACACCCAAAAATCATATATTAATTTTGTTGAAAGTAATGATTGTGCAGACACATAAAATTTTGCATTAAATTGTCCTTGCATTCAAACTTAAATTTTTTGATCATTGGGTGGATCTTTATCATATAATATTTTTATTATCCATAATATCGTATCATTATTCAATTATTTCCATTATACATTATTCATATTATTCACTATATTATAATATACGCATTCTCCATTATATTATTAATATTCATATCATTAATTCATGAAATCCATTAAATAAATATATATTCCATTATTATCATTCATTTATTCCATTTATTTAAAATAAAACAACTTTAATAAGCACCCTTACCACTTACCATTTCCCATTACCACCTATCTTCTCTCGTTACCACTCATTCTTCTTATACCACTAATCTCCTATTATCCCATATTCATCCTGATGTATGATTTCTCATTAAGGACATCTATTTAAACCCAACCCCTCTCTTATTTCAACCATCTAGAATTTTAGTTCACTTTTTCACTCTTGCCTTCTTGTTATCTCACATTTTTGCTTTCTCTAGCTTTCATCTTTCAAATCTCCATTTCCTTATAGCCTTTTGTGCATGTGCTTCTGAGAGTAATATTGTTGAAATACAAAATATTGAGGAATAGGAGTGCAATGGAGTAGTTTTTTTATAGCATACATGTGTGTTTTATTTTAGATTTTTGGTTTGCATGTGTGTTTATTGTAGGTACTTCATTTTGGGACATTGGAATGCTCTAGAATATGAGATTCTAATACCACATTTCCTCTATCTATAGATTGAAACCTTTATGCACATACTAAATTGGCAAGTAGGATCAACTAATATTCCACATATAGGTTTGAATATAATATTTCCTTTAATATACATAGTTCCATGATATCTATTATTTGAGATTATATTGTTATAGTATATAACTAATAGTGGAGATGAAGACTCTTCTTTATATTTTTCATCAACATTTCCCATAAAGCCCTCAAATGATAGTAAAAGTACATCAATTAGTTTCTTCTCTATTTTGTGTATCTTCGACAATAGTATCCAAATTATTTGAATAAGAATGACATGGAAAATGATTAGTCTAGATTTGCAAGTTTTGATTTTTGGGGAGATAGAAGGGTTGCCCCCATAATTTATTCCTTCCACATGTATCATATCATTATTATTTAAATCTTGGATCTCATGTTTTAAATATTGACACATTTTGTATCATGCCCACTAACTCAATGATGGTTCCCAAAAAATTTCAAACTATAACTCTTGGAAACATGTATAGAAATATTGATTGGGAAATTAAGTGGTAAAGTGATTATGTTAGCCCCCCAAAAATATTTCAAATCCACATTGAGTGCATGGAGCCTTGTAAAATTTAGAGGATTTTTTGGCTTTATCTTGAATTGTAATCTAAGTAAAATTTTAACAAAAAATCTTTGTAACTCATCATCAAGTATTTGATAGTTCATTTTAGTGAACCGTGATTGAAACCTTATAACATTATCATAGACACACGTTATTTAATTTCTTACACTCAACCAATTTGGAAATAGTGATCATAAGACTAAATTTGACTTGGAAATGTCAAACAGAAGCTTTTGTAAGCTCAACATACGAGTGAACATAATTACGTGGCACTAAATATGACTAGTCAAGTGTACTATCCTTTAATGTATGATGAAATTACTTAGTAGTTGAGTGATCATAATACACATTGTCCAAATGTACACCATTGAAGGATGTAGGATGAGTCACATGGCCTCAATCACCATTGTACATTTCAAAATGAAAATAATTAAAATTTGTAAGAAATAGATATACATTTAGATGTCATAAGAAAGAATATTATGTTTAATTTCATTAGTAGTATCTTTCTTGTACTTAAAAGGGAAAGTGATCAATTTTTTGTGATACTATCAAGGGTGCATTGAGTGATGATGGAGGTAGAGGTAAGAATATGATTAGTAATAGGTATCCAATTGTGTAAAGGCGGGAGTAGATCTATGAATAAGAGATCTTGTGAGAGCATCTACAGGACCTAAGTCATCAACAGGTTCCCCAAGAATATTAAAAATTCTTCCAAGATTAGTTTCACCAACTAGAACACTAAGTGGACCTCTTGTATCAATTACTTTCATTCCTCTCATCAAACCGTTTGTAGCACTCATAGATACAACTCTAACCATATTGATTATGTTGGCACTGGTTTATTTTATAGGTTTCTTAGTGCATTCCCTAAAAGGTTTATTCATTTAGGTTAAAACCCTAAACCCTCAATAGCATATGTCTTGCACTTTAATATTGTAATATTTAATGAATTGCTTAGACCCCCCTTTCCTAGTGACTGGCTTGGCCAATTAATACCATGCCCTTAAAATAATGCTTAAAGTCTTCCTTTATGTGTGCGGGTAATTTTTATTTGAGCGTATCTATTCTTAAAAGGACACATTCTAAGAATTTGAATTCATTTTGCACTATAGTAATGAGATGCGACAACCATTGATAATCATGCATCAACTAAGATTTACAACCCAAATTCAAAATTGAAGAATGATTAACAAGAAACATCCAGTCTCACTTGTATGTGCCATTATTACATGAAATAAACAATATCTACCCAATTTTCTGAATATTTTACATCAATTACATTTGACTTAGTCCTCAAGAACATCGAAAAGTGGTTTTTGTGGAGGAATTGAGAAATTGGAGCAATTTTAGAAGCTATAACTACAAATTAGGGTTTCATAGCATAGAGAATTGGTAAGTCCAAATTTCCATCCAATATCACAAGATAGCTTTCAATTATGGAGATTTCAGCTACTAGGGTTTTATATTGCTTTCAAAATTCCTATTATCTAGTGAAATACAAGTTGTAAATTTGATTATACAATACCCTAGTTATTCTAGAAAACCCTAAAATTGATCCAAACATCATCCTAAGCTAGACAGATGAAACAAGGGTTGGAAGAAGATATTCTAAGACAAATACTCAACAAGGGAAAAGCATGCCCAAGGGTTTGAAATATTTTAAAACAAAATTGATAGGGTATAATCCATGAGAGACATGACCATCCCTATCAGAAGGGTTAGGTTTTATCTGATTTCTATGACAAGAGGAGAATTGCTACCCAACCAATTTGAAACATTTAGAATTTGGACTTAAGGAGATTGGTGGTCCCCAAAAAATTCATCAATGTGGGCTTGATTAGAGCCATCACAAAGAGCTATGATGTAGATTCTAGAGCTATACTAAATGAAAAGAATGAAGATCGGGTTAGAAATGGAATATATCTATGAAGCATTCAACTTGAATCAACTGCAAATATCCCCATAGATTTTAGTTCATTATGTAAAGAATATGGAAGGGACAAGTATAGTTAGAAAGATTTTTGGCTCCCACACCATAAGATAAGAGGTTAAATTAAAAGGCCGTTCAAATTTTCTAGCAAAGAGGTGGATCCATTTGATGTGGATATATTTGAAGGTTACTTTGTTTGACATATTATTCACTGTGCCAAGTTTTAAAAGTTGATGTCAAGTCACATATGTTGGTTCACTTGATGATGGTGGGAAAAAATGCTTAGCACAACGATTCAAATATGATATTTGATTATGCTAGCTCCATTTTAGATGGAATCCACAAGGATTTGATAGTAATAAAAGATGATGTCAAAATATTGTATTAAATACCACTCTTTTCTTTTTCATCTCTTACTATATAGTGGAAGGAAAATCTAGAGTGCTACAATGTAGTTAAGATTTCACAATGCCGAGGGAGCTCCACTTCTAGTTCAAGGGTGGGCATATATATGAGATATGCACTTCCAATCCTCTAACTATGTGGTATTTTAGGAGTTCTTTATGCAAGTAGTCCTAAGAAACTTGGGTTTGTAGACTTGTAGATTGTCTAACAATATTATTGTTAGACTCAGAGATCACTGAGAGGGGGGAGGGGTGAATTAGTGATCTTCCAGAAATCAAATCCAAAAGATTATTATTTATCCACTAGTTAGTAATGTATAATAGAAAAGAACATAAACATGTAGTAAATAAACCACAGATCCACAACATCGATATTTTTATGTGGAAACCCAGAAAGGGAAAAACCACGGCGGGGATGGAACACACAATATTCATATACTATGGCTAGGATTACATTAATATTACATAGATGGGGAATGCACTTACATTCAGGCTCATTGCCTAGAGCTCACTGCTCAATTACAATTACTCAGAAGGCTACAACCTCCAGGGAAGTCTTAGTGGTCTTACAATTTGATTACAATGAGAAAATACAATGAAATGAACTCTCAAGTAGCATCTAATAATGCAAGAACGAGTTCTGGTTAAGCACTGAATCTCCGACTGTCTTCACTCTGCTAAATACTATGTTTCTGTCTCAGTCAGATCTCCTACTGTCTTTGCTCTACTAAATTGCACCAAAATAGATCACCACAATACTAATACATTGAAAATCAATTGCCAATTTGATCTTATATATCCGATCTTAACACAAAAATAATCTCCTTTAGGTTGACTTCAAGAAGTGTAACATGTAGCTTCAAGTTGGCTTCAATCTCGAACAAAGCATAGCACCAGACCAAAAGAGTATAATCACAGACTTCCTAAGGATCTTCTCATTCACCAAGAACATAAAATCAACCACCAAAATTAACGCAATCATCAAAAATCATTCTGGACCAAAATAATACTGAGATGCTCTGCTTTACTAGTTTACTCTAGCTTCTGGATAGGATGAATTAGGACCGCCAGATCGAATCACCAAGAAGAGTTGCCATGAATGACAACCCTATACCATAAATCAAGCATCGAAAATCATCGGATGAGTGTCAATTGCCAACAATCTCCCCCTTTGGCATTGATGGCAATACCTGTGAAAAATGTCTAAGTGTTGAAACTTGTGAAACTACACCAGATCAAGAATGAAAGAATTATAAGACTCCCCCTTAGATCAACAATCCAAAAATCTACATCACCGAACTATACACTCCATACACAATCAGTCTGTACATTTTTCACCTCATCTCTCCCCCTTTGACATCAATGCCAAAGATAGGGTGTGCAACACAATATTCTATACATATATACATACACACCAGATGATCAAATCTATACATGTTTAAGTATATCTGCATATTCTATCTTAAGGAACACAAGATATGTGTTTCATCCTGCCTGAAACTTCTCCAAAATTGAAACAAAACCATTCAAAACATAAGCATGAAATTCTATAGCTGCAATCGCAGTTGGTGTCTCTTGAGACATGTTTTGAATGCAGTCCATCTTATGATATACTAGGGTGTCTAATCGAGGACCAATTAGGTTCCAGAGTTCACCTGTCTGCTTAACCATTCTCTCCTTCTCTTTCTCAAAATTTCTAATCTTCTCCATAATAGTCAAAATTTGGCCTTCAATACTGTCGGTTAAGTTAGTTGTAGGATCACAAGACTGAGAAATCTGAGCTAGCTGTCCTCTACAATTATCTATTTGCTTGTCTATCTCAGAAGTAAAATTTCTCAAAACTAGACAAGACATAAATTTTACTGCCCTCCATTAGAGCGTCATCAATTAGTTTTAGTTCCTTATCTAGCTGGGCCTTATCACTACTAATCATTTGCAAAAATGTTTGAACTTTGGCATCTTTAAATTTCTCGATAGCCTGCCTAGCTGATGCCTTGGTCAAACTATCAAACTAAGTGGATATATGATCTATTAAGTTCTGAAGCTTACCAGATGAACTAGAATTAGCATCAAGTTGTAGTTCTGGTACCACCTGTTCCTAAACTTTAACTGATTTCTTGATAAGTCTCTTCTCTTCCAATTTTAATTGAGCTAACTCCTGACTGGCTTGTGCTTGGAGATAAACAACAACAATCATCCTTTCTTCTGGAGACATTTGATTGAAATGTTTGTCAAAACTGATATTAAACTATGGAAAAATCCCTTGTCTTTGAATTTTGGATGTGTCAATTGCCATGAGAATCAAAGTTTTCGTTGCCTTACTCTTTCCTTTATCTAGTTCCTCCTATTTTTCTTCTACCTTTTTCTCAACCTGAACATGTATGTATTTGTCTTCTTTAGGTGCCACCCATGCACCAATGTCACCACTTGGTGCACCATCCTCCGTCTTAGCTGATTTATCATTCTCTTTAGTAGGTTCAACCTCTACAAAATCCAAAATTTGTTGCTTTGCAACATCTTGAGTGTCTTCCTCTTTATTTACATCATTTGCCAGAGGATTTTCTGATTGAGTGGCTTTATTTTGTGAAACAATTTCAACTAGCCAGTTCTTAGTGAGAAACCTCTTCTAGATTGCACTGGTTTCTCTCCTGATTTCTTCAACTCTTACAACCATCAAAGCTGTTTACGCTGTGCTTTCTCTTGAATTCCTTTTTATTAGCTGACAAAATGAATCTATCAATTTCCTCAATAGTGATACTGGTGCACTGATTGACTAGTTCACTCTCCTTTATTTCTCTATCCATTTGGCAAGAAGATTTTCTCCTAGCATCAATTAAACTATACAATCCTTTTGGAAGATAATTTTCTAATTCAATCAATTCTTTACTAAATACATCCATGTACAAAACTACAACTTCCCCAATCCGCCTCTTATCCTTATCATCCATATTCTCATAATATACAAAAATGTTCTTCAAGTTTCCATCTTTAATAATTTCATCTTTTAATTCTTGAATAGATAGTGGAGGAATAATATGATACTTTGTTTGGGTGGTCTTCATCTTATCGGATTCTATTGCCTCATCCAGGTTAGATTTTGTCTTCTTTCCTCGCTTGGGCTTGCTTTCCGGCAAGATCAAACCTTGCTTTCTTCTCCTTTCACTCTTTCCTCTTAGCACCAGATTGGGGTTTCTAGATAACCCTAGCAAACTCTCCTTTCTTCGGAGCCTTAGGAATGTTCGCATCTGACTAAGTTTTTGATTGCATCGATGAAACTACCACATACTCTCTTTGGGGTTTCCACTTCTTCCTTAGAACACCTTTACCCTTTGTAGATGAACCAGAGGGTTCTAATCCAGCAAGAGGTGTCTTCACTAGAGCGAGAGAAGAGCCTGTTGCCTTCACCTTGACTAGAGCAGGTGTAGTCTTTTGTTTCTTTGCTTTTTCAACTGCATCCCTAGCAACTCTTGCAGATCTGACCTTCTCACGAGGGTGACCTTCTTCAACAAGGATGTCCTCCACAATATTTGCTACTTTTCTTTTTCGAGCCGGTTAGTTGACAAGTAAATTTATGGTTTCAAAATTAAATTCATTTTTAAATTCATATTTTTTCCTTAAAAAAATTAAAAAAACAAATGGCCTATAAAAAAAATCTATTATTAATTATATTTTATATAGTAGAAAATATCCAAAAATAAAATATCTTTGATAAATATATATTTTATATAGTATATAATTAAATTAAATAATAGATAAAAGATGAATAAATGATTTCATATAATAAACATTATTGACAAATATTATTAACATATTTAAGTCTATATATACAATAATATAGTTAAAAATATTATATTAGGATTAAATTTATCTGTTGGGCCACCGGTATGTCAAAATCCAATTGTACTCTACTGGTTCTGGGGATCTGATTCATGAAGTAAAGTGCTAGACAGATAACCAAGGAACCAAATTTGAAGACATGCTTTTTGTCTTGCTTAATTTTCTTCAAATTTATCATCAACTCCTCCAATAGAACACTGCATAGGTCATAATGAGCATCTTCTTTGACCATCCGATAGTTTGCATGGATGGCAGTGTCACCTGCAAAATTCAGTCAGTTAGACTGGTACACTTTGTAATCAATTACCATCACAACAAACTTGACATCATCTTCCTTGACTGTGTTGATTTTCTTTGAACGTCCATCAAACTTTGCACCAGTTAATTTGTTGACTATAGGGTTTGTGACTTTGCACAACCCTAATCGCTTCTGTAGTAATCTTATAAGGTTGGTCTAGCCATATAAATTCAGCATGAATCCTGCTCATACATACCTCACCCATTCATTTTCATCAAGTGATGGAAAGTTTACAAATTGAGTGAAACCCTTTCTCTGTAGCTACGCAAATTTTGTCTTGGGGTTCCCGATCTCATCCATGATGTTGTCTGTATATAGGTCCAAGATATCCTTAGTGTCGATATCCTCAATCTCATAGTGAATGTAGGCTCGTACATCATCAACGTGCAAAACTTTGTGTGGAATGAAAGAGAAAGCTCCAACTGGGTTGACCTCCATGGATTTGTAGGGGTGCTTCTTGAACACAGGATGGGTCCTATCCTTGACCTCAACAACCAGTGGGGTAGCAATGGAGACGAGGATGCCATTTCAAATTTTTTAGAAAACTGAACTCGAAAAATGCTCTTCGAAAAATATCTCAACTAACTAACGGATGCCCTAGATCACTTGCCGGATCACCTTTGAGCTCTCTGAGTGCCTGGAAGCCTTGATCGCCTTGGTCTTCATCTCAAAAACACTATTCACAAAGTGAAGAATGACTCTTGTATTTGACCTTTTAACTTTGCAAACGGTAATTTCACTTTGAAATAAATGTGCCTCATATATCCAACCAGATGCCCTGATTAACTACCAGATGCCGAAATCAACCATCTGAATCTTGGGTATCAATTGAAATTCAATTCCTATCATCTTTAATCCATCAACTACAGATCTCATCAAGGGGTATTGCAAGGTTTGTATGAGTTTGCTTCCCCCTAAGGCCAAACACCCTAGTTTCTGGATGAAGATTCTGCATCGAATTATGGTACAAATCCATTATCTACCTTAGATTAATCCTTCTTTACCCACATCTTCTTATGCTGATCTCTAATCTTATCTACCTTTGCCTTTCCCTTTTCATCTATTTTGTTCTTAACTAGCAGAGCACTATTTTTGCTTCTGCAGTACTTTATAATGTGATCAGTTTTGTTGCATGCTCTACAAACAATATTATTCTGCATAGGTCTGAACTTCATCTGATTTGGTCTTGTCCTACACTAATTAGAGATATATTTAAACATTCCACAAGCATAGCATCTCTTGTTTTGAAATTTATTCATTATTGCTCTGCACATATTTGACTTGTGTTTAAAATTATTGCATATGAAACACTAACCGGTAAACGTAGGAACATTATTCTTGTTGTTTATCATATTGTTACTATTCATCATTCCATTTTTCATCCTACTTCTACATTGACTCGCCATATGACCAAACTTATTTCAAGTAAAACATATACCATTGAATTTATGAGCATTAGGTTATCTTACCAGAGGACTCTTTCTCTTCTTCTAATCGGGTTTTGCATTGCCTTGTCTAGATCCAGAGGATTTAGCTTTCTAAAATCCTAGGCCTCGCATATCCTTTCCATGTCTCTGATTTTCCAACATCTCATCAAGCCTTGCTGAAGTGTCTTTGAATTTATCTTTGTATTCATTAACAATGGAAAGTTCATCCCTCAAGGTAGCAATCTATCTTTCAAGTTCTTGACCATTATTACTTGATTGTGTCAACTCAAGATTCAACTGATCATTCTTATAGGTAAGTCCGAAGAATTCGTCAGCTCTTTCCTTTAATGATTTTGCCAAATTCTCTTCATTGTTCTTCCAGTCCTCAATCTCCAAGTAGTCAACCTCATCACAATGAATTGCATCTCATTCTTCAAAGCAACATTTTCTCTCTCAAGCATGTTAACTTCATCATCTTTGTCGTGATATTCCATGATCTGATCTTCTTTCTCCTTCAACTTGTCCATTAATTCCTTCCTCTTCTCTTTGCAGACACTTGCTTGATCCTTCAATTCACTAATGAATTCATGAGCAACATTCAGGTTCTTCTTTAGGGTACAAATCTCACTTCTAGCTGCATCAAGATCCTCAAGTGCCACATTGAGTTGTCTTTGAAAACCGGAATCCATTGAATCAATCTCCCAAATCTTTCTCAAGCGGTTAAGATTCCTTAGAGGAACTAGGATTTGATACCAATTGTTAGAATCATAGATCACTAAGAGGGGGGGGGGGTGTGAATTAGTGATCTACTGGAAATCAAATCCAAAAACTTATTATTTATCCACAAGTTAGTAATGCATAACATAAAAGAACATAAACATGCAGTAGTTAAACCACAGATCCACAACACTGACATATTTACGTGGAAACCAAAAAATGGAAAAATCATGGTGGGGCTGGAACCCACAATATTCATGTACTATGGCCAGGAGTACATAAATACTACATAGATGGGGAATGCACTTGCATTTAGGCTCACTGCCTAGAGCTCATTGCTCAATTACAATTTCTCGGAAGACTACAACCTTCAGGAAAGTCTCACTGACTTACAATTTGATTACAACAAGAAAATACAATGAAATGAACTCTCAAGTACCATCTGATAATGCAAGAATGAGTTCCGGTTAAGCACTGAATCTCTAACTATCTTCGCTTTGTTAAATACTCTGTTTCTATCTCAGTCAGCTACCAGATTGTCTATAAACCAAATGCACATGTGAAAATGCACTCTATTGCACCAAACTGGATCAACACAATATTAATACATTGAAAATCAATCGCCGATTCGATCTCATATATTCGGTCTTAACACAAAAATAATCTCCTTCAAGTCGGCTTCAAGTTGGCTTCAATCTTGAACAAAGCATAGCACTAGACTAAAAGAGTATAATCACATGCTTCCTAAGGATCTTCTTATTCACCAAGAACACGAAATTAACCACCAAAATTACCGCAATCATTGGAAATCATTCCGAACCAAAATAATACTGAGATTCCTTGTTTTATCGGTTAACTCCAACTTTTGGATAGGATGAATCACAACCACCAGATCGAATCACCAAGAAGAGTTTCCATCAATGACAACCCTAGACCATAAATCAAGCATCGGAAGTCACCGGATGAGTGTCGATTGCCAACAATTATAGGGTTCTTTAGGTTTAATGATAAATGTCCTAAAATTGGGGTAAATCTCAATTAGGGTGATTTATTCTTACACTCAAATACTATAGTCATCAGTGTATGGTTCCCTAGTGAAACACCATATACTGCCAAGAAGTGTACTCGATAGAGTTGCAATTCTAAAGATAATGTGGTAACTCAATGAAGAAGATAAATATTATTTGAGAACACATAAGAATGGATCATTATTGCTAGCCTCAACTATTTTTCTTGATTTATTAGCACCTAAGGAGGGGTTGGAATTACTACATCCTCTAATACAAGCATACAGAATAAGAGTGGATAAACATGAGAACTATCATACTGAGTATTTCATCGATCAAATTAGACTAGGGGTGAAGAAGTCCACCTTCTACAACCAATTTGATAGGATTGAATATGTGATAATAAAAAACACATTTGATGCAAAGGTGAAAGTAGGAAAAGAGAAATGCTGCATAATTATAAAGGGAGAAGAAGAAAGAAAGAGGTCGAATCAAAGTTACAAAGGGGAATCTTGGGAAATTCAAGACCCTATCATCAGTTTGCAGACCATGTTGGATATATTGTCACTCTTTCCTCTTAAAAAATTGCACTTCCCCAAAGGTTAATAAATGAAGAGGCACAATAAGGACATTAAGAGGTTGAACAACCTGTTCAACAACTAGGATTGGCAATTGCATCAAATGTTCCTCTGAGAATAGCCACTAGACAACTGGGTGTTGTTCAACCCTTGGTAGATTATTCCACTTGCAATAGGTCTCTGATTATCTAATAAATACATATGCACCTTAAGTTGATAGTGGTATAATATCCCCATAGGTGAATCCACTTCATGATTCATATGCACATACAAGGTGTAGGAGTACATGACACTCAATTCTCTAGCAATGTTTAAATTTTTTGGCCCACTTAGAATGATCAATATTGTACCACTAAATCACATGTGCAAGAATGTAGAGCCCAAAATCTACTCCTAAATTGTTGAGGACAAAGAGATATTTAAAGAAAGATCTTTAGCCCATGAACAAATATACTAGATTGCCTACTCCAAAGGAAAATAAAGTCACAACTCTTAGGGAGGATGAAGGCATGCCTCCAAATCAGCAATAGAACAAATATTGTGCATACATAAACCCAAAGGATTAACAAAACTTGCAAATAAACATACTTAGTTATCCTTACCAAATCAACAATACCCCACACGCAATGAAGAGAAGTCCATTAAAGAAGAGTTTGTAACATGAAATATAATGCTACAACATAAGATGTATTCTTGTATTACACCCAACTGGATAACTGTGACAAGAGAGAAAGTTCAACAATTAGGTTCAAAAGAAATATTATAGTGTGGCATAGAGATATAAACTTATAATTAGAGCAATATAGTAGACTATGCCTTCCATTGATTTATAGATGTGCTTAATCACTTACAAAGTTGTACATTCATCACTTGACACTCAAGAATCACTCAAGGAGCAATGTAGGTGGGATGAGGGTTAATGACCAACCCTTATCATGTCCATTTTCCTTGTATTTATATTATTTCATTTCTATAGCTTTGCTTATCTCATCGAGTTTTGCAAGAGTTGGACACCAATCAATGTATTGAATGCACTACACATCCTCTAGTAATCAAATACTCTATGTATTTCGTGCCAAGTGTCTTGGGGTAGCTAGAAAACCCCTTTCATGTTTAAAGACTAGCTTGGTACCTATTTTTAGTCCTATCGAAGCTAGGATTTTATTTATGACATTGAGTCACTTATATATATTTCAATTTCTTCACATGGATTTTCATGTGAATTTGGGTGATCGATGAGCTCAATGATTTTTTTGTAGGATTTGGGAAATTATATAGAACTCCGTGTCACATGTTTATATTTAATCGTTAATGGCACCTTTGAAAGTGTAGGGGAGATAGGTATAATAGTGAAATTTTAAACTATGGAGGTTCAAAGTTTCTCGTATGCTTGAATATTTCTTAGGAGACAAATATTTTTTAGACCTAAGGTTGGGGATTCAATATTTGGATGCCCAAGGGAAGCGAGAAGGATGGAAAATTTGAGAGTTAGGGTCTTAGGACGTCTCATGGCAATTTTGTAGTTGGGGGTGTGGGCATGATGAATATTAGGGGTTTGAAAGAGAGATGTATGAGAAGGAGGAAAAAGTTGGGAAATTAACATACTTGCTAGTAGGAAGGTTGTATGAGGAGCTCCAACATTCCAAAATAAAAAAGTATGAAAAGGAATGAGGATTGGAGAAAGAGGATACTTGTTGTATTTCTAGATGTAGCACATGGAAGGAAATGAATCTTGGAGGATTGATATGAGTACATTAGTAAAATATTGGGGGTTGGGTTTTGAGATCAAATACTCTAATACACTTTGGGGAGAGTGAGAGAGGAAATATTGAATGCATTATCAGTATTTTTAGGGAATTTTTTAAAGGACCAAGTTAACTTTGATTCTTTTATTTATTTTGAGCAAAATGTATATAATATTTCTTTTACCTAACATTCATGGGTATTTCATGCAATTTGATACATGTCTTAATTTCGTATTCTGATCCATGTCTTATTCATGCACGTAGTTTCATATATAGTTGTTTTTTTAATTTTCTTAGTGGATCATTGAAAGGTTAATTTTGTGGTCATTGACTTTGATATTTTATTTTCAAAAATTTAAAATTAGTTGATGGTCTCTTTTATTTGCAGATCTTAAATTGATTAAGCATAAAATTCACAAAATTTGATGTTATGTGGTAGTATTTAAAGGGATTTAACTACATTTATTTCTCTACCAATCATTTCAAGCGTTCTCTCTCATCTTTTAGCATTGAAGAAATAGTTAACTACAGAACTCTTAAATTTGGTGCTTTAAAAAAAGTAAACAATCTACTTATATTTCTAGGGGCTAACCTTTTCAACCCATTGAACTTGTCTCCTTGAGACAACATGACAACCTTTTCAAGGTTTTTCTATTGGGTAGCTCTTAAATTAGCAAAAGTAGTAGAATAGACAAAGATTATTTGTGTGAGCAACAAAGTAGAGATTTACCTTGCATAGGGTCAAATCCACTCACATTTGTAGGGGTTGAATTTTTCAAATTAATTGAACGTGTCTCTTGGTGACAAAATGACAACCTTTCCAGGCATTTATATATTTTTGCTAGCTTTTAAATCAACAAATGTAGTAGAATAAAGAAGATTATTTATGTGAGCAATAGAGTAGAGATTTATCTTGTACAAGGTCAAATCCACAACCATAAGACATGACTGCAATAAAAGACTTAATCCAAATAGTTAGGCTCGACTTGTAATAAAGTAGAAGATTCACACAAATCTAAAATATTTTTTTGATAGAAAAGTGATATTTTTTTAACATACATTACTATAATCCTAAAATCTTCATTGTTGACATGCATTCTTTAGTCATAGAGTTAGGTACCACCCTCCTTGGTATTTACTTTCCTAATTTATTTATTGTAAATTATAAAATTATTGATCCCAGCTGATATAAATTAATCTTAGATTAATTTGTGATTATGTGTATGCACATTACAAGATTAACCTAAATTAATCATAAGAAAAAGACTATTTTCCTGTGCGTTCTTAATAACCCATCCAATCTTACGCAACCTAGTTTGTTTCTAGGTCTCAAATCTGAACTTTATAATATCTTGACTTACTTTTTCAAATTTAAACCTCTTTATTGTCCTTTGCTTCAATGCTTTCACATTGTTGTTTCTTTTTCTATTAGAGATTGTGAGCTTTTTACTTTCAAGTTTGATATATGACTAATATTTTAGATTTTTTAATATAAAAGTGTGCTTTTAAGCTTTGTTTCCATATCTTTTATTCATGTCACAAAACTATCTAGATCCTAATCTTTCATTGTGATAATAAACTCTAACATGATCCAAATGAATAATTATGAAATCTATATTGATGCTCATAATAAGATTACTAAAAAATATAATTGTAATACCCATATAAACAACCAAGACCTTGCAAATAAGTTAGTTTGACTAATAGAGAGAATCCTCAATAACCCACATTTGTGTTTCATGATATAGTTTCTAAGAAGCCTTATAAACTAATAAGAAAAATTTAAAAACATCAATTAATTTTTTATCTTAAAGTTAATTCTTAAAATAAATCTTATTATACACTTATTTTGCTTGTTATTTGTGATTAATTGTTATAAATAAACATAATAATATTAAAATGATACAATAATCTTCACATTTGTGTAATACAACTATACAAAACTCTAAATATATGTGCCAACTCATTAAACGGTTAAAAATTTGTAACACAATTAAGGCTATGAATTTGTGTTACTACTATATTCACAATTTCCATGTTTCCTACCATATTTTGTGGATTGTCAAGGAAAACTCTTTAGATTTGTTCATCACGATTAGTAATGATTGTTTATCCTCAGATGATTTGTTTCCTATGTTTGTTTCATTCTCCAATAATATATTTCATAATGATAACAAAGGCCACAAATTTCAAATACAATAGCATGGTTTTTTAAGGTACCACCTTTATTCTCATTGATGAATGGGTTTTGAAAACTCTAATAGGGACTATCCTAGGCCTACTTTAATGTATCCTTGTTGCAAATGAGGATGATGATAGTATTGAAATGAGCCTTAAAGTTTGTTATAAAATTTTATGATAAATATAATATATTTTTTTATTGAAATATTTTATATATTATTTTTACTAGCAATGGTACGTTAGTGTGCATTCGGCATGTCGAAGAGGTTAAGAATGCCAATTAGGAAGAAATTTGGTCTATTTGTTCACATGTAGTTTTTGTACATGATATCAATTGGTAGGAAGAGATATGCATGTAGAGAGAGATGGAGTGATGATGAGAGAAAGAGAGATGGAAGAAAAACATGGAGAGGTAAAGATAGAGAGGCAAATAGATATAGTTATGGATTAAAATAGATAGAGCTTGGTATGCTAGATTGGATTCATAATTGTTACAACAAGGATTCAAAAGAGGTATTGCAAATTGCAAACTATATATCAAAATAAAAGATGATCATCAGTTGTTTGTAGTTGTATATGTTGATGATATCATCTTTTGTTGAAGGAGTGAAAGAATGTGCATGGAATTTGTAGAGGAAATGCCAAAATAATTTGAAATTTATCTATCAAGTTTATTATATTTATATTCATACGATATGTGTATGGTGTGAAGAAAGGATGCTAAGGGTTAAGCATATTGTGCCAAATATGTAGTTCAAAAATGTTCAAAGTTTTTCAACAAACAAGAATAATTGTTGATTTCAATTCTTAAGCAGAGAGAGGAACCTACACAAATAGCCTTAGCCTCATGAAAAAAGACTCCTAAAGGTCAATAAATAGCCTTTAAATGTAATAAATATACTATTTGAATTGCAAGGGACCACCTATGCAATAGAAATAATAGTAGTATGCTCCCACTCTCGAACTTGTATGAGATAATAAAACTTTGGACACATAAGGCTATTTGTTGTTATTTGCACTAGATAAGAATGTATGCCTATATGCCTAAACTAAAAATTAGAGATGGGAGAATCAAACACATCATTTTCTATTTTTTCTACCTTCCATTTCAGCTCAAAATTTATTTGGAGTAGGAGCTAAGAGAACAAATAGTGGAGAGAAAAAGTGAGAAGGGATTTGTTCTTTTGATAAAGTCCTTTTCTTCTACATTGCATTGTTGGATTATTGGAACTATTGGCTTTATCTCTCTTTTCATGTGCACTACTATATTAGATTGTTGTAAGTAGGTGATGAATTTCTATGGGGATAACATGATGAGAATAATCTAAAGAAGTTGATTATTTCTATCTTCAATGAGGAAGGAATTGAATCAAAGAAATTGTATGGAATCAAGCTAGGTTATAATCAGACAAAAATAGTTTCATATTTCTGAGATTTATGAACATCCATAGTTGTTATAATCTAGCTTATGAAAAATGGACCAATTTAATCTAGTCTATAAGAAGGTTGTAGTCATGGTTGTAATTGTTTTTGAATTAGATTGTGTGAGAGTGTTATCCTAAACATTGATGTCAAAAACTCACACATAGTCTAATCTAGAAACAATAGTGGATGGATCTCATTGTGTCATTTGAATCATTGATGCAAAATACTCTTAAATAGTTTAATCCAAAAAAACAATAGTGATCAAAATTATGGATTTTAAAATTTTGATATCATTAGATTGTAACCAATTAAGTAATTTTATTAAAACTACTTTAAATAAGATTGGAACTTCTAGATGTCTTGTTGAAGCCACTACGAAAAGAGCCTTATCCATTTTAGCAAGAGTTTCTATGGATATAGATCTTTCAATCCTTTAAAGCATGTTTTTAGGAAATGCCACTTTTTCAAGCACCTAGAAGCAAGACCTTCGAGATGAAAATTTTCCATTTACGTATTATCTTTGGAGAAACATAAGGCATAGAGCCACGAGATACCTAGAAGATGTCATGATAAGAGATTTGCAATAGACAAAATTTGAATTCATGTATCAATCAAGCTCAAGAAAATTTAGAAGCCTAAATCAACATCAGAGGAGTTAGAGATAGAAGTTCAAAACATGGAATGGTCTCTCTGCTCAAGAAAATATTGTAGCAAAAGCAATCGAAGGAATTGGATTAAAGGTACTAAAAGATCATAACTTGAATTTGGAAGTGCTTCTTTCAACTTTGAATGTCTTGACTACTTAGATGTACTAATTGAAGAAACCTTATAGATCAATCAATCTAAAGTTGCCATAAAGACAAATATAATTGAACATGCCTAAGAACTTGGAGGATAATGATATGAAATTGTACGAGATTATGGAAATAGCCATTCAAAGTAGTGTTAATGAAGAACTTGATTTGACCGAATGAATTATGATTGCTAAAATAATTCACATTCAAAAGGAAACAATAACAATTATATACGCTCATGCCACTCCCTCTCAGCTTGATTCAAGGAAGGAAACCAACAACTATTGAATTCAAAGGAAACTTAGTGTCACATCCCTGAGAAGATTTTAAAGAGGGAGTTGATGTCAGTTATGGAAGTAGCAATGTAATTAGCAGTCAGAATAAAATTCATGCTCCCATCAAATAAAACACCCAGAAGTTGTTGGGAGAGAGAGATAGAAGATAGCATGGCAATTAAGAGCGAAAAAGGTACCTTGCCTTTAATAAGGCATGGGCAATGGCTATGTAGGTAGAGCTGGAAGAAATGGAGCTGACAAGTTCATTTTGTTTATTATTTGTGCAAAACCAGTATATAGAAGCAAGGATCGGCAATGAGGGTATTTACAATATTTTTTAGAATATTTCCATATGGCGGAGGATATGCATACTCTGGCGGAGGATATGCATACTCTAGATTAGGTTGAAAAGGATAATCATTACCTAGAGTTGGGGCAAGGGGTTTGCCAACAAATTTCGGCTATCTCATGTAAATTGTTGATTCTCAACTTCTCTCTTTTCTAGCTAGACTGCACTTTCCCAGAAATTTTATCCTGTTCAATTATGATTTTTCTCAAGTAGTTGTGTATGGGTGTACATCAAATCAAACAGATAGAAAAAAAGGTCATTAGAAGAAAAGGGAAAGAACACATGTATGTAAAAATATATGGGAACATTCAGGAGGCACAAAAGTTGGACAAAATCCATAGAGAAAAAACGTGTTCTCATGAAATACCATAATTTCAGAATATGCACAAAATTGCACAAAATTGATTTGTTGAAAAGGTATAGAATCTTTCAAGCAAATACAATTGGTAGGTCTAAACCTAGACGCTACCACCTTCGCCATCATCCTCCCTCCTTGTGTTGAAATGAGAGTTTTGGGACAGGTTGTTCACAAAGCAGAAATGAAAGAAGTAATGGTAGCTGATTTTGCCTAGATGACATTGTTCAACTTGGGTGACAAAAGCTTAGCTTGTTCGAAGTCGAGGGCCTCACAGAAGCGAGTTCCATGTGTTATATATTCCATTTGAAGGAATTAGAGAGAACAACTTCACTTTAACTCTCAGTCAAACTCAATGGGAAGCTAGAAGCAAAACATATTGAGGTCTCATTTGGAACTTGGCCCATTGCAGACAGAATGCGCAGAGCTTCAAGGCAGAAAATGGGATAACATCAGCAAGTGTATCTCATGTGAGCGATCAAAGTAGCGAATACTGTCACTATTCAAAATCATTGCAAGGAAGAATGAATGCAAAAAACCAACAAACCGACGATTACAAAATAGTCAACGATTGGGATAGGTTTAATCATCTCGCATCCCCTCTCAAACAATCTACACCATCAATGCTCAAAGTCAGCTGCTCAATTTCAGATAGGAAATGCGTTTGGCATAATAAATATCATAAAAACTATAATCTAATGGTGTATTTAAATTAATCATCTACAATTTAGATCAAATATTCTTAGAAGTCCTATGGAATTAAGCTCAACAGGATTCATAAGCTCACTAAGATCAACCTTTTCTTGTTATTATTTAATGATCCTTAGTAGGTCTAAATGCTCCCTACTTAGTCCAACTATTAATTTATGAGGATTACTTTTCTAGTGTTATCTTTTTTGTTGGACCCAAAATGTTAAAGTCTATGAACGAGTATCACTAAATATTCTTGTCTAGGCCTATCTAATAAATTATGTAGCTACTACAACATTTTATTTACTATCATCCCAAAAAAATATTTCTAGTTTGCTGCACCAAAAGATTTGTGTTGAGGTCTAGATTTGACCTCTAACTTTTATGAGTATGTATTCAATATATAGGCCCTTCAACTAGTAAAGGAGGTTAGAGCATCATGGGTAGTCAAAATCCAACCTCCAAACCCATTAAAATTAGTGAGCCATACCTTGGAATCACTAACACTAATAATTAACTTTGTAACAAAAAATAAGACCAAATAAGTAAGATTCCAAACTTTGTTTGAAGCATATGTATACTGATAACCTATCATACCCATTCCATGAGTTGCGACTTTGGATCTTTTTTAGACACCAAAATGATCTCTTTAAATAAAAAGACAGTAATTTTTTCAGAAATATGCATTTATTATTTAAATGGACTTAAATATCATACTTTAAGATTTGACTTGTTTAGGTGGCTCATTTGAAATTACACTAACTTTTCCAATATAACCCACCTATAAGTCTAACTCTCTAGGTTCAAATGAACCACCTAAACAAATAAAAGCTTAGAGCATGTTGTTTAAGCCAAACTATTTAAATGTATACAACAATACTTTATTGCACACTTGATATTATAGAAGAAAATTTTTTTAGGGCGTAATTTGCTATCTTTCTTCTTTGTGAAATAGCATAAAATGATTGATCCAATCAACCAACACTCTTTGATTCTAATTTTACAATTGAGAATCAACATTGTGTTTCAATCCATGGAAGAGTAAATAAAATTGTAAAAATGCACAAGAACATAACAATCTAACCATAATTTTGAAAAGCGTTCATCTACAGGAACATTTGGGTCAGATCAGATTCATGGGTGAATTTCATGAATTTAAATGGACTTCAATATCACACTTTAAGATTTGACTTGCTTAGGAAGCTCATATGAAATTATACTAACTTCTCTAATCTACAACCTACCTATAAGTCTGACTTTCTAAGTTCAAATGAACCACCCAAACAAACAAAACCTTAAGAATATGTCAACCAATACTCATTAATTCTAGTTTTACAATTAAAAATCGACATTTTGTTTTAATCTATAGAAAAACTAAATGAAATCGTAAAATGCACAGAAACAAACATTCTAATCATTATTTTGGAAAGTATTCATCTACATAAACATTTGAGTCAGATTCGACTCATAGATGGGTGAAATTGATAGATTAGATCCCATAACATGAATGATTTAGATACATACCTATTCAAAATGTTATAATCCGCTATTTAAAAACAAATATGGGGATGTCTATGCATTCTCACATCATTTATAAACACTTTCAATCGGTGGAAGCAGAGGACATCTACAGAAAGGGCAGGTATCCTGATGGCTGTCAATCCATTTATCCAAACAATTTCTATGAAATATGTGGCAGCAATTGTAAAGCTCTCGGATTTCGTCATCTTCTTCAAAAGATCTCAAGCATATCGCGCACACAAAATCCTCAGAAATCTTAACCAACTTGTCTGCAACATTTCTAAATGTAATGACAGGCAATCTATTTTTAATCATCTCACCTGAAGAAGATGCAGAAATGTCAGAGGGAATTTGTTATAGTTATTGTCACAAATGACAGGCAATCTATTTTTAATCCTCTGGGGGTTCGCTGAGGCCAAGAGCAGAAAGAAAGCAACAAAATCCAGTCTTTATAAACGCCATGGCTGATGCCAAGTAGAGCAGAATTCTGGGTATAGTGATATTACGGCAATTTACAGGAAATCCCATGGCAGAGGAATCCTTCAGAAAGATACAAAAAAGCAGGGGGTATTATTCGTCAAACATTGTGAATATTACGTGCTCTGGCTTTTTTCGGGACGTCCATAGGGTAGCCTATTCCTTTTCGAACAATTCAATGTTCTTGCCCTCATTCCAAAGCAGCAATTATTCTAATATTTTCAGCTTACCAAGTAAATGTTTACTTGATTTTTTTTAATTCTAAGGAAATGTATATAGCGAAGAGCACCATTTATTGTTTGGTGTGCATGTTTCAATTATTGTTCTCACCTAATTTTCTCATTATTAATTTTATAGAAATAAAAAAATTACAATTAATAAAAATTCATTAATAAATTTTACATATATAAATAGTTATACATCTGTACTTTCATTAATTAGAATTTCTAAACTTTAATTGGAGGAGTTGTTGAACTTTATTGGTAGACATAGCGCATGACTATTGGGACATTTCTAAATAAGAATTGACAATTTGGTTGTAGTGCACGGTTATTAGGGCATCTTTAAGTAGGTATCAGGCAACAATTCGAAATGACCACTTTTTGACGCTTGCAGACATAACAGATCCCACAATGTGTCTGTTACTACCCCAAAGCCAAAACTATAGCTATAAGCAATTAACTTGCATATGGAGATAACAAAAAAAATGTAGAAATCCAATGTTTTTTTTAGAATCTTTGGATGTGTGAAGTTAGCTATAACAACTATTGGCATGCTTCCCTATCATTCATAATTTGGTACATGTCTTAATTTCATTCTAATCATATTTATCAGTTTAGTTCCTTCATTTTTTAGTTATGGATTTTGATCTTTTATTATCAAAAATTGAATATTGAATTTGGTCAATTGACTTCATCTCAAGCATTCTGTCATCCTAGAACATTAAAGGAACAATTATCTACAACACACTTGATTTGGTACTTTAAAAGGAGTAAAGAATCTATTTATGTTCTATAAGCTGATCTTTTCAACCTAGTTGAACTTGCCTCTTTGTGACAAAATGGTAAACTTAATTAAAAATTCTGAAGGGATAGGGGAAGCGTACCAGTAGCCATTATAGCTAACTTTGAGTACCCATAGATCCTAAACGATACATCATATTTCAATAATTTTTCTTTGTTGTCTTTGTATGCGACTTAACTACTTATAACTATTGTTCCAGCTTTTAGGTAGTAACCACACACAATGTGGGATCAGTTATGTGTCCAAGAGTAAAAAAGTGGTCATTTCAAAGTTCTGCCCAATACCTACTTAAAGATGTCTCGATAACCATGCACTAGAACCACCTCAAAAATTGTCAATACTTATGCATAAATGCATCAATAGTTGTCTACAAAATTATAACTAAGGCCATCTCTATCAGATTGGCTCCTTTGATTCCTAAGATCATTTCTAAGAAGCAAGGGGGTTTTGTGCCAGGCAAAGAAACAACAGAAGGAGCTTTGGTAGTGCATGAGATTATGCATTCAGTAATGACACATAAGATAGAAGCAATCATGGTTAAACTCGATATGTTGAAAGCATATGATAGGGTCGATTGGGTTTTTTTGCATCGAATCCTTCTCAAGTTTGGTTTCTCCAATCTATTGTGCAAATGGGTTCTTTCCTATCTATGAGGAGCAAAATTTTCAGTCTTGGTTAATGGCAGCCCATTGGGTTTGTTTCCATCCTCTCAAGGAGTCAGACAAGGCGATCCTTTGTCCCCATCTCTTTTCATCATCATGGCAGAGGCCCTTAGTAGATTGATCTCAGCCTATCAGGGTTTGTCCTTATGGAAAGGAATTCAAATCCCTCAAACCCAAATTATCCTCACACATCAGTTATTTGCTGATGATACTATCTTGTTTGGGGAAGCTTCGGTGAGGGAAGCTAAGGTAATTAAAAGAACCCTTAAATTATACAGTGAGGTATCTGGGCAAAAAGTGAGTGAGACTAAATAAAAAACATTTCTATTTCATTGTTCGGTTTTCATTGTTCACCAATCCTATCAAAAATATTTATAAATATCTTGGGTTTCAAGCAAGCGAATTTACCATGCAAATATCTAGGAGTTCTTCTCTTCTCAGGGGCGATAAAAGGATGCCACTGGGATTCCATAGTCTTGTCGATCAAGAATAAGGTAACCTCTTGGAAGAACAATTGGTTATCACGAGCTGGGAGAATATTGCTTATCAAATCTATCTTGGCAACAATTCTAAACTATATTATGTCAGTCTTCTCCACACCATTCAAGATCCAGGAGCAACTGAAATCTCTCCTCAAGAAGTTTCTATGGAAGGGCAACAAAGATCCCAAAGATAAAATACATTTACTGGCCTGGGAAAAAGTTTGTTTCCCCAAAGTGTTTGGGGGGGGGGGGGGGGGGTAGGAATACCTAAATTCGAAGGGAACATTGCTCTAGGGGCTAAACTGGTGTGGAAATTTTATTCGGACTCTACGTTTGTCTGGGTTGCTATTATTAGAGGAAAGTATATTGACTCAGAACATCCCGAAAGAATTTTCACAGTCCTGGATCCTCCAAAGGGGTCAAAGATTTGGAATTTCCTAATTAAATGTAGAAAGAGCCTACTACATAGCCTAACTTGGATTGTGCACGATGGGAGGTCAATTAGATTTTGGGAGGACTCATACAAAAACTATCCACCCTTAGCTAGTATTCCAAATCTGGATGTTATCAAGGAAGTTTTACAAGCCTCATGGGGACACTTTGTAAGTAATTACTTTCACCCGGTTCTGGTTAATGGCTTTTGGGAAGTGAAATGGAAAGACTTGGATAATATACTTGCCCCTCCTCAATAAAAATAGGTCCTTATGATGGAATTAAGAAATAGATTGATCTTCTTCAAAGGAAAATGAGACAAATTGATTTGGCTTCCTTCCAAGTCAGGGATTTATTCAGTAAAGGAGGGCTTCAAACAATGGTTAGTTCAGGGGAAAGATAATCCACCCAGAAAGTTCTAATTTTGCTGGAAGGGATGCAGATTACAAAAGGCAGGATCCTTTGCTTGGCTGGCTCTAAAGGGTAGAATCCTAACTAGTGATAGGTTAGCTCTTCTTACGGTAGTGCAACCCTTTGATTGTGTGTTGTGTAATAAGTCCATTGAAACAACGAATCACCTTCTTTTAGAATGCACTGTGGCACAAGATTGTTGGAAGTGGCTACTAAAAAACCTTCAATGGAATTCCCCATTACAAGCCAATTTAGCAGAAGTATTCGAATCATGGCCAAAGCTCTTTGCAGATTCTTTTTTTGCAGTTATCTAGGATATGGCTCCTACCATTCTCATATGGAACATTTGGTGGGAAAGGAATAGGCACATATTTTAGGAAGGAATTTCATAGTGTGTAGGATATGCTTACCAAATTAGAATTATCAATTTCAGAATCTATTGATGCACTGCTAAATTTCAGAAGCTGGATTCCCCTTTCACCTCGTGGGGTAATGACCTTCTTACAGGTTGGAAACTCCTACAAATCCCATTCAAAGGAAGTCTGATGGTAAATGCTCATAAGAAAATCAATAGAAAAGGAATTAGATGGAGATCTCCCTTGAAGCATTTTGTGAAACTAAATTTTGATGGAGCTGCGAGGGGTAATCCTGGAGTGTCTAGAATTGGAAGTGTTCTCAGGGATCAATTAGGCCAGGTTTTGAGAGCAAGTTTTGCAAAAATTCGAAATGGCACAAATAACATAGCAGAGGCTAGAGCCTTACTATTTGGGATTAACTTATCCATTAAAGAGCAGGTTGAATTCTTAGAGATTGAAGGGATTCTTTGAACATCATATCAGCCTTAAAAAACTTCCAAGCTCCCAATTGGAAAATAGATTGTATTATTCAAGAAGCTAGAGAGAAGATTTCAAGTTTTCAAGGATATATCATTTCCCATTGTTATAGGGAAGCAAATAAGTTAGCAGACTTATTAGCCAATAAGGGATGTGAGTCAAATGAGGAAGCTTTTTTCCTTTCTCCCAGTCAGGTTCATGAAGACAAATGCCTCATGGTACAACTGGCTTTGGATGCATCGCCTAGTCCCACTCATATTGTTTAATCTAATGTTGTTTGTTGTGGGTGCAGGGTCTCTCATTCTTCAAAGTATCGGAGTTGGAATTTGTCCCATTGCTCCACTTTGTTTCTGGTTGAAGTTTAATTTTAGTTGATCTCACTCCAAGAATCGTCTTGTGGCTTGTGCAGTGGAAAGATCCTTGGGCCATGGTTAGCCATGTCACTGCTGACTGTCCTGTGAGGATGCTTCCAGCCTGGTAAGGCTTTTATGTAGAGTAGATGGGGATTGTCATTTCTGCATTCTTTCGGGTGACATGTAGTACGGGATGAGATCATCTTGGCGGCTTTGGACCTTCCCACGCTCTGAGTACCTTTCAGTATCTTCACACATGGGGGAAGGATGAGTATCCTCTAGCTTAGGATTTTTGGAGGTACTTCAAGCATGTGGATCTGTAAGGTAGGCCACATGTTCATTCTTTGCAGCATCCCCAATCCTGTCATTCCCTGCAGAGGACCCCAACTTGAGGAAATACCAGGGCTCCCACATATCTGCAAGCTACCATGTCCTTTCTCACAATAAATGTGATTATTTAAGGTCAATAAGGAGTTCCTACATGGAAGCTTAAGGACATGGAATGAATTCAACTATGATGGCTCACACGAGCTACACTGGTTCCTTTGCATCAGTTTCCCTCAGGTTTCTCTATTTATCAGCCACTGGAAGCATGCTCCTTCAGAATTGTAGGCTCGTTTTTAGCTGGTCCAATTTCTTGCTTTCCTCGCTAATTAAGCCCTCACGGAAGTTATGGCCCTTCAAATTTACTTGGAGGGAGGTCATCTTGTCTAGAGACAGAATGCTCTACCTCGTCCTCTGAGACTTGCAGACTCCTTTGTAATCCCATGTGAAGTTTGTGAGTGGGCGGTGAGGACTATTCTTAGGGAGGAATGGATTGCAGCCAACCCGATGGCCTCTCCAAACCTGGTGGCTTCCAAACTGGCGTCTATGGTGATGGACCTCACACAGTCTCAGGACTATACAAATTTGGTGGTGGGGGCTTTTGTTCATCCTGCATTATTTTCTTGGGAGGATTTGAACCTGCAATTGGAGAAGTATGATTTGTTTATTGTAGAGGTGTGGTGGGGAGGTTTTTTAAATAGAGATCTCTTTGTTTTTGACTTAATGCCAAGAGTTGTTTTCCTCTCCTTCATCTATGGCTTGGGATACGCATCTCCTCACACTTTTCTCCACTGGGTTCAACTCTTTGAAGATCAAATAGGGGAGCCATTGGCTTCAATTACAATGGCTAAATTCAAGGTTGTGTGGCAGATCCTTGATCATGCATTGGTTGACCCTCACGGGTATCCCTCATCTTTCCCAACTCCAATGGAGGTCGCTTCATCTCAAGAATCGAAAATTGGAATATGATATTTTGCTTGCTGGGGTGGCAGGTTAAAGGTGGTAGAATTGGGGTTGATCCGAGCATGGCACTTTCAAACATGTAGCTCCTTGTCCTTTTTTGATAATCTTTCTCCTCAATTGTTCAGATTTTGTTTCTTCTGTTGTCCATATCGGGAAAGATTTTGTCTCTCTCAAGCTCCGTCCGAGGTTTTTTCAAATGACCCCTTGTCTACTTCGAGGGGGGCTTTCTTTTAGATTTGTATTTACTAGGGGGATGGAGATAGTATTTTATCTAAGTATATGTAAATCTTCAATTATTATCAATATATTATAGGCCATGGCCTTTTGTCAAAAAAATAAAAAATAAAAAATAAAATAAAAAATAGTTGTGCGCTATGGGTTTCAATAAAGTTCCACAACTCCAATTACAGTCTACAAATTCTAAGTACTTGGAGTACAAGTCGACAGCTATTGGTGCATGTGAAATTTATTAATAGACTTTTAATTGTCATTTTTTTTGGTTTTCTTTAAAATTAATAATTAGAAATTAAGTAATCAAGAAATGAAAAATATTGAAACATAAATTGGTGCTCTTCCCCTAACGTAATTGATTAAAATTTTTGGGTTTACCTTACCATTGATAAAAAGACAATGTAAGAAAAAAATAAATATCAACTGATTTCTTATCTCAAAATTAATTCTATAACAAATCAAATTATACATTTATATTACTTGTGATTCACTACAACTGCCAAATCTAGAAATATCTGCGGATTCATTAAACGGTTAAAACTTTGTGAGACAATTAATATTTTTTGTTTGACAAGGCGGTGGCTGTCAATTTGCACGTCTCCTGCCATATTTTATGGAAAAGAGGTAGATTGCATATACCACAAAACAGGATTTGCAGGTCGTCTTTTTGATTTTCTGTTAATGACGTCACAGGGATGACGTAGTTGCAGCTGCAGAATTTCGTCACAATTAACAATGATATTTTTTTCCTTTTTGGGACAGCTTGTTTTGTATGGCGATAACAAAGGCTATGAATTTCAAATACAATACTAGTGAATACGATAGATCCAAAGGTGATCAAGTTAGAGCTTTCCTTCATTGGATCAAATATGGTAATAAATTCTAGTTTTTTTTCTTAAACCTCTATGCATCAAACAAGTTAGGACTCAAATCAAAACCATTCAATATACTCATGTGGAAGACATACTAACCACCTCGTTATATCCAAGATTTTTTTGAATTATTATAGGCTAGTTTTTCAAGTGCATGAAGAGACCATTAAGAATGCTCAAACTCTATTACAATTCTTAGATATTGTTTCTTTCAATTTTAGCCACTTCACTCAAATAGCTTACGATTAACCATTCACTTTAGATGAACTCCATTCATTCCTATGTAGATGACTAATGCAAATCTCTCTCACTTGGATGGATGACATCACATTGTTGAATATCCAAAATGATTCCTTAAATCTTTTTAACATCTCGATCCAAACCAATAGAATTAATTAACACAGATATAGCATGAAAACATAAACATACAACAGATCACACAAAGAACACTAGATATGACTGGAAAACCTAAGAAGGGAATTTAAACCACAGAGAATGTTAGTTCTCAATATAAAACATTGGTTAAGGTGATTTTTACAAAAGGTGGCTCATTGCCAGAATGCTCGCAGTGGGTGGGCTCACTACCTAGAAAAGGCTCATTGTCGAAGACAGAGAGAAAGAGAGAAAGAGAGAAATAATCCACCACTGAAACACAATTTGCGCAAACCAAACTGCTTCTGGTGCCTCAAAACCAACACACTCACTCACATCACTAATAGTCTGATCTTTCCTTTCCAATCTCGCATATCTTCAAAACAATGTCAAACTTTTTCTACATCTAACACAATTAGATCATCCTCATATATATACTGTCTTTTGGGAAGCATAATCTTCCAAGTCGGCCAAGGAAGGGATCTAAAATATGTCAACACTAAACATTCTAGTGGTGGGAAGGAATGAGTATCAAACCACACCACAACACGCATCAACGGTCAGATCAATACGTTACAATCATTAAAAATTCCGGACCCAAAAATCATGATACACACGCTACACCACAAGACGCTACACATCCTCAATTCTAAACTTAATCCGCACCCAAACACCATCACCCAACACAACAAAGATAAGAACGAGACCAAGATACACATGAATGCCATTGATCAACATCATATCCAATAACTTGAAATATCTGAATCACCAACACATCTTTCAGAGCACCAAAGATTCGGGGAACACATATTTTGGATCACCAACACCAAGAACAACAAAGACATCAATGACAACCACTTAACAACACCGTCTCATCCGCAACAATCACATCTGCAACACACATGTGAGTTCTTCAAGGCTACATAACACTTCATTGGTCTCTAGGTATGCTAAGAGGCTTCTCAAGATAAGCCATAGGGACAAGTTATTGAAACCATGAAAATAAGAGGCTTCATCTTGGTCACATTTCTCAATGGTGAAAAAAATTTATTTCCCACTTTAAGCCAACTTATGATCACAAATGAATTTAAGCATTTTCAATTGAAATTTATTTTTCTCTTAACACGTTCTAGCTAGAGTCATTCTAACTAAACTGGACCATCACAATTTTTTCAAGTAGAAGTGTTCAATAAATACATATGTAGCATCACTTTCAAGAGACCAATTTATAAAAATCTAATTTTATTTGAGACACTTGATGTTCTCACATGAATTAGATTTTTTATTTTTTCAATAGATCTATAAGTGTAGTTAATTTTTTAAAAATATTTTATTTAGTTCTTATATTTTTTATTATTAAAAGTAGGCCATTCACACCAAAATATAAGGTTGATTATCTTTTAAAAAATAATTTAATTTTATTAAAAATATACACGATACACTACATGAGAGATTTCATGTTGAGACAATATATTTCTTTTTGTTTTAGATAAATAGTTAAGACAAAAATGTATGTATGATCAAAACAATAACATTTTCAATGTACACACAACTTTTAAGATTTAATACAAAAAAATGAAGGAAAAAAAATGAAATTTATTATATAAAAAGTGACATTCCACTTAAAATTAGTTTTTTAATATTTTATTAGCAGCTAAATTTTAGCATCAAGTTCACAAAAATATATTCAAATATTTTTTTATATAAAGACGTAAACATAAAAAACATTAAAGATATCTACATTTCATTTATTTATATCATTTCAAAATTCAAAACATATATGTTACATTTTAGTTATTCATGTTAAAAAATTAATTGAGTGTTGCCCATTTCATTTGTAAAAGCATAACACAAATTTGAACTTTCAACCTTAATACTTTTTACAAGATAATAACCAAGGCCACAAGTGATGATTTCCATCCACCATCTTCTTCCTTCCATTATGTGTCCAAGATGATGAATTTTATTAAGAGATGACACATTCTTGATAATATCATTTTCATTTAGGAAGGGAGAGGGTTGAAACTTCTTGATAATGCATCATATTCCTCACTTCTTGGATTTTAAGAAACATTCAGTGATTGCATATTATTTCTATTATTAAATCTCTACTTGATTTAGACATTTCTTTTTAATTAGTTCTCAAATCCTTTGGTAGATGCTTTAGTCTACATTTTCATTAATATATTTTTTTTCAATGGTTTAGGGCTTTTGAGATCCATAGAATGGTGTTTCCTTTTTTCTTTGTCTCTAAATGCTTGTTATTAAGGCTTTTGGCTACATCATAAGGGTTGTTGAAGGCCATATTCATTCCCCCATGACTTAAGATATTATCAATGGCCATTTTTATAGGAAGTAAAAATAATTAAAATTAAATTACACTACTAAACCAAGGGTTGTAGAGCAGATAATTAAGTTCCTGTCAAACATTAGACGAATATGGCAACAAAGTGATGACTAGTCAAATGTAATAACTGAAAGTAATTTAAGTTCTAAGTATAAAAATAGTGTGAACTGACAAACCTAATTTTAAGTTGTACCCATAAATAAATTTTATTGTTCTTTACATCAAAGTGTCGAAATTGTTTATGCGAAATTTTTAAATTTTTTCATATTTGTTTAGTGCTATTCAAATTATTAAATATTTTTTTGCATTGAATATATTTCGGTTGCTCATTGCTATATATCACTCATATTTAATTTGATTCATAGAAGTTGGACAATTCATAAATAAGTATTCTCCCACAATGTTAATGGATTCCTATAAAAATGGTTCCTTGCTTTATTAAAATTTGGAGCCAAGAGCCTTCTCCATCCGTGGTTCTGCTTAGTATGAGTAGAAACACAATTTCTATATTTTCACCTTTGTAGGTTGTAAACTAGAATGAAATTTTATTTGTTGTAAAAATGTGGCAGCAATTGCACAACTCTCTGATTTCATCATCTTCTTTGAAAGAGCTCAAACAGACCGCACATACAAAATCCTCAGAAATCTTAATCAACTCACTACTACTACATGATAGGATGTTTAAGACATTAATTAAAGACAAAATTTTAATTTCGTCTTAAACACGTATTTTACATTTAATTATATTTTTAGTTATTTAAATGTCTTAGCTTAAGACAATATAAAATAAAGTTAATCATATCTTCGTGCTTCTTTTATGTCGCCGGGTTTTTTCCCTCTTCACTTGTCTCCCTCTTCTCCATTGGAACCCCTCTTCACGCAATCGTCTGCGGCCTCTTCTTCGTCGTTGGGGTTTTTATCCTCTTCACTCATCTCCCTCTTCTCTGCTTCCTTGGCGACATCGACATGCAAATTCCATTGGCGGGAATGATGGGCATCGTCTCATACTTATCGTATGAGTTCCTCAATCTTCCTGGCTTGGCCAAGCCCTCCAACTCTTCGTTCAAGTGGAGATTGAGAAGAGAATTCGTGGACGGGCTCACATCCTTGCTTTTAAAGGGCGATTATGCAATGAGTATTTACAACTTCCCTTTCAATATTTCTTCCTACGATTGCCCTAATTTGTGTGGAAGGTGCATCAGATAGCATTTTGGTTGAATGCCTGACCTTATTTTGGCCTTTTTTGCACAGATTTTTGCTAACCCAACTGTTCAATGATGGAAAATTTGCAGTATTCGTCAAGGTATTTGCTTCCTGTATTTATTTTTGATGTAAACTTTTGCTTGAGCCTAGAAAATTTGTGTCGTGCCTAATCATTGAAACCCTCTGTCAAATTTATGACTTTTGGGATTATCTTTTGTCCACATTCTATTTTATTTTTTGCCGACGTACCATTTCCTTTGTTTTCTGCTAAAATGTTTTACATAATCAGGCTTGGGCAAATTGCGGCTACTTCCTTATTTTATTTTTAACTTGGTCATAGAAGAAATGATTTCTCATAGGAATGGTCATTATTGATGACTAGAGTATTATTAAATGCTATGTACAGTTAGAAAATATCACAGACCTAAACAATGTTGTCTGCTATGTATAGTTACTAAATCTATGGTTAAGAAGAGCGGTTGGTCATAGACCTACAGAGTCGTTGGGGTAACAGGTTCGAATCAGACTCCCTCTTCTAAATATTTATCTATTATCACTGATTATTACAATCTAAATAAACTTCATCAATTTGGTTTTACAGATTAGAAATACATTTACTTTCCTGTCAGAATTTCTTAATGGATATTGATTATAAACTTTCATTAATAACTGATGAACAGTCTTAGAATTACAATGTTGCCCCTCGTTGTCTTCTTTTGTAGAGCTGCATGAATAATATATGTTTAATTTTGAGAAGCGTTTTTGTGGAGCTGCATTAATTTTTCTAATTGCCATAGTGGGTTTTTTTCGGCTTAAACTATGATTCTTTAATTTTTTGATTTTGGCTTATCATGACCTTTTTCATGTTCTATATTGATGCCATTGTTTGTCACAGTTAAGCAACAACATAACTAGAAATTATGTTGTTTTGAGAATATAATGTAAATAATATCTTTGAAAGAAAAACTTTGTATTACAGACAAAAATGCTGCAAAAAAACATAGGCAGTTGTTTAACAGTGAAGTCCCACACTGATTGACATGACCATCAAGTCTGTCAATACAAGCCAAGTGAGGTCAAATTATAAACAATTTTTAATATGAGCTGGAAACAAACTATGGATTCACTTCTACGAAAATTGGTCATGGCGACAAGTCTATATATTTTTCTTAAATGTCTCAATTCTTTGATGAGTAGGGTATCTATATTGTAGCTTCAAAGAAACAAATATTTTATCTAAAAGTGACACTTCAAAATATGAATGCTACAAAAGTAGGTTGTAGGAGATTATAGGTTCAATATATGAATAACAAGAGATGCAATGCAATGTAGTTCCTGCCAGCTGCCAAATGCTGACAGGATGGTTATGGCATGATGTTGTATGTATGTCTCATATTGAATGTCATTGTTTCTGATTTATCAGTTGATCATATGATCAAGAAGCTTGAAATCTCTTAAACAGTTTTCCAACAGGTAAAGTTTATCACAATGAAATTATTTGATCTATCATGTCAATAATTGTTTGTTGCATCCTAAGCATCCTGAGAGGGGTAACCTAAAGCGGTTTTTGTTGCAATTGGAACATAATCATAAGCATATGCTGCCATTTACTCTCCATGGACAAACGAGCAATGGGTTGATTATATGACCAATAGTTCTATTAATTCATTATAGGTGGTGGAACTTGCAAGCAGACACACCAGAAATGAATCAAGAGTATGACCAATGCATCTGTTTATTTATTATAAATAAATATCAAGGTTATCATGGATATAGCTACAAAATGGCCCAGTATAGTCTAGGTAACATACCCAAACTTGAAGCAGTATCAAATACATATGGATTCACAACCTACCTAATCAACTGTGCCATACACAAGTCAACTATTTTTAAAAATAAAAATTATGTGCTATACACAAGTCAACTATTTTTAAAATAAAAATTTTGAGCCCTAAAACAAATTGATTTTTTTGTTTTTTTCATAAATATAATTGCAAGCAGAGATATTACCCGATGCATTTCCCATTTTCCTTGTGTGTTTTCTGTTTTCCCTATTTATTTTAATTTTAATTTTCCCATTTTCAGTAGCCTATAGGAGCAAAAAATCTGATGCATACTGTGTCTATATTGCAATAAACTAGGGGAAGAGTACCAATAGCAGAAATAGTTCCAATAACCATCACCTTAATACCATGTTGACCCCCCAAAACATAAAAAAAATTTGTCAGTACATTAATAAAAAATACCAGTAAATATTTATTTTAACACCAATATATGTTCACAAATGAATTAGCAGTTGAAATAAAAAAAGTTAAAAACATAAACAACTACTCGTACATTTCCTATTTTAATACAAACCTTGTGCCTACAATGACTACACGAAAAATGATGAAGAGTGGTATCGTGCATGCTGCTAGCTTTCTCCCTACCATGCAGTGCATGGAGTTGGTAGTTGAGTGCACAATCAACGTTAAATGCTATAAATCTTTCAATTGAAATTCTATTGTTTTCAATAAACCAACATTTCTTTCAATATAGTCACTGTAAATAATATTAACAACCATGTTGGATGTCCAATGATAGTTTACCTCCTTCGTAGCTGCATTATGCTTTATCTATTGATGATTTTTTTGTATGTGGTTTACAGTTTCATTTCAATGCTCTCTTACAGTTTAATAATGCCAAAATACTCACAGAGAATGGAAAAACAATTTAATATCTCTTCGTTTTCTTTGAAACCCCTTCATTATTTATCATTTCATTTTATGGGTGTGTTGTTAAATGGTCTCTCTGTTTATAATGTCAAAATCATTACAGAGAATGCAAAAAAAATTGATTATTGTTCATAATTATTCGAAACCCCTTAATTATTTATCATTACAATAATGTGTATGCCTGATACTATTACTTAAAGTGACTATATATAGGGTATATATATATATATATATATATAGAGAGAGAGAGAGAGAGAGAGAGAGAGAGAGAGAGAGAGAGAGAGAGAGAGAGAGAGAGAGACTACGTCAGGCAACTTTTATTATAAAGTTTAAAATGGGTGGTCAAAAAATATGTTGAACACCCATAATATCCTTCCTGTGGACATGTTATGGGCCCACGTTGCATGAACTCCCGCTATTTTTTTTGCCCTAAAAACTTAGGGAAATGAAGATTTTTTGTGGCATTTTCATTGTTTGCTCTGCCTTCAATTTGTTAATATACTCACTGTAAATAATATTATTAGGCATACCATATATTACTTCCAATAAATTTCATATGAGAAATACAGCAACACCATTCAACCATTTACTCATTTGAGAAATGAATCTGCATCTTAATACTATATCAACAATATCCACTTTTTAATCACATCACAGTTACATCTTCCATTCATGCATCTCGTGCTTCTAGTTTCTCTCCTTATTATATAATGTTTCAAGTTTTGTACCTATGTGTGTGTATATATATATACACACACACACACACACAACACCAATTTTTTTTTGAAACATGTTCAATGATGTAATTGTTCACTATCTAATAGAATATCACCAATATCCAATTTTCAATCACATCACAGTTACATACTGAACTCCTGCATGGATTTTTTGAGTTCTCTAGCTATATTGTTATTGTCTATATTATCATGCATACAAAAATAGAGACAGAGTACCATTTTATTTTGTTCAAAGATGTTCAATGATGAGTTACAGAAATAGATTTGTTTTTCATCATTTATCTCAATGGCATTGAGGGTTTCATTTGAATGATCTATCTCTCTATATATATTTATATAGGCACACATAGTTGTATTTTATTGTGGGTACCTTATCGTTGCAGGTTCACTGAACATAATGGCACGAGGTAGAAAGGGAAACAGGCCTGTTAGACGTCAAACAGTTAGAGTCACTCGTGGGGTGCACTTCCCTGATGAAGATAGTTTTGTCCAAAATGAAGACCTAGTGACTCCTGCTGTAGACGACCATTCACCTAACAATGCAACTGATGTGGAAACTATTTTTGTACATGACCATCCTACTGTAGATTGTAATCCTATTCTAGAAACACCACAAGTACAGGTGGCCTCAAAGGTTCCCAAACCAAAATGGAGCATATCTAACATGAAAGAAGAAATATCATGCATAAAAGACAAGCACATGTCTCTTAGAGGCACATCAATCAAGTATGGTATCCCCATTGCCTCTTTGAGGGCATGGCTGATGGGAACCACAACCACGATTGTGAGGGGTCCACGCACCATTTTATCAGCAAAGGAGGAGGATGAAGTTGTCCAATGGTGCAAAGACATGGCTTAAATTGCTCACGGTATCCAAATCAGTCAACTTCAATCAATTGTTGCCCAAATTACTGAAAATAGGCCTAATCCATTCAAAAATGGGATGCTAGGAGGTCACGGTGGGTAGGTTTTAGACGAAGGCACCCTGATCTGATGATGAGAACAACAGAAGGATTGGACTCTGATAGGGCTATTATGCTTCGACCTTCTATTGTTGCCTCTTTGTATGACAACTTGGAGGTAATGTACAACCTCAATCACTATGGTAGTAGTCAAATTTGGAATTGTGATGAGACTGGTGTGCAAGCTGGGAGGAATTGTGGAATGAGAGTGATAGTCAAATTGAGCCAAAGGTGTGTACCACACCTAATTTTGAAGAGTAGAGAGTGGATCACTGTTTTTGAATGTGTTAGTGCATGTGGTTTCAACATTCCTGGATTTTATTTGTTCAAATCTAAGAGGCATATTTGAAACTACATTGCAAACTACTAGCTAGGAGCATACATGGAAATCCAAGAACATTCATGGATGACAAAGGAGTTGTTCTTAAATTGGTTGGAATATTTTGCACATTTAGTCCCTGGTGGAGTTTCACCCCCATGTAGGGCCCTACTGATCTTTGACGGTCATGGCAGCCATGTAGCCTTCAAGACAATTGAAGAAGCAACGCGGATAGGTATAGATTTGGTAACCCTTCTAGCTCATACAAGCCACAAACTGCAGCCACTTGATGTCTCTGTATTCTCACCTTTCAAGAATTATTTCAAAAAACAGAGGAGTATATGGATGTCAAAGTTCCCACAAATTGAAATTGGAAGGGAAGAGTTGGCAACTCTTGCAAGCAAGGTCTTTGCCCAAGCATTGACATCAGCTAATGTAATCAGTGGCTTCTGTAGGATAGGAATTTGGCCACTTAACCAAAATGTATTAGAGAATGATATGAGACCAAGTGGGGCATTTGGGGTTGCAGTTGATATACAACCAGTTGTTGGAACAAAACATGATGCAACTTCAAGGGATGAAGAACTAGAGTATATGGTAGCGTAAGCTTGCTCGCGGTTGGCTTCTTTTAATGAGGAAGACATTCAATATTTTGTAGAGCATCATAGTGGAACGCAAGAAATGGTTGAGGGTACAAGCTTGACACCACAAACTACCGAAGCAGGTTTGCCCCCACAAACCAGCCAGCCAAATGAGTGTTTTGAAAGTACATCAGCAAGCATGTCTTTGCCATCACAAGTTGACATACCAGAGTGGACCCAAGAAGCAGCCAACTGTGATGATGTAACTCTTTCAATGCCAAGTCTACCAGAAATTGATCCAGTAGATGTGATACATTACTTCACCAATGCAGTCAAATGGGAGTAGCAAGATGGTGTTGATTGTGAAGATGAAGTTCACATAAGTGAAGACGAACCTAAGTTTGTGCCATGCACACAAGAGGATAGGCAGAAAGTGCCAAGGCAAATCAACAGATTCTTAAGACTTTCAGTGCAGAGAATGAATCAATCTTCACGTGGAGGTAGGAAAGGGGTGCTACGTCTTAGTAGCTAGTCACAGATCTTGACATCTGATGAGTACATTCAAAGGGAAAAAAATAAAGAGGCTGAAAGGAAAAGAGATGAGGAATTGATAAAACGAAAGAAAGAATAGATGAGACAGAGGAAGGCACAACGTGAAGCAAAAGCGATAGAAAAGGAGGCTATGAGGGTGGAAAAATAGGCCAAAAAATTGCAAGATTCCCAAGACAAGGCAAAGAAAGATGCAGAAGCAAAGCTTGAAAAGGAGAGGATGAAAGCTAAAAAGGCATCCAAGCGTGCAAAGAGGATGAAAGATGTGGCCACAGTCGTAGAACCTCTACCTATCCGACACCCAATTCTCATGGAAATGATGAACCTTTTGTCCCCAGCCTTTGCAGCTATTAATACTATGCAAGTTAGGACTGCACCTGTATCCTCAGACACTATGCAACTTACTTCAAGTGTAAACAAGGCATTCCTTTCTCAAATAGAAAGTTGCTTACAAACCCCTCCCAGCCAAGAAAACAATGTTGTTGGGCTAGACCCTAGTAGGCCACAGTCCGTTGCGGTTGGATTTGTGACAACTCCTCCATTTGATACCCATATGGAGAATTGATCGAGTCTATGATGAATTATATTTTGTGAGTCCTTCGAAGAGTAGATTTTGAGTTTCGATATAATTGTGATGTGATTATAGAATAACATACTGCCATATTTTGTAATGTTTTCAGAACTCCGTTGTTTTCAGATATATCTCAGATGGATATTCCAATGAATTGATGGTGCTGTTGTAAATCTCATATGTTTGTTTTTTGTGATGTGATATTTCTCATATATTAGTTGAACTGATCTCATATATTTCTCACTATCAAAAAAGGCCACCTAAGTGTTCAAATTGCTCACTATCAAAAAGGCCATATCAATGCCACTGATATGTCCTCTTTTGATAGTGAGAAATTTGAACACTTATAAGTAATCAAATTGCAGTCATCATATATAAATTGCAGTGTCTAATATGTCTACTAGGTCATTGCATCGAAATGATAAAAGGCAGTGTCCCATTTCTAAAAAGGCACTAGACAAAGAAATATTTTCTACTGCCTTACACGATATCTTGTTAGCTGCCAAGTTTTCCTTATTGGCAGTATCTAACAAAATATCTTTTAAGGCACTATAAAACAATTCTTTGTTTGATTTTTTTCTCAAATAGGGCATTTCCTTTTGATCAATATGAAATAAGTGTGTTTCTTTCATTAATATGAACTAAGTGAGGAATTTAAACAAATTGAAACACAAACAATTCAGAAATTGAAACATAAACAATTCACAAATCAGAAATTGCATTATCTACTAGATCATTGCGAAAGTATAGGTCCAACAAAGAGAAGATTGAAACATATGAACTAAGTGAGGAATTTAAAAAATTTGAAACACAAACAATTCAGAAATTGAAACATAAACAATTCACAAATTGAAACATAAACAAATAAGAAATTGCATTGTCTACTAGATCATTGCGAAAGTATAGGTCCAACAAAGAGAAGATTGAAACATATGAATTAAGTGAGGAATTTAAACAGATTGAAACACAAACAATTCATAAATTGAAACATAAACAATTCACAAATTGCATTGTCTACTAGATCGTTGCCAAAGTAAAGTCATATCGACTTTACCTGAGAGGAATGCTTGTTGTCTTTGACATAGTGACTCCTAGATCATTGCCTTCCATAACAATCACAACAAAATGCAAAACAAACTAAAGTGTGTTAAGAAACACATTTAATAAGAAATGCATAACTACCTAAGATATATACACAAATTAATATAAAATGTAAGTGTTAAAGGCATAATCTCCAAAGAATTGAAGTATGTTAATAAACACATTTACATTGATATGATGATCTTCTACAAGTATGATTCTTCCCTTGATACTCTAGCACACCTGCAAAAAATAGTAATAATCGAGGGTAGCGTAACGTTGTAATAATAAATCATCCTTACATTATTGAATGCAGAACAACTTGTTGACTGTTTTTAACATTTGACAACATGCATACAATCCTTACACATTCATACATACATATTCAAATGCATAAGTACATACATATACATATCCACCTACATACATACGCACAACTACATAGAATTGCACATATGTACATATACATACATATGCATATGCATATGTATAACATTCATACATATTGCAAACAAATAGTTACCTAAGGAATGTGCAAAGAGAATTTGTAGAACTCAGAAATATGCAATGAATTGGATTGTAATGAAAGTGACATGGAAAATTTTGTCTTATAATATAATTTGAATGTGTAATGCATTCAATTGCAGTAGCTAGCAATTTTCAAATTTAAATTTTTGTGGGAAACAGTCGTTCATGTCATATTGAATATGCAATCCTCCATTGCTTTGAATTGTTCAGTTTTCTTCTACACACACACACATGTATATGTATGTGTGTCTGTGTGTTTATGGAGAATAACTATATATGTATGTATGTGTGTATGGACAATAAACATATAGGCACATTAAACTGTAAGAGAGCATTGAAATGAATCTGTAAACAGCATGCAAAGAAATCGTCAATATACAAAGCATAATGTAGCTACGAAGGAGCATAAACCATCATTGGACATCCAATATTGTTGTTAATATTATTTACAATTACTATATTGAAAGAAATGTTGGTTTACTGAAAATAGTATAATTTAAATTGAAAGATTTATAACATTTAACATTGACTGTAGAAGGAATTTAGTTATTCAGTGTGTACCAATCTGAATGACCGCCCTTGAATAAGGAAACTGTTGTTGATTGCAGTAAGTTCTGTGGCTATATGGTTATTGTCCATATACATATAAAAATATATATAGACAATAACCATATAGCCAGAGAACTCGAAACAACCATCGTTATAGAACATATTATGCTATTGTGTGTGTTTCTTCATGTATACATATACATATAAACATGTATATGTACATACATGTACACATGTATATATACACATACATATATATGTATGTGTGTGTATATATATGTATGTGTATACATATATATGGACAATAACCATATAGGCACAGAACTTGAAATTGTATATAACAAAGAGACAAATTGGAAGCATGAGATGCAGGAGTAAAATATGTAATTGTGATGTGATTGAAAACTGGATATTGCTGATATTATATTAGATAGTGAACAATTTCATCATTGAACATCTTTCAACAAAATAAAAATGCTGCTATGTGTGATTGTATAAATATATATACAGAGACAGATCATTGAAATGAAACCTCAATACCATTGAGATAAATGATGAAAAAAAAATCTATTTCTATAACTCATCATTGAACATCTTTGAACAAAATAAAATGGTATTACGATGCAGATATTGTATTAAGTTGCAAATTCATTTGTCAAATGACTAATGATTGAATGATGTTGTTGTATTTCTCATATGAAATTTATTGGAAGTAATATAGTTTATGCCTGATAATATTATTTACAATGAGTATATTAACAAATTGAAGCCAGAGCAAACAATGAAAATGGCACAAAAAATATTCATTTCCCTAAGTTTTTAGGGCAAAAAGGATAGCGGGAGTTCGTGCCATGTGTATGTGAGAAGGTTTTTATTGGTCGATAATAACACACACACACACACACACACACACATATGCGTATATATATGTAATGATAAATAATGAAGGGGTGTCGAATAATTATGAACAATAATCAACCCTTTGTGCATTCTCTGTAATGATTTTGGCACTATAAACAAAGAGACACCATTTAACAACACACCCATAAAATGAAATGATAATAATGAAGGGGTTTCGAATAATTATGAACAATAATCATTTTTTTTTGATTCACTGTAATGATTTCGGCATTATAAACAAAGAGACACCATTTAACAATGCACCCATTAACCGCATGTTGTTATATGTCGACAATCACAAACACACACACACACACACACATATACATATATATCTATATATCTATATATGTAATGATAAATAATGAAGGGGTTTTGAATAATTATGAACAATAATCAATCTTTTTTGCATTCTCTGTAATGATTTTGGTTTTATAAACAGAGACACAATTTAACAGCACACCCATAAAATGAAATGATAACTAATGAAGGGGTTTCGAACAATTATGAATAATAATCAATTATTTTTGCATTCACTGTAATGATTTCAACATTATAAACAAAGAGAATCTATTTAAAAGTGCACCCATAAAAGAGTGCACCTATAAAATGAAATGATAAATAATGAAGGGGTTTCAAACAATTATGAACAATAATCAATTATTTTCGCATTCACTGTAATGATTTCAACATTATAAACAGAGAGAATCTATTTAACAGTGCACCCATAAAAGAGTGCACCTATAAAATGAAATGACAAATAATGAAGGGGTTTCGAACAATTATGAATAATAATCAATTTTTTTTTGCATTCACTATAATGATTTCAGCATTATAAATAGAGAGACACCATTTAACAGCGCACCCATAAAAAGAAATGATAAATAATGAAGGGGTTTCGAACAATTATGAACAATAATCAATTATTTTTGCATTCACTATAATGATTTCGATATTATAAATAGAGAGACTCTATTTAACAATGCACCCATAAAATGAAATGATAAATAATGAATGGCTTTCAAACAATTATGAACAATAATCAATTTTTTTTGCATTCATTGTAATGATTTCAGTATTATAAACAAAGAGACACCATTTAACAGGGCACCCATAAAAATAAATGATAAATAATGAAGGGGTTTCGAACAATTATGAACAATAATCAATTTTTTTTGCATTCACTGTAATGATTTCGGCATTATAAACATAGATACACCGTTTAACAGCGCACCCATAAAAATAAATGATAAATAATGAAGGGGTTTCGAACAATTATGATTAATAATCAATTTTTTTCGCATTCGCTGTAATGATTTTGACATTATAAACAGAGAGACACCATTTAACAACGCACCCATAAAAAAATGATAAATAATGAAGGGGTCTCGAACAATTATGAACAATAATCAAATTTTTTCGCATTCACTGTAATGATTTCGACATTATAAAGAGAGAGACACCATTTAACAACACACCCATAAAATGAAATGATAAATAATGAAGAGGTTTCAAAGAAAATGAAGAGATAATCAATTATTTTGCCATTCTCTGTGAGGATTTCGACATTATAAACAGAGAAACACCATTTAACAGCGCAACCAAAAAATGAAATGAAAAATAATGAAGGGGTTTCAAAGTAAATGAAGAGATATTCAATTATTTTTCCATTATGTGTTACGATTTCGGCATTATTAAACTGTAACAGAGCATTGAAACGAAACCCTAAACCACATACAAAGAAATCATCAATAGACAAAGCATAATGCAGTTGCGAAGGAGCAAAACCATAATTGGACATCCAATATGCAAGGAGGAAGAGTACGACCATTACCTGGGAGCACGCCGATGACATAGTTGCAGAGGAGGCTACCGACGGAGAAACGACTTCATTTCCCTAAGTTTTTAGGGCAAAAAAGATAGCGGGAGTTCGTGCCACGTGGGGCCATCATACCTACGCGGGAAGGGGGTTATGGGTGGTCAACATGTTTTTTGACCACCCATTTTAAACAATTTTATATTCCTCATATTTTTAATTATATGCATAACATAAATTTTTTAGGTTAATTATTTTTTATAAAAAGGTGAAAAACATATTACTTTTTAGGTATTTATAAATGGATATTGGCTTTTTGGTGTGCGGGTATTGGCGCAAAAGAGGTCAAGTATCGCACAACACTTTGAAATGACCACTTTTTGACCTTTCGATGCATAATGACAGGTAGAGATCGGATCGTAACTACCCAAAAGCTAGATCAATAGGTTTAAGAAGTTAAGTCGCATACGAAGACAACCAAAAAAAATAATTCAAAATTCGATGTACCATTTGGTGCTCTTCCCCTAATATGACATAAAACTAGACAATACAAACTTATTAACTGGGCTCAACACTTAAAATTCTAATGCATACTTTGTCTATATAGGTCACTTTATAAGTCTAGCTGATTTTATTATAGCAATTTTGCACTTTATAAAATGTTTCTAAAATAGAATATGAAGTCTTTAATTTTGGGTATATGACTAACTATGCGTATTTCCTGTGCACTCCATAAGATAGTCCATATACCTTGTCGATGCTTCCAAATTTTTCATACACATCTAGCATGGAAAATAGTAATAGTGATACAGAATTTGAATTTACTAATAGAAATTAAAAAGCCCAACTAAACACACACAGATTTTAACTATGATTGCCAACAATCAATGCTGGAAACGTGATTTCGTTTCTATTAAAACTGAAAAAATCTTTTACAAAATGACATAAAATTGATTACAAACTATTCATTACAAATTTGCTTACAGCAAATTAAAGTTGTGTTAAGGACTCATGAAATATTGATGCTGCTTCCGTGAGTGTACGTATTTCAAAATTATTCCTGTAATAAGATCATAAGTAGACTGCAACGTTACTCATAAATGTAGTTGTTTTGCATTGTTGGTGACAGAGTTGGTTTTTTATTTTGATTTAATCAAAGTTAAGTTTCTCTGGTCCCCAGTTGGACTTAGATGTCAGGTTTTTGTGCTTATCTCAGTTTGCCCATTAGTATTAACAGTTCCATGGTTTGAATCTTTGGGTGTTGTCTGAAACTCCAGTAAATATAGACAATTTCTTTTTTTTTTAATATGTAATTCCATTGCAATGTCTATTGGGGGACCAAACAAGTTTTCTCTAATTAATAAGAGTATCCATTGTTTTCGAATTTTTTGGGCGTCGTTTGCAATCTATGTATATGCATGTATCTATGTGAGAGTCTGGATCCTTTTGGATTATGTCTTCAATTTGTTTATATGTAGACTAATATATCCATTATTTGTAATGTTCATTTGGACTTATAGCGAGATAAATGTGAAATTATTTCTACAAAGACAAAAATATTTTTGTTTTATATTGTTTTTATAGAAACAATATTTAAGATGATAATTTGAGACACTGGTTAAAGACGGGCAATTTTTTTTTCTTTCTCAAATTAAGACAATTTGTTCAAATGTTGTCTTAAAGATTGTCTTAAAACAACCCCTATGTAGTAGTGAGTTCTCTGCAACATTTCGGAATGTAATTGACAGGTAACCTATTTTTAATCATCTCACCTGAAGAAGAAGACGCAGAAATGGAAATGGAAAAGGGTATTCGCTGAGGCCAAGAGCAGAAATGAAGCAACAAAATCCATTCTTTATAAACGCCATGGCTGATGCCGAGTAGAGCAGAAGTCTGGGTATAGCGGTATTACGGCAATTTACAGGAAATCCCATGGCGGAGGAATCCTTCAGAAATGTGTAATGATCTGCTTTTTCTTATAGACAAAGATTCAAAAAAACAGGCGGTATTGTTTTTCTAACATTGTGAATACATCGTGCTCTGGCTTTTTCGGGACGTCCTTAGCTAGTCTATTCCTTTACGTACAATTCAATGTTCTTTCCCTCATTCCAAAGAATTATCAAAGTATATTAGGGAATTCTTTTAAAGGACCAAGTAAATGTTGACTTTTTGTATACAAATTGTCAAAACGATATAATGAAAAACTTACAAATGGATGATAATCATGTCCACCTTCAATGTGACCATGCAGCCTACAATGTTTCTTCGTTCTTTTGATTAGAAGTCTTATAGTCTTTAACCCCTTACAAATTTTGCACGCTTTTCAAGTTAGACCACAATCTAGCAATTGTCTCCTTATTTTGTTGTTCGTTGATATTGTCTGACATGGTCTTTCTTCACAGGCAAAAAAATAGAAATTATTGTCTGACATGGTCTTTCCCTCAGGAACTGGCAGATCCTGCTTCCATACTTCAATTCTATTTTCTCAAAGGACAATCCTAAAAATCCATGCATTGCAAACAACTTTTTACACCTTTGTTGGTTGTGGTGGCGTCATAGAGAGTTTACATCAATAAATGAAGAACATGCCAATGCTTTTAATGCAACAGTAGAAGTCTATCTCTTATTCAATATCTCTAGTGAAACCCCCATGATCTTTTGTTGGAGTAGAATTTGTTATATTCTAGAAAGGGTCTTGTCCTTTGTTGATGGGATATTCATCTACCTCAAGAAATAACTGTTCTTATCTCCAACAAGAAGTGGAACTAAATGAAGATCTAGCACCATGAAATGAATCCTCAAAAGGATTACTATAGTTAGTTTTGGTAGATAATGATCTGGGTAAAATACTAATGTGGCTTTACGAAACATTATGTACTAGCTTAGCATACTCTAACAACTTTGGTGCGACATGCTACATCCAATTAAGTCTCCATTGGTATCTCTATTGTGTTTATGGATTGGGATTCAATGTACTCTTTTTATACATAGATTTTACTTTCTACTGAGGAGGTTTGTATGTACTTACTTGTCTTTCGATTGTATCCCTATTTCAAGAATTTCTTCTATCAACAAATCATTTGTTGTAAGTTGTACAAGTGGAAGCTTGAACATGCCTTCCATGCTAGCCTTGTTGATATGTTCAACACCATCTTGTGCAACAAATCTTTAGAACTCCATTTTTCCCAATTGAAGAGTGAGTAGTAGGGACAATCTAGGACACTTACAAAGGTTTTGCAAGAGAGATAAATAGACCTAAATATTATGGTTTAATAATGATCAATAGGTAAATAGATAAGAAACTCTCAATATCAAAATGACTTTCTCAATTGTCTTTACTAGAAATGGATAGATCTGCTAATAATGGCTTTATGACTGTATGTCAACTTTAGACTCAATCCAAAAAGAGCTATAACTAATATGCGACATCTAGATTTGTGATCTCTATAATATAACAATCCAATAATTATGTTTCCACGCATCTATACCACAACACAAACATCATGCTAGTGTTCAGCCATAGCAATTCATATCCTAATTATAGAATTTGAAATATGCACATAACTATGAATAAAGATTAAGAAAAACAAAGAAAGATGCTTATTGCAAACATAAATGTCTAATGGACAAGAATTGAATTCATTGTAGATAGTTTTGAATATCAAATTCACTTATTTGTGTGAATTTAGTAACTCATGTACTTGTGCTCAACCATTTATCTCTTTCATAAACTAAACACTTATTAATAACATTAAATGGCTGAGTAATTATGTTTTAGTTGAAATTAAAAATAAAATATTTTATATCAAGACAACTCACACTATTCCCTATCATATTTTAGACTCTCAGTTTTGTTAGTAGTGGTTTAATGTCTTTGGAGCTGATCATTGCATTTCTTTAGTTATGTTTGCCAGCCTACTCCCAACCTGTGCCAAAATGGGAGCGTTGCAACACGGTATGGACATCCATCAAAGCATAAAAGATAGAGGAATTTTGTCAGATGTAGTTGCAATTGCACAAAATGGATTTGTTGAGAAGGCTTTAGAAACTTTCAAGCAAATGCAATCGGCAGGTGTAAAGTCAAATTCCACGACCATTGCTACTATCCTCCCTGCCTGTGCCAAAATGGGAGATTCGGAACAGGGTATGGACATTCATCGAAGCATAAAGGATAGAGGAATTTTGTCAGATGTTGTAGTTGTAACCGCCTTGGTAGACATGTATGCAAAATGTGGAAGCATAGACAAGGCACATGAACTATTTGATAGAATGCCTGAAAGAAATGTTGTCTTGTGGACTGCAACAATTGCTGGATATGCACAAAATGGATTTGTCAAAAAGGCTTTAGACACTTTCAAGCAAATGAAATTGGAAGGCATAAAGCTAAATTCCACAACCTTTGCTAGCATCCTCCCTGCCTGTGCAAAAATGGGAGCTTTGGAACAGGGTATGGACATCCATCAAAGCATAACAGATAGAGGAATTTTGTTAGGTGTTGTACTTGCAAATGCCCTGCTTGACATGAATGCAAAATGTGGAAACACGGACAAGGCTTGTGAATTGTTTGATACGATGCTACAAAGAGATGTGATCTCATGTGAACAATCAACATGCGCGTATACGGGAGGAAGGGATTGCTAATACAAAATTGAACGCTCACTCCTCAATCACAGTTCTATGGTTTTATGAGATTAAACTAGGACAATTAACCACCACATGTATATTTTTTGCAACATGAAATTAAAAACTAGGGCAATTTGTATCTACCTCCTGCATGGGATTGCCTTCGACGCGGGTTTGATGTTCTTCGGAGTTGAAGTCGCCATGGACACCTACGCAGGATTGCAATTCACAAATGAATTCCTCGCCTCTTTTTTTATTTTGTAATAGTTGCTGTCATCGGAATTACGACGAACTCGAGCACTTTTTTGAAAAAAAGAAAATTCTCATTGCTAATGCCTTCTTCGTCGAAACCAAATGGGTAATTTTCGTCAGAATTACGATGAATGCGGGCATTTTTCCAAAAAAAAAATCAAATTTGGCCACAATATACCTTCTCCGTTGGAAACCTCAGTCGAAAATCTAGTCCAAATGTACTAGTGGTCAAACATGGTTGTTGGGAACCCTAGTCTAAGAATGTATGTGCATATAAAAAGTTAATGGGATTTTACTTCAAGCCACCTTTAGTACTTTTTGGCCTCATTCTTATCAACTTATTCCTTTGCATTAGGATAGACATGGTATCACTTCCATGTTTATTTCTCTAAGATTATGTTCTACCATTATTATTGTTAGAGAGGATCCCAACCACCATGGCATGTAGGTTAGGTGACATTGGTCAAACCCAAATAGGAATTATCAACATTTATACTCATTTATTATCTAAAAAGAGTGGTGGTATGGTGTTGGTTCACAAATTTTTTGATGAGTTTATGGTGGATAATACCAAAACATATAATCATTCTTTTGTTGATACGCTAGTGTGTGTGTGTGTGTGTGTGTGTGAGGACATGATGGGCTTGGTTTCATTTTAGCTAGAGTTTAGCATTGCAAGAACTAGATTGTTAGTAGTATCCTACCAGGGAAAACTTTAAGAAACCCCCCCCCCCACCCTCGGACAAGGTGTAAAAACTTGGCGAAAGATGTATAATTGCAGAGGAAAAATTTAATTTTACTGGCGAAATTTTGTGCTTTACAGAGAAAAAATAATAATCCCCATTGGCAAATCATTCATGATCGCTCAAAGTTTGTGAAAAATCCAGGCAAATTTTAATGTTTTTAAAACCAAAAAAATATTTGCATGGGTGAATTGTAATGATTTTAAACCAGAAAAAATATTTTCATTAGTGATTTCAACCTATTTTCAAACCGTAAAAAAAATATTGGTGATTTCAACCTATTTTCCAACCATAAAAAAAATATATTGGCAATTTCAACCTATTTTCAAACCATAAACAAAAATATATTGGCAATTTCAAGATATTTTCAAACCATAAAAAAAAATTATTGGCGATTTCAACCCTTTTCCAAAACGTAAAAAAAATATATTGGCACCTCAACAGTCCCCATCAAGTCATTAAAATATGTGGCACACAGTCGTCAACTCTCTACCTGAAAGACCGCCCATTAGAAAATCATGCAACCTAGCGACAAGCCCTTACGACTTTATCTCCAACTGGCAAGCTAAAAATGCTAAGCCTTCATAACCTCAAGATCTAGCGACTGAGGGAAACTGAACCGCCACTCGCCAATTCTCAACCACAAAATGTTAAGTCCTCATCACCGCAATGACTTGAAGATAGTGGTAAATTTAACCCTTGTTGCATACTCGCCAACATAAAATTGTTTATCTCTTAACCACTAGAACTTCACTCGTAAGCTCGCAACTTGATCAGGTCTTCAAACATTTAACTTCGCTAGCTAGCGATAACCATAAAACTTAACCACAATCTATATAGTTGCTAGCTCGCGACCTAAAAATGCTAACATTAAACAAACATGAGAGCTAGCAACAAGTGTGTGAAATGAGTTACTCGCTAACTCTTGTGGCTATATTGTATGACATCAGACCAACTCGAGACGTCGCGACCAAAGCAATTTCATTAACAATCTCCAGCGTGCTAACATAAAATGCGAACACCCAAAAAGCTAGAGACCTCGCGATGTAAACCCAAACCAACTTGTTGCCAGCTCATAGCTTGGTCACATCTTCAGACATTTTACCTCGCGAGCAAGCCCAAAATTGAACGTTTTAAATTTAATTAAATATAATTAAGTCTATAAAGCTCTTTTTTGGGCGAAAGTTTAAAATGATTAAACAAACAAAAAACAGACCCGAAAAGTGACACGAGTATGGTCATTGGTGACGTGCTCGAAAAATGGCAGAAGTCATGGGACCCACGACATCTGACAACAAGTACCATCATTCATTGGATGAGCAAAGATCAACAACTTAGGGTGGATTTTGGCCCGAATGTGGGAAGTGAACACATTTGTGAGAACTTCACCCGGAATTGAACTTTTCAAATTTAAATAAAAAATTAAGTCTATAAAGCTGTTTTTCCGGGTGGAAGTTTCAAATGATTAAATTGACTTAAAAAATAGTCCCAAAAAAATGACACGAGTATGGTGACGTGCCTGAAAAAATGGCAGAAGTCATGGGACCCATGACATCTGACAATAGGTACCATCGTCTGTTGGATGAGCAAAGATCAATGACTTAGGGTGGATTTCGGCCTGAATGTGGGAAGTGAACACATTTGTGAGAACTTCGCCCAGAATTGACTTAACCGCGAACACCTCGTGACCTTGTGATAACATAAAATCACACCTAGTCTCAACCTCGCAACATAAAATGGTCAAGTACAAAATATCTTGTGAGGTAGCCACAACTAAAATCTCCTAGTACTCGCAAGCTTGCGACTTAAACTAACCTGATGATAAAGGACCTGCAAGATAGTGATAACCATAAAATCTCAAAACTATTTATCTCTTGACCGCATCGACCTAGCGAGTACCAACAAAAATCGATGTTTTATGTTAATTACCTTCATAAACAAGCGCGAGCAGTGACACACAGACCATTAATGACTTACTCGTTAACTCTCACGGCTATAATGCATGACATCAAACCAATTCAAGACCTCACGACCAAAGCAATTTCATTAACAATCTCCAGCTCGCTAACATAAAATGCTAACACCCAAAAAAATAGAGACCTCATGATTTAAACCCAAACCAACACTTGCTAACTCGCCACTTAAATTGTTAAACATGAAATTTATGTGCAAGTTAGAGATGAAACATTAAACATGTCTCATTGTCTGACCAACTGTTTGACCACACTTGACGTTGACATGGACAAATAAAGAGAGGACAACTTAGATTTTCAACGCACGACAACTCCACTAGCCAGCCAATTAAGACAAAAAACAAACACAAAACCCTAATCGCCATGAACATCATGTTAAGCATTTAATGTAGAACACTAGAAAGGTTCTAATAGTTATGCAATATGAAAATTTTTATGGATCTTGTGACACAAACTGTTGCATTTCATGTTCAACATAATGTGGACCAATTTACTAATAATTCAATTGTTTACTAATAATTCAGAAAATAAATTCTAATTGTTTACTAATAATTCAAATTCACAATAAAAAGTATGAAATAAGTATCCGTTCTAATTGACAAATTCAAGGAATACAATATCAGTAATCATCAATGACAACTATAGTATTGCAAATTGAAATTGTAATATGACTCAAGAACTGTAGCATAATTATAAATACCTATAAACTGACTGCTAATTCACTTCAGTGACTTAGTCCGAGGCTTCTATATCCCAAATGGACTCAAGATCCAGAAACTGACTAGTACTAACAGGTTCATCTTCATTCTCAGTCGGGTATTCAAAAATTTCTTTGTCTTCATGCTGACTCTGAGTCTGCGATCCATCATTTGTCTCAGCACTTGCACTAGCAGTAGCACCACTAGCTTTTAAAGTGTTGCACAACCCTTGTCTTTCACGCATGGAATTCCAGATTGCCAGTGCCCTATCATATGGAAAATCTCTAACATTATACTGAGTTACAAACAACCTCAAGAAAGTCCAAATTTTTGTCTAATTTATTTCTGATCTTGGAACTTCGACGTTCCAACTCAAATTGCAGAATGGGAATCGAGAGCTCCCATATTTACTAATCATAGACGAACAAATTGTAAGAAAGAGTGTATTTATATCAATCCATGATTGCATTTTTGGTGAATTGCGTAGGCATTTCAAAACGCATCTTGATTTAAGCAAGGTGAAATGGGTCCTCGAATGCTTACAATGTTTTAATTGATATTGGCGGATTTGGCTGGTGCGTGCAATGAACATTTAATTTACTGTTGGCAAATTAGGTCCTACGTACGTGGTCATCTTACTATTTCTAGTGAATAATGGAGGTGATCTAATACCCACATTCGAGTGATTCCAGGCGAATATTATAGGCATGCACGTTGAACAGTGTGTGGTCAATGGAAAAGCCAGAATATAGTGTACCATTAACCCCAAAATTCTGGGCAGTTTGACCACTATGTTGCCCCAGACTATTCGCTATTTCCTCAACAAAAAAATACGCAGAATTCGCCAATTGGCGAAGATTCGCCACTAAAAAACTCTTTGTAGCCTACCTTGTCAAATCCAAGGTGTATGTGATATAATATGTTCATAGGAAAAGATAGAGTGCTCAAATGCTTTTCAAATAGGGTTACGGTCCCTAATCACCATGTTCTCCACCTTGCTAATGATAATGGTACAAAGTATTTTTAAATTGCATCTAGATTTTGTTCTCTATAATCACTTATTCATGAGAAAGGAGTTATGTGCTCAAAAAGAGTTGCATGCTTTCTATTTTCAAAGGATTGTTCTCTTATCCAATTTGGAAGGTTTCATGACTATGGTTATGGATAATGGTTTGTAAAGGTACTTTCAGAAATATCTCATTACATACGAGGTGCAACATGTGTTTCTCAAAAGTCATGATGTGAACATTCATGAAATCTTAGAAATTTCATAGGAAAAACATGTGTTTTTGGAAGACAACAACATTCCACCAATACATGAGTAGTTAGACCCCATATCTTAGTGCCCAAATTTATACTTGAGCAATTGAACCTAGAAACTAACATTTGTTAGAGTTTAACTCCAAGAGATGTATATCCTTTTGTAGTCCTCTTTCAATATCATATTCTTAGCCAAACATGTTTTAGTAGAATGGTCCAATTTCAATTAATTTTTAATACTTGAATCTCATGTTTAGTTTACTCAACATAGATCTATATCAATAGTACTTATTTATTTTCAATGAATCAAGTTTTTAAGTAGATTGGAAAAGAGAAAATTTTAAGTAAATATATTTGTAACAATTTAGTAGATCTTTCATTTCCTATAAAAATAATCATTTCAATAATATGTTGAGTCATAGAGACAATGGATATGTCCTTCACTAGTCAAAGAATCCATTGCAAGCACATAGAGGGACAAAGCAATTGGGAAACAACATTATATGGATCTTAAGAGCCCTAAACCATTAAGAAAGTATCTAAGAAAATAGTTTGAGAACTAGCTAAAATGAAATATATAAACCCTAGAGCTTTAAGCATAGGAAAAATAAATAACCATTCAATGTAATTATAATCTTTCTTAAAATCCAACAAGTGAGGAACTTGATTCATTATCAATGAGTGCTAGCCCATTTTCTGCCTTCCTAAATGACAATAGTATTATTAAGAATGCATCTCTTGATGCTTGATGAGACCCGTCTTCTTAGACACACAATGAAAGCGAAAAGAAAATGAATGCCTTGACCATGTTCTTGTAAGAAACACTAAGGTTTAAAGGACAAAGTTGTCTCCTACTTTTACAAAGAAAATGACCAACCTTAATCCAATTTTTAAACTTGAATCAAAAGAAAGTGGCATATATGTTTTGAATATTCAAATTATGTATAACTATTGAAATGTACATTTTTTACTGCATATTTTATGTTTATATTTTTTATATAAGAAAATAGTTGAATTTATTTTGTAAAATTGACATTGTTGTGCTTGCCGGTTTGAACAAGTGAAGTGTGGGGATGGGGTCCCTTGTTTGTTGCCTCACCAGTTCATAGCTCTAGGTTAGAAACGTTTCATGTGGAGTCAAAGGGTGTGTCATGCCAATGTTTCTTGTCACGTTACAAAGTTTACCAGACATTAAAAAAAAAAAAAAAGATAACCTACTTTTATTTAAAAATATATAATTGTTAATTAGAATATTAAAAAAATAAACTACCCTTATAAATATATAAAAGGTTACTTTTAGATTTTTATAAATGTTATTTATGTGAGAACATCAAGTTTTTTTTGAACAAATTTAATTTTTTTAGTAAATTGACCCAAATAGATGCTACATATCTATTTATTGAACACTTCTAGTTAGAATTATTTCTACCTAGATATAGTTTAGCTAGAACATATGTTTACCTGAAATTGACTTTCAATTGGAAATGCTTTAAATTAATTTGTTATCATAAGTTAGCCTATAAATTGGGACATATCTTTGAACTTTCACACTTGAGTAATGCGATAGGCATGAAGTTGCCATGGTTGATAACTTTTCCTTGTGACTTATTGTGAGAAGCCTTTTAGTAGACCTAGAGAACACTGAGGCCAATGAAAAATTATGTAGCCTTAAAGAATTCACTCATAATGCCATCCAAGTGATACACGTTTTCATTATCCATTTGCATAGGTATGGATAGATGTCATCTAAAGTGAGAGGTTAATCATAAGCTATTTGAGTATAGTGGATAAAGTTGGAAGGAAAAACACCCCAGAATTATATTAGAGCTTGAGCATGCTCAATAGTGTCTTCATGCACTATAAAAACTACCCTATAATGATTCAAAAAGGTACCATATATCTTGCTCGGATGATAGTAATCCTTTCATGAATACATTGAATGGCCTTGTTTTGATTTATATCTTTTTTTTATGCATAGACATTTTTATTTTTTTTTAATAATTTATTACCAAGTTTGAGTCAATAAAGGCATCTCTAATTTGATCACCTTTGGATCTATAACATTCAATAACCTTGACATGGGATTCAACTAAGAATTCAAAATATGGAGTTATGTGTTAGAAGGTTTCTTTCCAATGGAGTGAAAATCCTCATGAACTCCTTGGTGGAAACATTAATAACTAGGATGTGCATCTACCCTACTTGCTTTTCTAACTACTACATTAATTGATAGTGTAAGAAAACTTAACATTCTACTTGTAATGCCCCACCATGAACCCTAAAGGAAAACAACACAACTAGGCAACTAAAGGGTGAAATATTTTTTTTTAAAGATTAAGTACATTAATTATAACAATAGCACATTTTATAACACAACGAAAGTCTAACACATGATTTCCTAAGGGTTACCAACGAAGATTAATTCACAAATTAAATTAACACCATGGTTAATCCAATTGTTCATTTTAATTAGGTAAATTAAATGCTTGAGAATAAACCTACACATACATCTAAATTCCATAATGAAAGAATCAAAGTATTCCAATGCATTTATTTATCCATAAACCATCTATACAAAATATCAAAGCAACTGAATTAACATACATTCCACTGACATAATATTACAATATCCATAAATACATGGCTTCCAAAAATACCACAGAATCCAAAAGTTACAATATCAAGATTACATAAAAGTTTGATACAATGACCACAAGGTCTCAACTAAACAATGATCATGAACAAGAGTTGGTACATGAACTACGAACCAGGAAACACCAGCAAAGCCTTTCCTCGCCTAAAGATACAATCCAGAACATTCGATGGGAAGTGGCACTACCACCCGACCATGTGATCCCGAAATGGAGCCACCCCACCATGCTAGGAGATAGTAGAAGACCCTCAAGCAAGCAAAATAAGACAAGTACGATAGAACTACATGACTCTGCAAACATCCATGTGACTCAACTCACAAACACTAGTGACTCTAAGGAGAGAGTGTCATCGCATGGCTTCAGGTGGTTACACTGGTAGGCCTCCATAGGTCCCGACCCCCATCCTGGGTTATCCTGGTAACCTCTCACGAACCTTCGACTCCATCTAAGCCTCATGCAGACCCTACCAATCCTTCCATGAAGACAAGGTGATGGGTTTGCCATTCCAGGCCTTCTCACCACATCCTGAGCCTATACAAGCACTCAACCATGTGTGAGGAAAATTATCTTAATTAATATTTAATCTACCCACCCCCAAATCAATTATTAGGTTATCACTTCTTAACTGAATTTCGAGGGGTTATCCTGCCATCCACTTTGGGCGCGGCCCCCACTCGAAAGCCACTCTCTCTCATAGGACACTAACAGGAAAGGTCTCTCTCTACGAGAACTCTATGGTGAAACAGACAACCATATCTAATCCTAACAAACCACAGGTGAAGGATACACAATCACTAACCCAGGATTGACCATTTGGAGAAAAACACCCAATGGCTCACATCAACAGGATTATACAACAACTCCTGACCAAGGGTTATAACAACATATGACATAACGACAACTCAACCAGAATTGCAATGAAATTAAGCTTGACTGCAAACACCATTTACACAAGATCCTAATACAGGTAATCTTTTCTTTAAAACAACCAAAAGCATAAAATACTTGCAATTAAAGATTTTCCAGAAAATAAGAAAATACAACTATATTAATACAAGGAAATCAATGTTGTCGTTTGTCCAATAAGGTTAAATAAATACACATATAAATTAATCTCCTATTGTATTTCCAAGCATAAATATAGAATCTTAAATTATAAGCTTTTTTGGAAATAACCAATTTCTGAAATTAATTATATTTATATAAAAAAAATATATAATTATAATACAAAATATATATATATATATTAAAACATGCAATCAAGCCTAGTATTAAATAGTTCTTCTCTGACATAGTGCCCAGAATTAAAAAAAACTTTAATATGAATATATATACATATATATATACATATACATATATATAATACATATATATATATATATATATATATATATATATATATATATATATATATATATATACATATACATATATATAATATATGTATTATATATATGTATATGTATATATATATATATATATGTATAGATAAATATATACATATATATATAGATATATATATAGATAAATATATACATATATATATAGATATATATATATATGTGTGTGTGTGTGTGTGTATGTATATATATATATACATACACACACACACACACATATATATATCTATATATATATATATGTATATATTTATCTATATATATATCTATATATATATGTATATATTTATCTATACATATATCTATATATATATATATATATATATATATATATATATATGTATATGTATATATATATATATATATATATATGTATATATATATATGTATATGTATATATATATATGTATATGTATATATATATATATATATATATATATATATATATATATATATATACTCACATTACATATCAAAATTTAATTAAAAATCCTAATTAAACAACCTGACACGAAAACTGAAAACCCCAAACTCTGCACAAAATTTACACAGGGAAACGCGAATTCATTTAAACCCCTGCTACACACGGTAGCATGTACTACCATAGGTAGTACATGCCACCCTACGATAGAACTGCTACCGCACGGTAGCAGATGCTACTATCGATAGCATACTACCATAGGTAGTACTGCTACCGTACACTCGGTAGTTGCTACCGACTTGTCCTAAACCCCATTTTTTTATATAGTTTTTTTTAATTTAAAATTTTCAAAAGCATAAAAATACTATGGATCTCATTTTTTTCAATAAAAATTATTTTCCCAGAATTTAATTACTACAATCTCCCCAAAATAATTAAATAAAATAATTTCCCCATAACTTCTAAAACCCAAATAAATTTAATTAAAATTAGATCTATTACTATAGCAACTAAATAACTACCCAGAGATCACACAATTATTGACAAAACAACCATAGCCAAATATCGAAACCAAACCCCAACAAAAGGGAATATTTTATCTGGTAAACCCATTTTCTACCAAAACTTACAACTTTTAAGAATAGTAAAACATCTTGGCAAAATTTTGCCAGAATAATCCTTCCAAAACTTCACAAAATTTAATCTACAAACATCCGGGACATAATCTCTTTCCATAAACTATAATTAATTTCAAGAATGAATTTTAACCAAGAACACGAAATAACTAGAAAGGATTTTGGATTTGACAAATATTATACACACACATCATTCAAAAAGAAGGAAGAAATAAAATAATTTTTTTAAACAAACAACCAGAAGAAGCCACCCAACCTGGTATAGCTTTCCTCAAAGAACTTTGTAAGAGAGATTAAATCCTTCAACAAGCTTCCAAACAATTTTTCTTCACCAAAATCTAAGCTTCCAATATTTTTTCTTCACCAAAATCTTTGTCTCTTTCCCGTGACTTTTAAAATAAAAATATATCTTCCCATTTTAAACTAAAATTCTAGGTTGCATATATTTTTCCCAAAACCCTAATATTTAAGTTTAGTAATTAAAAAAGACAAAATTTTCTTTTCTAATTCCTAACAAAGGAATGAATTACATGCAATAAGCAAAAATCATTTTTCTTTATTTTCTTTTCTCATGCAAATTAATTAATTTCCTAAAAAAGGAATTAAAGCAATACTTAAATTCTAATTTATTCTTTTATTCTTTTATTTATTTAAAATTCTAGGAAAAAATAAATGAAATTAATCTAATTTATTTTTCACTAAAATTTAAATAAAATATATTTCTAACATCATGCAGCTTGCAAATTAATTTAATAACTTCTTTTAATTAATTAAATTTATAATCTCAATGCATAAAATACATAATTCAAAAATACCAACTATGAGATAACTCCATAAATTTAATTAATTAATTAAATCCACTAAAACACACAAACTAAACAAACCCCAAGCAAAGACTTAGAAAAAGTCAAACGACAATACACGAAGGCCAAACAAATTGACAGGACAACCAACTGACGACACTCACAAGAGTGTAACTGGTTAAAATAGGGTCAACTACTACCTCCTCCACTTCCATTGGATAGATATAAGGCACGCTCAGACCTGTGAAGCCAGCTGGAGACGATACCTCGTACCTACCCAGTATGTGTACCTACAATATCCTACATCACCAAACCACACATGCATATATACAATATAGAAAACACGGCATACACAGCGATGAAGGAGAATCACGACATTCCCTGTCTCACCAGAGTGAGTGAAGGAAAATTGTCCCCTTGCATCCAATACACTTACAGACACACAACATATAATTTCAAATTGCATAGATAAAGTAAAGTATCAGTACATAGCAATAATCCATAAAATACCATAGATCACAAGTACTGAAATACTGCAAATAAATTATGCATCTCATATCCAGATAAAGCATGAAATAATGTCATATAAGTCTGAATAACACATCATGGTAATGTATCCACTGAAAACAAACAATAATAAAATATGAGTCTAATGAGTTCAAACGAGGAGAGGTACTACACTACTGCTCAATCCAACTAGAAGTCACTATAGCGTGTGGCATAAGGTTTCGTATATGAGTGATGAGATGGATAGCTCCCTTATGATAAAGTAGTTATCAATTCATTAAGTATTACATGCTTAGTATTTTCAAAGGGTCATTATCCCATGCAACTTAAAGATAATGAGATTTTGGTTAGCCTCTAAAGGAACTTTTGCCAATATCCCATTATGAATAAGAATTGGGACATGTGTTTCTCATAAATGGTGATATGATTAATTTGTTTGATAACCTTATCCAATGTAGACTAGAGGCTAAGTATGTAAACCAAGGGTTGAAAACAGAAAATTAATACTAAAAATGAGTCTCACAAGCCATATTAATGTTTTAAAAAATAGAATCAAACCTCAAACTCTCCAACACATTTGCATATTACCTTCTTTTCCTTTGGGAGTCTCTACCATATTAATTTTTTTGTAAATGAACGGAATGAAAATAATGGAAGTTCTTAGCAAATCATCTCCATAATGCCATTCTTTTCATACCATCATTAGGCACATAAATATTTATAATGTCAAAATATTAGTGATCAATATCAAATATAATCCAATGACACAATGTTTGGGCTATTCACTAAAGAAAATGATAGAAGGATATAAATACAATGAAATTAATATGCACGTGCCCTCATAACCTTCCTCATGTTATATGGTGAACTAATTGGTATGAAACCCAATTATCTACAAAGCTATTTGTATAAAAAATACAATGACTTTAATTTCATGTAGGAAAATAAAAGCTAATGGATCAAATTTCAAATAGGAAAATAAAAAGTAAAACTTATGAGAAGCTTGTATCAATCCAATATTTCATGAAATGATGTTCGTATAAATATTTGTTGTATAAAGATATTTAGCTAGCCAACCTCCTCCATTAACACCATGAACTTATTACTGAAGCAAAAACACTTGTTTAACAAAAGATAATTGTTGAGCCAAATAAAGTGGTGTTTTATGTTTGAACTGCTTAATTAATCATTGAATCATTGAGCAACAAGGTCTGGGAATTCCTAGAAGGTTGAGTGTTGGTGATAGAGATCTTAGTATATCAATGACAACTAGTAATTGAGAATATTAGAGAAGTTTGTCTAGGGTTTGAACCCCTAGCAGGAAGAACTAGGTTACAATTATATACCCATAGTGTTGGGTTTTGATTCCAAGGGATAGTTCACCAATTTCAATGGGTTTGGAGGTTTTATTTATAGCACTCATGATTCTCCAACCTCCTTCACTTGTTGTGTCACGCCCTGCCATGAGGCCCAGAGGACATAACAACCAAGAACATGAAAATGTGAATAATTTTTTTTGAATCAATCAATATAACATATACAAATGCTAAAATATAGTTAAACAAGATACATAATGAATCATTTACCAAATGTTCTCAAGGCCCCATAACGATGTTACACAAATTTATACATCATCTCAATTAATTACCAGGAACTGCTATGAATTACATTACAAAAACATTCATGGATACAAGATTCTCGTTACAATGCTCGAGAATTTACATGAGAAACACATATACAAAATGATAGATACATAATATACAAATCTTCAAAAGTCCCATGTAGGGAAGTATACATAAATCTGGTACATCAATGATAGTCTTCAAATCTTCTCCGTGTCAACATGAACATGAAGCTGAAGGAGCCAAACCCAATGGGTGCGAAAAGCATTCCACCCAATCGTGTGGCACCAAATAGGTCCACCCCCCGTGCTAGGAGGTATCAGTCAGACCCACTAGGAGGAAGCAATATATACAAGAGTATCAAAATGAAAATGACTTACCGAAGAAACAATATATCCAAACTATCAAGGAATCAACAAAACTTAACAAGCAAGAAGCTCACGAGAGAATACCAAAGATACACAAGATAACAACCATTTGCTAGAGGTCCAAAGAAACACATAAGAACAACAAGTATGAGAAAACCAACCACTTTTGGAAGCTCAACAATTCACGGAAGGACAAAGCTACAGGTTACCAAAAGGTAGCAAAGGGAAGAGTGTCATCACTAGGATGTCATGGTTTACCCTGGTAGTTCTTCACTAGGGCCCGACCCCCATCCTGGGTTACCCTGATGACCTTTCCTGACCCCTAACCCCCATACATACACTAGTGGATGACACCAACCTCTCGAGGAGACGAGGTCAGTGGAAGCCATTCCAGGCCCTTCACCACTTACCCCAAGCCTATACGAGTGTTTAAGGGCAAAGATGCATCAAAGAATTATCTTAATTAATGTTTAATAACTACCAACCCAAGTTCATTAATTAAGTTATCACTTGTTTACCAAACTTCTGTTGGGTTACCCTGGCGACCACTTTGGGTCCCAACCCCCAATAGAAGCCACTCTCCCTACTTGTACCTATGATTCAAAGTAAAATCAAGGTCATGATATCTGAAGATCAAGGAGACAATATTCCCACCATAGCACGACTTAGTTCACATGCTAGAAAAGATTCTCTAGGAATGGTCATCTAGCACGCAAAACTTTCACTAAAACAAAATATCAAGAGAAGCAATACATTAATGGCCAACAAAGGAGTACTCGACTAACAAGGAAGTCTAGAAAGATGTCAATTACTTTACATTCAAGGACGAAGAGAAAACTTGTACAAAAGAACCTCTAACACTAACCAAGCCTTTGGAAGCTAAATATAATCAAAGCAACTGACAAGAGCAATAAATCAAGGAGTACAAAATAGCACCTTTTATTTCATTAATACAATTTTAATCATTAAGTTCAATACTTTAAAATCCAAAATATTAACAATTCATTCGATCCACACTTACACATAGTTTAAGTCTAACTTTAGAATGATTAATTCTTTATAATAACGAGTACATTTCTTCATATTTCACAATTCAAGACTAAATTAATAATAATAAGAATGAATTTAGAGCTCAAAATTTAAATATCAATTAATTTATAAAATCATATTATAACTAAACAAACTAGATTTTAAACACATTCACTGAAAACCTCTATATCCCATAATCTAAGGGAAATAACGAGAGGGGAGCCGCTGGCTGCCCACCTCATGGGTGAAGGCTCCCCCATTGTTGTGGGGAGATCCATCCCACTTCGTGGGTTTTGACTCCCCCACAGTCGCGAGGTTGAGCCTCCCCACAACCCACGATAATTAATAAAAGATATAAATTAAACAGTGTCAAAAGAAAGTCGTTTCAACAGTGTCGCTTAAGTAATATGACATCATTTCGATTTTATATATAATAATATGTGTGTGTGTGTGTGTGTGTGTGTTTAATTAAATCTAAATCTAAAACCAAAGTTCCTACATTTCACAAAGAGATAAAAAATAATTTTTTTCTGGGAATCAAAAATCTAAATGTTCACATTTATTAACAAATTATTCTAACTATAGATTATTAAATTAAATAAAGAGCAATTTTGAACTTGCAAAATTCAATAGCCACAGAAACAATAAGTCTTTTGAAAAAGGAATCCCAAAACATGAAATCCAAATGCCCAAATTATATAAATGGATTTCATTGCAACTACAAATTTTAAATAAATAGATAAATAAAGAACAAATTAGATTCTTATAGATTCAGAGCCACATAATACTTTTTTCAGTCATTTCAAATTTCATTACATAGAAAATAAATAGGCCCAATGAAATCCCATTTTTCCTCAACACTAAAATCCGCTTTCAAAATTGATATTTCCCAAAATATAGACAAATCCATCGTAGTACTTGACTTCAATAAAAAAACACAATCAACAAATTTTATTCAAGAAGCCCAAATTTTAACATGCACGGGAAGAAAACATCAGATCCTTACCTTATTCGATATTAGAGAATAGAGAAGAAGATTGAAAATTTCCAAGAGATACTCGACACGATCCAAATCCAGGAGCTTCAACAATCTTCCACCCAAACTTCCAGAACAAATCCCCCCAATTATTTTTGAAAACCCAAAGATCAAAACAAAAATGAAAATTTCAGAGCAAGAGCATTCATGGCAAAGCTTCTTATCTTTTTTTTTCCACCAAAAAAACAAGAAAGCCAAATAAAATATCTTTTTAAAATGTAACTCCCGACATGCAGATTCCTACCCATAAATTCATTAATTATTTTATTAATTAATTTGTAACTCGCACACACACGCAAATATTTAATTAAATATTAATTCCTTTTCTTTAAAATTGATTTTTTTTAAACAAATAGGAGATAATTGACTTTTAATAGTTTATTACAAAAATACTGAAAAATACTTAATCGAATATTTACAATTTTTCTATTCAATTAATCCTTCCAATTTTATAAAAAAAAATAGTCTAAGCCCTTAAGTTTCTCAATAAATAAACTAAATGAAGAATCTATAATTAATTAATCTTCAAGACACAAATACTCTTTTCAAATTAATTAAATAATTTAAATCTTAAAGTACCACCAATTCCAACTTATTAATTAATTAAATAATTAATTAACTACATCCCAAATACTGAGAGGGGGTAAAACAATAATCATTTCACAATATCACACTAATACATTTGGACTAGATTTCCGACTGAGGTTTCCGACGGAGAAGGTATATTGTGGCCAAATTTGATTTTTTTTTGAAAAAATGCCCACATTCGTCATAATTTCGATGAAAATTTCCCATTTGGTTTCGACGAAGAAGGCATTAGCAATGAGAATTTTCTTTTTTCCAAAAAAGTGCTCGAGTTCGTCGTAATTCTGACAACAACGACCATTACTTAAAAAAGAAGAAGAGGGGAATTCATTTGCATTGCAAATTTCCTGCGTAGGCGTCCTTGACGATTTCAACCCCCAAGAACATCAAACCTGCATCGAAGGCATTTGTGGCATTGCTTGCAATCCCGCGCAGGAGGTAGATTCAAATTGCCCTAGTTTTTAATTTCATGTTGCAAAAAATATACATGTGATGGTTAATTGCCCTAGCTTAATCTCATAAAACCATAGAACTGTGATTGAGGAGTGACTGTTCAATTTTGTAGCAGCAATCCCTTCCTCCCGTATACGCGCGTGTTGATTGTTCACATGAGATCACATCTCTTTGCGGCATCGTATCAAACAATTCACGAGCCTTGTCCATGTTTCCACATTTTGCATTCATGTCAAGCAGGGCATTTGCAAGTACAACACCTAACAAAATTCCTCTATCTGTTATGCTTTGATGGATGTCCATACCCTATTCCAAAGCTCCCATTTTTGCACAGGCAAGGAGGATGCTAGAAAAGGCTGTGGAATTTGGTTTTATGCCTTCCAATTTCATTTGCTTGAAAGTTTCTAAAGCCTTTTTGACAAATCCATTTTGTGCATGTCCTGCAATTGTTGCAGTCCACGAGACAACATTTCTTTCAGGCATTCTATCAAACAGTTCATGTGCCTTGTCTATGCTTCCACATTTTGCATACATGTCTACCAGGGCAGTTGCAACTACAACATTTGACAAAATTCCTCTATCCTTTATGCTTCGATGAATTTCCATACCCTATTCCAAATCTCCCATTTTGGCACAGGCAGGGAGGATAGTAGCAATGGTCGTGGAATTTGGCTTTACACCTGCCGATTGCATTTGATTGAAAGTTTCTAAAGCCTTCTCAACAAATCCATTTTGTGTATATCCGACAATCATTGCAGTCCAGGAAACCACATTTCTTTGAGGCAATCTGTCAAACAGTTCTCGTGCCTTGTCTATGCTTCCACATTTTGCATACATGCTAACAGAGCAGTTGCAACTACATCTGACAAAATTCCTCTATCTTTTATGCTTTGATGGATGTCCATACCCTATTCCAAAGCTCCCATTTTGGCATAGGCTGGGAGTACGCTGGCAAACGTAACTAAAGAAATGCAATGATCAGCTCCAAAGACATCAAACAACTACTAACAAAATCGAGAGTCTAAAATATGATAGGGAATAGTGTGAGCTGTTTTGAAATAAAATATTTTATTTTCAATTTCAACTAAAACATAATTACTCAGCCATTTAATGTTATTAATAAGTGTTTTATTTATGAAAGAGATAAATGGTTGGCCACAAGTATATGAGTAACTAAATGCACACAAATAAGTGAATTTGATATTGAAAACTATCTACAATGAATTCAATTCTTGTCCATTAGTACTCATTTATGTTTGCAATAAGCATCTTTCTTTGTTTTCTTAATCTTTATTCATAGTTATGTGCATATTTCATATTCTATAATTAGGATATCAATTGCTATGGCTGAACACTAGCATGATGTTTGTGTTGTGGTATAGATGTGTGGAAACATAATTATGGGATTGTTATATTATAGAGATCATAAATCTAGATATCGCATATTAGTTCTAGCTCTTCTTGGATTGAGTCTAAAGTTGACATACAGTCATAAAGCCATTATTAGCAGATCTATCTATTTCTAGGAAAGACAATTGAGAAAGCCATTTTGATATTGAGAGTTTCTTATCTGTTTACCTATTGATCATTATTAAGCCATAATATTTAGGTCTATTTATCTCTCTTGCAAAACCTCTGTAAGTGTCCTAGATTGTCCCTACTACTCACTCTTCAATTCGGAAAAATGGAGTTCTAAAGATTTGTTGCACAAGATGGTGTTGAACATATCAACGAGGCTAGCATGGAAGGCATGTTCAAGCTTCCACTTGTACAACTTACAAGAAATGATTTGTTGATAGAAGAAATTCTTGAAATAGGGATACAATCGAAAGACAAGTAAGTACATACAAACCTCCTCAGTTAAAAGTAAAATCTATGTATAAAAAGAGTACATTGAATCCCAATCCATAAACACAATAGAGATACTGATGGAGACTTAATTGGATGTAGCATGTCGCACCAAAGCTGTTAGAGTATGCTAAGCTAGTACATAATGTTTCCTAAAGCCACATTAGTATTTTACCCAGATCATTATCTACCAAAACTAACTATAGTAATCCTTTTGAGGATTCATTTCATGGTGCTAGATCTTCATTTAGTTCCACTTCTTGTTGGAGAAAAGAACAGTTATTTCTTGAGGTAGATGAATATCCCATCAACAAAGGACAAGACCCTTTCTAGAATATAACAAATTCTACTCCAACAAAAGATCATGGGGGTTTCACTTGAGATATTGAATAAGAGATAGACTTCTACTACTGCATTAAAAGCATTGGCATGTTCTTCATTTATTGATGTAAACTCTCTGTGACGCCACCACAACCAACAAAGGTGTAAAAAGTTGTTTGCAATGCATGGATTTTTAGGATTGTCCTTTGAGAAAATAGAATTAAAGTATGGAAGCAGGATCTGCCAGCTCCTGAGGGAATCTTGATGAAAAATAACTGTAAAATATTTGGGCGACCTTATATGCAAAAACTCATGCTTCTTGATGGGTTTATGTACAGAAATAAGCACGAATTAAGTGGTAAAGGGGCTTCTGGAAACAAGAGGGAAAGAGAGGTAGTGGAAGTGAAAACTTCTGGTGTTGTGTCTGCTCCATCTCAGAATGGGAATGGCGAAGGTGTTGCAAGAGGAGCTGAGAAGGGTTTTGGAAGAAGTGGGGGTGTTTACATTCCCTCATTTAAGCTGGCTCAAATGATGAAAGATGTGGAAGACAAGAGCAGTGTGGAATACCAGCGCATGACATGGGATGCCCTTCAGAAGAGTATCAATGGGTTAGTAAACAAGGTAAATGCATCTAACATCAAGAACATCTTTCTAGATTTGTTTGTAGAGAATCTCATCCGTGGGAGGGGTCTATTTTGTAGGTCTTGTATGAAATCCGAAATGGCATCCCCTGGATTTATAGATGTTTTTGCTGTGTTGGTTGCTATGGTAAATACAAAATTTCCTGAAGTTGGCAATCTGCTTTTGTGAAGAATTATTTTGCAGCTTAAGAGGGCATACAAATGCAATGACAAGCACATGTTCATAGCAGCAACCAAATTCATAGCTCATTTAGTGAATCAACAAGTTGCACATGAGATCATTGCCTTGGAACTTCTCACCCTCTTGCTAGAGAACCCCACAGATGATAGTGTAGAGGTTGTTGTTGGGTTCATGAAAGAATGTGGTTCTTTGTTGCAAGACCTTTCACCCAAAGGTCTCTATGATATTTTTGAAAGATTTAGAGGTATTCTCCATGAGGGGGAAATTGACAAACGAGTACAGTTTTTAATCGAAAGCCTTTTTGCATTTCACAAAGCTAAGTTCGAGGGTCATCCAATTGTGCATCCAGATCAGTTAACACATGAAGTTTTCCTAGAAGATGAACTTGATCAAGAAGCTGGTTTGGATGTTTTCAAGCTAGATCCTGATTTCTTAGAGCATGAGGCAACCTATGAAAAACTGAAGAAAAATATCCTTGGAGATGCTTCTTCAGATGAAGCAGAAAGGGAGAATGATTCAGTTGATGTTTCAAATGATGATGATGATGATGATGATGAAGAGGAAGGTGAGGAAGCACTGAGAATATAGTATGCGACAGAGACAAACTTGGTCAATTTAAGACTTACGATTTATTTGACAATCATGTCAAGTGTTGATTTTGAGGAAGCTAGTCATAAGCTACTAAAGATCAAGCTTCAACCTGGTCAAGAGAGAACATACCTTTGTTATTATGGTCTTCTTGGGCAAAGATTTTGTATGATCAATAAAATTTATGAGGAATTTTTTGATAAGTGTTTTGTACAACAGTATTCTATGATACACAGTCTGGAAACAAATAAACTGCATAATGTTGCAAAGTTTTTTGCCCACTTACTTGGCATAGGTGCTCTTCCATGGCATTGTCTTTCTTATATACATGAGACAAAGGAAGATACTACTTCCTCTTCCCGTATTTTTATAAAGATTCTCTTGCAGGAGCTGGCAGAGCAGCTTGGTATATTGTTGCTTAATGAAAGGTTGAACGATCCAACAATGCATGAGTCTTTTGATTCAATTTCTCCGAAGGACAATCCCAAAAATTCACAGTTTGCTATCAATTTATTTACTTCTATTGGTCTTGGTGGTATCACTGAGAGTTTACGTGAGTATTTGAAGAATATGCCAAGGCTTGTAATGTAGCAGCAAAAGTCTATTCCTGGGTCAAATGAATCTACCTTTAATGACGATTCTTCTAGTTCATCAGGTTCGTCAGATTCTGATACATCAGACTCAGATTCTGAGAGTGAAACTGACAGTGAGAGCAGTAAGGACTCACCGAGAAAGAAAAATAATTCAAAGCATGACAATGAGTATGAAAAAACAACAAGAAAGAAAAGGGCAAGGGGATCTGACTCGGAGGATGGAAGTGACAGTGAAAAAATCAGAAGGAAAAAGAAAAGGAATTAAAAATCTTTCTAGTCAGTTATTCAAGGCTCAAGTAGACACCGTTTTCTGGGACTGTGACAAACAAAAGAATCACTCCCAAGTGCTTTGGTTTTATAACAGATGATTATAAGATGCTACAATGTTGTCTTATATATTTTAATAGCCATGGGTTTTAGAGTTTTGTACTTGACAGGTAATGGATAAATAGTGTTAGGAGGAGAAAATATGGAAGGCCAAGTGCAGATTGTGATAATACTAGATCAATGAATCCTATTATTTATTGAGTATTTCTTGTTTTCCATGTTGTGTGATGTACCATAAGCAAACTAGAAATCTAAATTCAATAAGATGCTTTGTTCAATGATGATAATTTCTATTTTCTTGCCTATGAAGAAAGACCATGTCAGACAATATCAGCGAACAACAAAATAAGGAGACAATTGCTAGATTGTGGTCTAACTTGAAAAGAAAAGGTGACGGAAAATGTTATTGTCTGTGCAAAATTTGTAAGGGGTTAAAGACTATAAGACTTCTAATCAAAACAATGAAGAAACATTGTAGGCTGCATGGTCACATTGAAGATGGACATGATTATCATCCATTTGTAAGTTTTTCATTAAAACGTTTTGACTATTTATATACATAATAAATCATGTGATGATGAGATCATGATCATGGTTTATTTATGTATATCAATTTTATATAGGTCAAGCACCCTAGAGCACATGGTATGCATCAACACAACCCTGAGAATATGATTTTCGAAGTGGACGAACATGGAGGTGTGAATATTGAAGCTGAAGATAATGATCCCATGGAAGATGACGATCATGAGCCAGAAAACACAATTGAAGATGATGGTACAAATACATTGATCCATGACTCATTTAGTACTCGCGCAACTGATCATGATTATAAAGATGACCTTGATCTTGTTCATGATGTCCCTCTACTTGAGAAGGAATCTGAGGCCCTTTATGAAGGCTCGCAGGCAACTCTTCTCTCCGCTGTATTGTTGTTGGTGAACTTGAAGGTTATGAATGGTTTATCCAACATAACAATGTCACATATGTTAAGGCATGTCGTATATGTCATAATAAACTGTGAATCATGTTGTACCATTAATATTCTTTATTATAACAAATTATATTTTGTTGCTGTAGATTGATAGGTGAGTTTTTGTTACCACCACCAAATATTCTACCTTGCTCATACCGAGAATTATCTGCCATTATGAAAGATATTAGAATGGAGTATCAAGCAATAGATGCTTGTCCCAATGATCATATTATATATCACAAACAACATGAATTTTGAACTAAATGCCCTGAATGTCATATCAGTAGATATTGAACAAATCAAATAACAAAAAGGGTTCCTCGCAAGGTTCTTTGCTATATTCCCATTATTCCATGTATGCAACGATTATTCAAGTGCACTACCTTGGCACAATTTATGGATTACCATGCACGCATTAGAAGTCGAGATGACATTATTCAAATGCCTACAGATGGTTCAGCATTTATGGACATAGAGGAAAAGTGGTCACACTTTAAAGAAGAACCTCGTAATCTCAGGCTTTCATTGGCAGCAGACGGTGTCAATCCATTTGGAGAGATGAGATCTGTTTACTCAGTGTGGCCTATTTTTGTTATCAATAATAACATTCCTCCATGGATGTCAATAAAGAGGGAGCACATAATGTTGGCAATCATTGTTCTAGGTATTTTATCATTTAAATATGGTCATCTAAATTTAATTATAAATATTGCAGTAAAATGGTCATAATAATTATGTAATGTTTTTGTTCATTCAATTAGGTAAGTACCAAGTTAAAGATATGAATGTATATATCGAGCCTCTTATCGACGAGTTGCTAGAGTTATGGAATGGTGTCACTATGCATGATGTCTCTAGACCAATAGGACAAAGACAATTTCAATTCCATGTGATGCTTCTATGGACAATACACGATGCCCCGGGGCTAACACATTTTTGTGGTATGTTATAGTGTTTAAGTTGTGCATGAACATTATAATTCAAAAAATTATCATATTTAATCCAATTATACATTATCTTGTAGGTCTTCAAACAAAGGGAAAATTTGCATGTCCTGTTTGTGGTCCAAAGATGAAATCTCGTCATTCAAAAAGTTTAGGAAAGCAGGTGTTTGATGAGTATAGGCACTTTCTCCACAAAAATCATAAGTATCGAAATACTGAAAAACATCTTTTCAATGGGAAAGAAGAGAATACATCAAAGCCACGAAGAATGACACCTCACCTATGGAAGTTGGAATATAATAGAATTAATCATCAAGGTAATGCCATTCCATCTATTGGTTTGTCATAAAACATCTTTTCTATTTTGTTTTGTTTACTGATGATGTGATTGATGATCATGAAGGTCATGAAGGCATAAATGACCACCTTCCTAAGGGAATAAAAAGTTATCCCCGACAATTTAGTAGGTTTCCCTACTACGAGCAGTTACAAATTGTTCATTTGTTTGATAGTATGCATATTGGAAAGAATATAATAGAGACATTATGGAAAATATTGGATGGAAGGCGTGACAAAGGAAAAATTGTCAAAATATGTAGTGACATTCAGGATTCCAATCATGCAATGATAAATGTCATTCAATCAAATAGCCATGGAGACCAAATTAATATAAGTGAGCTTCCTTGGTTATTAACGGACCAACAAAGAAATGCTATAAAAGAAGTCATACGAAAAATTCGATTTCCCACAGGATTTGGTGCGAACATAAACAATCTCATATCAAAGAAAAGTGAATTTGGGCCAGGGATGAAAACGCATGATTGGCATACCTTCATTAAGGTAATTCATGTTCTTGTGTTTTTAGTATGTATTTAAGTATTGAGTGTACATGTACTTTTCATTATGTTACAAAAAAATGAAAAGATAATTTTATAATTGTTGCAGTACGTTCTACCTCTATCTCTCCTAGATGACTTCGACAATAATGTCAAGCAAGTCATATATGATCTTGGAAAATACATGAGGTAAGTAGTGATATTTGTTTAGTTCATTGTATAGATATTATATTTGCGATTTGTTTTACTTCTTATGTAATATATTTTTTTGCGTCTTGAATACCTTGTAGGTGGTTGTCATGTAAAGAAATCCATAAAGACGATATAAAATATTGGAAGAGAAAAATTCCTCATTTAATGTGTGAAATGCAAAAGTGTCTACCTCCAGCTTTTTTCAATGCACAAGAACACTACCTGATACACCAAGTTGAGGAGATTGAATTGTGTGGACCTGTACACAGTAGGTCAATGTGGATGGTTGAGATGCACTTGAAATTTTTGAAGGCTTTGGATCGACAAAGAGCACATCTTGAGGGTTCTATGGTGGAGGGATATATGGTATACCAGACTATGGTGTACATTTCTGAATATCTTCCTAAGTTTGCAGCAAAGATCCACGTGGATCGCATTTGGGATCCCAACACCATTAACAAATTTGAAGGGGAGTACTTGACAGGGAAAGGTAGATTGAGGAAAGTGAGAGGTAATTATAAGATGTTTTTGTAGTTAATTAATTCTCAATCTTCAAAATAAATTGATTGTAAGACGTCTATTTATTTTTTGTACAGTTGGTCGAGAGTGGGATGCACTACATTTGTATATTGCAAACAATCTTGATTGGATGATGGTATGGATTGAATGTTGTCAACATTCTGGATGCACGTTAACATGGGAAGGTGTGGCTTCATTGGTTAAAGAAGCACATCGTAATGCAAATTCCATTGTTACACAAAGGGAAATTGATTTAGCATATGGTTTAAGAGATAAACAGGTACGTATAAATGTATTAATCACCCCTATGTTTATCAACTCACAATGCAATAAATTTTACATGTTTGACATATCACAGGCCAAACACCACAATGCTATGTGCTGCAATGGTCATAAATTTCGCATTAAAAAGTTGGATGACACGAAGAAAACTTGTGATTCTGGCATCATTGCAGTCTTTGAGGCGACAAATATTTCATCGAGAAATGACATTCATCCTCAACAGTCTCAAAATCGATACTATGGCATTTTGGATGATATACTTGAGTGTGACTTTAATTCCTTCAAATTAGTTTTGTTCGTCGTCAAATGGTACAGGCTACGATTGAATAAAAATGATCCTAATAGAACTGTTATTGAACATGATAATGGTTTTATAATGCTAAATACAAGGTCATTTGAACCAGTTGGGGATAAGCCCTATGTTCTTCCAAGACAATGTGAGCAAGTATTTTACTCAGAGGTTCCACATAAACCGGGTTGGTCATTTGTTGTTAAACATGATCCAAGAGGAAGGCCGATAAAGTATAATGTGATGGAAGAAGAAGATACCAAAGAAGTAGAAGATGAAGTGGATGATGATCACAATCGATAGTTTCACAACGAAGATGAAGAAGAAGAAGAAGAAGAAGAAGAAGATGATGATGATGATGATGATGATGATGCTAATGATGACAGTGATGGTGATGATGGTGATGGTGATGGCAAAGACGTTGATGATGATAACAACGACGACGACGACGACGACGACGATGACGACGACGACGATGACGATGATGATGATGATGATGATGATGATGATGATGATGATGATGATGATGATGATGATGATGATGATGATGATGATGATGATGATGATGATGATGATGATGATGATGGCGATGATGACCTTGATGTTCATGATGATGAGGAATGAAATGTATGAGGAATGCGATTAGTATATTATCTGTTGAATATTGACTTCTTGATAGAATGTTTTTTACATAATTAATTCATTTTGTTTTGAATTCTAATGCCATTACATAGTTAATTCATGATGCACCTTTTAATATAGAGATGGAGATAGGGGGTGTGACTATTTATGTGACAATTTTTAAACTATGTTTATTTATAGAAATTGGATTGTTTATTAGCTATGTGACTATTTATGTGACCATTTAGTCTGGGATCTTTTATAGTCTACATAAAGTAAAGGTAAGGAATTACAAAATTTACAATGATTTTGATGACAACATCTTTTTATTATTTAATACTCTTTTTGTCTACAAAGTTCATGTTGTGTATGATGTAATTTCGCTAACGTTTTTTATATTTTTTCTTTGTCACAGGCCAACATGGATCCATCACATATTGCAGACAGAGATGTACCTTGCGACACTTCTACTGAGCAGGTAAACCTCATTGTAATTGTACAAATTAGGTAGAAGCAAACTGTTACATTATTATGTTATTTTTTTTAGTGATTTATACTAATTTTGTAATTGTTAATGATATTCTTGACACAGACGGATGTTCGGGGAAAGGGAAAGGGAGTTGCAGTACCTGAGCACCTTTTTATGGATGTGGAATCATTAGGGTTAAGCAATGATGACCCTGAAGATCCCACAGACCTTGTGAAATTCTTTAAAATGCCTCTTATAAAAATTAGAAAAGAGATTGTTGCTTTGGCAGCCGTGCATCCTACCACTGATGAGATACGATAGAGGGTGGAATTATTGTATAAGACAGCATAAAACTTGCAAGTAAGCAGTAATGAAAGCTTTAATTATAACAAAAGTTCAATAATGGTTTATATTTTATTCTCTTTTTATGTCATTAACTAAAATATGTACGTATTATTTTTACAACAATTTATCTGCCCTCATGAAAGTCATTCCTACGATCAAGGTGTTGCAGGATCAGGTGATGACGATTTTCTGGTATTATCACTTGCTTGGCTTATCACTCTGAGTACCCAAAACACATCATACTTGATACTGTCAATTTTCAAAATAAAGGTTCATCCTTGTTTATAATTCTTGCACTTTTCATATATTTAATGTATTATTCTTTAGATGTTGTCAATGTTACTGTGCAAATGCCGACGCCGCCTCATCAGAGGTCACCCTCAACTGTATTGCCGACTACAATATCGGCAACACGTAGCATGCAGACATCCTCTAGTGCACGTCATATTGGCCCGCCCACTGTTGGTAGATCCCTCTTTTTCTCTATCTTCTGTCATGTGTTTATTTCCCTTCAAGCATTCTTTCTTGAATTCTAATGCCATTTCATAGTGGATTCATTTTTTGTGGGAGGAGATGCACATGATGATGTGCCACAGGCGACTACTGCTGATAACATAGCATCGTTTCCTAGATCTTCTCGTATTACTAGTATGGGAACATTGCAGGCCACATTCGTGGTGAGCGACGAAGAAATGCTTCCCTTAAAGATACAAAAGGTTCCAGGTACTTTAAAACTATTATTATATATACTCTAATTGTAATTTACTTTATGATCACTCGTTTTGGACTAATATTGATCCCATGAATTTTTTGCAGGCAATGATATTTTCTATAAACATCTTAGTGACATTGCATTGCAGATATTTGGGCCCACCATACGTAAAAGGTGGTACATCATATGTGAACTAACTCTTATCCACTTTTGATTTCATATCATTGCTAGAATACTTTTCGTTTGATCCATTTCTTGAAGTGTAATAAATGTAGCTTCAGTTCATTTCTGAATCTAATAGGTTTGTTTTTGCTTTAAAAGGTGGAATGACCAAGAAAAAAGGTTAAAAGGTGAATTGACAAACGAAATGGTTGAGTGGTTTGGAAATGACACCTTTGACAAAACCAAGCTCCTTGAAAAATCTGGCACATATCTAAAGTATGTGAGGGACCAATACAGGACCCATTTGGAGAGGAACCTAAAGTACGAGTGTCCCCCCATGATTCCAGAGAGGGAGTGGAAGGACCTGATTTTGGATGCCAAGGAGAGAATTGAAAGGAAAAAGGAAATACACCAGTAGACAACAGAAGAAGGTACGAGATACTATTAAGAATGTAATTATGTACTAATTAATTACTCTTTATATTTATATAATCTAACATATTTCAAACTTTTTATAGACTGAGTGACATGTCAAAGGCAACCAAGGCAAGGCAAGAAAAGCACGGGCAACACAAACTCAACTCTAGTGGTTATACGAAACTTGCTGCACGAATTGTAAGTATCTCATGTAAACTCCCATATTGTCTCAAAATATTAATAAATTGTGAACGTTTTTTTTTTATCAAACAATGCAAGCAAAATTCACGGTACCAAGAAAAAATGTAGGGCTTTGAATTCAATAGAGCGCCCACAGAAGATGACAAGAGAATTGCCTACCAGCAAGGCTATTCAGCCGTGGCTAATCGGCTACGAGAATTGAGTGGGCATACACAACATTCGAGTACATCCATCACACAGGTAAATATGGTAAATGGAAGTTGTTTCAAATTGAATACTTTACCAATAATGTAATTGATGTTGAGTTCCAACATAAAGTGACTATATTTGTTTTAAATAAGAAAGCAATGATAACAATGTGCATGTCATTGGAATGCAGCCTGCTAATTGTGAAACACCACCTGCACATGAAGGTCTGGATGTGCATCCCAGTAGTGGAGGTATTCATTTTCTATTCAAATTTATTTATTTAGCTATTAATACAATTAAACATCTTAATTTGTAATTAGAGTAGTAATTAATGTAACCTTTCTTGTTAATATTTTAGAGCATGTAGTCAGTGGTGAGCAAGTGGAGCATGATCTTGGTACACAACCTCAAGACCGTGATGTTCCCCACTCAGGTGAAGAGGACCATGGTGTTCAGCATGTTGAGGTTGAGGCTACACAAAATAATGTGGCCCCATCAGGTAAAGAGCACAACAATTATGTTCTCTAAATTAATGACCCATTTCTTTGTTATTGCAGAGGACCCCCCTTCGCTTCAGTGTCCTCATCCTCAGTATAGGACTAGGCATACATTGTGATCACGAGCAGTTGGCGGAACATCTGCAGAGGGGGGAAATGATGAAGACATCGATGTTCCACTTAGTCTTTTCATAGCTTCAAAGAAAAAACAAAGAAAGAAATGATTGTAATCTAACTTATTTGATAATGACTGATTTTTATGTGTTAGTGAATGTAATTATGTGCTAATTAATGGTTATGGATGATATGTGTTAATTAATATTGATGAATGTTGTGTGTTAATTAATGTTAATCAATGTTATGTGTTAATGAACGTTATGTGATGTTAATGAATGAATGCTATATTTTATTAATGGTAGAAAGAATTAATGAATGAATGTTATAAGATGTTAATGACGAATTTAGAGTGATGTTGGGGGGGGGGGGGAAGGGGCCAAATGAGCTTCCACCTTCATGTGGTTGGCCCTGTTAAGTAGAGAATATTAAACTATTCTTGAAACCAAGTGAAGCTCAACAAGGTAACACACTTTTCAATATTTCATTATGTTGCACAGTTAATCTTATTGAATAATGTATATTGAATCTTAATTACAGGGTCCAACAGAGCCAAAACGAACAACAACACTGTGAGTTGCTGGGTATAATGAACTCCCATATTGTCTTGTCTTTACACGAACAATATGAGTTGCTTCTAGTGTTGATATCTAAGGTGGAACTGCAAAAGTTATGAATATGCCTCATCCTTGTAAGTTTTTTTATTACAACTCCTAATTCTTGAGACTAAAATTTTTGTTCTTGATGTTTTTCACTAGTTGTCATAACCTCTGACTTTGATGCTTGTGCCTTAATAGAACTAGATGTTTCTTGTATGCATACTTGGTCAAGGACTGCATTATGATGGTATAGGGCTACAAGCTAAGATTATTTATTGTATTGAGTTGCACATTTGACATGAGTTTCCCTATGAATGCTATGCACATTTATGTATATACACTATTTCTAGTCTATATATTGATATTAATTTGGAGAAAATATTACAAAACTCAGAGTATTCTCCATAAGACTAGAAAAAAGCTCAGATAAATTTCTGCAGCGTTTTCTTACAATTACTTGTGATCATTTTTTTTAGGAGTCCTGGTATCCAATTATAATAGTATGGATGCATACAAGCTTTGGACCCTTCAAAAGAAAGTTTGTTACAAACAACCGGTCGTTTTCAAGAAGCGGTTATAAGTCCTTTTCAGCATCTATGGCTTCCTCTACTTGTTGTTCTGTTGCAACCTCCTGTAACTGCTCCCGAGCATCTTCTTTCTATCCCATATACCTATCTTTCCACTCCTGATACACATCATCACTAGGCTAAGTAAAACTAGCAATCTTCTATTTCATATCTTCTAGCCACTTCCAAGTAACTCGTACATGCCCAATCTTTGTTTCTATGAAACCATAATGAGATTTCACTTTTTCAATTTCCTCAATTGTTTGGACAAATAAGGATGTGTCATCAGTACTAATAATTTGATTGATCCTTAGGGACAAAGTGTGGTCCACCTCCTTTAACCAAGTCTTCTCTTCCTTTAGCTAGACAGGACCAATGAAACCTCCTGGAAACATTTCAAATTTATGATTTGAATATTCTTTCCTATAAAGTTGGTCTTTTCTTTTTATACCTACTTCTTCCACTGAAAGAATATTCATCTCTTTTATAAACTCACATGTGGACCTTAGATTGTCATTCTCTTCTGCATCTGCATGGGAAGAACACATGAGCTCTAACTCTTTACCTCTAGGCACCCACTTATTCAGGATTGGTTCCAAAGTGGCTTCTTCTTCTCTCAATTTGATCAAAATCTCAAGGATCCTCTTCATATTTATGTATACATTGGAGGTTTTGACTGGGTCATTAAACTTCAAGATGGTGGCTTTCACCTTCTCCTCATATTTGTTTGCATACAATGTCTGAGCTTGTTTCAATTTTTCCAACTCATGTTGGACATTTTCAGGTAATTGGGAACTAGAAGGCATAGGAGAAGGGGGATATTCAATGATGGGACTAGTAGGAGGGGGTGTTGCTGGAGAGGAGGCTATCATTAGTGTAGAAGATTCATCGGGATGATATGGACCTGCCAGTTGACTCTGGAGTCTAGCAATTATGCTATCTCCATTGGCTATTCCTTCTTTAGCATCATTGTAAGCTTTTAAAATAGTCTCCAACTTCAATTGGAGATTAGCCTTTTCTTGTGCCTCTTTCTCTGCCACTGCAACACTGAATTTTGCAGTCTCTAGGACTGTGCTTGCAACTTCCACTACCCCTATGTCTTGGACTCTTTTAACTATCATGCCTCCTAAGAGGCTAGAATCTGATGCATCCTTCCTTCCTTTGTTTTCATCCTTCTTTAAAGACCACATGACAAGAGCAACATTATCTTTGCTAAATGTCACTCCTTCCATAGGCTTTGTTTCTTTCCTCACTGCATCAAGCACTAAGGCATTAGCTATATCCCATTCAGGGAGAATCAACACACCAGCCTTTTCTACCATTTCTCTTCCTTTCTTAGGGGTGATTGCTTTGAACTCCTCCATCATTTCTTGCTTAACCTCTTCTTCTACCTGAGTTGTAATTTTAAGAGGCTGTTCACTTTTCCTCTGTTCACATCTAGTCTTGAATTGATCAATATTTTGCTTCCATAGAAACTGTATGAAAGCTCCCGATGTGACAAAATTATTGTCAGCTAGGAATTCTTCACTAGCTTTCTTAACAGTAAGGTCCATTTCTTGGCCCTTTAACTCAACATCAGTCAAATCCATTTCAGCATTAGGTGGCTCTTCGGGCATCCCCTCTTGGGTCTCCTCATAGGTATAGGCAATCTCATCGAGACTCCCTAACTGCAATAATTGTTCAGCCATAGCTTGTTCATCTCCAATGTGGATAGGAGATTGAGATGGAGAATATTGAGGCTCATCAGTTTCAATTTCCTTTCCCACTCTCTGCTTCTTAGGGGAATCCTGGATGTCAATGACATCTTCAATTTTCCTCTTCCAATTTGAAGTGGAAGGCTCACTTGTCACTGGCATTATCACAATGTACTTTGACCTTTTGTGCATTACATAGTCACTATGTGGGATATCTCTAGCAAAGGCAGGCTTAGCCAATACCATCTTAGCCTTATCAGGCTCATTTTGCATTATGGCCTCCCTCTTTTCTTTTAAGGTTTGCATGAGATCTTCAAAATAAAGAATCAAGAATTTTATTTTCTCCTCAAAGGATTGAAGCTAGAAAGGGGGTCATAGCGAGTGTCAAATTGATGGATAAAATCAAGGGCTTTCTTATATGCCACCCACTTCTCCTTCCTTAGTTCTTGCTCATCTAAGCTGAATTCATTTCTAATCAGATCTTCTAGGAACTGAAATTGATGTGGCCTGCCTCTGCACACTACTCTTTTTCTAAACATGCCATTGAAAAAATCATTGAGGTCTACACATCTTGACACTGCAGTAGACAGCCTATATGGCTTAAAGAATTCTTAAAAAAATCTCCATCCACCCTTAGTGATCACAAAATGGTGAGCCATGGTAATAGTTGGGAAAATAGTCCCTTTACCTCTATTGGTTAGCTCTGCTTCTTGTACTCCCCCAATTTGTCTCAGGACTTCTGCAATCCCTATCTTCAATGGGACTTGATAGGGTAGTAAAAAGGGGGTGCCTCTAAATCCAAACACTCTAAAAACAGTAGACACAGGGTACAAATATATGTCTCCCCAATTGTGAACAATCTTGATATCCTTTGCAAACTCCTTTGGTCTGAGAAACTCCAAAAGAGCCTTAGGAATTCTAGGGTTTTCTCTGCATAGAAGAATCTTAATTTTAGATGCAAAGCATCTATAAAACTTTAAATAACTTGCATCTTCTGTATCCCAAGATAGAATAGTACTCCATAATTGCACTGGCATCTCCTCTTTATCCTTGACCTTAATCAGGTCCATCTCCTTTCCAAAATAATCAGCCCCTTTGAACAGAAACATATGCATTAACATGGAGTACCATCCAAATGGCCTATCCACCTTACCATTTTTTATTCCTACTAGCCCTTTATGAATTGCATCAGCAAGGTATGAGGCATAATCAAATGTTATTGCTAGGGAGGGGTTTAGAATTTGTGCAATCATTAACATATAATGGGTTGGCATATTCTTTTCATCATCCTCTCCAAAAATCTGGCATAATGCCCAATACATACCCCTAGCTCTCAGAGTGAATAGGTTGAGAGAGAATGGTTCCATTGTGTTGGGGCCTACAACTGTTAACCCCCCTATCTTTACCAAGAATTCTTTCAATGGGCCACTTCTAAGATGATCCCTTTGTGTGTTGTAAACCTAGGCTAATGACTCAAAGTCAAAAGGTTCTAACAAATTGGAGGACTCACTGAGTTTAAACACTTTCTTGAATTCATCTTCATTTATCTCAATCAAGACTGATCCCTTTATGTTCCTGATGCATCTTGCCATAGAGTCATAGTTCTGTGCAATCAGGGCTAACAGATCTACATCCATAAAAACACCTGGGACCACAAGCTTTCCTACATCCTGCTTCCATATGCCATTCAAAGGAGCTAGGGAATTCCTCTGCCCAAAACTGACTTTGAAGAGTCCTAAGCCTGACAATCCTATTTCAGGGTCCCTCAACCAGTTACCCTTATCATAAAGGCCATCTCCAATTTTTAGACAAGGGTTCTTAGGTACTAGCTCTTTGGCCTTAGCCCCAGCATTGGTGGACATGGTTAATTGCTCTAAAAAATCATCATAGATATTTTGGTCCTGGTAATTCACTTTCCCTTTAAATTCTCTTCTGGGTGCCATTCTGGTCAAACAATTATACAACTAGAAGCTAGCACAGACCTCTAATGAAGTAATTCACACAGCAGTATTTGAGAACAAACCAAGAGTTATCAAGAAAAGCATAAGAAACCTGATTATTCGCCTAAAGAAAATTGCTCTTCAACAATTCGCTCTACAACAATTTGCTCTGCAACAAACTTCGATGAAACAATACTTAGCAATCAAGTTGATGCAAATTGAAAAGGGCAAGTTGGCATTTCAGTTTTTAGAAATTAACTCCGCATGCTTTGGCTTTCTTTTCAGAATTAAATTCGCCAAATCGAATTCAAAACTGGCTCCAACAGGTCATAATTTCTCTAAGTCTTTCCTCTGTTTCGCTCTTTCACTACTTCGCAGAACATAAAACCCGTGCTCTTTTCTTTCGCGAAACAACGCTGGCTATTGGATCTCGAGAACTTACATCGCCTTTATCTCCGTTTAATCTCTTTGCTTTAGTGTCGGGCCCTACCTCCTTTTTGCCACTTCGCGGAGTTTAATAGTTGTGCACTTTTCCTTCGCAAGGCCACGCCAAGCATTAGATCAAACTCAAATCACCTGGCCTTTAACTCCAACCGGGACCATCAATCCTTTTAACTAACTGCACCTCATCTTGACGGCTAACGGTTTTCGCCATTTCACTGAGGTTAAGTTGCGGGCATCTTCGGGTCACGAAACAACGAGAAGCATTGGATCAATCTTGAGATGAATGCCTTTTAAGTGGGCCCTTTATCCAGGAATTACTTACCCCACTTGTTATCTGATTAATAAATGCCACATGGCAGTCAGCCATTAGCCCTGAAAACTCCTTTTGGTTCCACCCTTAATGCGCCACGTGTTCCCTTTTACTATTCCCACATAACTGTCGGTTACACCTAGGCAGGCCCTCAACCACTTTTTTAAACCACGTGTCACGTCACTCCTCCGTGTGATTTCCACCTGTCTTTAGCGACTTCACGAACATTATTCTTCATTTGGCTTGCAGCCACGAAACCACGAGAACTGTTAGATCAAAATAGACCTGATCTTCTTTTAACTTCATACCATGTTTGTCCCTTGGGCCCATCGGCCTTTTCGCTACTTTGCAATGACTAACTTGCTAGCATCTTATCTTCGCGAATTCATGCAAGCCGTTAGATCTCAAGAACTTGCTCGTTGTTTACTCTTTTTATGACAACCTTGCCCGGACCCAGTACATACCGCCAACTGAGTGCCTTATCACTGCCATGTCATCACCAACTGGGGTTACCACATTTACTACCACTCTTAGCGGGACCCTCCACCTTTTCACTATTTCGCTGAAGGTATAGCTCGTGCATCTCCCAGCCATCAAACAATGAGAAGCCATTGATCTTTTTCTGAGCTCTACAAAAAGCTCTACAAAAAGCGGTAGTTGTTATGCCACGTCACTCCTCCGTGTGATTTCCACCTGTCTTTCGCGACTTCATGAACATTATTATTCATTTGGCTTGCAGCCATGAAACCATGAGAAAAATTAGATCAAAACAGACCTGATCTGCTTTTAACTTCATGCCATGTCTGTCCCTTGGGCCCATCGGCCTTTTCGCTACTTCGCAATGACTAACTTGCTAGCATCTTATCTTCGCGAATTCACGCGAGCTGTTAGATCTCAAGAACTTGCTCGTTGTTTACTCTTTTTATGACAACCTTGCCTAGACCCACTGGGTACCGCCAACTCAGTGCCTTGTCACCGCCATGTCATCACCAACTGGGGTTACCACATTTACTACCACTCTTAGCGGGACCCTCCACCTTTTCGCTATTTCGCTGAAGGTATAGCTCGTGCATCTCCCAGCCACGAAACAATGAGAAGCCATTGATCTTTTTCCAACTCGATCATTCTTTAACCAAAGAAGACCACTTATCTCTGGGACCCACCAAACTCTTTCGCCACTTCACGAAGGTTAAAACACGTTCAGCTTGATCTCATGAAACCATGCAGGCCATTAGATCAACAAAAAATCGCATGATACTTATAAGGCCCGACGGACATTAGAAAAGGCAGATTAAAAGCAAACAAGAATAAAATATTTAAAGGGACTGCCTAGGTAAATGACAAGGGGAGAACACTTTTATGATAAATGGACCCATCACTTAAGTGAATAGTACAGTAACGCCAAATTAGAAACCAAAAGGGCTTTTCTCAGGTATTATTTTTTTTATATCGATGATAATTATTACTTTTTTTATAAAAATGGTCATCGTCGGAATTACGACAAATACCAAGCTTTCAACCGATGACTTCTTTGACCGTCGGTAGAGTCCATTGGATTGTTGAATTTTCGATGGGCATGACATCATCGACCAATCCGACACTGAGCTTTTGACGGTGGATTTTTTTGACACTCCGACGAAAATTCGTTGAAAATCCCACAAATGGCCATTAGAAATCAGCTCCGAATGTACTAGTGGACATTTTAGGATCAATTTGTAATTGCAAGTTTCTTTCAATGTCCTCTTCCCATATTTGACTTACTATGCTGGTTTAATATTCTTTATTTCACTATTGTTGTTGAAAGTTATCAATTTCTTATCATTCAAACTAAGATCTTATAGAAATACATTCCAATCAATACAACCCAAGAGGAAGGGAAAAAAATTAAAGTGTTGGAATCTCCTTTTAGGCTTGAAATTGAACCTTATTCATCGTTTCCCAATGATCTTGTGTGGATAGTTAAGATATTAGTATGCATCCATGGGTTAGGACCCCAATTCTACACTACTTTAGTGGGCATGACAAATCTTAGGGGTTTGAAAGAGAGATGCATGAGGAGGAGATAATATTGAGAAATTGACATGTGTCTAATACCATTATGGAAGTATGAAGGTTGTATGAGGAGCTCCAACATTCCAAAATGAGAAAGCGTGAAGAGGAATGCAAATTGGAGAAAAGATACCTATTGTATTACTAGATGTAGGATATGGAAGCAAATGAAATCCTGGAGGATTGATTGGAGTGCATTAGTAAAATGCTTGGGGTTGGGTTTTGAGGTTAGTTTCTTGATGCACTTTGTTGAGAATAAGAAAGGTAATATAGAATGATTGTAACAAGAGGGAAAATGGTTGGGGATTAGATATAAGGAAACGATTGAGATTGGGGATATAATTTTTTTTATGCCACATATGTGAAGAAAAGGGAGGAGGAAAGGGAAACCCTTTAGGGATTATGGGTGCATGATGAAGGGGTCAAAAAGCATGAGGTTGATAGGAAATAAAAGCTCCAATCCTAAAAGTAGAGGGGCTAGGTGGAAATTGAGATTTAGAGGAACTTCATGACAATGCACTTGGATAATAGGAAGTCTAAAAAAATAAAATAAACATAGGACTTAGAAGAAAATAGGAACACAAGGAAGAAAAAAATAGAGGGATGGTATTTTGGAAAGTTGAAACCGAAAACCTTGCCAAAGGCCAAAAATAGACATAAATAGACTCATACTTCATTTTTTTTTCACCATCTACACATGACTAAAACATAACCTAGGAAGGTACACTAGTACATTTGGGGGTCAATTCCGATGGCCACTCGTTGGGATTTTGACTCTTTTTCGTCGGACTACCGACAGACGCAACCGTCAAAAAATTATTGTTGGATACTCCGATAGTGCTTGTCAACATCGTAATTTTGACGGAAACCATCAGGTCTCCATCAGTGTATGTCTTACCGATAGCCTCATTGACTATCAGAAAGACCAAATGTTGCCTTCGTCGCTAGTGTAAGTCCTGCCGATGGATTTCATCAACATGTACTATCTCGACGACACCCGAGACATCAGGTCTCCATTAGTGTATGTCTTGTCGATATGTCGGCTATTGGCAAGGCATACACCAATGGAGACCTGATGTATTGGGTGTTGTAATTCCCTGCCAGGAACCCTAAAGGAAAACAACACAACTAGGCAACTAAAGGGTGAAATAAATTTTTTTTAAAAGATTAGCTGCATTAATTATAACAATAGCATATTTAATAACAAAGCGGAAGTCTAACACATGATTTCCTAAGGGTTCCTAATGATGATCAATTCACAAATTATATTAACACCATGGTTAATCCAATTGTCCATTTAATTAGATAAATTAAATGCTTAAGATTAAAACTACACATACATCTAAATTCCATAATGAAAGAATCAAAGTATTCCAATGCATTTATTTATCCATAAACCATTTATACATAAGATCAAAGCAACTGAATTAACATACATTCCACTGACATAATATTACAATATCCATAATTACATGGCTTCCAAAAATACCATGGAATCCAAAAGTTACAATATCAAGGTTACATAAAAGTCTGATACAATGACCACAAGGTCTCAACTGAACAATGATCATGAACATGAGCTAGTACATGAACCAAGAAACACCAGCGAAGCCTTTCCTCGCCTGAAGATACAATCCAGAACATCTGATGGGAAGTGGCACTACCACCCGACCATGTGATCCCGAAATGGAACCACCCCACCATGCTAGGAGATAGTAGAAATCCCTCAAGCAAGCAAGATAAGACAAGTACGAAAGAACTACACGACTTCGCAAAAATCCATGTGACTCAACTCAAAAAGACTAGTGACTCTAAGGAGAGAGTGTCATCGCATGGCTTACGATGGTTACCCTAGTAGGCCTCCATAGGTCCCGACCCCAATCCTGGGTTATCCTGGTAACCTCTCCCGAACCTCTGACTCCATCTAAGTCTCATGCGGACCCTACCAATCCTTTCATGAAGACAAGGTGGTAAGTTTTCCATTTCAAGCCTTCTCGCAACATTATGAGCCCTACACTAGCACTCACCTATGCATGAGGTACATTATCTTAATTAATATTTATTCCACCCACCCCAAAATTAATTATTAGGTTATCACTTCTTAACTGACTTTCGAGGGGTTATCCTGCCATCCACTTCGGGCATGGCCCCTGCTAGAAAGCCACTCTCTCTCATAGGACACTAACATAAAAGGTCTCTTTATGAGAACTCTATGGCGAAATAGACAACCATATCTAATCCTGACAAACCACAGGTGAAGGATACACAATCACTAACCCAAGATTGACTATTTGGACAAAACACACAATGGATCACATCAACGGGGTTATACAACAACACCTGACAAAGGAGATATAATAACATATGACATAATGACAACTCAACCAGAATTGCAACAAAATTAAGCTTGACTGCAAATACCATTTACACAAGATCCTAATAGAGGTAATCTTTTCTTAAAATGGCCAAAAGCATAAATAACTTGTAATTAAAGATTTTCTAGAGAATAAGAAAATACAATTATATTAATACAAAGAATTCAATTTTGTCATTTGTCCAATAAGGTTTAAACAATCACATGAAAATAAATCTCCTAATGTGTTTCCAAGCATAAATATAAAATCTAAAAATTACAAGCTTTTCTGAAAACACCCAAACTCTAAATTAATTTTATATATATATATATATATATATATATATATATATATATATATATATATATATATATATATATATATATATATATATATATATATATATATATATATATATATATATATATATATATATATATATATATATATATATATATAATATAATATAATTATATGAATACCTATATATACATCGTATATATATAATATACTTATAATTATATTACAAAATATATATGTCAACTCATGAATTAATTTTCATAGTATTAAAATAATACTAAAATAATATAATACCCATAATAAAAAATAACTTATATATATAAATATAATAAATTAATTAACAAATAACCAAATTACACACCCCTGGCACGAAACCCGAAAGTGCCCATGTCCAAAGTACACAGGGAAACGCAAAATCCATAAACTCCCTACTACCCTACATGGTAACACGTGCTGCCGTAGGTAGCACATGCTACCGCTGGTAGCATTGCTACTGTTGGTAGTACTTCTACCATACGGTAGCCATATTACCGTCGGTAGTGGCTACCGAGGTTTTATTGTTATTTTTTATATTTTTTTTATATATATATTTTTAAATGCAATAAACTAAAACAAGTAAATTCTTTTTTTCACCCAAAATTTATTTCCAATCAAATTTATTTACAGGGAAATTAATTAATACAAAATTTCTCCAATATAATATAATAAAATAATTTCCCTTAACTTTTAATAACACAATAAATTTAATTAATGATTAAAATTATTTCTATAATAACTAATAATATCACAAAGATACACAAATATTAAAAAGGACTGCCATAGCCAAATATTGAAACAAAGATCAAACAAGAGGGAATGATTTCTCTGGTAAATCTCATTCCTCCCAATTCTTGCAATTTCCATGCACAATAAAAATCTTGGCAAAATTTGCCATAATAAATTTTCCCAATTTTCTCAAAAAATTTATCTACAAACACCCAGGAAATAACTTCTTTTCATAAACTAGAAATTCACTTCAGGAATGGACTTTAGCCAAGAACAAGAAATAATCAGACAAGATTTAAGATTTGACAAACATCTTAACACACACATCATTTAGAAAGATAGAAGAAATAGAAATATTTTAACATAAAACAAACAATCAAAAGAAGCCACCCAGCCTGGTATAGCTTTCCTGGAAGAAATTTGTAGAAGAGAACCAATCCTTCAACAAGCTTCCAAATAAATTTCTCTTCACCTAAATCCCTGACATGTTTCCTATCTCCCTAAAGTAAAGACCTATTCCCCTTTTTAAACTAAAATTCTAGGTTGAATACAATTTTTCCCAAAAACCTAAATTTAGTAATAAAAGCAGTTTTATTTTCTTTTCTAATTTTCTAACAAAGGGATAAGTTAACATGCAATAATTAAAAATCCATTTTCTTTCTTTTCTTTTCTCATGCAAATTAATTAATTTTCTAAATAAAGAAATTAAAGCAATACTTTAATTCTAATTAATTTTTTTATTCTTTTATTTATTTTAAATTCTAGGAAACAATAAATGAAATTAATCTAATTTATTTTTCACTAAAATTTAAATAAAATATATTTCTAATATCATGCAGCTTGCAACTTAATTTAATAACTTCTTTTAATTAACTAAATTTATAATCTCAATGCATAAAATACATAATTCAAAAATACCAACTATGAGATACTTCATAAATTTAATTAATTAATTAAATCCACTAAAACACGCAAACTAAACAAAGCTCAAGCAAATACTCAAAAAAAGTCAAACGACAATACACGAAGGCCGAACAAACTGATAGGACGACCAACTGACAACACTCACAAGAGTGTAACTGGGTAGAATAGGGTCAACTACTACCTCCTCCACTTCCATCAGACAAATATAAGGCATGCTCAGACCTGTGAAGCCAGGTGGAGACGATACCCCGTACCTACCCGGTACTTGTACCTACAATATCCTACATCACCAAACCACACATGCATATATACAATATAGAAAATACGGCATACACACCGATGAAGGAGAATTGTGACATTCTTTGTCTCACTAGAGTGAGTGAAGGAAAATCGTCCCCTTGCATCCAATACACTCGCATACACACAACATATAATTCCACATTGCATAGATAAAGTAAAGTGTCAGTACATAGCAATAATCCATAAAATGCCATAAATTACAAGTACTGAAATACTGCAAATAAATTATGCATCTCATATCTAGAGAAAGCATGAAATAATGTCATATAAGTCTAAATAACACATCATGGTAATTTATCCACTGAAAGCAAACGATAATAAAATATGAGTCTAATAAGTTCAAACAAGAAGGGGTACTACAGGTGTCATCGGGGTAGTACATGCCGATGAAATCCATTGACAGGACTTACAATAGAAGCGAAGGGAACATTTGGTCTTGCCGATAGTCGATGAGGCTATTGGTAAGACATACACCAACCTCCATCGGTGTATGTCTTACCGATAGCCTCATCGGCTATCGGGAAGACAAAATATTCCCTTCGCTGCTAGTGTAAGTCCTATTGATGGATTTCATTGACATGTGCTACCCCGACCGCTCATCTGCCGAGAGAATGTCGACGGGCATACAACATCCTCGTCAGATGTTTTCGTTGATTTTCATTAGAATGTCAATGTCGTCCGACAACAACCAACAACTATGTACCGATGAGGATGTTGTATGCCCGACGGTATAGTCGTCAGTGCAAATATAGGGGGCGTCGAAATTTTGATGATTATTTAATTTTAAAAAATAATAATAATGCAAAAAATCATATAATGACTTCGGAAAGCCGACAGTTTCACGTTAACCTGTTAATTGTTTTACGACGTGAGATAGGTTTCAGGTCAAAACCCCACACAAAATGTAGCCTATCGGCTAATAATGCAGCAATATTTTGATCAATTCAAGCAAATCATTAGAACTTGTTAGGTATCCTTCTTAACTATGCCCAATATAGGGATTTGTCTCTAGGTTTCTATCACAGCTTGTGCTCTATCAAATCTCCTCTATTTGAGCTACCTTGAATGCATGCCTACCACTGTTTGAAACTTTGATAGTCTATATCCTCCATGTTGCTAATGTTGAAAGGCTCCTTTATCACTATGAATAATGTCTCAGGTGTATGGCTTCTGCAATAAGCATAGGATAGTATTTATGTTGATTTGATACAAAAAATTCTTACTCACAACTGTCTTTGCAATAGTGAATGTCCTTATTGCCACATACAATGAGTACACTAATACATTTGGACTAGATTTTCGACTGCGGTTTCCGACGAAGAAGGTATATTGTGGCCAAATTTGATTTTTTTTTGAAAAAATGCCCGCATTCGTCGTTCTGACGGAAATTACCCATTTGGTTTCAACAAAGAAGGCATTAGCAATGAGAATTTTCTTTTTTTCAAAAAAGTGCTTGAGCTCATCATAATTCTGACGACAGTGGCCATTACAAAATTAAAAAAGAGGTGGGGAATTCATTTGTGAATTGCAATCCCGCGTAGGCATCCGTGGTGACTTCAACCCCCAAGAACATCAAACCCACGTCGAAGGCAATCCCATGCAGGAGGTAGATTCAAATTGCCCTAGTTTTTAATTTCAGGTTGCAAAAAATATACATGTGGTGGTTAATTGTCCTAGTTTAATCTTGTAAAACCATAGAACTGTGATTGACGAGTGAGCGTTCAATTTTGTATCAGCAATCCCTTCCTCTCGTATACGCTCGTGTTGATTGTTCACATGAGATCACATCTCTTTGCGGCATCGTATCAAACAATTCACAAGCCTTGTCCAAGATCTACAAAAAGCGGCAGCTGTTATGCCACGTCACTCCTCTGTGTGATTTCCACCTATCTTTCGCGACTTCGCGAACATTATTCTTCATTTGTCTTGCAGCCACGAAACCACGAGAACCGTTAGATCAAAACAGACCTGATCTGCTTTTAACTTCATGCCATGCCTATCCCTTGGGCCCATTGGCCTTTTTGCTACTTCGCAATGACTAACTTGCTAGCATCTTATCTTTGCGAATTCATGCAAGCCGTTAGATCTCAAGAACTTGCTCGTTGTTTACTCTTTTTATGACAACCTTGCCCGAACCCACTGCATACCGCCAACTTAGTGCCTTGTCACCGCCATGTCATCACCAACTGGGGTTACCACATTTACTACCACTCTTAGTGGGACCCTCCACCTTTTTGCTATTTCACTAAAGTTATAGCTCATGCATCTCTCGACCACAAAACAATGAGAAGCCATTGATCTTTTTCCAACCGGATCATTCTTTAACCAAAGAAGACCGCTTATCTCTGGGACCCACCAAACCCTTTCGCCACTTCATGAAGTTTAAAACACATTCAACTTGATCTCACGAAACCACGTTGTTCGTCCGATCAGATGAAACTTGATCGGTGTTTAGCATTGGTCCAAACCTATATGTTGGATCCACCTTCACCTTTCGCTACTTCATGGAAACTAAGTTTCGAGCACTTTTTGGTCACGAATCAACGCGGGCCATCAGATCAACAAAAAATTGCATGATAGTTATAAGGCCCGACGAACATTAGAAAAGGCAGATTAAAAGCGAACAAGAATAAAATATTTAAAGGGACCACCTAGGTAAATGACAAGGGGAGAACACTTTTATGATAAATGGACCCATTGCTTAAGTGAATAGTACAGTAATGCCAAATTAGAAACCAAAAGGGCTTTTCTCAGGTTTTTTTTTTTTTTTTATCGATGATAATTATTACTTTTTTTTATAAAAATGGTCATCATCGAAATAACGACGAATACCAAGCTTTCGACTGACGACTTCTTTGACCGTCAACAAATTCCATTGGATTGTCGAATTTTCGACGGGCATGGCATCGTTGACCAATCCGATGCTGAGTTTTCAACGGTGGATTTTGTCGACACTCCGATGAAAATTCATCGAAAATCCGACAAACGGCCGTCGGAAATCAGCTCCGAATGTACTAGTGGTATGATGGCATCCTTGTCATCTTTTAAAAATGATCTCTTATCTAATTTTTTTCTCATATTATTTTGATTATCTCACCACTAAAATTCCTTATCATTGTGATTTGCTAACTATCTACACTCGTGGAGAGTTATTTGATTGCTCTTTGTATCATCTATGGATCTAGAGCTTTTGGTTTGATTGGCAACTCTTGGTCTCTAACTTTGTATGACTTCTATTGTCACTACTCATTATCTTCAAGTTGACATCTCCATTACTGTTGCTATATCTTTCTTGTGATTGAAAGCTTTGATATCTCAACTATAGTGAGGTTTGACTGTGAATGAGGATAGTTTACGACCCCTTTTGTGATATTTTTTTTAGATCAAAAGTTGACCTAGATCATCATAAAATGAGAACTATTGGCTATCATAATCATTATGCATAATGAGTTTTTTTTAGAGAGATCAAGTATTATATTAACAAAGTAATGAATTTACAAGGCTATGTGCTCAATGGGTCTCTTAACTTGTAAAAATTACCAACATTCATGAAGAAAAATGAAAAAATGTCATTAGTGAAATGATTACTCATTGAGATAATCTTAAGATGACTTAAAACACAACCATCATATCCCACAGAAATAAATACTGGCCAAATATGCCTCAAAAGCCTCTAATTACTTAAAAGTTAATACTATCCTCTAGATGTCAAAGGAAATTTGGTCATGTGCATTGACCGCTACAATTTGGAGTGCAACAGAGGGAATGTACCTGACAGTCCGCTACAATTTTAAGAACAAAGAGACTCTATGACACCGAGAGGCTGCAATCGTAGCCTATGTTGGCCATAATCCCTATTTCAGCAATAACGAGATGTGAGGTAACAGTTATAAAATTTGGATGAACTCAAAGAGACATTTACAAATACAACCTACCCTTTATAATACCTAATTAAAAAAATGGATGCAATGCAAGTCCTTGTAACAATAATGTTTAACAGATAGTAAAAAACTAGACAATAAATTCCATATAAAAGTGGTTAGACTTAAAATGATAAGGAAAATTAAAAAATGCTAAAGAAAATGTCAACTAATAAAAAAACTTACAAGGATGAGGCATATTCATAACTTTTGCAGTCACACCATGCATATCAACACTTGAAGCAACTCATAGTGTTAATGTACATACAAGATAATATGGGAGTTCATTATACCCAGCAACTTGTGCTGTTGTTGTTCGTGTTGGCTCTGTTGGACCCTACAATTAAGATTCAATATACATTATTCAATAAGATTAATTGTGCAACATAATGATCATCTATCATCTAAAAAGGAAATGGCGCGTAGGGCAGGGTTTCAAGTGGTTTAGGGGAGGATTTCAGGTGATGCTTTTGCAGTCCCTGGCAGACCCCTTTTGGGTTCATAGGGAGATGGATCGAGATCCCCAGGATTTGCTTTCTCTAAAGACAACCAGGGTGATGCGGATTTTGAAGATGGTGGGGACCCAAAAATGGGTTTTCAAGTGGACCCAAGGGATGGATCACGGGCTTCTCAGGGTCCTGTCACGGGGGCAACATAACGAGCCTTTTTGACCAGAGTACCTTATGGCATAATAAATATCTTTCTAATGTTTACTCTTTGCAGGATTTTTTGAGTTCTTCTCAGGTCCCCGCTGGTTCTCATCTTTGAAACAATATTCTCAAGGCTAGGGATGTGGCTAGCTGGGGAGCCCACTGGAAGCTTGGGAATGGTAGAAAAATGCAGTTTTGGGATGATTGTTGGATTGGGTATCACTCGCTTCAGATCCTACTTTGGGGTCTTTAAAAGATCTTTGTGTGGCTTCTCATGGACCCATGGTGGTTGACTATTGGAAGGAGGGTAAGTGGGTTAATCTTCTTGCTATTAATCCTTCTTTTACCCAATTGCAAATTTCCCTAAATTCTTTTGGCTTGGAGGAAAGTGTGAAAGATGAACTAAATTGGGAATTCAACCCTAATGGGAAGTTTTATGTGGCTTCTATGGATGCCTATAAGGAACCTTATGTGTCTTGGTGTTCTCAAGTTTGGATTAAGAACCTTTCTCCTAAGGTCAATATGTTTGTATGGCTCCTCTTTCTTAATAAAATCTTAACTACTGACAATCTTGTTAAGCTGGGCTTTGCTATCGCAAACAGATGCTACTTGTGTTTGTAGGTTGTTGAATATGTGGACCATTTGTTATTACATTGCTCTTACACCTCTAAGATTTGGAGTCTAGTGTTTAAGAAATTGGATCTTTGTTGGACCTTACCGGGAACTGTTAAGGAGTTTGTCCACCAATGGAATCTGCCCTCCAAAAGTCCCTTCATAAAGAAGATTTGGCTTTTTGTGTTTCCTCATATGGCATGGGGATTCTAAAAAGAATGTAACAATTGCATCTTCAGGGATACCCATCTCCCTTCTGATATTGTTTTCAAGAAAAATTCTAGAGCCATCTTTGATAACCTCTCGATTGTTAGCCCAAATGTTCTCTCTCATAGTGGCATCCTTAAGGAGTATGAAGTCAATGTTGTCAAGGGCTGGAATCTTGGTCATCATATGGTTACCCCTAAAGTCAATCTCGGGGACAACATTAGTTGGAACTTTCCTCCCCAAGGTTGGGTCAAAATCAATTTTGATGGTGTGGCTAAAGGGAACTCGGGTCAAGTTGGTTGTGGTGGAGTGATACGAGATCACAATGACAACTTCATTTGTGCTATTGCTATCCCTCTTGGTAAACAGACTAATAATGTTTCCGAAGCTATAGGGGCTTATCACAGTCTTAAACTTGCAAAACAGAACAACTGTAAGCTTGTTTGGGTCGAGGGGGATTCTAAGAACATTATCAACTACCTTAAATGAAATTCTACTCTGGCTTGGAATTTTGATATTTGGATGAAAAAATCCAAAGACATTATTAAACCTTTGATAAATGTATGTTCGCTCATATTTATAGACAAGACAATGTGATTGCTGACTTCCTTGCCAACAGGGGAGTGATGTGTAAGACCCAACTTTGTTGGACCCATGGTGACAGGTTGGACTATGAACTTGCGATGTATCTTCTCCATGAGAGAAGTCAGGGGAGTAAAGTCAATGATTATTAGTGCTATTATGACTTTGCGTGGTTTTAGAACTGCCAATACCTTCTGTTCTGAGACAGGTGGCCAGAGAGGACATAATAATCGATGGGAATTTATTTTGCATGCTTTGTGGGTGATTTCATACATTTTCTGTAGTATTTCCTTAAATCTAGAAATTCGTTGCAAAGAGAATTACAGAGAGCCTGAGAAAATGGGTGGTTCTAGAAAGATAATTGAGCCACCTAGCTATGTGCAGCTTAAGAATGAAAAGAAGCTTTGGTGCATTGTGAAGAAAGGTGGGTTTACTAATTACATTGAGAAGCTTCAAGGGCGAAATCAAGATGTTACCAGGTATTTTGCAAGACATAATAAATCTGATGAACAAGGAGATTGAAAAGATAAAGAAGTTGTTGGCAAGACACAATAAATTTGATGAATAGTTACATATTGAGTATGATGAGTGCAAGCACATAACTCACGACGGTTTCCTAGAATTGGTTGATTAGAAAGGTGAGATTAAAGATAAGGATAAATGGATCTCAGAATGCTAGAGTCTTCTCAATGCTGCCCTTGATATTGCTCGGACTAGTGGAATTGAATTAAAAAAGACTATAGAACAAATGGAGAATTTTGTCACACTGGAGATCATCGTCAAGGACATAATTAATGATGCAGATACATACAAGTTGGAAAAATACTTGGAGCACATTCAGAAATGCAACAAGATGCTGGGAGATCAGACTTGATTTTTAAAAATGTCTCAAGGAAATGTTAGTTTTTAGGTAGTTAGTATTTAATTAGACTTAGTTAAGTTTAATTCCAAATGAAAGGGTATTCCCTTTCATTGTGGAACCTAATCTCATCTATATATTTTACTCTATCAAGACAATCTTTTATGCAGTGCTTATGCAGTTAGCTTTTTAAGAAAGATAGTATCAAGTTGGTGGATGACAATATTTATTGAAATCAACTGGTTTTATTATATATTTTCAATAGAAAGATCAAGTGTTATTCATCTTTGATGGTATCTAATTTTTCAATTGATTGATTAGTTCCCTATGATAAATCTATTCAATAAGATTGCTTCAATGTGCTATCTTATGTTATTGTGATTGGGATTAATTTTCAGTTTGAATATCAGTTTGAAGGATTGGTTGGCAAGCTTCAAATTGTCTTATTGGTCTTCCAAAGTAAAGTTAAATTCAATAAGAATAATTGCATATTATAATTTGATTATAATTCATATAGATGCCTTTGGCGTGATGATCTTGGTTTATTTTTTGGAAATGCTAAACTGGTGAAAAGACATTGTGCTATATGTAATTTGTTGATTATCTTATGTTTATTTCAATACAAAGATCAAGTGTTTTTCATCTCTGATGGTATTTATCTTTTTAATTGTTTGATTAGTTCCTTGTGATATATATATCCATTTAGATTGTTTAAATGTGTTATCCTATGTTATTATAGTCTGGGTTAAGTTTCAGTTTGATTATTAGTTTGAAGGATTGGATGTCAAGTTTCATTTTGTCTTATTGGTCTTTCAGAGCAAAGTTAAATTTAGTAAGACTAACTGCAACATTATGTCAGGGGTGAAGGAACTGGTCTACTATTGTTTGAAGATAATTTAATCAGGTGTTTTCAGAGTAATCTTAATTAAAAAATCATACTTATAATAAAGTAACCTTTTATTTAAAGCATTCATTTACAAGCAAACAATTCAAAGTTTTCAATAATTATTTAATTGAAGTGAAATAAACCTTGGAAACATTCAATTCCAATCAGACATACTTGACAACAATGAGATTAATACCCATCAAAAGTCTCTTCTCAATCTTCAAAACACCCTTACAAGACAACAACTTAATAGACACCAACCATACTGTAATAACCCACTTTACTTAACCCAACAAAATTTGACCACTTTTTTTTTGTTTAATTTAATCATTTGTGTTTGATTCAATCGCATACTCTGGGCATCCATCCATTTAGATTAGGCATTCATCCATCCGAGATGAGCCTCTAACAATACGAGTTAGGCATATGTCCATACAGAACAAAAGGTTTCATCTATCCAATGAGGGATAGGCATCTACCCATACAGGATAGGCATCCATCCAATTGGGATAGGAGGTGCTCTAGAGAGAGACTTAGACTCATCGAGACCATTCGGGTCCTGAGTCACTCACTAAGTACTACACTCCCCTAATAGGAGTGCACTGAGGTCATAGTCCTTAAGAGAAATCAAATAACATAGTGCAAGCTTGAATTCCATCTTAGGATTTGGCTTAAAGCCTTGGGAAGTCAAGTGAATCCATACAGGATTCCTTCCGAGTATGCATTGAATTACTTTTTCTTTTATTTCACTTATTTTTCAAGTTAGGATTCTTCTCAATCCTTCTTCTTACCAAAACCTGATAGTTCTAATACTAAATGTAAGTACAGATCCAATAGCCAACAAGATGAGAAGGGGGGGGGTGTGAATCATACAAACTTAATCTTCTATAAAAACATCAAATTCAACCTCGGTAACATATACTTTAGTAATATAACCAAAACTGTTAAACATGCAAACTCAAAAGCATATAAACATCATAAACCTCATAACACCAGATTTAATGTGGAAACCCAAATAGGGAAAAACCATTGTGGGATTTCAGACCCACTAAGAAATATACTCTTCTAGAGTATGCTCGGTTAAAAGCAAATCCTGTTAAAGATTACAAACACATTGCTAGATGTGACCCGGTTAAGGGATTTCCCTCAAATTTGTTAGGATCTTCACCTTGTTAGAAGTGACCTTGTTAAAGGATTTCAAACACTCAATGAGAATGTCACCTTGCTAGAGGGTTTTACAAATAAGACTGTTAAGTCCACTCGGTTAAGAGATTTTATGTCACTTTCACAAAATAACAGTAATAAAAATCTATCTGCAACTTCACATCTAAAATGCTAAAGCAGATTCTTATTTGTTCAATACAATCTAGACATAGAACTAATCTTGTCCATCTATTGGGCTTCTATACTCTGTTATTCAAACAGGTCTTCAAGCTTCTATGCTCGGTAATCACTATGTAGCACCCCTGTGCATACATTTGCCCACATGCATTGTTTATCAATAGCTCCCTATTTATAATCAATTAGCTGACCGCTTAATCTCCCTAATCACATTTCCCATGATCAACCATAGCCATCAGATCTTCAATCTTGTCTAGGTTCAATGCATCTTTCAATCTGAAAACATTTTACCCTACCTAGGAACTTGCATATATTTCTTGTGCTAGGGGATTGCGGTTCAATCTGCATTGTAGATCTTCATGCCAACTTTTCTTTGCCATAGATTCATTAACAAACTTTATTTACGGCATACCAATCATTTAATCAGTTCCAGCTCATCAGCTTCCTTAATTAAATAATGCATGTAACCATTTAATGCATTCTGTTATAGCTCGGTTACAACTCGGTAAATACTAAAATTCACTCAGTAGACATTCCACCTTCATTAATCAATAGCAATAACCTTAGGGTTTACCGACTAGGTTCCTTAGGGTTTACCGACTAGGTTCTTTGCTTGGTAACATAGTATAGTATTAACCTTACAATTTACAACATATGTATGATGTTAAAACAATTTAAACATCATGATCTCATCATTGTCTGACTCGGTAATAGTTGCCCATTGAATACCTTATTCATCCTCTTATTCATCATAATTTTTCTTGTGTCTTTTACCAACATCTTTATATTCTTCAAATCATACTTCTCAAGATATGGCAACATCATACTGAATTAGAAAATCAATTTCTTGACATGAATGACAAAATAATAATATCAAGACAGTAAACATCCTTAATCAGTTATATCCATAATCATCAACAACCTTCTCAATATCCTTATTGAAATGTCAACAATCCTTCATTGTCTGTTATAATGCTATATTGCCAACAATCTCCCCCTTTGGCATTGATGGAAAAACCAATTGATTTGACCTTAAAAGATTCAGATTGTTGTGATCCTGAAATGCTGAAAAGCTCTCCCCCATACATTAGACTTCTCCTCTTTTCTCAGTCTTCTTTCCAAACTTTTCCAAACTTCAGTCTTCTTCCCTTTTTTTATTAGTCTTCTCCCCCTTTGACAACAATGCCAAAAAGAAAAGAACTAAAACATAATTTCGTCATGTATGAAGTGAATTCCTACTGTAATGTGTCAATTTAGTCTCGGTCAGAGCATTTTCTCTTCAGATCTTGTTCCCTATATTGGTTCCTGTAATATTTCCTATACACCTTTAGAAAACATCCCTAAGTGTGTAAATCAGTGTCAACTCCTAAAAGATATTCAATAGAGTCATCGGATTGATGCTTTCACCGAACTCGATCAGTGAGTAGAAGATAGGGGTAGGACCCCTAACTTACTTCTGAGATATTCAAAAGTGTCCCTTTGTAGTGGCTTGGTGAAGATATCTGCTATTTGTTCCTTTGTGCTAACATACTCTAACACCACTTTCTTCTCTTGAGCTTCTTCTCTAAGATAATGATATTTGATAGAGATGTGCTTTGTCTTAGAGTGCATAACAGGATTCTTTGAAATGTTAATGGCACTAGTATTGTCACAGAATATAGTTACTGGCTCGGTAACTTTCTCATTTATACCTTCCAACAGTTGTTTGATCCATGCAATGTTGGTACAATTCAATGTTGCAGCAACATATTCAACTTCTGCTATTGACTGTGAAACACATCCTTGTTTCTTGCTAAGCCAACTCACTAGTCTTTCTCCTAAAAAGAAAGCTCCTCCACTTGTGCTTTTTCTATCATCAATGTTGCCTGCCCAATCAGCATCAGTATAAACTTTTAAATCAAGACCATTTCCTTTCTAATATACTAAGCCATAATCCTCTGTGCCTTTCAAGTATATAAAAATTCTTTTGATTGTTGTCATATGTGTTTCCTTAGGATCTGCAAAGAATCTTGCAACTATACCTACTGCATGTGCTATGTCTGGTCTGCTGTGAACAACATATTGTAGCTTTCCAATCATGGATCGGTAAAGTGTCTCATCAACAGATGCAGATTCATCATTCTTTGATAATTTACAGTTGGTAGTCATAGGAGTACTTACTGGTTTTGAATCCTCCATTCCAAATTTCTTCAAGCTTTCTTTTATGTACTTGGATTGAGTAATAAAAATCTCATTTTTCATTTGCAGTATCTGTACACCTATAAAATACTTTATCTCACCGATTAATGACATCTCAAATTCTTTGCTCATTTCATTTCCAAAGTTCTTGCATAAAGAGTCATTTCCACAAAATATAATATCATCAACAAATATGGCTAAGATCAGTATTCCATTTTCATCATTCTTCATGTACATATTGTTGTTCTCACTTGTCCTTATAAAACCAATCTTAATCAAATAAGAGTGCAATCTTTCATACCATGCTCTAGGTGCTTGTTTCAAACCATATAAAACTTTGTTCAATTTACATACCTGATCTTTATTATTATCTTTAACAAATCCTTCAGGTTGTTCAATAAAAACTTCTTCTTCTAATATTCCATTTAGAAATGCAGATTTGACATCCATTTGATATACCTTGAAGTTTTTGAAAGCAGCATATGCCAACAATGTTCTTACTCCTTCAAGTCTAGCAACAGGTGCAAAAGTTTCACCATAATCAATTCCTTCTTCTTGAGTATAACCTTTGCAAACTAGTATTGCTTTGTTTTGAATGACCTCTCCTTTTTTATTTAGCTTGTTCCTGAAAATCCACACATTTTTGTCCTTCAGTCTTGTGATTAGTCTCCATGTGTCATTCTTCTTGATTTGATCAATCTCTTCTATCATAGCATTTATCCAATCTTCACTGTTAAATGCCTCTTTCACTATTCTCAGTTCAAATTCAGATATCAGACATGTGTTCTGTCTCAGTTTGTTCCTTGTCATCACTGGATCATTCTTATCTCCTATAGTCTGACTTGGTGCATGATGTCTTCTGACATACTTGGCTAATACAGGCTCAGTAGGCTCTGTATGATCTTCTTCATCACTCGGTAACTGGATATTCTCTTCATTTTCTTCAATAGTCTTCTCGGTAAGACTTCTTGGTTGAACATAGACAAATTCATCATAGTCTTCTGGTTCCTTGGAATTTCCTTCATCATTTCTTTCTACAAATTCATCAATTTTCACATTTGCACTTTCTACTATTTTGTTAGATGATTTGATCAGACATTTAAATGCTTTGCTTCTAGAAGAATAACCTAGAAATGTTCTTTCTTCACTTTTATGATCAAACTTGCCATTTCTATCATCTTTGTGAACATAGCATCTACTTCCAAAGATTTTAAAATAACTTACATTGGGTTTCTTATCATACTAGATTTCATATGGTGTCTTCAAAGTACCTTTCTTCAATTGTACTCGGTTCAGGGTGTAAACTGCTGTGCTTATTGCTTCTCTCCAAAATGTTTGTGGCACTTTCTTTTCAATCATCAGTGTTCTAGCACAATCCACAATAGATCTGTTTCTTCTCTCAGCTATTCCATTCTATTGTGGAGTTCTCGGTGCAGAGACTTGTCTTCTAATACCATGATCATTGCAGAATAAGTTGAATTCATCAAATGTGAACTCTCCTCTATCTGATTTAAGACATTTCAGTTGTCTTCCTGTTTCATTTTCAACTCTTGCCTTGTACCATTTAAACATTTTAAAAGCTTCTGATTTTTCTTTTAAAAACATTACTGACATCATCCTTGAATAGTCATCCACAAATAATATGAAATATTTATCACCATAATAACTTTGAACTTTCATAGGACTACAAAGATCAGTGTGCACTAGATCTAAAATTCCCTTAGAAGTGTAAGACTTACTTGTAAACCTTGATCTTGTCATCTTACCCATCTGGCATCCTCGGCACATAGCATTCTCAGGTTTTTCAAGACTCGGTAGACCTCTTACTTATTTTGATCATATTATCAAAATTTACATGACAAAACCTTTTATGCCATAACCAGGTATCATCTATCTTTGCATACAAACACTTGTTATGAGTTGAGTCAAGGTGAAATGTGTTACCTCTTGTTTGTGTCCTGGTAGCAGCTAACTTTCCATTCTTGTCATGAACTTTGACGATTCCTTTCTAAAATTATATTCGGTAACCTATGTTATTTAGCTATGCTACACTCAACAAATTGTATTTCAAACCTTCAACCCAATAAACATCATTGCATCTTGCATTGTCAAGAAGTGTTATAGATCCTTTACCTTTCATCGGACATGGTGCATCATTACCAAATCTAATATAGCCACCATCATAATCTTCTAATATAACAAACTTGTGTTTATCTCCTATCATATAATGTGAGCATCCACTATTTATGATCCAAGAATCATTAGTGTTTATGTGAGATATTAGGGCTTTTTCTTCATACCTTTCTTCATCTGATCCATCTTTGATAGCCACATAAACTACTTCCTCTATATTAGTTTCATCTGATTTATCATCATTGGATTCCTCATCGGCTATTAAGCATGTCTTTCTATCTCTTCTTCTGAAGTCTCGGTGTCCTCTGTAATGATTATCTTTTTGTCTGTCATCTCGGTAATCTCTCTTTTCAGTAGAATCTTTGTCAGGACAGTTAGAAGCCATATGTCCTATTTTATCACAATTGAAACATTTCAAAGGTAGTTTTCCTTTGTACTTACCTTTGCCTCTCGGTAACCTTTTGGCTAATAGTGCTTCAAACTCTTTTTGCTTTCTGATTTCCTCATACAGTTTGTGTCCTTCTTCCATGTTCTTACCAAATATTTCACTTGCTCCACTGTGATCTCCTTCAGAGTACTTATACTTTCTTTCATTGAAATCATTAGATTCATCAAGATGAAAAGAACTAAATGCAGATTCAACTTTATTTACCAAAGATCCACTATTATCAAAGTTACTTAACTCGAATGCATGTAGCTTGCCAATAGTAGCATCTAAAGAAACTGACATATTAGGTATAGACCTCAATTCATTGATTGCAGAGACTCGGATTGCATAAGCCGGTAGAAGGGTTCTTAACAACTTACTTGTTATATCCTTTTCTTCAATAGTTTCACTTGCTCATTTGATTTGATTGACAATCTCCTTTAGTCTTGTACTATACTGAGTTATGATCTCACCTTCATTCATCCTCATAGATTCAAGTTGTCCTCTTATACTATCTACTTTTTCTCTTTGAACATGTTCATCTCCTCCATATACTGATATGAGCTTATTCCACATTGCCTTTGCATCATTGCAGCCTTCTAGATCATTAAACTCTGAATCGGTCAATGCAGATGTTATTTCAATCATTGCTTGGATATGTTCTTGATTTGCCTTTATCTCTTCCATAGTCAATGGATAGGTGCTCAATGTAACAAAATCATTCTCCAGATAGTATACATCATATTCTCCAACTCCTAATAGATGCAACTTCATCCTTTTCTGCCATGTAGAGAAACTTGACTTATTCAACTTCGATGCATCCCTCTTATACATCTTTGGATCTTTAACTCAAGTGCCTTTAAACTTTTCTTCTAGAGTCCAAAGCTCTGATACCAATTGATAGTTCTGATACTAAATGTAAGAACAGATCCAATAGCCAACAAGATGAGAAGGGGGGGGGGGTGAAACATACAAACTTAATCTTCTATAAAAACATCAGATTCAACCTCGATAACATATACGTCAGTAATATAACCAAAATTGTTAAACATGCAAACTGAAAAGCATATAAACATCATAAACCTCATAACACCAGATTTAACCTAGAAACCCAAATAGGGAAAAACCACTATGGGATTTCGGACCCACTAAGAAATATACTCTTCTAGAGTATGCTCGGTTAAAAGCAAATCCTGTTAACGATTACAAACACATTGCTATATGTGACCCGGTTAAGGGATTTCCCTCAGATCTGTTAGGATCTTCACCTTTTTAGAAGTGACCTTGTTAAAGGATTTCAAACACTCAATGAGAATGTCACCTTGCTGGAGGGTTTTACAAATAAGACTGTTAAGTCCACTCGGTTAAGAGATTTTCTATCACTTTCACAAAATAACAGTAATAAAAATCTATCTGCAACTTCACATCTAAAATGCTAAAGTAGATTCTTATTTGTTCAATACAATCTAGACATAGAACTAATCTTGTCCATCTGCTAGGCTTCTATACTCTGTTATTCAAACAGGTCTTCAAGCTTCTGTGCTTGGTAATCACTATATAGCATCCCTGTGCATACATTTGCCCGCATGCATTGTTTATCAACAGTTCCCTATTTATAAACAATTAGCTAACCGCTTAATCTCCTTGATCACATTTCCCATGATCAATCATAGCCATCAGATCTTCAATCTTGTCCAGGTTCAATGCATCTTTCGATCTGAAAATGTTTTACCCTGCCTAGGAACTTGCATATATTTCTTGTGCTCGGGTATTGCGGTTCAATCTGCGCTGTAGATCTTCATGCTGACTTTTCTTTGCCATAGACTCATTAACAAACTTTATTTATGGCATACCAATCATTTAATCATTTACATCTCATCAGCTTCCTTCATTAAATAGCACATGTAACCATTTAAAGCATTCTGTTATAGCTCGGTTACAACTCGGTTACAACTTGGTTACAACTCGGTAAATACTAAAATTCACTCGGTAGACATTCCGCCTTCATTAACCGATAGTGATAACCTTAGGGTTTACCAACTAGGTTCCTTAGGGTTTACCAACTAGGTTCTTTGCTTGGTAACATAGTATAGTATTAACCTTACAATTTACAACATATGTATGATGTTAAAACAATCTAAACATCATGATCTCATCATTGTTTGACTCAGTAATAGTTGCCCATTGAATACCTTATTCATCCTCTTATTCATCATAATTTTTCTTGTGTCTTTTACCAACATCTTTATATTCTTCAAATCATACTTCTCAAGATATGGCAACATCATACTGAATTAGAAAATCAATTTCTTGACATCAATGACAAAATAATAATATCAAGACAGTAAACATCCTTAATCAGTTATATCCATAATCATCAACAACCTTCTCAATATCCTTATTGAAATGTCAACAATCCTTCATTGTCTATTATAATGCTATATTGCCAACAAAACCTAGACCCCATCCACGAATGCCTGAGTACTAGGGACAACTCCATCCCTAGACTGCCTACATACCCGTTTCGGCACGGGATCAAGGCGTGGAGTATGTAGTTCTATTTTCTAATCTATGGTTTAATGTAAACTATTTGGTGGGTACGCAACCCTTTCTAGGGTCAATGTCCCAGACAGTTTCTCTCCAGTTGCTACCCATAGTGGTAGCACTTAAGCAAAGGCTCAAGGTGGCCTATTTCTTGTGGCCTAAAACAACTAGATCCTAATACCTATCATAAGCGTAACCCTTGACCCAATTGTCAATCGACAACAACTCTTCGAGATTAAATCAATTCCATAAAAACATTTCACTCGATCAACCTTAAAGGTGGTTTACTATGGTTTAACTCAGCGGATGTAAAATCATTTAAGGATTATCTTATTAGATTATCGATCCAAGGAGGATTACCCGCCCTTTGGATTTTAACTTCCAGGTGTCCCTTATTACTCCCTAATGATTTATAGGGACGATGCCATAGACGTCATTGATGCAACTTTATTAGGCATTAAGTGCAGTAGTTCAACACGACAACATTACCTATAAGCGTGACCCAGAGGCATCGTAAATACTGAACGTTGCTAGGTTTTGGTTTTTCGACTTCCTTTGTTTAGTTTTCTAACTAAGAAGCTATGAAAACTTTTTAATTAGAATCATGCTTGAACAATTATGAAATGAACGTGCCTAATTAGACATTGCAAAGTTTAAATAATTGGAATAACTGCTTCTATGGAATTCATGAACCACTTTGAAAACTAAATTATTTAATATTCAAAACTAGAAATATAACTTGCACAATAATGGCAATTATGAAACTCGCATATTGATAATTAAACGTGTAACTCGCATGAAGATGATGAAAATGTAACTTGCTCATCAATGACTACAATTAATATATAAGTAATTCGCATGATGCAAGAATAGTGTCATTTACATGCAAGATTAAGGAATGCTTATTTCTATCATGAGGATAATTAATTATAGAGTCACTAGTTCAAAATGAGCAATTAGTTTAGACATTTGACAATTTTAGATCAAATCATAATAATATGACTTAATTGTTTTTAATGAACCTAAAATTACCAACCAAGTAACCCAATAAATCTTAGATGGATTGAGAGATTCCAATTATATATTTTAATTTACAATTATAAATTTACTACACAATGATCCCAATAAATTATAAATTTTTCTAAGTTTAATTTACTAAAAATTTAAACTAAAGAAAATATTAACAATTTCTAAATTGCAAATTATATATATAAAAAATCTAAATAATAAAAAAAAAGAGGGTATGAAACTTTGTTTTAAAAGTCAATGGGGAGTGGGGGCCACGGGTCCCATCACCCCTGTGGACCTGCCGGTGCAGGCCCGCAGAGATGAGGGGGTACCGTGGGCCCCTCCACTCTCCCTGTGGCCACTGTCGTAACAGTGACCGCAGGGGTAGTGGAGGGTACCACTTCCCCGGCAATTACATTAACTCTGCCCCCCTACATGTTGCCTAACAATTATTTTGTCCGGAAACATTTTTTTTCAACTTGCTTCATCTTATTTATTTATTATCATTTTTTTCTTTGTATAAATTTAATTTTATATATATATATATATATATGTGTGTGTGTGTGTGTGTGTTATTATAAAAATAAGAATAAGAATTTAATCACAGGGATGAAATGAAATAGAGAAATTTGTTTCAGCAACATAACAGATAACTAAATTATCATAGAGGTAGGTAAATGTTTAAATTTGATTTCACAGTGATCATATCCAACAATTTTGCCCTTATGTTGAGACAAACAAAACTTTCTTTGAGAGATTCTCAGGAAATTAATATTCACAGAGAGAGGGTTTTCTGAAAGAAAAATAATATTTTCCACAGGGAATTTATACAATAAATCTGAGAAGAATTCCCATTTGAAATACTATATTACATGGCGAGATTTCTTAATACAATGATTATATGCATAGAGAAAGAAATTATTTACAGAGATAAAAGAATTTGAGTTTTTTTTTTCAAAAAAGGAAATAGAGACGTTGGAAAGCATGATTTATTTTTATTTTTTTCAGATTTAAGATTTTCTCTAGATTTTAAAAAAAAGCAGAAAAAGTAGAATCTGATTTCTTTCTTTGAACGGATTATCAAATAAGAGAGAAATCTGCATTTGCATTTTAAAAAGAAAGGAAACTTTTATTAGTGCTTTTTTTTTTTATGAAAAAAAATAGATTTTTCTTTTCAAATTAATCTATCTAACAATTAAGAAATGATTTCTTTCAAAAAGTTATATTCAACTAACGAATCTAAGAGGAGATATTTCCTTTGAAAATATAAAAATTTACATAAGGAATTAGCAAATGCAAAAAGGGAGGGAACCTAGAGAAGCCTTTGATGTTGAATCCTCTCCAATCTTCAAGCCTAGCCTTCCTTGATCCTTCCTTGCAATGTTGAAAAAATTTCTTCAAAAAAACAAACTTAACTATTCTCCAAATGAAAAATATGACTACTAAAAACAAACTATTTGAGAAAACTTTCTTCAAAGAATAACCAACTCCCTCTTTTGAAAACTTGCATAAAATATATAGGAAAAACCCCTTAATTCCACTATCTAGAGAAATTAATTAAGAATGGGATTCTTTTTCCAATATTGGACCCATGCAAAATTGATTAATATCCTAGTGGGGGAGTTACATGCAAGGGAATTAAAGAATGAAGATTCCTCTAGAAGCTTCTAATTCCTCCTACAACATGTGCCATAATTGGGAAAAAAAATAAAAATACAAATAATTAATGCCTTTTGAATTATATTCTCCAAGTGTGTATGTGGGTCCATTATTTATCCTTTTATAATATTTATTCAACCATTTTCAATAGCTCAACCAAAAAAGATATAATAGAAATTGTATCAAATCAAAAGTGATAAAGGAGGGTTGTGACACATACTTTGAAGAAGACAAAAATGACAAAGGCTTCTCTTAACTTGTAATTAAGCCAATATCTCTGGTAACTCTCTTGATATTATTGTTATAGACTTATCCTCCAGTTTATAGAAAGATCCAACGGTTCAAATGAAAGTTATGATAATTCTTCCAAAACTTGTGTCATATGAACTAGCCAAGAAAATGGCTGAGGATGTATACTGTGAAGATGCAGGATAGGATATAGATGATATGGAGGAGGAAACACAAGAAATGGTAGTTGAACGTGTCAAAAAATATCCCCATGTGTTAAAGACCCTTGATATTGATGAATGTGCTAGAAGTGTGGAACAACGGACATCTAATAAAAGTGGGAAACTCTTGCTTACATAAAGATTGAATCAGCAATATGAATGTAAACAACCAAAAATATTTTTTTACAATTCATGGGTTAAACTCTATTTTAGTTTCTCTTTATATCTCCATGCTATGGAAATGCCCTTAAGTTTTTTTTAAAAATAGTTTTTGTTTCTATGCCTACAATTTGTTATGCGTTTTTTAAATCTGATTTTTTTTCGATTTTTATTGATGCATATGAACTAGCCAAGAAAATGGTTGAGGATGTATATTGTGTGTTGGCATTATGTGAACTGGCATGAGCCTTATGTGAACCAGCATGAAGACTTAATGATATTGTATGTTGTCATTGATGTCAATATGAGACATAGTGTGAACCGGCACATGTGATAAGTGAAGAAAGAGGAACCGACATATGTGTGAACCGGTTTATATGCCAAAGTGAAGCGGCATATTTTCTCAAAGTGAACTAGCATGGAGTTATGGGAACTGGCACATGGAAGCACTGTATGACTACCGGTTGGTAGGCCTCTTCCACTTCGGGGTTTCCGGTTGGAGTACCTCAAGTCTGTGTGACTCAATCGGTGATCTTTGTGTGATGAGTTAGCAGTATGATGGAGGATAGATCGTGTTGCCACGTAAGCTCTATGTGCATGAAGGATCTTGCATGAAAATGACTATTCCTATCTACCTCGGGAATGTGCGAAGTTTGTCAAATGGTGATAATGCATGATGGGTTATCAGCTGCCATGAAAACGGTGGATAATGGACGATTGAGAATGTCTTGAGATTGATTCAAGACTAGTGCATTTAATGCAGTATGATTCAACGGTCAGGATCGAACCGTTTGAATTGCTCAAACCTAATAGGTTTAAGGTTTACGGTTTTTGCTACCGACCTGTATGTTTCCTATAAGGTTGATGTTGGGTTTCTATTTGAGGTTGTTGGCAAGAGTTGTGAGTGTGTATCCAAGGAAAGTGATACGTGATTCTTGCCAGACCAAAGGGGAGAAGAGATACCTGCAAAGTGAATGTGCAGAAGGAAAAGAGGAGCCCAAATGGATCTGCATTAGCATTAAGTGCTATTAATAGATCATTGTAATACCTGTTGATCTCTAACCACTTCAACAGTTGTAAAATCCCCTAACAGGGTAGCCTTAACTGGCTTGATTCAAAATCCCTTAAATCGGGTGGTCTTAACAGACTTGTTTCAAATCCCTTAACCGGGTAACTCGAGGCTAATGAGTTCTGAGAAGCTAGAGAAGCTTAGGAGATCCTTTCAGCTATTGAGTTCTTAAAATCCTCTAAGAAGGTGACCCTACCGGGTTTAACCCTTAACCGGGTGATCCTTAACAGGATCGGTTCCTACCAGAACCTATTGTAATGTTCTTAACCGGACAAGGCTCCTAACAGAGCGGACTTCTAAAGAGTTCAAAAAGCAGCTTGTGGCTATTCATCCCCACTGTGGTTTTTCCTAGTTGGGTTTCCACGTGAAAAATATGTGTGTCATGTGTAATGCTTTTGTCTTGTGATGCCCTGTTTTATCTGTTATGCACATGGAGGTTCTATGTTTTATGCCTGTCTATAAAACATTTTGAACTCACTGTTGTGAAGATTTGATGGTTAAGTTTACTAGTTTATGGATGAGAATATAATGATAATGTGGTATTGAGCTAAGAGAAAAGCTTATTGAGTGACCGGTTCATGACTGATTGAGCTATACTAGATGTTACCGGTTGCACTCTATTTTACCGGTATCTCTGTTTATCAGTCATTTAGAGTATTTGCTATCAAACCGATTTTGGACTGCATTTATGTTTGTACTGATTCACCCCCCCTCTCAGTACCGGTTCGGTACTAGGGGTTCATCATTGAGTTATCAATTGGTATCAGAGCACTCCAGGTCCTCTGTGTTATAAGCTTAATCGCTTGAGGAAAAGATCCTAGCCAAATGATGAAGAGGGAGGGTCCAAAGTTCAATAGGGAAAACTTTGGTATATGGAAGGACAGGATGAAGATATTCATCAAAAGCATGGGTTTTCAACACTGGAGTTATGTTGAAAATGTATATGTTGTTCCTACCGGTACTCTCACCGATGACCAAAAGAGAGAGATAGAAGAAAATGGGCAAGTCATGGAAGGCCTCATCAGTAGTCTTTCTGACATTGAGTTTATTGATGTTCAGGACAAGGCAAATCCCAAAGAGGTATGGGATGCTCTTGAAAATATCTATGGTGGTGATGAGCATGTAAAACAAGCTAAGGAAGAGAGCCTGAGAGGAAAGTTTGAAGACATGCAGATGGTTGAAGGAGAGACCATTCAACAGTATGGAATAAGAATCAAAACAGTTGTTGGAGAAATAAAGAGTGCAGGTGGAAAAATAGAAGATTCCACTGTGGTAAGTAAAGTTCTGAGATCCCTGTTGCCAGTCTATGTAATAAGGGTTGCTGCTATTCAGGAGCAGAGATCAATAGACAAGTCTAAGGCGTCCTTGGACTCCATCATAGCCAAGTTGACAGCCTATGAGCTGAATAGTTTTGATGGTAGTGTTCAAAAGTCAGAATCAACTTTTAAAGCTTCTGCTATACCATCTAGAAAAGGAAAAGAGGCTAGCACTAGTGGGGAACCCAATCAGAATAGAGAAATGAAGGATGAAGAGTTTCTGATGGAATTTGAAGCTCTTCTTGCCAGGAGATTTTCAAAAGGGACTGGTAAATACAAGGTAAGCTTCCTTTGAAATGTTTCTCATGTAACCGGATAGGACATATTGCTATGAACTGTCCTAATTGTGACAACAAGGACAAATCGGAAAGGTTCAAGAAATTCAAAGGAGGAAACCGGAGAAATTTTTTTGTGGCAGTTGATGAAGATGTCACAGATGAGGAATCAGAAGATGAAGAGAATGAAGACATTGTGTTCGTTGCTGTAAAGGAAGATGTGGCAGACAAGAAGGCTTTTGTCTCCCAGTTTGATGATTCCAATGAGTGGATCATTGACAGTGGTTGTTCTCACCATATGACTGGTGACCGGAGCAAGTTTCTATCCTTAGAAGAGTATGATGGTGGTGTGGTTTGCTTTGGCAATGATGCACCATGCATGGTCAAAGGCAGAGGGTCCATCTCCTTGAATGGAAAGAGTAGTGCTGATAATGTTATTGGGTTGATGGTCTCAGACACAACCTTCTAAGTGTTGCCCAGTTAAATAACAGTGGCCTCACTCTGCAATTCAATAATGGAGTTTGCAGAATCAAAGGTGAAGATGGTAAATTGGTAGCCACTGACATATAGACTAAAGGTAACTTATTTCATCTAAAGGCAAATATAAGTATATGTCTTATGGCTAAGATTGATGATAGCTGGATATGGCATAGGAGATTCTGCCATGTGAACTTTGATAACATTGAAAAGGCTAGTAAGATCAAGGCAATTAGAGGGTTGCTAGTGCTGAGCAAACCGGATAATACCTTGTGTAGAGAATGTCAATTGGGAAAAATATCTTCCTCAACCTTTAAAGGTAAATCTTTCACTACTGACAACTTGCTTGATCTTGTGCATACTGATTTATGTGGTCCTATGAAAACTAGAAGTGTGTAGGGTGATAGGTACTTCATGATTCTCACTGATGACTGCTCAAGAATGATGTGGGTCACATTCTTGAAAGACAAGTCTGAAGCTTTTGGGAAATTCAAAGCTTTCAGAGCATTAGTGGAGAAGGAAAGCGGTAAAAGGATCAAGTGTCTCAGAACTGATCAAGGAGGGGAATTCACTTCCAGTGAATTCAACAAGTACTATGAAGAATTTGGCATCAAGAGATAGTTGTCTACCCCCCAGACTCCACAGTAGAATGGCCTAGCAGAGAGGAATAATCGGACTATGGTTGAAGTAGCTAGAACTATGTTGATCCAAGGAAAGGTTGCTTACACCTTTTGGAGAGAAGCAGTGAGCACTGCAGTTTACATTATGAACCGGGTACTCATCAAAAAGGGTAAGGACAAAACTCCTTATGAGTATTGGACCGGTAAGACACCTATGGTTAACTACTTTAAGGTATTTGGTAGCAAATGTTACATCAAGAGGAGTGAAAATCAGGGCAAATTTGAAGCTAAATGTGATGAAGGAATATTTCTAGGATATTCCACCAAGAGTAAAGCTTTCAAGTGCTACAACAATAGGACTCAGAGAATTAAGGAAAGCATCAATGTAAGAGTTGATGATTCCTCTGAGAAGACTGAGGAAACCGACAGTGAGCAAGTTGTAAATGAACCAGTTGCAACCTTCTAGGAACCAGTTGTCAGTCAACCTAGTACTAGTAACAGTGTTCCTGAACCAGTGAATGTTGATACTGATGAAGATGAGGATGAAGAAGAAAAGCAAGAAGAACCAGTTAAGACCATTCCTCGGTATGTCAAGTTGAATCAGGATCCCAAGCAGATCATAGGTGATAAGGATGTAGGAATCCTTACCAGAAGAAAGATCAGAGAAAACTCATGTATGATCTCTGAATTTGAGCCTAAGTCATTCAAAGAGGTTCATAAAGATGAAGATTGGATCAAGGCAATGGAAGAAGAACTTGACCAGATAGAGAAAAATGGTACATGGTCCTTGGTACCCAGACTAGAGCATAAAAATGTCATTGGCACCAAATGGGTGTTCAGAAATAAAGCCAGACTAGTATGCAAAGGATATGCTCAAGAAGAAGGTGAAGACTATGGGGAAACCTTTTCTCCTGTAGCCAGATTGGAAGGAGTTCGTATGCTTCTTGCATATGCATCTTTTAAGAGGTTCAAGGTATATCAAATGGATGTAAAATATGCATTCCTAAATGGTGTACTTGAAGAGGAGGTGTATATTGAGCAACCAGATGGGTTTACCCTACCTGAAGATAGTGACATGGTATGTAGGCTACATAAAGCATTATATGGTCTAAAGCAAGCACCTAGGGCATGGTATGAGCGCCTACATTCCCATCTTGTGAAGATTGGATTTGAGAGAACAAGTGAAGATAGCAATATCTACTTGAAGTCTGAAGGAGATCAGATTCTGATATGTGAAGTTTTTGTTGATGATGTCATCTTTGGTGGAGATGACAAGATGAGTCATGAGTTTGCTGATGAGATGAAGAAAGAGTTTGAGATCTCACTCATAGGGGAGATTAAGTTCTTCATTGGACCGTAGATCCAGCAAATGAAAGATGGAATCTTCATCACTCAGTCCAAATATGTCAAAGAAGTGTTGAAGACTTTTGGCATGGAAGATAGCAAACCGGTTGGTACACCAATGGTGACTGGTTGCAAATTGACAAAGGAGGATGATTCCGCACTGGTTGATGAGAAGGAATACCGATCAATGATTGGTAAGTTGCATTATGTAGTGCATAGTAGACCGGATATTGCACATGCAGTTGGCCTCACTGCAAGGTTCCAAAAGACTCCAAGAGAATCTCACTTGAGTGTAGTCAAGTGGATTCTTAGGTATCTGAAGGGAACAATTGACTATGGATTGTGGTACCCATACAACAATAAATTCAATCTAAAAGTATTCACAGATGTTGATTGGGCTGGTAATGTGGATCACCGGAAGAGCACAACCAGTGGTGCATTCTTTCTCGATGGTAGACTGGTCTCATGGATGAGTAAAAAGCAGAGTTGCATCTCTCAGTCTATAGCAGAAGCAGAGTATGTTGCAGCTTTCATGAACTGCACTCAGACAATTTGGATGAAGCATGTACTGGAAGGCTTCAAGATCCCTGTATCTGAACCGGTAAGTATATTCTATGATAACACAAGTGCTATCAATATATCAAAGAATCCAGTTTTACATTCTAGAACCAAGCATTTTGAGCTTAAGTATCATTTCTTGAGGGAAAAGGTTCAGAATAAAGAGATTGCACTGGAGCATGTGTCCAGTAAGGAGCAGTTAACAGACATATTCACCAAGCCTCTCCCAAAGACCACATTTGTGCATTTGAGAGGTGAATTAGGGGTATTGCCCCTTCAAGAGGTGAACTAAAAATGATTGTTCCACATCAGTCAGGTACTGAAAAGACAAATCTTTTGTTGATTGGTGTGTTTATGGATGCTACTCCTCAGGGGGAGCAGCATGATGAAACGGTGATGATTGTACCTCCACTTTGGCATTGTTGTCAAAGGGGGAGAAGGAGTGAAGTGAAAAGATATCTGCAGTGAAGTAGAGAAGATATCTTTTGTATATTGCCATCAATGCCAAAGGGGGAGATTGTTGGCATTATGTGAACCGGCATGAGCCTTATGTGAACCGGCATGAAGACTAAATGATATTGTATGTTGTCATTGATGTCAATATGAGACATAGTGTGAACCGACACATGTGATAAGTGAAGAAAGAGGAACCGGCATATGTGTGAACCGGTTTATATGCCAAAGTGAAGCGGCATATTTGCTCAAAGTGAACCGGCATGGAGTTATGGGAACCGGCACATGGAAGCATTGTATGACTACCGGTTGGTAGGCAGCTTCCACTTTGGGGTTTCCGGTTGGAGTACCTCAAGTCTGTGTGACTCAATCGGTGATCTTTGTGTGATGAGTTAGCAGTATGATGGAGGATAGATCATGTTGCCACGTAAGTTCTGTGTGCGTGAAGGATCTTGCATGAAGATGACTATTCCTATCTACCTTGTGAATGTGCAAGTCTGTCAAACGGTGATAACGTGTGATGGGTTATCAGCCACCATGAAAACGATGGATAATGGATGATGGAGAATGTCTTGAGATCGATTCAAGACTGGTGCATTTAATGCAGTATGATTCAACGGTCAGGATCGAACTGTTTGAATTGCTCAAACCTAACAGGTTTAGGGTTTAGGGTTTTTGCTACCGACCTGTATGTTTCCTATAAGGATGATGTTGGGTTTCTGTCTGAGGTTGTTGGCAAAAGTTGTGAGTGTGTATCCAAGGAAAGTGATACGTGATTCTTGCCAGACCAAAGGAGAGAAGAGATACCTGCAAAGTGAATGTGCAGAAGGAAAAGAGGAGCCTAAACGGATATGCATTAGCATTAAGTGTTGTTAACTGATCATTGTAATACCTATTGATCTCTAACCACTTCAACAATTGTAAAATCCCCTAACAGGGTAGCCTTAACTGGCTTGATTCAAAATCCCTTAAATTGGGTGGTCTTAACCGACTTGTTTCAAATCCCTTAACCGGGTAACTCAAGGCTAATGAGTTCTGAGAAGCTAGAGAAGCTTAGGAGATCCTTTCAGCTATTGAGTTCTTAAAATCCTCTAAGAAGGTGACCCTACCGGGTTTAACCCTTAATCGGGTATCCCTTAACCGGGTGATCCTTAACAGGATCGGTTCCTACCAGAACCTATTGTAATGTCCTTAATCGCACAAGGCTCCTAACAGAGCAGACTTCGAAAGAGTTCAAAAAGCAACTTGTGGGTATTCATCCCCACCGTGGTTTTTCCCAGTTGGGTTTCCACGTGAAAAATATGTGTGTCATGTGTAATCCTTTTGTCTTGTGATGCCCTATTTTATCTGTTATGCCCTATTTTATCTATTATGCACATGAAGGTTCTATGTTTTATGCCTGTCTATAAAACATATTGAACTCACTGTTGTGAAGATATGATGGTTAAGTTTACTAGTTTATGGATGAGAATATAATGATAATTTGGTATTGAGCTAAGAGAAAAGCTTATTGAGTGACCGGTTCATGACTGATTGAGCTATACTAGATGTTACCGGTTGCACTCTATTTTACCGGTATCTCTGTTTATTAGTCATTTAGAGTATTTGTTGTCAAACCGGTTTTGGACTGCATTTGTGTTTGTACTGATTCACCCCCCCCCCCTTCTCAGTACTGGTTCGGTACTAGTGGTTCATCGTTGAGTTTTCACTGTGAAGATGCAAGACATGATATAGATGATATGGATGAGAAAACACAATAAATGGCAGTTCAACATGTCAAAAAATATCCCCATGTGTTAAAATAAATTCTACAATTCATGGGTTAAACTCTATTTTAGTTGCTCTTTATATCTCTATGCTATGGAAATGCCCTTAAGTTCATTTAAAAAAATAGTTTTTGTCTCTATGCCTACAATTTGTTATGTTTTTTTTAAATCTGATTTTTTTTCGATTTTTATTGATGCACATGAACTAGCCAAGAAAATGGTTGAGGATGTATACTATGAAGATGCAAGACATGATATAGATGATATAGATGAGGAAACACAAGAAATGGCAGTTTAACATGTCAAAAAATATCCCCATGTGTTAAAAGCCCTTGATATTAATGAATATGATAGAAGTGTGGAACAACGAACATCCAATAAAAAGCGGGAAACTCTTGCTAACATAAAGATTGAATCGACAATATGAATGTCAACAACAAAAAATAATTTTCTACAATTCATGGGTTAAACTCAATTTTAGTTGGTCTTGATATCTCTATGCTATGGAAATGCCCTTAAGTTTTTTTTAAAAATAGTTTTTTGTCTCTATGCCTACAATTTGTTATGTTTTTTTTTAAATCTAATTTTTTTCTGATTTTTATTGATGCACATGAACGAGCCAAGAAAATGGCTAAGGATGTATACTGTGAAGATGCAAGACAGGATATAGATGATATGGATGAGGAAACACAAGAAATGGTAGTTGAACATGTCAAAAAATATCCCCATTTGTTAAAGGCCCTTGATATTGATGAATATGCTAGAAGTGTGGAACAACGAACATCCAATAAAAAGTGGGAAACTCTTGTTGACATAAAGATTGAATCGGCAATATGAATGTAAACAACAAAAAATAATTTTCTACAATTCATGGGTTAAACTTAATTTTAGTTGCTCTTGATAGCTCTATGCTATGGAAATGCCCTGAAGTTTTTAAAAAAAATAGTTTTTGTCTATGTGACTACAATTTGTTATGTTTTTTTTAAATCTGATTTTTTTCCAATTTTTATTGATGCACATGAACTAGCCAAGAAAATGGCTGAGGATGTATACTGTGAAGACGCAAGACAGGATATAGATGATATGGATGAGGAAACACAAGAAATGGTAGTTGAACATGTCAAAAAATATCCCCATGTGTTAAAGGCCCTTGATATTGATGAATATGCTAGAAGTGTGGAACAACGGACATCCAATAAAAAGCAAGAAACTCTTGCTGACATAAAGATTGAATCAACAATATGAATGTAAACAACAAAAATAATTTTCTACAATTCATGGGTTAAAATTTATTTTAGTTTCTCTTTATATCTCTATGCTATGGAAATGCCCTTAAGTTTTTTTTTAAAATAGTTTTTGTCTCTATGCCTACAATTTGTTATATTTTTTTTAAATTTGATTTTTTCCATTTTTTCAAAAAAAATCTAATACTTTGGTTTGCCTATTTTTTCCCCAAACGTTTTTTGCTACTATGTTATAAAGAGCCATCCTAGGATGAGGAATTTTATCTACTAACTGGAGAAAATGAAGAGACCCTTTCAGTGGGGAAAATTGTACAACCAACTGCCCATAGAGTCCCAAATAATCGTATAAAAGTTGCTTGCATACAAAGGGCTATTTTGAGGGATGGAAGGGTTTACAGTCGCAAAGAATCGTCAAACAGGTAATGGTTACAGTGACCAACCAATTAAGTGTTGATATAAACCTAGCAACATCACATGAATGGATGTTTTCTCCTCTGCAATTTGTAGCTGGCCTTGGACGTAGAAAAACTGCTTCCATACAAAGGGCTATTTTGAGGGCTGGAAGGGTTTACAGTCGCAGAGAATTGTTCACCCCTCTAGAAGCTATGAAGAAAATTGTCTTTATAACTGGTAGCCACATAATGGAGAGGTTAAGGGGGTTGAGGATCCATATATTGCCAAAGCGGATACCATTAAACAAAGTGAACAAGGGAATACAAGGAAAGCAAAGGAACTTGCAAAAAAATCTTGATGACAAGAACGAAATGACCAACCTCTTGTACAGTTGTTGTCGAGTATCTATGTGTAGCAATTGTGCCCTAATAATTACCCTAATTTTAAGTTTTACTCATTATTGATGTATTTTATCTTATTTTGTGGATGTTTTAGGGGTATGTGGCCCGAGGAATTGAGGCTTAATGTCAGAAACAGCCAAGGGGAGGAGCAACATGTTCAATTATGGACTTTTGTTTGGGATTCTCATTACACAAGATCAAATTATAACTCAATCAAGACCTAAATATTTTGATGAAAGAAAGATAGTGAATCATAACTGGGGCAATTGGTATGTCCAACGACTTGTCTTTATAACTAGCAGCCGCAAAATGGAGAGGTTAAGGAGGTTGAGGATCCATATTTTGCCAAAGTCGATACCATTAAACAAAGTGAACAAGAGAATGCAAGGAAAGAAAAGGAACTTGCAAAAAAATCTTGATGACAAGAACAAAAGGACCAACCTCTTGTACAGTACACAACATGAAGCGCAGGAGGTAAGAGGTAGTAACAATAATGGTGACGGTCGTTGTGGATCAATGGTATTGCTGTCTGCTGCTGCAATTTTCTTCAATTTGAATTTGGTGAGTAAAAGTAGAGTGAATTCCCTGGGGTTTACAGTTTCCATCTCCAATGGGTTGCTTCCGATGCATGGCAAATTTGCAAGGAAGAGGTTTCATGTTCGATTCTCAACAGGGACTCATGAGAAAGAGAAAGAGAAGATTGTGAACGAGAAAAGGTCACTTGTCATTGCCACGGGCGAATTCTTTATCAACATCTATTTGCAGAAATTGTGCCCGCTTCCTCCCAATTTTCGCACCCTGATGAGCCCATGTATAATGATGGTGTGTAGTTACTTTAAAAAAAAAAATACAACATGTTCGTCGGAATTCCGATGTGAAATACAAAATCTGCACTATCAGCAAAAGTCAACCCGACGGTAACACAACTAGAAGCATGGCATTAGAATATAATACACTAGAGAAGTCCATCGGCATAACACACACTAGCGGCAAAGCAGAGATGATGTATTGTCGATAGCTGATGATGCTATCGGTAGGACTATTCTCGAAGGACACTGGCAAAAGTAAAAAGCACTGGCAAAGGCTAAGACAATATAGGGTCAAATCTTATGCTGAGGAGACATAACATATCGGGAGGAGCTATGCCAAGGGAAAAGACATCGGGGAAATCATGCCCATCGCCTGAACACATTTTAAGCTATCTCGATGGCTGATGAGACTAGCAGGATAACTCGCACCGATCAGTAAGAAGAGAGGTCATCAGATTATGTTATCCCAATGAGTAAGAAAACATCCAGAGGCTGTGAAAATCATCGGACCAACATATGCCAATCAACAGGTAAAGTCCATGTTCATCGGAATGTCGAGGTGAAATTTCAAGACGTCGATTTTTAGTCAGAATTCTGACGTCAAATATGAAATCTGCACTATCAGTAAAATTGAACCCAATGGTAACACAACTAGAAGCATGTCATCGAGATATAATACACCGAAGAAGTCCATCGACATAACATACACTAGTGGCAAAGTAGAGATCATGCATTGCTGATAGTCGATGATGCTATTGAAAAGACTTTTCCTGATGGACACTGGCAAAAGTAAAAAAGCATCGGCAAAGGTTAAGATGATATAGGGTCAAAGCTTATGTTGAGGAGACATAACATATCAGGAGGAGCTACGCCAAGGGAAAAGACATCGGGGAAATCATGTCCATCGCCTGAACACATTTTAAGCTATCATGATGGCCAATGAGACTAGCGGGAGAAGTCGCACCAATCAGCAGGAAGAGAGATCATCGACTTATGTTATCCTGATGAGTAAGAAGACATCCAGAGGCTGTGAAAATCATTAGACCAACATATGCCGATCAACAGGTAAAATTCGTGTTCGTCAGAATGCCAAGGTGAAATTTCAAGATGTCGGGTTTTAGTCGGAATTCATTTTTACCACATCGGAATTTTGACGAACACAGGGCAATTTTAGAAAAAAAAAAAAAAATCAATCCGACAAAGCAAAATAAATCCCATAGATCGTAGGAAAGGCTCGTCAAAATTTGAGGCCAAATGTATTAGTGGTACGTATGGCATTAAACATTCATTTGACCAAGGGGTCCCATTGAGGACTTCTCAAGTTGTAATAAATGATGGGCTAGGTTAGGAAAATGTAATAAAGAAGCATAAGATTTAAATGAATTTGTACATGTTAGGTTGAGTTTGAATAAGTGATTGAATATTGTGTCATATTTGTAATGACTTCTAGTGGTCTCACTATGTAGGAAAAAGTTGGGAAATTAACATGCTTGCTAGTAGGAAGGTTGTATGAGGAGCTCCAACATTCCAAAATAAAAAAGTATGAAAAGGAATGAGGATTGGAGAAAGAGGATACTTGTTGTATTTCTAGATGTGGCACAAGGAAGGAAATGAATCTTGGAGGATTGATAGGAGCACATTAGTAAATTGTTGGGGGTTGGGTTTTGAGATCAAATACTCTATACACTTTGGGGAGAATAAGAGAGGAAATATTGAATGCCTATAACAGGAGGGAAAATGGTTGGTGATTAGGGATAATGAATAGTCAATTCCAAAGAGGAATTCAAATTGGGGGTGAAACAAGTAAATGAGTGATGATATGTTATGTATCTGGGGATATAATATATTATAATTTATATAGTTTGACAGAGCTGCTAACATGTGACACAAATCACTTAAGTTAGTTATGTAGATAAATTAATGATATTAGACAATGAGTAGGCCTATGTAATTTTAGTGGTTTATCCCTCCATCATGTTATTAGGAGGAGGTCTATATGAAAGAGGTAAGTACCATTGTAAGGATAGCTCAAAAATATGTTATTTATTTAGTATCTTTTGTAGATATATCGTGAAATGATGCCCTACCTTAAGGGTTTATTGTATTTCTACATATATTGACTAATAAGACACTTTGATCCATTAATGTTTTGTATTGAGTGTGGTCTATCGTTTATACTGTATTATTCTCATTATTATATGTATGCATCTTATCAATATATGAAAAACTACTTAGATGCACGTTACTTTTGGTTACACTACTAAGCTGAATATTGCTTTTGATAACAAGAAATAATCCTGAAACATGATTTGTAAGTCATCCTCATTAAATCGATATTTCAAATTTCCACCCAACGATTGAAGTTAAAGAACATAATTACCAATGGCAGAGGAATCTTCCAGAAAATGTATGATAAAATATTGTGACGTTTTCTTATAGACGGTATTGTCAACGTAACGTGCCCTCATGACTTTTTTCCGGGACGTTCTTAGCTAGACTATTGCTTTATGTACAATTCAATGTTGTTGCCCTCATTCCAAAGAATTATCAGTATTTTTAGGGAATTTTTTAAAGGACTAAGTAAATGTTAACTTTGATTCTTTTATTTATTTTGAGAAAATGTATATAATATTTCTTTTACCTATCATTCATGGGTATTTCATGCAATTTGATGACGTCTTAATTTTGTATTCTGATCCATGTCTTATTCATGCACGTAGTTTCATATATAGTTTTTTTTTTTTTTTTTTCGTAGATCTAATTTTGGCATCATTGAAGGTTAATTTTGTGGTCATTGACTTTGATATTTTATTTAAAAAAATTTAAAATTGGTCGATGGTCTCTTTTATTTGAAGATCTTAAATTGATTAAGCATAACATTCACAAATTTTGATGCTATGTGGTAGTATTTAAACAGATTTAATTACATTTATTTCTCCACCAATCATCTCAAGCGTTCTCTCTCATCTTTTAGCATTGAAGGAATAGTTGACTAAAACACGCTTAAATTTGGTGGTTTAAAAAGTAAACAATCTACTTATATTTCTAGGGGCTAACCTTTTCAACCCATTGAACTTGTCTCCTTAAGACAAAATGACAACCTTTTCCAGGTTTTTCTATATTTGGGTAGCTCTTAAATTAACAAAAGTAGTAGAATAGACAAAGATTATTTGTGTGAGCAACAAAGTAGGGTGTTACCTTGCATAGGGTCAAAACCACTCACATTTGTAGGGGTTGAATTTTTCATATTAATTGAACATGTCTCCTGGTGACAAAATGACAACCTTTCCAAGACATTTATATATTTTTGCTAGCTCTTAAATCAACAAATGTAGTAGAATAAACAAAGATTATTCATGTGAGCAATAGAGTAGAGAATTACCTTGTACAAGGTCAAAGCCACAACCATACGACATGATTGCAATAAAAGACCTAATCCAAATAGTTAGGCTCGACTTGTAATAAAGTAGAAGATTCACACAAATCTAAAATATTTTTTTGATAGAAAAGTGATATTTTTTGAGCATGCATTACTATAATCCTAAAATCTTCATTGTTGACATGCATTCTTTAGTTAGAGTTAGGTACCACCCTCCTTGGTATTTACTTTCCTAATTTAATAGTTGTAAATTATAAAATTATTGATCCCAACTGATATAAATTAATCATAGATTAATTTGTGCTTATTTGTATGCACATTATAAGATTAACCTAAATTAATCATAAGAAAAAGACTATTTTCGTGTGCATTCTTTATAACCCATCCAATCTTACACAACCTAGTTTTTTTCTAGGTCTCAAATCTGAAATTTATAATATCTTGACTCACTTTTTCAAATTTGAACCTCTTTATGGCCCTATGCTTCAATGCTTTCACATTGTTGCTTCTTCTTCTATTAGAGATTATGAGATTTTTACTTTCAAGTTTGATATATGATTGATATTTAAAAAAAATTAAAATAAAAGTGTGCTTTCAAGCTTTGTTTCCATATCTTTTATTCATGTCACAAAACTATCTAGATCCTAATCTTTCATTCTGATAATAAAGTCTAACATGATCCAAATGAATAAATATGAAATCTATATTGATGCTCATAATAAGATCACTAAAGAATATAATTGTAATACCCATATAAACAACCAAGACCTTGCAAATGAGTTAGTTTGACTAATAGAGAGAATCCTCAATAACCAGCAGTTTTGTTTCATGGTATAGTTTCTAATAAGTCTTATAAACTAATAACAAAAATTTAAAAACATCAATTAATTTTTTTATCTTAAAGTTAATTCTTAAAAAAAATCTTATTATACATTTATTTTGCTTGTGATTTGTGATTAATCATTATTAATAAACATAATACTATTAAAATAATACAATAATATTTACATTTGTGTAATACAACTGTAAAAAACTATAAATATCTTTGCGAACTCATTAAACGGTTAAAACTTTGTAACGCAATTAAGGCTATCAATTTGTGTTACTACTATATTCATAATTTCCATGTTTCCTGCCATATTTTGTGGATTGTCAAGGAAACCTCTTTAGATTTGTTCGTCATGATTAGCAATGATTGTTTTTCTTCGGATGATTTTTTTCCTACATTTGTTTCATCCTCCAATAATATATTTCATAATGATAAAAAAGGTCACAAATTTCAAATACAATAGCATGGTTTTTTAAGGTGCCACCTTAACTCTCATTGATGAATGGATTTTGAAAACTCTAATAGGGAGTATCCTAGCCCTCCTTTAATGTATCATTGTTGCAAATGAGGATGACGATAGTATCAAAATGAGCCTTAAAGTTTGTTATAAAAGTTTATGGTAAATATAATATATTTTTTTTATTGAAATATTTTATATATTATTTATACTAGCAATGGTACCCTAGTGTGCATTGGGCATGTCGAAGAGGTTAAGAATGTCAATTAGGAAGAAATTTGGTCTGATTTTTTGCATGTAGTTGGTGTACGTGATATCAATTGGTAGGAAGATATATACGGGTAGAGAGAGATGGAGTGATGATGAGAGAGAGAGAGAGAGAGAGAGAGAGAGAGAGAGAGAGAGAGAGAGAGAGAGAGAGAGAGAGAGAGAGAGAGAGAGAGAGAGATGGAAGAAAAAACATGGAGATATAAAGATAGAGAGGCAAATAGATATAGTTATGGATTAAAATAGATAGAGCTTGGTATGCTAGATTGGATTCATACTTGTTACAAAAAGGATTCAAAAGAGGTGTTGCAAATTCAAAACTATATATCAAAATAGAAGATGATTATCAGTTGTTTGTAGTTGTATATGTTGATGATATCATCTTTTGTTGAAGGAGTGAAAGAATGTGCAAGGAATTTGTAGAGGAAATGCCAAAATAATTTGAAATATCCATCAAGTTTATCATATTTATATTCATAGGACATGTGTATGTTGTGAAGAAAGGATGCTAAGGCTTAAGCATATTGTGACAAACACACATCACTTAATTATGAGGAAATATGTAGTTCAAAAATGTTGAAAGTTTTTCAACAAACAAGAATAATTGTTGATTTCAATTCTTTAGAAGAGAGATGAACCTACACAAATAGCCTTAGCCTCATGAAAAAGACTCCTAAAGGTCAATAAATAGCCTTTAAATGTATTAAATATACTCTCTGAATTTCAAGGGACCACCTATACAATAGAATTAATAGTAGCAGGCTCCCACTCTCGAACTTGTATGGGATAATGAAACTTCAAACACAGAAGGCTATTTGTTGTTATTTGTACTAGATAAGAATGTATCCCTATATGCCTAAACTAAAAATTAGAGATAGGAGAATCAAACACATCATTTTCTATTATTTCTACCTTCCATTTCAGCTCAAAATTCATTTGGAGTAGGAGCTAAGAGAATAAATAGTGGAGAGAAAAAGTGAGAAGGGATTTGTTCTTTTGATAAAGTCCTTTTCTTCTATATTGCATTGTTGGATTGTTGGGACTATTGGCTTTATCTCTCTTTTCATGTGACCTATACTATTAGATTGTTGTAAGTAGGTGATGAATTTCTATGGGGATAACATGATGAGAATAGTCTAAAGAAGTTGAATGTTTCTATCTTTAATGAGGAAGGAATTGAATCAAAGAAATTGTATGGAATCCAGCTAGATTATAATCAGACAAAAATAGTTTTCACATTTGTGAGATTTATGAACCTCCATAGTTGTTATAACCTAGCTTCTGAAAAATGGACCAGTTTAATCTAGTCTATAAGAAGGTTTTAGTCATGGTTGTTGTTGTTTTTGAATTAGATTGTGTGAGGGTGTTATCCTAAACATTGATGTCGAAAACTCTCACATAGACTAATCTAGAAACAATAGTGGATGGATCTCATTGTGTCATTTGAATCATCGATGCAAAAAACTCTTAAATAGTTTAATCCAAAAACCAATAGTGATCAAAATTATGGATTGTGACATTTTGATATCATTAGATTGGTTCGAATTAATTTATTTTATTAAAACTACTCTAAATAAGATTGGCACTTCTAGATGTCTTGTTGAAGCCACTAAGAAAAGAGCCTTATCCATTTTAGCAAGAGTCTCTATGGATATAGATCTTTTCAATCCTTTAAAGCATGTTTTTAGGAAATGCCACTTTTTCAAGCACCTAGAAGCAAGACCTTCAACATGAAAATTTTCCATTTACATATTATCTTTGGAGAAACATAAGGCATAGAGCCACGAGATACCTAGAGGATGTCATGATAAAAGATTTCCAATAGACAAAATTTGAATTCATGTATTGAAATCAAGCTCAAGAAAAATTAGAAGACCGAATCAACATCATAAGAGTTAGAGATAGAAGTTCAAATCATGGAATGGTCTCTCTGCTCAAGAAAATACTATAGCAAAAGCAATCAAAGGAATTGGATTAAGGGTACTAAAAGATCATAACTTGGATTTGGAAGTGCTTCTTTCAACTTTGAATGTCTTGACTACTTAGATGCACTGATTGAAGAAACCCTATAGATCAATCTGAAGTTGCCATAAAGACAAATATAATTAAACATGCCTAAGAACATGAAGATAATGATATAAAATTGTACGAGTTTATGAAAATAGCCATTCAAAGTAGTGTTAATGAGAACTTGATTTGACCGAATGAATTATGATTGCTAAAATAATTCAAGTTCAAAAAGAAACAATAACAATTCTATACGCTCATGCCACCCCCTCTCAACTTGATTCTAGATCCACACTGATCACCAATTACAGGAAGGAAACCAACAACTATTGAATTCAAAGGAAACTTAGTGTCAAGGAAACCAACAACTATTGAATTCAAAGGAAACTTAGTGTCACATCCCTCACCATAGGGGTAGATATAACTATAGAGAAGATTTTAAAGAGGGAGTTGATGTCAGTTACGGAAGTAGCAATGTAAGTACCAGTCAGAACAAAATTCCCATCAAATAAACCACCCAGAAGTTGTTGGGAGAGAGAGATAGAAGATAGCATGGCAATTAAGAGTGAAAAAGGTACCTTGCTATTAATAAGGCATGGGCAATGGCTATGTAGGTAGTGCTAGAAGAAATGGACCTGACAAGTTCATTTTGTTTATTATTTATGCAAAACCAGTATATAGAAGCAAGGATAGGTAATGAGGATATGCATACTCAAGATTAGGTTGAAAAGGATAATCATTACCTACAGTTGGGTCAAGGGGTTTGCCAACAAATTTAGTCTATCTCATGTTAATTGTTGATTCTCAACTTCTCTCTTTTCTAGCTAGACTGCACTTTCCCAAAAATTTTATCTTGTTCAATTATGATTTTCCTCAAGTAGTTGTGGCTTCATTTTCTCCTAAATCGACTAGATGCAAGTAGTATGGGTGTACATCAAATCAAACAGATAGAAAAAAAAGTCATTAGAAGAAAAGGGAAAGAACACATGTATGTAAAAATATATGGGAACATTCAGAAGGCACAAAAGTTGGACAAAATCCATAGAGAAAAAACGTGTTCTCATGAAATATCATAATTTCAGAATCTTTCAAGCAAATACAATTGGTAGGTCTAAACCTAGACGCTACCACCTTCGCCATCATCCTCCCTCCTTGTGTTGAAATGAGAGTTTTGGGACAGGTTGTTCACAAAGCAGAAAATGGGATAACATCAGCAAGTGTATCTCATGTGAGCAATCAAAGTAGCGAATACTGTCACCATTCAAAATCATTGCAAGGAAGAAGGAATAATTTCTAATTTATTTATACTTGTACCTGGCTTTTATAGGGATTATCAAAATTGTTGTACAATGTTTTTTTTGCAGGACTTGAGTACATACCAGTGAGGGCATTGTAGAGCACGGTTGTATGGTAATTTATTTTAAATTTTTAATATTTAATTACTTTATAATTGAATTATGCAAGTAACTTCTTCTCATGTAAAATATTTTAATAATGTATAGGTGAGTGGAGACACTGATACTGCACACACACAAGATGGTGCATCTCAGGACCACTTGTAGTAGGATGATTCATCTCAGCCACCTTCACATGGAGTGAAGAAGACTACAGATGAGATGCACGCGAGTTCTTAGATTATATAGTTTAGATCATGTCATGTTATTGTATTATGGACTTTTTATGATGACACTTGTTCTATTATCATGGGACTTGTTATTATGTGATTATATATAAGACTTGTTGTTATGTGATTATATATAGGACTTTTTATTATGTCATTTCGTTGTTATTATGATATCAGGTCGTGTTATGTGATTTGGTGCACTCTAGTGATTATATATGTGATGTTGTTTTGTTATTATGTTATTTGGACTTGTTTTAATGTCATTTCCTTATTATCATTTTTTCAAGACTTGTTATTATGTCATCAAGAATTGTTATGTGATTATATATAGGACTTTTTATTATGTCATTTCATTGCTATTATGATATTACGTCTTGTTATGTGATTTGGCACCCTCTAGTGTATATATATATGTGATGTTGTTTTGTGATTTGGTCCCCTCTAGTGATTATATATGATCTATTTATGACTTTATATTTTAACATTGTGATTGATAATCTTATAGTGCAACAGTTTATAATTCAATAAAATAATTATCCCAATTTACAATAACATCCTATTCTTAAAATAATAATAAAATCAAGAACTTACAATTAATCTATGAAGAGATTACAATAAAATAAATATATCATAAAAAATTAGAATGATTGTAACACAATTACAATGTGCACAAAATAACATTAAGAAAAAGATAACTAATACAATGTTGTTTATGAAACCAAAATTGTATCAAATGTAGACAAATACAATGTTAAAGGGACAAAGAAAAACAATTATCATGATTAAATATAAAAGAGTTCACACAATTAACACAAACTTACATGCATATAAATTTTATTCAACCTAATGTACCATCTGCATCCTCTCTCTTCTGCAATGCGTCTATGATTGCCTCGTGCTCTTCTACTGAAAGTGTCCACAATACCTTATTAGCAGGTCTACCTTTGTATCTTTCTAATTTGATGTTTGTTGCCACCACCAAATGAGAATAGTGTATAATCTTCTTTTCTGATTGCTAGTCTTCATAAGCTGGTAAGCCATTCCTTCTTGTTAAGTATTTGCATAGCCATGTGCTAACTACCACAACAGACCCAACTGGATACTGAAAACCATCATCATCTACTTGATCGCATATCAACTTTTTCTTAGGTTCTACACATCTAGCTAGCCAATACTCAACCTGCTCATCATTATCTTCAAGTGCAACAACAACACACACATGTCCTAGAAAACAAATTTAAGTACACGTAGAAATAAAACTTGTTAGAATTTATAATTCAAATACAATCATAAATTTTATGACAATACATAAAAATATATAATTTAAAAAACAAGAAATTGAATTAAATTACCAAGTTGTATGAGGTTTGAAACACGATCATAATCTTCTGATGCAAATGCATGATCTGGGTCTTCATTTCTTCTAACATCTTGATATTGTGTCTCACTAGGTGTTAAGGATTTGTGTTGCCATTCTTCGACCCATTCCGTATTCTCACATTCTTCCCATTCACCTGCAACACAAAATTAACAAAAACATGCAAGCTCTCTAGTCCATATAGTCCAAGTGTTAGAGTTAGAACTCTTAAATGAATGCCATCTAGTTGACCCATTGATTGTATCACAATCATATCTTGGAAGGATATTCTCCTCTTTAACTAGCCAAAAGAAACGTCTAATTGTAGAGTTCTAACTTGATCCTATGGATAGAGTTGCACTACACCAATTCACAATTGCACTTGCATTTTTAAATTTAGTCTTTTCCTTGAATTTGAGTTGCTCTCTGCAAAGGGATCTCTTAACACATGCACCGACACCATCATGTTCTCCTTTCTCGTGTTCAGCCTCAAAAAAACTCCACATGTGTTCGATATTAGTTTTTTTATGAATCCCATTCAACCAATAAAACATTCTAGCATTCTTGAATTCCCTTGTGCAATTATCAGACCATATTAGATGTTATGTCATCTGAATTTCTCTCTCCCTCAAATTCTAAAAAAAGGTCTTGAAGCAATACTGGACAAACCCAGATGAGTGAAATTTATTATCACTCATATAGAAATGGTACTCTCTCAAAATTTTACGATCCTCTTCTGTACTATCCGGTGCATGCCTATAGACAATATGGACAAAAATTGATACTTGCACTGAATTGTAGTATTGTGATTGGACCTCATCTTGTGGTGCAAGCGTGTAGTTCTCTGCAAAGTCAACAACCGAAAGTATACTACCAATAGGAAATGTATCCTTACATATTCGAAACTAACCATCGATCCATCTAGCATTTCAAGTGTGTTTAACATATTTAGGTACGATGTTACTCTTAAATTCATTCATAAATGCATGAACACTAACTTTTTCAATGATTAGATCGCACCGTCTTCCAAACTTTCCATCCTTCAGTGGATACTCAACATTTTTAAATATTTTAACATCAACTAATTGTTGTCCAAAATCATTTGAAATATTTTCATGCAAACATTCATCCAACAATGCAAGATTGCCACATATATCACATACACCAGAAACACATGCATTGAAAAGAAAATTTTACTCATTTGTTGGGTTGCAAGATAAACTTGATATAAACTCCTTTATAGTTTCAGGTGGTATATTTATACCACATTCTTGGAACATTCCATTACTATGCATGGTAACATGTATATATCGAAAGACATCATAATGGTAGCGAAATTGAACATAAGTTTTGCAACAACTTGTGACTCTTTCCTCGTTAATTCGAACATACCAAGGTTTATACTTTTCAAAAGACCATTGACAAATGCTAATAGTCAACTCCTTATCATCCAATTTTTTTTTGTACAATTCAGTTTGAGTCATGGCCAATAGGTGTTTTGGATGTGGATCATGAATTTTTGATCCAACTCTTAATTTAAGAACATCTCTAACATTAGGTGATACTCTCGTATTATCATGCCAAATTTTTTCGATCAAATTTTTTACTTCACCAGTAAGTTTCATATCAGACCTTGGTAGTCTACCACTAAAAGTCCACAATTTGTTTGTCGGATCACTTTCAAAATTAACTCTTCTTTTTACAACTCTTGACAAATTTTTACGATGAATATTAAGATATCCAGTTATGTTACTCATAATTCTTTTATTAGAAGTTTTTTGGTTTACTAAAGCTGTTGTTAGTGCCCATCATGCCGCATTTTTATCTTTAGAACGACTTTTCTTTCCGATTGTATCAAAGGTGCTAGCAATAGTCGATACAACTTGTTTTAAAGACTCATCCTTCTTCTTGGGTTTGACATAGAAGCCTAACTTCTTCATCACTTTTCACATTTTAGTCATTTTAATTAGTTGCACCATTAATTGACATTGAAACCCAAAGTTCTTATTATAAAAAAAATGTCTAAACAGTCTATTTGCATGTGTCCTAATCTACCTCCATGAAACCAAGCCAGGAAGGTTGTCTAGTACATCACTTTTAATTTCAAAATTTTCATTCGTTTGATTATCATTCAAACATGTTTCATTTTCAATTGGTGTTTCCATGTCTAAATACACATTATTGGTTTTAGTTGCATGTGGATTTTCAATTTTATTTGGAGTTTCAAATTCGGTTTCAATTTCAGTTTCAAGTTGAGATCTAGTTTCATTTGGGATTTCAATTTGGATTTCAATTTCAGTTTCAACTTGAGTTCTAATTTCATTTGGGGTTTGATTTTCAATTGGTGCTTGATTTAATAAGTAACCTGCTTCTACTAAATCACCAATTTCTTCATGAGAAAAAACATAGGGCTGTGAAGACATACATGTATCCAATAATGGATTAGAAGATGCACCTGAATTAAATGGTTCTATTGTGTTTCCTTCGTCAGTATTTATGATCTCATTGATCTTCTCTTTTGTTGACATATTACCTCCTTCTCCCTATTTTGCTACAATCTCCTCAATTGTCAGAACCCTCCTTTGCCTCTTCCTGCATTGATTTGATCCCATGGCTGCACCAAAATTTGAATTCGAATCGATCTCCTTAAGAAATCGACAATAAGACAAAAAAAGAGAATGATTAATCAAAACCTTCTCTTTGCAGATCGTACTTGTCAGGCAATGATTGAAAAATCATTCAATCATTGGGATCTGTGCTTGTGGGCAAGATTCTGGCCCAACTGATCTTTTCAGAAATGGGCGCCCGTTATTTAATGAAACGGGTGCCGGTTTTATAATCGTGTGCCCGTTTCGCTTTCTACGGTACAAAGTGAAACAGGTGCCTGTTTTTTGAATTTTAACAAACGGGCGCCCGTTTGTTAAAATTAGGGGCAGGAAACAACCCTTAGCATTGCTTTTTGCTTTGGGATATGCTTGGTCCCACCAAGCCTATGCTTGGACCTAAAAAAAAATGACTAAGGTAAAATAGCATCAGATTTCTACCTTGGTCTAATTTTTTGAGGGCTTTTCTGATTGAATTTTTTGACAAAACGAAAACACATTAGAATTTTTCAGCGTCCTGATTTCAAAAATGTAAATTTCATAGTGATAAGATTATTTTTACTATTTTTGTATTATTTATTTATCAAGTGGAACCTAAACCTAAAATACCAAGGTTCACTAAACCTTTAATAACTTTTTTGTTTTTAGGATTTTAGAAAAATTAATTATATGACATCGATCTACATACAATTCTTTTGAATATCAAAAAAAAAAAAATTGAAAAATATGAAATTTTCATCAAATTATGGTGGTCATACACCCGATGTTTTGAAAATATACTTTATTGTCAGCTAGAAATTAATAAAAAAAATATATTCAATAAAAAATAAGAAAAAATATTCTCATCAATTTTTGGTATCTTAGGTATCATTTCCCAGAAGGATTTCCAAAAATTCATTTATTTGCATAAAAAAAAGGTGGTTGTACACGTGTGGTATGGTCTTGAAACAGGCATTTTGAAAAACTGGTTTTTAAACATGCCTACTAAAAAGTGATTTCTACCATGTGGGTATTAAAATAAATTACATATTTGAAAAGTAGACTCCGAGCACTACATTTTCTATTATTGAAGTTTTTTAAGATTAAATTTCTAAGTGCATCAAATTTTGACATCAATCAACAAAAAATTTGAAAAACAAATAAAACACTTCCACTTTTTGCCCAAAAGTGGGACTCAACTTCTTGCAACCACCCATTTTATTATTTTATATATTCTAATATATAAAAAAAAGATCAATTCATTTTAAACATAAATAAGAACTAGTAATACAAGATCTATGCTAAGTAAACTAAACATGAGAGATAGGTATTGTAAAAATAATTGAAATTGAATTACGCTACTAAACCAAGGGTTGTAGAGAAGCTAAGTTCCTGTCAAAGATTGGATGGACATGGCAACAAAGTGATGACTAGTCAAATGTAATAACTGAAAGTAATTTAAGCTCTGAGTGTAAAAATAGTGTGAACTGACAAACCTAATTTTAAGTTGTACCCATAATGAAATTTTATTGTTCTTTACATCAAAGTGTCGAAATTTTTAAATTTTTTTGTATTTGTTTAGCGTTGTTGAAATTGTTAAAAAAAATGCATTGATTATATTTCAGTTGCTCATCGCTATATATCAATCATATCTAATCCGATTCATAGAAGTTGGACAAGTCATAAATAAGTATTCTCCGACAATGTTAATAGATTCCTATAAAATTGGTTCCTTTCTTTATATAAATTTGGAGCCAAGAGCCTTCTCCATCCTTGGTTCTATGTGTAGAAACACAATTTCTATATTTGCACCTTTGTAGGCTGTAGACTAGAATGAAATGTCTTTTGATTTGAATTTAGATTTTCTAAAATATCAAATAAAATAGAAATTAATGAAAGATGAAATAAATTCAAATTTGGAGAAAACATGAGAGCTAGATCTATGCTAAGTTAAAATATGAACACTAATATTAGATCTATGCTAAGTTAACTAAACGTGTTTGGCTAAGAATATGAGATTGAAAGAGGAATATGGAACGATATAAGAAGACTCCTAAAGTTGATCTCTAACAAATGTTAGTGCACATTAATGTATGATAAAATGTGAAATGATCTGCTTTTTCTTATAGACAAAGATAAAAAAACAGGCGGTATTGTTTGTCTAACATTGTCAATACCATTCCTTTACGCACAATTCAATGTTCTTTCTCTCGTTCCAAATAATTATCAAAATATTTTAGGGAATTCTTTTAAGGACCAAGTAAATGTTGACTTGATTTTTTTATTTATTATGAGCAAATGTGTATAACATTTCTTTTACTTATCATTCATAGGTGTTTCATGCAATTTGATACCGACCTTAATTTTGTATTCTGGTCCATGTCTTACTCATACACGTAGTTTTATATATAGTTGTTTGTTTCTAAATATCTAATTTTGTAATTTTGTGGTCATTGATTTTCATATTTTATTTTCAAAATTTTAAAATTGATTGATGGTTTCTTTTATTTGCAAATCTTAAATTGATAAGCACAATTTTCACAAAATTTAATGCTATGTGGTAGTATTTAAAGAAATTTAATTATATTCATTTTATTAGGCATCTTCTCAAGCATTCTCTCTCATCCTCTAGCATTGAAGGAATAGTTAATTGCATCACACTTGGATTTGGTGCTTTAAATAGAGTAAAGAATCTACTTACATCTCTAAGGGGTGACCTTTTCAACCTAGTTGAACTTGTCTCCTTTTGACAAAATGATAGCCTATACAAGGTATTTCTATATATCAGTATCTCCTAAATTAGAAAAAATAGTAGAATAGACAAAGATTATTTGTGTGAGCATTGAAGTAGAGTTTTACCTTGTATAGGGTCAAATCCAAAACCATAAGACAAAATTTATGAGATTTCTAAGTTTCAAATCCGAAATTTATGATATTTCCATCAATTTTTTAGCTTTGAACCTCTCTATTGCCCTTTGCTTCAAAGCTTTCACATTCTTGTTTCTTTTTCTATTAAGGATTGTGAGATTTGTTGTGATATCTTTTTCTTGTACTCTATCCACCCTTGGCTATTACATTAGCATTTTACTTTCAACTTTTATATATGATTGATATTTTGGAATTTTTTTTTAAAATATAAAAGTGTGCTTTTTAGCTTTGTTTTCATATCTTTTATTCATGTTACAAAACTATCAAGATCCCAATCTTTCATTGTGATAATAAACTCTAACACAGTCCAAACGAATAAAAATGAAATATATTTTGATGCTCATAATAAGAACACTGAAGACTATAATTATGATACTCATATAAACAACCAAGACCTTAAAAATGAATCATCCAGTTTGACTAGTAGAGAGAATCCACAATTGTGTTTCATAATATGAATTCTAACAAATCTTATGGACTATTAAGAAATTTTTAAAAAAATCAGTTTATTTCCTATCTCAAAATTAGTTCTTAAAAAACATCTAATTATACATTTATCTGTTGTGATTTGTGATTAATTGTAATAAATCAACATAACATAATTAAAATAAAATAATATAATAATCTTCACATTTGTACTATACAATTTATGGAACTATAAATATATGTGTGAACTCATTAAATAGTTAAAACTTTGTAGCACAATCAGAAGGCTATCAATTTGTATTACTACTTTGTAACACAATTTAAAAATTGTTACATTTATTTGTCACAATTAACAATGCTTTTTTTTCCTCGAATGGTTTGTTTCCTACGTTTGTTTTATCCTCCAATAATATATCTCACAACAATAACAAATTCCATTGTGCCTATCTATGCCCTTAGTCTATTTAAGATCCCCAGGAAGTTTGCTGAGGCTATTGAAAGAATACCAAAAAAATTCTTATGGTCGGGAGTGAAAGATAAAAATAGAATCCCCCTTATTGCTTGGAATAATATTTGCACTCCTAAGGCTTTTGGGGACCTGGGAATAAGGAACATTATGACTATGAACAATGCCCTGTTAGCTAAGCAAATTTGGAGAATGAAAGGGGAGGAAAGGGAATGGAATTCCATTTGAAAAAAAAATTACCGTCATATGCAACCGTCTGATGAAGAATTTATGGATAATTCCTTCCTTGTGGATGGCTCTACTATTTGGAATGTTGTTCAAATGGCTAATGTTTGGGTTGCTACTGGAAGAAAGTGGAAACTGGGTAATGCGAGGATTATCATATTCTGGGAGGACAAATGACTAATGGATAAATCGCTGGAGGAAATCCCCATTCTTGATGAATGGAAAGACTGGTTTAAAAGCTGGTATGGAGACCTTGTTAGGGACTACTAGAGAAAGGGTAAGTGGATTGAGTTTAGCTAGGTTTGTCCGGGCCTAAGATTTTTGGAGACCTTGCTCTCTTCCAAAATCTTCATAGAGCATTTTGAGGATTGTATGATTTGGAAGGAAACTTCTGATGGGCGATATTTTGTTTCTTCAGCTGTCTCTATACATTACAAAGTTCCGAATGATATTCTTCTATGGGCGAAAGTGTGGATGAAGAATTTGACTCGCAAAATTAATATCTTCTTTTCGATCTTTATCCAAAATAAGGTGCTAACCCTTGATAATCTCCATAAGCGTGGATTTATTTTCCTAACAGGTGCTCTCTTTGTTGCAGGGAAGAGGAGTCTGCCTGCCATATCCTCTACCAGTGCATTTTCAATCAGGATATTTGGAATATAAATCTTAATAAGTGGAAGTTGAGCCGGGTTTTCCCGAACTCACTGGAAGAGTTCTGACAGCAATGGTTTTTCCCTAGCTCTAATTCTAAGAATGTTGAGCTTTGGAAACTTATTCTCCCCATTGTCACCTAGAACATCTGGAAGGAGCGTAACAACAAGAATTTTAGGGAAAAAGTGTGAACCCTGAAGTGGTGGTGGATAAAATTTATAGAGGGATCGATGATTGCTTATATGGCATTGATACTGGATTATCTGCTAAGGAAGATTTTAATGAAAGATAGAACCTTTCTAATAGCAGAAATAGCAAGGATAAAGGTAGAGATGGTCATTTCTGGAGCAATCCTCCCTAGGGATGGATCAAGGCCAATTTTGATGGGGCATCTAAGGGAAATCCTGGCAATGCTAGATATGGGGGTATTGTTAGAAATTTTGCTGGAGGTTGTCTTGTGGTTGTTGTTGGTCCTTTGGGTAACCAAACGAGCCATTATGTTGAAGCTTCGGCTGCCCTTAATACTCTGATTATTACTAAAAATATCAATCATGACAAATTATGGTTGGAGGGAGATTCTCTTAATATTATTAAATGCCTAAAGGGTGAAGTTGAGCCTTCGTGGTCTATCGAAAATATCATTTTTAAGGCCAGAGAAATTATTACTAGTTTTAAATCTGTTGTTATTGAGCATGCTTTTAGGGAAAAAAATACTATTCCTTAGGTAGACTATTCCTTTATGCACAATTCAATGTTCTTTCCCTCGCTCCAAATAATTATCAAAATATTTTAGGAAATTCTTTTAAGGACCAAGTAAATGTTGACTTGATTTTTTTATTTATTATGAGCAACTGTGTATAATATTTCTTTTACTTATCATTCATAAGTGTTTCATGCAATTTGATACCGGCCTTGTCCATGTCTTACTCATGCACGTAATTTTATATATAGTTGTTTGTTTCTAAATATCTAATTTTGTAATTTTGTGGTCATTGATTTTCATATTTTATTTTCAAAATTTTAAAATTGATTGATGGTTTCTTTTATTTGCAAATCTTAAATTGATAAGAACAACTTTCACAAAATTTAATGCTATGTGGTAGTATTTAAAAAAAATTAATTATATTCATTTTATTAGGCATCTTCTCAAGCATTCTCTCTCATCCTCTAGCATTGAAGGAATAGTTAATTACATCACACCTGGATTTGGTGCTTTAAATAGAGTAAAGAATCTACTTACATCTCTAAGGGATCACCTTTTCAACATAGTTGAACTTGTCTCCTTTTGACAAAATGATAGCCTATCCAAGGTATTTCTATATATCGGTATCTCCTAAATTAGAAAAATTAGTAGAATAGACAAAGATTAATTATGTGAGCAATGAAGTAGAGTTTTAACTTGCATAGGGTCAAATCCAAAACCATAAGACAAAAATTATGAGATTTCTAAGTTTCAAATCTGAAATTTATGATATTTCCATCAATTTTTTAGCTTTGAACCTCTCTATTGCCCTTTGCTTCAATGCTTTCACATTCTTGTTTCTTTTTCTATTAAGGATGGTGAGATTTGTTGTGATATCTTTTTCTCATACTCTATCCACCCTTGGCTATTACATTAGCATTTTACTTTCAACTTTTATATATGATTGATATTTTGGAATTTTTTTTTAAAATATAAAAGTGTTCTTTTTAGCTTTGTTTTCATATCTTTTATTCATGTTACAAAACCATCAAGATCCCAATCTTTCATTGTGATAATAAACTCTAACATGGTCCAAATGAATAAAAATGAAATATATTTTGATGCTCATAATAAGAACACTGAAGACTATAATTATGATACTCATATAAACAACCAAGACCTTAAAAATGAATCATTCGGTTTGACTAATAGAGAGAATCCACAATTGTGTTTCATAATATGAATTCTACCAAATCTTATGGACTATTAAGAAATTTAAAAAAAAATCAATTTATTTCCTATCTCAAAATTAGTTCTTAAAAAACATCTAATTATACATTTATCTGTTGTGATTTGTGATTAATCGTAATAAATCAACTTAACATAATTAAAATAATATAATATAATAATCTTCACATTTGTACTATACAATTTATGGAACTATAAATATCTATGCAAACTCATTAAATAGTTAAAACTTTGTAGCACAATTAGAAGGCTATCAATACTTTGTAACACAATTTAAAAATTGTTACATTTATTTGTCACAATTAACAATGCTTTTTTTTCCTCAAATGATTTATTTCCTACGTTTGTTTTATCCTCCAATAATATATCTCACAACAATAACAAAGTCCATTGTGCCTATCTATGCCCTTAGTCTATTTAAGATCCCCAGGAAGTTTGTTGAGGCTATTGAAAGAATACCAAAAAAAATCTTATGGTCGGGAGTGAAAGATAAAAATAGAATCCCCCTTATTGCTTGGAATAATATTTGCACTCCTAAGGCTTTTGGGGGCCTGGGAATAAGGAACATTATGACTATGAACAATGCCCTATTAGCTAAACAAATTTGGAGAATGAAAGGGGAGGAAAGGGAATGGAATTCCATTTGAAAAAAGAAATACCGTCATATGCAACCGTCTGATGAAGAATTTATGGATAATTCCTTCCTTGTGGATGGCTCTGCTATTTGGAATGTTGTTCAAATGGCTAATGTCTGGGCTACTATTGGAAGAAAGTTGAAACTGGGTAATGGGAGGATTATCATATTCTGGGAGGACAAATGACTAATGGATAAATCGCTGGAGGAAATCCCCATTCTTGATGAATGGAAAGACTAGTTTAAAAGCAGGTATGGAGACCTTGTTAGGGACTACTTGAGAAGGGTAAGTGGATTGATTTTAGCTAGGTTTGTCCGGACCTAAGATTTTTGGAGACCTTGCTCTCTTCCAAAATCTTCATGGAGCATTCTGAGGATTGTATGATTTGGAAGGAAACTTCTGATGGGCGATATTTTGTTTCTTCAGCCGTCTCTATACATTACAAAGTTTCGAATGAGATTCTTCTGTGGGCGAAAGTGTGGATGAAGAATTTGATTCCCAAAATTAGTATCTTCTTTTGGATCTTTATCCAAAATAAGGTGCTAACCCTTGATAATCTCCATAAGCGTGGATTTGTTTGCCTAACAGGTGCTCTCTTTGTTGCAGGGAAGAGGAGTCTACCTATCATATCCTCTACCAGTGCATTTTCAGTCAGGATATTTGGAATATAATTCTTAATAAGTGGAAGTTGAGCTGGGTTTTCCCAACTCACTAGAAGAGTTCTGACAACAATGGTTTTTCCCTAGCTCTAATTCTAAGAATGTTGAGCTTTGGAAACTTATTCTCCCCATTGTCACCTGGAACATCTGGAAGGAGCGTAACAACATGAATTTTAGGGAAAAAGTGCGAACCCTGAAGTGGTGGTGGATAAAATTTATAGAGGGATCGATGATTGCTTATATGGCATTGATACTAGATTATGTGCTAAGGAAGATTTTAATGAAAGATAGAACCTTTCCAATAGCAGAAATAGCAAGGATAAAGGTAGAGATGGTCTTTTCTGGAGCTTTCCTCCCTAGGGATGGATCAAGGCCAATTTTTATGGGGCATTTAAGTGAAATCTTGGCAATGCTAGATATGGGGGTATTGTCAGGAATTTTGCTGTAGGTTGTCTTGTGGTTGTTGCTGGTCCTTTGGGTAACCAAATGAGCCATTATGTTGAAGCTTCAGCTGCCCTTAATACTTTGATTATTACTAAAAATATCAATCATGACAAATTATGGTTGGAGGGATCAGTAGTACTTATTTATATTCAATGAATCAAGTCTTTAAGTAGATTGGAACATATTTAAAAAACAAATAAATATAGTTGTAACAGTTTAGTAGATCTATCATTTCCTATAAAAATAATTATTTCAATAATATGTTGAGTCATGGAGACAATGGATATGTCCTTCACCAGTCAAAGAATCTATTGCAAGCACATAGAGGGACAAAGCAATTGGGAAACACCATTATATGGATCTTAAGAGCCCTAAACCATTAAGAAAGTATCTAAGAAAATAGTTTGAGAACTAGATAAAATGAAATATATAAACCCTAGAGCTTTAAGCATAGGAAAAATAAAAAACCATTCAATGCAATTATCATCTTTCTTAAAATCCAACAAGTGAGGAACTTGATTCATTATCAATGAGTACTAGCCCATTTTCTGGCTTCCTAATTGACAATAGAATTATTAAGAATGCATCTCTTGATGCTTGATCAGACCCATCTTCTTAGACACGTAATGAAAGGGAAAAGACAATGAATGCCTTGACCATGTTCTTGTAAGAAACACTAAGGTTTAAAGTACAAAGTTGCCTCCTACTTTTACAAAGAAAATGACCAACCTTAATCCAATTTTTAAACTTGAATCAAAAGAAAGTGAGATATATGTTTTGAATATTCAAATTATGTATAACTAATGAAATTTACGTTTTTTACTACATATTTTATGTTTATATTTTTTATATAAAAAAATAGTTGAATGTATTTTGTAAAATTGACATTGTTGTGCTCGCTGGTTTGAACAAGTGAAGTGCTGGGATGGGGTCCCTCGTTTGTGGCCTCACTAGTTCATAGCTCTAGGTTAGAAGCATTTCATGTGGAGTCAGAGGGCGTGCCATGCCAACCTTGGTTGTCATGTTAAAAATTTTACTAGACATTTTTAAAAAATTAAAAAAAGATAACCTACTTTTAAATAAAAAATATATAATAGTTAATTAAAATATTAAAAAAATAAATTACCTTTATAAATATATAAAAGGTTACTTTTAGATTTTTATAAATGTTATTTATGTGAGAACATCAAGTTTTTTTTGAACAATTTTAGTTTTTTTGTAAATTGACCCCAAATAGATGCTACATATCTATTTATTGAACACTTCTAGTTAGAATTTTTTTACCTAGATATAGTTTAGCTAGAACATATGTTTACCTGAAATTGACTTTCAATTGGAAATGCTTTAAATTAATTTGTTATCCTAAGTTGGCCTAGAAATTGGGACATAACTTTGAACTTTCACCCTTGATTAATGCGATAGGCACGAAGTTGCCATGGTTGATAACTTTTCCTTGTGACTTATTGTGAGAAGCCTCTTAGTAGACCTAGAGAACACTGAGGTCAATGAAAAATTATGTAGCCTTAAATAATTCACTCATAATGCCATCCAAGTGAGACACACTTCCATTATCCATTTGCATAGGTATGGATAGAGGTCATCTAAAGTAAGAGGTTAATCATAAGCTATTTGAGTATAGTGGATCAAGTTGGAAGGAACAACATCCTAGAATTATAGTAGAGCTTGAGCATGCTCAATAGTGTCTTCATGCACTCTAAAAACTACCCTATAATGATTCAAAAAGGTACCATATATCTTGCTTGAATCATAGTAAGCCTTTCATGAATACATTGAATGGCCTTGTTTTGATTTATATCTTTTTTTTATGCATAGACATTTTTTTTTTTTGATTTATTACCAACTTTGAGTCAATAATGGCAGCTCTAATTTGATCACCTTTGGATCTATAACATATAATAACCTTCACATGGGATTCAACAAAGAATTCAAAATATGAAGTTATGCGTTAGAAGGTTTCTTTCCAATGGAGTGAAAATCCTCATGAACTCCTTGGTGAAAACATTAATAACTCTCCAGTGCATCTACCCTACTTGCTTTTCTAACTACCATATTAATTGATAGTGTAAGAAAACTTAACATTCTACCACTCAATCCAACTAGAAGCCACTATAGCATGTGGCATAAGGTTTCATATATGAGTGATGAGATGGATAGCTCCCTTATGATAAAGTAGTGATCAATTCATTAAGTATTACATGCTTAGTATTTTCAAAGGGTCATTATCCCATGCAACTTAAAGATAATGAGATTTTGGTTAAAAAAGATAGCCTCTAAAGGACTTTTGCCAATATCCCATTATGAATAAGAATTGGGACATGTGTTTGTCATAAATGGTGATATGATTAATTTGTTTGATAACCTTATCCAATGTAGACTAGAGGATAGGTATGTAAACCAAGGGTTGAAAATATAAAATAAATACTAAAAAATGAGTCTCACAAGCCATAATATTTTTAAAAATAGAATCAAACCTCAAACTCTCCAACACATTTGCATATTACCTTCTTTTCCCGTGGGAGTCTCTGCCAGATTAAATTTGTTGTAAATGAACGAAATGAAAATAATGAAAGTTCTTAGCAAACCATCTCCATAATGCCATTCTTTTCATACCATCATTAAGCACATAAATATTTATAATGTCAAAATATTAGTGATAAATATCAAATATAATCCAATGACACAATATTTGGGCTATTCACTAGAGAAAATGATAGAAGGATATAAATACAATGAAATTAATATGCATGTTCCCTCATGACCTTCCTCATGTTATATGGTGAACTAAGTGGTATGAAACCAAATTATCTACAAAGCTATTTGTATAAAAAATACATTGACTTTAACTTCATGTAGGAAAATAAAAGCTAATGGATCAAATTTCAAATAGGAAATTAAAACGTAACACTTATGAGAAGCTTGTATCAATCCAATATTTCATGAAATGGAGTTCGTATAAATATTTGTTGTATAAATATCTTTAGCTAGCCAACCTCCTCCATTAACACCATGAAATTATTATTGAAGAAAAAACTCTTATTTAACAAAAGATAATTGTTGAGCCAAATAGAGTGGTGTTTTATGTTTGAACCCCTTGATTAATCATTTAATAATTGAGCAACAAGGTCTGGGAATTCCTAGAAGGTTGAGTGTTGGTGATAGAGATCTTAGTATATGTATGTCAACTACTAATTGAGAATATTTGAGAAGTTTGTCTAGGGTTTGAACCCCTAGTAGGAAGAAGTAGGTTACAATTATATACACACAGTGTTGGGTTTTGATTCCAAGGGATAGTTCACAAATTTCAATGGGTTTGTAGGTTGTATTTTTAGCACCCATGATGCTCCAACCTTCTTCACTTGTTGTGTCACGCCCTGCCATGAGGCCCAGAGGACATAACAACCAAGAACATGAAAATGCGAATAATTTTTTTTGAATCAATCAATATAACATATACAAATGCTAAAATACAGTTAAACAAGATACATAATGAATCATTTAACGAATGTCCTCAAGGCCCCATAATGATATTACACAAGGTTATACATCATCTCAATTAATTACCAGGAACTGCTATGAATTACATTACAGAAACGTACATGGATACAAGATTCTTGTTACAATGCTCGAGAATTTACATGAGAAATACATATACAAAATGATAGATCCATAATATACAAATCTCCAAGAGTCGCAGGTAGGGAAGTATACATAAATTTGGTACATCAAATTGACACTTTCTATGCAAGATTGATTGATTGTCAATTATGACAAATTACTATGTCAAAATTGATTAATTGTCAATTATGACAAATTACTAAGTCAAAATTGATTGATTGATTGTCAATTATGACAAATTATGACAAATTTGCTATGTCATTCCCATGAAATTAGGAAAAATATAGGAGAAAATTGAAAATTAAATGAATTAGAAATTAGGAAATTAGAAAATGAGGAAATTAGGAATTAGGAAAATTAGAAAATGAGGAAATTAGGAATTAAGTGAATTAATTAACAATTTTTCATTTATTAACTTAATTCACAAAAGAGGGAGGAATTAGTTAGCCAATTAAATGAACATTTAATTGCGATGAGAAGACTTAGGATAAATAAACTATTTAACCTAGAGGGAGAGATGAAAAACAAGGTTAAATGAATAAATCATGAAACCTTAGAAGATTAGGTTTTGACAAAATATAATTGATGTAGATTCGATTTGATCATGATTCTAACTGACAAAGGACCAATGCTGATAAGTGATTTGATTGATAAATGCGCCAATTGACGAGGAACAATGACAAATTGATCCAAATTGACATGATTGAGAAGGACGACGATCGATGTCAAATTGATCGCAAAATGACAAGATTGAAAATGACAACAATCGATGACAAATCGATCGCAAGACAACAAGGTTGATGACAATTTGATCGAAGGACAAGGATCGATGACAAATCGATCGCAAGATGACAAGATTGAAAAGAGGACAAAACCCTAATTAGGATTGACGATGTCCAAAATGATGAAAAATTAAGACGCACATTGATGCGACAGGATAAGATCGACCAAAATCATGACTGAAGATTGTTATCGACAAGACCAAATTCGAAAGCGAGACAAATGAAGAATGCAGAAGAAGGACTCGATGCTCGCAAATGATAAAGACCAAGTACGCAACATAGAAGAAATGTTAATGCGACGCAAAAACCTAAAATAAGGCAATGCGCCAATGTTAAAATACGACTCCACAAGCGTTGACCAGTTTTAGACGTCTACATTTTGCCCCTCTTTGAGACAATGCGATTCTAAACGTTGTTTCAAAGAACAATAATGAAAATGCCCCAGACAATAACAATGACATATGCATGCCCTTTCAAGGAATTGGTCGAAAAAATCCAGAAAAGAGGCCAATTGATCGATAAGAATGACAGAAGACGATAGGTTCGAACGGACTGCCAAGACTGACGGAAGAAATGTTAGTGAGAAGAAATAAGACAGAGGACAGTTAGAGATGAATGAAAACTTGCTTTCACAAATGCACATAAGTAGGTGAGAACCTTTATTTAATGTAGCAAAGCGGATGCAGAGCATCATGGCATTGAAGGCCAGAGCTGAAACGCAACCCCTTTTGCAAAAGACAGACACATCGCACACAAGGAATGAGTGAACCATCCTAGGGTGCATACATCAAGGGTCGAGGTATGTGCGGCATTCACAAAGTGAATGTACTTATCACAGACACTCAATGATATAGTTGCCCCAGTTTGTGACAAACATTCCACAAACAACAAACACAACAGAAAAAGGAAAGGGACCATGAACCATCCTGGTCACTCTAAATCACTTAGTGACATCCTCGAGCAACATAGGAACATGATCAAAGCCAAAGATAAATCAGTAAAAAGATAAGATGCACAAATTCAACCAAGTCAAACAAACAGTCTGATTGTCATTGTCAAAAGTGGAAAACAAGAATGATCATGATGTTTGGTTTTAGGGAATGCAGTACCTCGTCTAAGACAGGACACAGTCTGGTTTCGAGTATACCACACCCTGTACAAGACCCATGATAATATTGACAAGGACCAATGGTATTGATGTTGATTGATTGATATGACAATTTTAATCAGTTTGAATGTCTGGTTTGATTGAAAAAGTCTATCTGTGAATGTGTGATTTCAGTAAAGCGCAGTGTTTGATTGCGTGTCATTGGAGGTATGCTCAGCGATCTATCTTATGCACAAAGGGGATATTTTTTGCAAAATGCTTGTTTTTGGATTTTAATTTTTTGAAATTTTTTTTGTTCATTTTTCAGGACTTTATTTGACTTTTTAGGGATTTATTTCAGGACATTATTTGATTTTTAGGGATTTTTTTCAGGACATTATTTGATTTTTTTGAATTATTTCAGGACATTTTTCAAATTTTTTTTTTTTCAGGACTTTATTTGATTTTTTAGGATTTTTTCAAAACATTTTTCAATTTTTAGGATTTTTTCAAGACATTTTTCAATTTTTTTGATTATTTCAGAACATTTTTCATTTTTTTATGATTTTGCCCCCAGTGTCTAGCAAGGCAAGGAATATGACAGGTGAATAAATAGGCTTTCTGAAATGTTGGTGGATAGAGGGAAGACAAACGCCTTTTATTATGGAGACAATACAAATGCAATTTTCAAGGGCTATTGCGTGATGGGACAAGAGACTGGATATGACAATGTAAAGCAAGAACATGGCATAAGGGACATGTCAAGAGGTTTTTGAAACCATGTTTAAATTTTGTGTCCTTATGTCAGATCAAGATCAAGGAATGAAAAAGAGTGTATGGATAGTGATAAGATATGGATAGGATAAGCAAGACCAAGAATGGATAAGGGACATGGACTGAAGGTCGGGATTGGCTAAGGGATAGTGGCAGAAAGTTGCAATAAGATAGGAAACATGGATGAAAGGTTATAATAAGCAAATGGATAAAGACCAAAAGCTATGATGGACTAAAAGCTGCAAACAAGATGCATGATGCTCATGAGGATCCTCAACCTTGTCAAGATCAAAGGTGGAAAGGGAAAATGAACATGAGGGACAATAGGATAATGGAGGGGTAATAGGACATGAAGGAATATGACATGGTATGATAGGATAATGAAGGGCGATAGGATATGAAGGAGTATGACATGGGTTCGATAGGATAATGGAACAATGAAGGACAAAAGGATATGATAGGATAAAACCTGCCCCCAAGTGCGGTGTGCAAGAAGTTCATAAATTACGCATGATGCCTGTTTGCTAGGTTTTCATCACAGTACTTGCCCAAGGCGCCTGTTTGCCAGGTTTTCACCAATGGACGAATTATTTTTGCTTTACTTTTTTTTTTTTTTGATTTTGACTTTTTCAATAGAACATGGACAAATGATAGGGGATGGAAGAAGGACTCAAGTGTCTTTTTGTTTGGATAGTAGCCTTGAAAAAAATGGACCATGACCTTTAAAAGTATGCTCAAAGACGTTGGTAGGATAAGGATATGGAATAAGAGATGAAACTAAGACAAGGATTTATGCAAAGGATTGGACTAGAGGGATCGAAGGATGAAATCTATGTATTGGATAATGGATAGGGTATTGGAAGAATTGGGCTTCACTGGATGGAAATGAAGGCAAGATCGACATTCGCACACACCTTGAGGGGTAATGGACTGATGGAGGAAATATGGATCTCAGATTGTGAGATTTGGATGGAGGAATAGCTTGGGATTTTGGGACATAAGGGCCCAAAATGGATGAAGAAGGTGATTGAGGAACAAATTTGAGAGGTTTGGATGGAGGAATAGCAACCTTGGATGCCAAGTTGGATTTTTCTTTAGGCTTTTGTGCTTCAAGGAACCGCTTAGGGATCCACATGGTTTTTGATTTTTCATGCTTGTGTGGTTCCTTGGAGTGCATTACTTGCACAAGGGATTTAGGAACCCATATACATTTTGACTTTGCTTTATTTTGCTTAGTGGGCCTTTGTGGCCTTTTGGATTTTTCCTTTTCTTTATAGATCAAATTGTTCTTTGTTTTGACATGTCGCTTATATTGGACATGTTGATCCTTGAATACATGTGGATTTCTAGACTTATGACTTTTATACTTGGCATCCAAATTGCTTGGAGGGGGAAAGGAATGCATGGATGGATATGAATGAAATGGAGTTCTTTTGGATGGATGGAATTTACTCAAGGATGTGTGCCTTTGTTGACCTTTCATAGAGGATGAAGGAATATAAGGACCTAAGATGGATGGAAAGTATGATGGGGAAGGTGTATGTTTTGATTTTGATGGAGGGATACCAACGTCTTGAGAGTGAGTTGTGTAGACATGACCCTTAAGATCTTATTTGATATGGAGGGGTTCTTTCTCATGAAGGTCTACCCCTTTGCCTTTATGAATATTTTGACTTGTAGGATACTCTTTTCTTTGGGAAGAAGACGCGAGTCCATTATGAGGTGGATATGATATGATAGAAATAATGAGATCTTGAAGTGGATTGGTTTTCACCAAAGTGGAAGAACCCATTGTGCATGTTGAGGGTTCATGAAGATCTTGCACTAACACGTTAGGATCATGAGGGGGATTAGGATCGTGAGGGGGACTGGGATTGTGTTGTGGACATGGTTCAATGATAGGATCTTCAAGAGATGGAATGGGAGAAATAATGGGATCATCAAAAGAAATGTGATCTTGGAGTGTATATGGAGCATTAAGACAAGGAGATGGAGGAACAAAAGGATCTTGTGGAGGATTTAAAGGAATAATTTGATCTTGACAAGGAGGAAGATCATTGGAATCCTCTTTAAAGGTGCTTTGCTCTTGACTTTTAATGGGATCATCGGAAAGGATGGAAGGGATATCTTGATCTTGCTCGGGGAATGGAATGTCAATGGGATTTGAAAGGATATTGTGTTCTTGGATAGAATTGACAAGAATAAGTGGATCATTGCGAGTGTCTGGGGAAATGGGATCTTGGTTAACAATTGGATGGAATGATAAGGTATCAGGATCTTGATCTTCATCTATTTCAAGACACGTTTCTTCATGCTCTAAATTATCCTCTTGACATGAGGTTGGACTTTGGATATGCATGGGGGATTCTGACAAAGGATCAATGTTTTGGCATGAAGGAAATACACTTTGAACATTTGTGATGGATTCTGGCAAGGAATCAATGCTTGAACATGAGGAAGAGGGACTTTGAATGGAGTCCTCTAAAACAGGTAATGGCAATAAAGTGCATGGTGGCATTGGGTCTTGTATTTCTGAAACATGACAAGGATGTGCATCATGAATTGGATTATCTTGGCAATCAATTACGGATAGCCCTTGGGTAATTTCATCCTTGGGTGTATTGTTTGATGAGGACAATATGGAAGGTTCTTGTGAAACTTCTAGAGGTGTAGGGATAGATGCCACTAGAGAGTCAATTTGCTTGCGAGAGGATGAGGCATTGCTAGACATAAGTGTATTATTTTGATCTTCCTCAAAGAACTCACTTGGTAATTTCCTTAAGATCATTGCAATAAAGCCACCTTTCTTTCGAGGTTTTGACATAGTTGTATTTGGAATTTGAACTTGTTTGGCAAGGAGTTGGTTCTGATCTAATGTCATGTTTTGATATTGGACTTCATTCAATTGTTCTGACATGTTTGAAACTTGGCTTGGTGTGGGCTGCAACCTTTGTTTTTGAATGTTTGGTTGTGGTTGTTGATATTGATATTCCACCATTGGTTGAACCATTTGTTGACATTGTATAGTTGGTTGGACATAATGTTGAAATTGGACCATTGGTTGTATTGGTTGTATATGTTGAACATTTGGTTGAACCATTGGATGTATTGGTTGAAAATCTGATTGATAGTAAACACCTTCTTCTTGTTGAGGAGGCACATAATGTTGAAATTGATGTTTACTCTTTTCTTGAAATTGTTTCATCATCTCTATTTGGAAGAGGAGAGCTGGTATGTCTGATCGTTCAAGAAGAGATCTTACATCAATTGGCTCAATCTTTGGTTTTTGACCTGGAAATTTTTGAAACATTTTGGACATTTGTGATCTATTCTTCTCAATGTTTTTCACTCTTTGTTCCAATATCTCCGTTTCTTGAGCTAGTTTCTCCTCTAGTTTTTGTATTTGGAGACTTGTTTCATCATAAAAAGTTTGATCGATATTGCCTTGTTGTTGGGTTGGATATAATTGTGATTGCCTTGGAATAAAATTCGATTGCATTGTCGGTTGATACGTAAAACTTTGTTGCATCATTGGTGCTTGAAACCTTGTTTCAATAGACATGTCACTATGCAATGTTTTTGGGATTTTTTAAGGATAATATATGATATGCAACTAAATGCAAACTAGATAGATGAAAATGCAATCTATGGCAAGAATGCAACCTATGTTTTTGTTTGTTTTTCAAGATTTTGACAAACTTTTTGGAATGCAAATCTAAAAGAGACCCTTAGGAAATTCAAATGATGTCTAGACCTCAAAGGACAAAAGGACCAAGTGACAAAAGGACAAAATGACAATGTCTCCCCTATATGCTTGGATACTAAGCTAGGTTTGATGAAATGACATTGATGACAAAATACAAAAGTTTGATAAGGTCTAGACTTCTTAACAATGACTTAGGGTTTATTCAAAGATTTGGATTACTCAAGTATGACAAAACCTAGTTTTGACACTATATGCAAAGGGACAATTGCTATGCAAATGACTCTAATATGATATGATAATGACTTAAGCTTAATGAAGGGACCTAGGGCATGCACATGCAAATGTATGACAATGTCAACCTAAGGCAAAACCTAAGGTTGAATTATGAAATGGTATTACTCTAATGCAAGAGGACACATGCAAATGGATGACCCTTATTGATATGCGAAAGGAGTATGACTTAGGTGAAAACCTAACCTTGGTATTTGACAATGAATTTGCAAAATAAAAACCTAGGATGAACCTAAATCTAAGTGACATGAATGTTGAGACAAGATTTTGAAAAATGTTTGACAACCATGTTTGAAGGTGTTTTGAACTTTGTTGAATGAAATATTCTTGTGTTTAACCTTGTTTTGAATCAATTTGTCTTGTTTTTGAAATGAGACACAACTCAACTTTTGACAAGCAAAGAAGACAAGATATTTTAACTTAAACTCAAGACAATCATGCTCATTCACACATTTCTTATGGATGGCAAGGGCAGTAGGTACTTGAGAGGTAGACTCATTATGAGATTCAAGGAGAATACATAGATGCTTGACCCCACGGGCTCCCCTCCATGGCACTCACTTCTCAGGGCAGCCAAGCATTAGTCCCCATGGAAATCTCCCCATGGCAAACTTAGTATCTCTTCCAAGTATCTGAACTTGTCCTTCTCAAGCAACTAGAAGGATTTTTGGCCTCTAAATACAAGGTGTTTAGTAAGGATTTTTGTTAAGCGTTACTCCTTGGTGTCACGCAAGCGTGATTGAGACATTAAGCCCACCAAGATACCAAAAAAATGTAGTTGCGCAAGCACGATTTAGACCGTGACGTCCTACTTAGATGTTGATATGAGAAAGAGTTCAAGGGTCATCACTTCCCAAGTAACTGCAATTCCCACGTAGCCGTTCCTTCAAAGCTTTCTCCCACCAGGTATTTATTTATAGTGAGTTAGAATTCCAGGGTACTCTGGTTGTGCTCACTTTGGGTCGTTCCCTTCTCACGATTGTCACTTGCTTGCAAAAGAAAGCAAATGGTTGAGAAGGAAGGCCCTCTAAAGGTAACAAACAATCCGAGCCATGAGAATGGTATCGAAGATCTAGATTTCTGATCACCCTAAGAAGGATGAGAGCATACTCTCCTACTCCAATGTCAAACTCAACAATCAAAGCAAACACATGTTCATTCTATCCTACTTAGCAATCATACTAGGTGCCTAATTATGAATTACAAACACAAAGTTTAGTTGGAGTATAAGGCAACCTACAAAATCACCAAGTCAGAAGTTTAATTTGTTTAGTCTTTGACTAGCGAACCTGCATAAAATGTGTTAGTAGTTTCATTTTTTGTCTTTGTCATGCGTAATGCCAAGGTGCTGCACAGAGAATCACTACCAAAGAAAAACCAAAAAGCAGAAACAGAATGCAAAACAAAGCAATTTGCAAGTAAAAACACTGCTTTTTACCTCTGTTTCTGGCCTTACATATGTGCAAAATGTCTCACACAGGCGCAGAATTCAGTAACACAGGCGCAGATCCCTTTGACACAGGCGCAGAAGTCCTTGACACAGGCACAGATTGCTTGACACAGGCGTAAATTGCTCCTACACAGGCGTAGAAGTTCTCAAAAAGCCCTGCATTACCCTGTTTCTTGGGTTTTTTACCTACAAATCATCTCAAAAGCACTCAAAAGCATGGTTAGGGGGTTAGTTCATGTCAGGTTCACCAATTAATGTAGATAGGAAATGTGGAAATCATCACAAGCAATAGAAAATTGGACTAGTTCAATCACGAAAACTAAAATGCAGTGATAACAATCCTAAAAATATTCAATGAAAACATGAAAGCAAGACATTCAATATGAAATCTAAGCAAACCAAATGCAGATGTCTCCTTCATGTGGCTCCATTGTCCTTCTTTCTCCTTCAAATAGCTTTGTTTTGTGGATCTCACCGTCAAGTGCATAAGCCTAATGTGAAAGCAAGATTGACGAGACGAGACGACAGCATAACGGTACTAGAAGCGTGATTGATTCGACCAGGGGCTTTGATTGAAGAAATTCATCCAATTTATAGACAAATTGGAGAAATGGAAAGATTAGCATGAAGAGATTTGAAAGGAAATTTCAAATCAAGAATGACAATTATGACAAATTATGACAAATTGACACTTTCTATGCAAGATTGATTGATTGTCAATTATGACAAATTACTATGTCAAAATTGATTGATTGTCAATTATGACAAATTACTATGTCAAAATTGATTGATTGTCAATTATGACAAATTATGACAAATTTGCTATGTCATTCCCATGAAATTAGGAGAAATATAGGAGAAAATTGAAAATTAGATGAATTAGAACTTAGGAAATTAGAAAATGAGGAAATTAGGAATTAGGAAAATTAGAAAATGAGGAAATTAGGAATTAAGTGAATTAATTAACAATTTTTCATTTATTAATTTAATTCACAAAAGAGGGAGGAATTAGTTAGCCAATTAAGTGAACATTTAATTGCGATGAGAAGACTTAGGATAAATAAACTATTTAACCTAGAGGGAGAGATGACAAACAAGGTTAAATGAATAAATCATGAAACCCTAGAAGATTAGGTCTTGACAAAAGATAATTGATGTAGATTCGATTTGATCATGATTCTGACTGACAAAGGACCAATGCTGATAAGTGATTTGATTGATAAATGCACCAATTGACGAGGAACAATGACAAATTGATCCAAATTGACATGATTGAGAAGGACGACGATCGATGTCAAATTGATCGCAAAATGACCAGATTGAATATGACAACAATCAATGACAAATCGATCGCAAGACGACAAGATTGATGACAATTTGATCGAAGGACAAGGATCGATGACGAATCGATCGCAAGATGACAAGATTGAAAAGAGAACAAAACCCTAATTAGGATTGACGATGTCCAAAATGATGACAAATTAAGACGCACATTGATGCAACAGGATAAGATCGACCAAAATCATGACTAAAGATTGTTATCGACAAGACCAAATTTGAAAGCGAGACAAATGAACAATGCAGAAGAAGGACTTGATGCTCGCAAATGATAAAGACCAAGTACGCAACATAGAAGAAATGTTAATGCGACGCAAAAACCTAAAATAAGGCAATGCACCAATGTTAAAATACGACTCCACAAGCATTGACCAGTTTTAGACGTCTACATTTTGCCCCTCTTTGAGACAATGCAATTCCAAGCTTTGTTTCGAAGAACAATAATGAAAATGCCCCAGACAATAACAATGACATATGCATGCCCCCTCGAGGAATTGGTCGGAAAAATCCAGAAAAGAGGCCAATTGATTGATAAGAATGACAAAAGACGATAGGTTCGAATGGACTGCCAAGATTGACGGAAGAAATGTTAGTGAGAAGAAATAAGACAAAGGACAGTTAGAGATGAATGAAAACTTGCTTTCACAAATGCACATAAGTAGGTGAGAACCTTTATTTAATGTAGCAAAGCAGATGCAGAGCATCATGGCACTGAAGGCCAGAGCTAAAACGCAACCCCTTTTGCAAAAGACAGACACATCGCACACAAGGAATGAGTGAAGCATCCTAGGGTGCATACATCAAGGGTCGAGGTATGTGCGGCATTCACAAAGTGAATGTACTTATCACAAACACCCAATGATATAGTTGCCCCAGTTTGTGACAAATATTCCACAAACAACAAACACAACAAAGAAAGGAAAGGGACCATGAACCATCCTGCTCACTCTAAATCACTTAGTGACATCCTCGAGCAACATAGGAACATGATCGAAGCCAAAGATAAATCAGTAAAAAGATAAGATGCACAAATTCAACCAAGTCAAACAAACAGTCTGATCGTCATTGTCAAAAGTGGAAAACAAGAATGATCATGATGTTTGGTTTTAGGGAATGCGGTACCTCGTCTAAGACAGGACACAGTCTGGTTTCGAGTATACCACACCCTGTATAAGAGCCATGATAATATTGACAAGGACCAATGGTATTGATGTTGATTGATTGATATGACAATTTTAATCAGTTTGAATGTCTGGTTTGATTGAAAAAGTTCATCTGTGAATGCGTGATTTCACTAAAGCGTAGTGTTTGATTGTGTGTCGTTGGAGGTATGCTCAACGATCTGTCTTATGCACAAAGGGGATATTTTTTGCAAAATGCTTGTTTTTGGATTTTCATGTTTTGAAATTTTTTTTGTTCATTTTTTCAAGACTTTATTTGACTTTTTAGGGATTTATTTCAGGACATTATTTGAATTTTAGGGATTTTTTTCAGGACATTATTTGATTTTTTTGGATTATTTCAGGACATTTTTCAATTTTTTTTTTCAGGACTTTATTTGATTTTTTAGGATTTTTTCAAAACATTTTTCAATTTTTATAATTTTCTCAAGACATTTTTCAATTTTTTTGATTATTTCAGGACATTTTTCAATTTTTTATGATTTTGCCCACAGTGTCTAGCAAGGCAAGGAATATGACAGGTGAATAAATAGGCTTTCTGAAATATTGGTGGATAGAGGGAAGACAAAGGCCTTTTATTATGGAGACAATACAAATGCGATTTTCAAGGGCTATTGCATGATGGGACAAGAGACTGGATATGACAATGTAAAGCAGGAACATGGCATAAGGGACATGTCAAGAGGTTTTTGAAACCATGTTTGAATTTTGCGTCCTTATGTCAGATCAAGATCAAGGAATGAAAAAGAGTGTATGGATAGTGATAAGATATGGATAGGATAAGCAAGACCAAGAATGGATAAGGGCCTTGGACTGAAGGTCAGGATTGGCTAAGGGATAGTGGCAGAAAGTTGCAATAAGATAGGAAACATGGATGAAAGGTTATAATAAGCAAATGGATAAAGACCAAAAGATATGATGGACTAAAAGCTGCAAACAAGATGCATGATGCTCATTAGGATCCTCAGCCTTGTCAAGATCAAAGGTGGAAAGGGAAAATCAACATGAGGGACAATAGGATAATGGAGAGGTAATAGGACATGAAGGAGTATGACATGGTATGATAGGATAATGAAGGGCAATAGGATATGAAGGAGTATGACATGGGTTCGATCGGATAATGGAACAATGAAGGACAAAAGGATATGATAGGATAAAACCTGCCCCCAAGTGTGGTGTGCAAGAAGTTCATAAATTACGCATGACGCCTGTTTGCTAGGTTTTCATCACAGTACTTGCCCAAGGCGCCTGTTTGCCAAGTTTTCACCAGTGGATGAATTATATTTGCTTTAGTTTTTTCTTTTTTTGATTTTGACTTTTTCAATAGAAGATGGACAAATGATAGGGGATGGAAGAAGGACTCAAGCGTCTTTTTGTTTGGATAGTAGCCTTGAAAAAAATGGACCATGACCTTTAAAAGTATGCTCAAAGACGTTGGTAGGATAAGGATATGGAATAAGAGATGAAACTAAGACAAGGATTTATGCAAAGGATTGGACTAGAGGGATCGGAGGATGAAAACTATGTATTGGATAATCGATAGCGTATTGGAAGAATTGGGCTTCACTGGATGGAAATGAAGGCAAGATCAACATTGGGACACACCTTGAGGGGTGATGGACTGATGGAGGAAAAATGGATCTCAGATTGTGAGATTTGGATGGAGGAATAGCTTGGGATTTTGGGACATAAGGGCCCAAAATGGATGAAGAAGGTGATGGAGGAACAAATTTGAGAGGTTTGGATGGAGGAATAGCAACTTTGGATGCCAAGTTGGATGTTTCTTAAGGATTTTGTGCTTCAAGGAACCGCTTAGGGATCCACATGGTTTTTGATTTTTCATGCTTGTGTGGTTCCTTGGAGTGCATTGCTTGCACAAGGGATTTAGGAACCCATATACATTTTGACTTTGCTTTATTTTTCTCAGTGGGCCTTTGTGGCCTTTTGGATTTTTCCTTTTCTTTATAGATCAAATTGTTCTTTGTTTTGACATGTCGATTATATTGGACATGTTGATCCTTGAATACATGTGGATTTCTAGACTTATGACTTTTATACTTGGCATCCAAATTGCTTGGAGGGGGAAAGGAATGCATGGATGGATATGAATGAAATGGAGTTCTTTTGGATGGATGAAATTTACTCAAGGATGTGTGCCTTTGTTGACCTTGCATAGAGGATGAAGGAATATAAGGACCTAAGATGGATGGAAAGTATGATGGGGAAGGTGTAAGTTTTGATTTTGATGGAGGGATACCAACTTCTTGACAGTGAGTTGTGTAGACATGACCCTTAAGATCTTCTTTGATATGGAGGGGTTCTTTCTCATGAAGGTCTACCCCTTTGCCTTTATGAATATTTTGACTTGTAGGATACTCTTTTCTTTGGGAAGAAGACGCGAGTCCATTATGAGGTGGATATGATATGATAGAAATAATGAGATCTTGAAGTGGATTGGTTTTCACCAAAGTGGAAGAACCCATTGTGCATGTGGAGGGTTCATGAAGATCTTGCACTAACACGTTAGGATCATGAGGGGGATTAGGATCGTGAGGGGGACTGGGATTGTGTTGTGGACATGGTTCAATGATAGGATCTTCAAGAGATGGAATGGGAGAAATAATGGGATCATCAAAAGAAATGTGATCTTGGAGTGTATATGGAGCATTAAGACAAGGAGATGGAGGAACAAAAGGATCTTGTGGAGGATTTAAAGGAATAATTTGATCTTGACAAGGAGGAAGATCATTGGAATCCTCTTTAAAGGTGCTTTGCTCTTGACTTTTAATGGGATCATCGGAAAGGATGGAAGGGATATCTTGATCTTGCTCGGGGAATGGAATGTCAATGGGATTTGAAAGGATATTGTGTTCTTGGATAGAATTGACAAGAATAAGTGGATCATTGCGAGTGTCTGGGGAAATGGGATCTTGGTTAACAATTGGATGGAATGATAAGGTATCAGGATCTTGATCTTCATCTATTTCAAGACACGTTTCTTCATGCTCTAAATTATCCTCTTGACATGAGGTTGGACTTTGGATATGCATGGGGGATTCTGACAAGGGATCAATGTTTTGGCATGAAGGAAATACACTTTGAACATTTGTGATGGATTCTGGCAAGGAATCAATGCTTGAACATGAGGAAGAGGGACTTCGAATGGGGTCCTCTAAAACAGGTAATGGCAATAAAGTGCATGGTGGCATTGGGTCTTGTATTTCTGAAACATGACAAGGATGTGCATCATGAATTGGATTATCTTGGCAATCAATTACGGATAGCCCTTGGGTAATTTCATCCTTGGGTGTATTGTTTGATGAGGACAATATGGAAGGTTCTTGTGAAACTTCTAGAGGTGTAGGGATAGATGCCACTGGAGAGTCAATTTGCTTGCCAGGGGATGAGGCATTGCTAGACATAACTGTATTATTTTGATCTTCCTCAAAGAACTCACTTGGTAATTTCCTTAAGATCATTGCAATAAAGCCACCTTTCTTTCGAGGTTTTGACATAGTTGTATTTGGAATTTGAACTTGTTTGGCAAGGAGTTGGTTCTGATCTAATGTCATGTTTTGATATTGGACTTGGTTCAATTGTTCTGACATGTTTGAAACTTGGCTTGGTGTGGGCTGCAACCTTTGTTTTTGAATGTTTGGTTGTGGTTGTTGACATTGATATTCCTGCATTGGTTGAACCATTTGTTGACATTGTATAGTTGGTTGGAAATATTGTTGATATTGGACCATTGGTTGTATTGGTTGAAAATCTGATTGATAGTAAACACCTTCTTCTTGTTGTGGAGGCACATAATGTTGAAATTGATGTTGTCTCTTTTCTTGAAATTGTTTCATCATCTCTATTTGGGAGAGGAGAGCTGGTATGTCTGATCCTTCAAGAAGAGATCTTACATCAATTGGCTCAATCTTTGGATTTTGACCTGGAAATTTTTGAAACATTTTGGACATTTGTGATCTATTCTTCTCAATGTTTTTCACTCTTTGTTCCAATATCTCCGTTTCTTGAGCTAGTTTCTCCTCTATTTTTTGTTTTTGGAGACTTGTTTCATCATAAAAAGTTTGATCAATATTGCCTTGTTGTTGGGTTGGATATAATTGTGATTGCCTTGGATTAAAATTCGATTGCATTGTCGGTTGATACATAAAACTGTGTTGCATCATTGGTGCTTGAAACCTTGTTTCAATAGACATGTCACTATGCAATGTTTTTGGGTTTTTTTAAGGATAATATATGATATGCAACTAAATGCAAACTAGATAGATGAAAATGCAATCTATGGCAAGAATGCAACCTATGTTTTTGTTTGTTTTTCAAGATTTTGACAAAATTTTTGGAATGCAATTCTAAAAGAGACCCTTAGGAAATTCAAATGATGTCTAGACCTCAAAGGACAAAAGGACCAAGTGACAAAAGGACAAAATGACAATGTCTCCCCTATATGCTTGGATACTAAGCTAGGTTTGATGAAATGACATTGATGACAAAAGACAAAAGTTTGATAAGGTCTAGACTTCTTAACAATGACTTAGGGTTTATTCAAAGATTTGGATTACTCAAGTATGACAAAACCTAGTTTTGACACTATATGCAAAGGGACAATTGCTATGCAAATGACTCTAATATGATATGATAATGACTTAAGCTTAATGAAGGGACCTAGGGCATGCACATGCAAATGTATGACAATGTCAACCTAAGGCAAAACCTAAGGTTGAATTATGAAATGGTATTACTCTAATGCAAGAGGACACATGCAAATGGATGACCCTTATTGATATGCGAAAGGAGTATGACTTAGGTGAAAACCTAACCTTGGTATTTGACAATGAATTTGTAAAATGCAAACCTAGGATGAACCTAAATCTAAGTGACATGAATGTTGAGACAAGATTTTGAAAAATGTTTGACAACCATGTTTGAAGGTGTTTTGAACTTTGTTGAATGAAATATTCTTGTGTTTAACCTTGCTTTGAATCAATTTGTCTTGTTTTTGAAATGAGACACAACTCAACTTTTGACAAGCAAAGAAGACAAGATATTTTAACTTAAACTCAAGACAATCATGCTCATTCACACATTTCTTATGGATGGCAAGGGCAGTAGGTACTTGAGAGGTAGACTCGTTATGACATTCAAGGAGAATACATAGATGCTTGACCCCACGGGCTCCCCTCCACGGCACTCACTTCTCAGGGCAGCCAAGCATCAGTCCCCATGGAAATCTCCCCATGGCGAACTTAGTATCTCTTCCAAGTATCTGAACTTGTCCTTCTCAAGCAACTAGAAGGATTTTTGGCCTCTAAATACAAGTTGTTTAGTAAGGATTTCTGTTAAGCGTTACTCCTTGGTGTCACGCAAGCGTGATTGAGACATTAAGCCCACCAAGATACCAAACAAATGTAGTCGCGCAAGCACGATTTAGACCGTGAGGTCCTACTTAGATGTTGATATGAGAAAGAGTTCAAGGGTCATCACTTCCCAAGTAACTGCAATTCCCATGTAACCGTTCCTTCAAAGCTTTCTCCCATCAGGTATTTATTTATAGTGAGTTAGAATGCCAGGGTACTCTGGCTGTGCTCACTTTGGGTCGTTCCCTTCTCACGATTGTCACTTGCTTGCAAAAGAAAGCAAATGGTCGAGAAGGCAAGCCCTCTAAAGGTAACAAACAATCCGTGCCATGAGAATGGTATCGAAGATCTAGATTTCTCATCACCCTAAGAAGGATGAGAGCATACTCTCCTACTCCAATGTCAAACTCAACAATCAAAGCAAACACATGTTCATTCCATCCTACTTAGCAATCATACTAGGTGCCTAATTATGAATTACAAACACAAAGATTAGTTGGAGGATAAGGCAACCTGCAAAATCACCAAGTCAGAAGTTTAATTTGTTTAGTTTTTGACTAGCGAACCTGCATAAAATGTGTTAGTAGTTTCATTTTTTGTCTTTGTCATGCATAATGCCAAGGTGCTGCACAGAGAATCGGTACCAAAGAAAAACCAAAAAGCAGAAACAGAATGCAAAACAAAGCAATTTGCAAGTAAAAACACTGCTTTTTACCTCTCTTTCTGGCCTTACATAGGCGCATAATGTCTCACACAGGCGTAGAATGCAGTAACACAAGCGCAAATTCCTTTTACACAGGCGCAGAAGTCCTTGACACAGGCACAGATTGCTTGACACAGGCACAAATTGCTCCTACACTGGCGCAGAAGTTCTCAGAAAGCCCTGCATTACCCTGTTTCTTGGGTTTTTTACCTACAAATCATCTCAAAAGCACTCAAAAGCATGGTTAGGGGGTTAGTTCATGTCAGGTTCACCAATTAATGTAGATAGGAAATGTGGAAATCATCACAAGCAATAGAAAATTGGACTAGTTCAATCACGAAAACTAAAATGCAGTGATAACAATCCTAAAAATATTCAATGAAAACATGAAAGCAAGACATTCAATATGAAATCTAAGCAAACCAAATGCAGATGTCTCCTTCATGTGGCTCCATTGTCCTTCTTTCTCCTTCAAATAGCTTTGTTTTGTGGATCTCACCTTCAATTGCATAAGCCTAATGTGAAAGCAAGATTGATGAGACGAGACGACAGCATAACGGTACTAGAAGCGTGATTGATTCGACCAGGGGCTTTGATTGAAGAAATTCATCCAATTTATAGACAAATTGGAGAAATGACAAGATTAGCATGAAGAGATTTGAAAGGAAATTTCAAATCAAGAATGACAATTATGACAAATTATGACAAATTGACACTTTCTATGCAAGATTGATTGATTGTCAATTATGACAAATTACTATGTCAAAATTGATTGATTGTCAATTATGACAAATTACTATGTCAAAATTGATTGATTGTCAATTATGACAAATTATGACAAATTTGCTATGTCATTCCCATGAAATTAGGAGAAATATAGAAGAAAATTGAAAATTAGATGAATTAGAAATTAAGAAATTAGAAAATGAGGAAGTTAGGAATTAGGAAAATTAGAAAATGAGGAAATTAGGAATTAGGTGAATTAATTAACAATTTTTCATTTATTAGTTTAATTCACAAAAGAGGGAGGAATTAGTTAGCCAATTAAATGAACATTTAATTGCGATGAGAAGACTTAGGATAAATAAACTATTTAACCTAGAGGGAGAGATGACAAACAAGGTTAAATGAATAAATCATGAAACCTTAGAAGATTAGGTCTTGACAAAAGATAATTGATGTAGATTCGATTTGATCATGATTTTGACTGACAAAGGACCAATGCTGATAAGTGATTTGATTGATAAATGCACCAATTGACGAGGAGCAATGACAAATTGATCCAAATTGACATGATTGAGAAGGACGACAATGGATGTCAAATTGATCGCAAAATGACAAGATTGAAAATGACAACAATCGATGACAAATCGATCGCAAGAAGACAAGATTGATGACAATTTGATTGAAGGACAAGGATCGATGACGAATCGATCGCAAGATGACAAGATTGAAAAGAGGACAAAACCCTAATTAGGATTGACGATGTCCAAAGTGATGACAAATTAAAACGCACATTGATGCGACAGGATAAGATCGACCAAAATCATGACTGAAGATTGTTATCGACAAGACCAAATTCGAAAGCGAGACAAATGAAGAATGCAGAAGAAGGACTCGATGCTTTCAAATGATAAAGACCAAGTATGCAACATAGAAGAAATGTTAATGCGACGCAAAAACCTAAAATAAGGCAATGCACCAATGTTAAAATACGACTCCGCAAGCGTTGACCAGTTTTAGACGTCTACAACTATAATTTTCATAACATTTATATAGATAATTTATAACATTTTTTTATATAAAATAATTAAATATTTATCATTGACTTTTATAAGAAAATTTAACCCTCATTTCAAGGGCAATGGCTATTCTCCATTTAAAACAACACAATTGTAAAAACACAAATTTGCATAGCCCAATTATTTTTTAGTGGATTTTTTGCTGTAAAATAGTATTGAAAAGGTAGATAAAGAGGATAAACCAGTAAAAAATCACATAAAAATCCATTGTGATTTGCAGATTTTGTGTTTTTCATCGAGTGTTGTTTTGTACGAAGAATAGATGGCTCCCATTTCGATACCATCCGCATTCTCATTTGCAACAATGATACATTATAACAAGGCTAGGATACTCCCTATCAAAGAGTTTTCAAAACCTATTCATCAGTTAGAATTAAGGTGGCACCTTAAAAAACCAATGTTATTGTATTTGAAATTCATGGCCTTTGTTATTTTTGTGAGATATATTATTGAAGGATGAAACAAACATAGGAAACAAATTATTCGAGGAAAAAAAGGATTGTTAAAATTGTTAGTTAAAATTGTGACAAATAAATGTAACAATTTTTAAATCGTGTTGCATAGTAGTAATGCAAATTGATAGCCTTCGAATTGTGCTACAAAGTTTTAACCGTTTAATGAGTTCACACAGATATTTATAGTTTCGTAAATTGTATTGTACAAATGTGAAGATTATTATATTATTTTATTTTAATTATTCTATGTTGATTTATTACGATTAATCACAAATCACAACAAATAAATATATAATTAGATGTTTTTAAGAACTAATTTTGAGATAGGAAATAAATTGATTTTTTTAATTTTTCTTATTAGTCCATAAGATTTGTTAGAATTCATATTATGAAACACAATTGTGGATTCTCTCTATTAGTCAAACTAAATAATTCATTTTTTAAGGTCTTGGTTATTTATATGAATATCATAATTATAGTTTCAGTGCTCTTATTATGAGCATCAAAATAGATTTCATTTTATTCGTTTGGACCATGTTAGAGTTTATTATCACAATGAAAGATTGGGATCTCGATAGTTTTGTAACATGAATAAAAGATATGAAAACAAAGCTAAAAAGAACACTTTCATATATAAAAAAAATTAAAATTAAAATTAAATATATATATATATATAATATCAGTCATATATAAAAGTTGAAAGTAAAATGCTAATGTAATAGCCAAGAGTGGATAGAGCACGAGAAAAGGATATCAAAACAAATCTCACAATCCTTAATAGAAAAAGAAACAAGAATGTGAAAGCATTGAAGCAAAGGGCAATAGAGAGGTTCAAAGCTGAAAAATTGATGGAAATATCATAAATTTCAGATTTGAAACTTAGAAATATCATAATTCTAATAAATTTTGTCTTATGATTTTGGATTTGACCCTATGCAAGGTAAAACTCTACTTCGTTGCTCACACAAATAATCTTTGTCTATTCTACTAATTTTTCTAATTTAGGAGATACTTCAATATATAGAAATACCTTGGATAGGCTATCATTTTGTCCAAAGGAGACAAGTTCAACTAGGTTGAGAAGGTCATCCCTTAGAGATGTAAGTAGATTCTTTACTCTATTTAAAGCACCAAATCCAAGTGTGATGCAATTAACTATTCCTACAATGCTAGAGGATGAGAGAGAATGCTTGAGAAGATTCCTAATGAAATGAATATAATTAAATCCCTTTAAATACTACCATATAGCATTAAATTTTGTGAAAGTTGTGCTTATCAATTTAAGATTTGCAAATAAAAGAGACCATTAATCAATTTTAAAATTTCAAAAATAAAATATGAAAGTAAATGACCACAAAATTAGATATAAGAAACAAACAACTATAGATAAAACTGCGTGCATGAGTAAGACATGGATCAGAATACAAAATTAAGACCTGTATCAAATTGCATGAAACACCTATGAGTGATAGGTAAAAGAAATATTATACACATTTGCTCAGAATAAATTAAAAAATCAAGTCAACATTTACTTGGTCCTTTAAAAGAATTCCCTAAAATACTTTGATAATTCTTTGGAATGAGGGAAAGAACATTGAATTGTACGTAAAGGAATAGTCTACCTAAGGACGTCCCGAAAAAGCCAGAGCACGCTGTATTCACAATGTTAGAAAAAGCAGATCATTTCACATTTTATCATACATTTATGTGCACAACTGAAGCGGCCTATTTTCTGGAAGATTCCTCCGCCATGGGATTTCCTGTAAATTGCCGTAATATCCAGCGAACCCCCAGAGGATGAGATTTATTTGTGAAATGTTGCAGAGAAGTTGATCATTTCATGAGGGTTAGATTGTTGTATTTATGTACAACTTAAAATTAGGTTTGTCAGTCCACACTATTTTTATACTTAGAGCATAAATTATGGGGGAATGAATATGGCCTTCACCAACCCTTATGATGTAGCCAAAAGCCTTAATAACAAGCATTTAGAGACAAAGAAAGCGGGAAACACCATTTTATGGATCTCAAAAGCCCTAAACCATTGAAAAAAATTATATTAATGAAAATGTAGACTAAATTATATTAATGAAAATGTAGACTAAAGCATCTACGAAAAGATTTGAGAACTAATAAAAAAGAAATGTCTAAATCTTAGAGATTCAATAATAGAAAGAATACGCAATCACTGAATGCTATTTTAAGTTTTCTTAAAATCCAAGAAGTGAGGAATATGATGCATTATCAAGAAGTTTCAACCCTCTCTATGCCTTCCTAAATGCATATGATATTATCAAGAATGTGTCATCTCTTAATAAAATTCATCATCTTGGACACATAATGGAAGGAAGAAGATGGTGGATGGAAATCATCACCTATGGCCTTGGCCATTATCTTGTAAAAAGTATTAAGGTTGAAAGTTCAAATTTGTGTCTTGCTTTTACAAATGAAATGGGCAACACTCATCTAATTTTTTAACATGAATAACTAAAATGTAACATATATGTTTTGAATTTTGAAATGATATAAATAAATGAAATATAGATATCTTTAGTGTATTTTATGTTTACGTCTTTATATAAAAAGTTATTTGAATGTATTTTTGTGAACTTGATGCTAAAATTTAGTTGCTAATAAAATGTTAAAAACCTAATTTTAAGTGGGATGTCACTTCTTATATAATAGATTTCATTTTTTTCGTTCATTTTTTTTTTAAATGGGAAGTCTATTAATAAATTTCACATGTACCAATAGTTGTCGACTCGTACTCCAAGTACTTAGAATTCGTAGACGTTAATTGGAGTTGTCAAACTTTATTGGGACCCATAGCGCACAACTATTGATGCATTTGTGCATAAGTATTGACAGTTTTTGAGGTGGTTGTAGAGCATGGTTATTGAGGCATCTTTAAGTAGGTATTGGGCAACACTTTGAAATGACCACTTTTTAACTCTTGGGCGCATAATTGATCCCACATTGTGTGTTGTTACTACTCAGAAGCAGAACAATAGTTATAAGTAGTTAAGTCGCATAAAAAGACAACAAAGAAAAAATGTTTAAATATGATGTATCGTTTAGGATCTATGGGTACGCAAACTTAGCTATAATGGCTATTGGTATGCTTCCCCTATCCCTTCGGAATTTTTAATTAAGTTTACCATTTTATCACAAAGAGACAAGTTCAACTAGGTTGAAAAGATCAGCTTATAGAACATAAGTAGATTCTTTACTCTTTTTAAAGTACCAAATCAAGTGTGTTGTAGATAATTGTTCCTTTAATGTTCTAGGATGACAGAGAATGCTTGAGATGAAGTCAATTGACCAAATTAGAATATTGAATTTTTTTAAATAAAAGATCAAAATCTATAACTAAATAATGAAGGAACTAAACTGATAAATATGATTAGAATAAAATTAAGACATGTATCAAATTATGAATGATAGGGAAGCATGCTAGTAGTTGTTATAGCTAACTTCATGCATCTAGAGATTCTAAACAAAACATTGGATTACTACATTTTTTTTGTTATCTCCATATGCGACTTAATTGCTTATAGCTATTGTTTTGCTTTTGGGTAGTAACAACATACATTGTGGGATATGTTATGTCCGCAAGCATCAAAAAGTGGTCATTTCAACATGTTGCCTGATACCTACTTAAAGATGCCCTAATAACCGTGCACTACAACCACCTCAAAAATTGCCAATACCTATTTAGAAATGTCCCAATAGTCATGCGCTATGGATACCAATAAAGTTGAACAACTCCTTCAATTAAAGTCTATAAATTCTAATTAATGAACGTAGAAATGAATAGCTATTGATACATGTGAAATTTATTAATAAGTTTTTATTAATTATGTCGAAGGCATACCCTATATGAAGTTTTGAACTTACTTATTGAAATCAATGGTTCAAGATTGACCAGACGGATGCAATACGATTGAATTGATCTCAAACACATGTTTACATTAATATTAATTTAAAAGAAAAAATGATAACAAACTAAAAATATATATTTTAATATGATTAATTAGAAAAAGAATGTGTACAAAAGAAAAATCTACCATTTTCTTCTTTTAATAATAATATCTTTTAATGGTATCTTCTTTTATTTGAATATTCCATATTTTTTCGAAATTTTAAAACTGAAAAAGACAAATTTTTTTAATTTTAAATTAGCTATTTTTTCTACTTTTTTAAATGATTGATTTTTTATTAAGTGAAAATCTTATTTTAATTATTTATTTTAGTGAAATTACAAATAATAATTCATAATTATTAGTTCAATTCATTTAATTATATCTGTTTGTCTTATTAAAATTAATTATTTTAGAATACTTATTTTTGAATTATAAGTCTTTTATTTCTATCTTCTTTTGATAAGTATATATTTTAATTTAATCTTCTTTTGTTAAGATATTCTATCTTATTTTTTATTAAATTATTCTAATCATCATCTTCTTCTTTTAAAGTTTAATATTAAGCTAAAATTTAAATTTAATTAATTTTTGTCTTATGAAGTTACAAACAATAATTTTAAAAGATAATAGAATTAATTTGATTTATACATTTATCTTATTAATTTTTAATTTATTGTAGAATAATTATCCTTACATTTTTATTTTGATATCTCTCTCCAACTCATAAACACGCATTCCTTGTTTCTCTCTCCCTTTCTATATCTCTATCTCTCTCCCTATCCCTCTTCATTTCTTTATATTTCCCTCTCTCTCTCTCTCTCTCTCCCACACACACACAAACACATTTCTCCCTATCTCTCCCTCACCCATTTCCTCTAAATCCCACTATCCATCTCTTTATCACTACCTCTCTCTCTCCCTTTCTCTTGTATATATCTATCTCTTGCTCCTCTTCCAATATATGTCTATCTCTTCCTCTATCTCCCATATTTCTCTCCCCCTCCCTTCATATCTATTTGTCTATCTGTAGTTCTCTCTATATATCTATATATCAATTTGTGTATCTCTCACTATCTCTCTAGGTCTCCTTATATCTCTATATCTATATCACTCTATCTCACTATCTCACTATCTCATTATCTCTCCATATTCCTCTATAGACCTCTTTATCCCACTATCTTTATATCTTTATCTCACTCTACATCTCTTTATCTCTCTATATATTTTATCCTCTTCCTTTCTCACTCTATCTTCCTTTCTACCTCTATCTTTCTCTCCCCCCTCTATCTATTTACATGCTGCCCTCTATATATGCATCTCTCTCCCTCTCTCTAATCCTATCTCCTCTCTCTTTTTTTCACTCCACATCTCTCCTTTTCTCCATCTTTCTCTCCTTTTTCTCTATCTTTATCTCTATATATATCTCTATATTTATCTTTTTACCCCTCTCTCTTTCTCTCTTGCTTTCCCCCCCTCTACCTCTCTTTCCCTCTCACCCGATTGTAAACATAACATGAGCCTGTTGGTTATGAAACTTGATTATCTTCCTAATTGAAAAGTTTTATTTCAATTATAATTGGAACCTTGTAAAAGGATGCAAAGTGGATTTGAAACTGTCACTTCTCCATTGAGACCTTTGTTGCACAAACAACATTATTTTCTAAATTTGCCCTAACAATTGATCTCATGCACTACACAAATTTATGCAAAAAATTGACCAAAATTTACATTAATTGACCTTCTACACCTCTTCCGCATACCCATTGCACACTAAGATGTAATTGCTAGTTATAATTTTTTGATTTCTTTAAAATTAGTAATGAGAAGATTAGGTGAGAACGATAGACATACACGGTAAAAGATAAATGATGCTCTTCTCTATACACATTTCCTTAGAATAAAAAAAAATCAAAGTAAACATTTACTAGGTAAGCTGAAAATACTAGAATAATTGCTGCTTTGGAATGAGAGCAAGAACATTGAATTGTTCGAAAAGGAATAGTCTGCCTATGGACGTCCCGAAAAAAGCCAGAGTACGTTATATTCACAATGTTTAACGAACAATACCCTCTGTTTTTTTTATCTTTCTCTATAAGTAAAAGCAGATCTTCTAACATTTTATCATACATTTCTGTGTACAATTGAAGTGGCATATTTTCTGAAGGATTCCTCTGCCATGGGATTTCCTGTAAATTGCCGTAATATCGCTATACCCAGAGTTCTGCTCTACTTGGCATCAGCCATGTTGTATATAAAGACTGGATTTTGTTGCTTTCTTTCTGCTCTTGGCCTCAGCGAACCCCCAGAGGATGAGATCTATTTGTGGCAAGAACTACAACAAATTCCCTCTGACATTTCTGCATCTTCTTCAGGTGAGATGATTAAAAATATATTGCCTATCATTACATTTAGAAATGTTGCAGACAAGTTTGCTAAGATTTCTGAGGATTTTGTGTGCGCGATATGCTTGAGATCTTTTGAAGAAAATGACGAAATCCGAGAGCTTTACAATTGCTGCCACATATTTCATAGAAATTGTTTGGATAAATGGATTGATAGCCATCAGGATACCTGCCCTTTCTGCAGATGCCCTCTGCTTCCACCGATTGAACGTGTTTATAAATGATGTGAGAATGCACATATAGCAGATTATAACATTTTGAATCACTCACGTTATGGGATCTAATCTATCACATTCATTCATCTATGAATCGAATCTGACTCAAATGTTTATGCAGATGAATACTTTCCAAAATAATGATTAGAATATTTTGTTTCTGTGCATTTCAAGATTTCATTTACTTCTTCTACCAGTCATTTTATGCTATTTGCTATCATATTGGTAAAAAGTTCTATAATATCAAGTGTGCAATAAAGTATTGTTGTATACATTTGAACAGAACTTGGCTTAAACAACATATTCTTAAGGTTTTATTTGTTTAGGTGATTCATTTGAACTTAGAAAGTCAGACTTATAAGTAGGTTGTAGATTAGAGAAGTTAGTATAATTTCATATAAACCTCCTAAGCAAGTCAAATCTTAAAGTGTGATATTGAAGTCCATTTAAATTCATGAAATTCATCCATGAATCTGATCTGACCCAAATGTTCCTGCAGATGAATGCTTTTCAAAATTATGGTTAGATTGTTATGTTCTTGTGCATTCTTATAATTTTATTTACTCTTCCATGGATTGAAAAACAATGTTGATTCTCAATTGTAAAACTAGAATCAAAGAGTGTTGGTTGATTGGATCAGTCATTTTATGCTATTTGATATCATGTTGGTTGATTGGATCAGTCATTTTATGCTATTTTGCAAAGAAGAAAGATAGCAAACTACGCCCTAAAAAAAAAGTTCTTCTATAATATCAAGTGTGCAATAAAGTATTGTTGTATACATTTAAATAGTTTGGCTTAAACAACATGCTCTAAGCTTTTATTTGTTTAGGTGGTTCATTTGAACTTAGAGAGTCGGACTTATAGGTGGGTCATATTGGAAAAGTTATTGTAATTTCAAATGAGTCACCTAAACAAGTCAAATCTTAAAGTATGATATTTAAGTCTATTTAAATAATAAATACATATTTCTGCAAAAAATTACTGTTTTTTTATTAAAAGAGATCATTTTGGTGTCTAACAAAGATCCAAAGTGGCAACTCATGGAATGGGTATGATAGGTTATCAATAAGTATACATATGCTTCAAACAAAGTTTGGAATCTTACTTATTTGGTCTTTTTTTTTGTTACAAAGTTAATTATTAGTGTTGGTGATTCCAAGGTATGGTTCACTAATTTTAATGGGTTTGGAGGTTGGATTTTTACTACCCATGATGCTCTAACCTCCTTTACTAGTTGAAGGGCCTATATATTGAATGCAGGCTTGGGAGGCAATCATTTATGTAAAATGGAAGATACTTGTGTGAATCTCCACATACTCATAAAAGTTTGAGGTCAAATCTAGACCTCAACACAAACCTTTTGGTACATCTAACTAGAAATATTTTTTGGGATGATAGTAAATAAAATGTTGTAATAGTTACATAATTTATTAGATAGGCCGAAACTCAATAAGGAACAAGGAGACTTGCAAGCTCTACCTAGACAAAAATATTTAGTGATACTTGTTAATAGACTTTAACAGTTTGGGTCCAACAAAAAAGATAACACTAAAAGAGTAAGTCTCATAAATTAATAGTTGAACTAACTGGGGAGCATTTGGACCTGCTGGGAGCATTAAATAATAACAAGAAAAGGTTGATCTTAGTGAGCTTATGAATCCTGTTGAGCTTAATCCATAGGACTTTTAAGAAAATTTGATCTAAATCTAAATACACCATTAGATTGTAGTTTTTATAATATTTATTATGCCGTAGGCATTTCCTATCTGAAGTTGAGCAGCTGACTTTGAGCATTGATGGTGTAGATTGTTTGAGAAGGGATGCGAGATGATTAAACCTATCCCAATCGTTGAATTTCCACTATTTTTTATTCGTCGGTTTGTTGGTTTTTTGCATTCATTCTTCCTTGCAATGATTTTGAATAGTGGCAGTATTCGCTACTTTGATCGCTCACATGAGATACACTTGCTGATGTTATCCCATTTTCTGCCTTGAAGCTCTGACCTACCAATTGTATTTGCTTGAAAGATTCTATACCTTTTCAACAAATCAATTTTGTGCATATTCTGAAATTCTGGTAGTTCATGAGAACACGTCTTTTCTCTATGGATTTTGTCCAACTTTTGTGCCTCCTGAATGTTCCCACATATTTTCTCCATCTTCTAATGACTTTTTTTCTATCTGTTTGAGTTGATGTACACCCATACTACCTACTTGCATCTAGTCGATTTAGGAGAAAATGAAGCCACAAGTACTTGAGAAAAATCATAATTGAACAGGATAAAATTTCTGGGAAAGTGCAGTCTAGCTAGAAAAGAGAGAAGTTGAGAATCAACAATTAACATGAGATAGCCTAAATTTGTTGGCAAACCCCTTGCCCCAACTCTAGGTAATGATTATCCTTTTCAACATACTGGTATGCATATCCTCATTGCCGATCCTTGCTTCTATATACTGGTTTTGCATAAATAATAAACAAAATGAACTTGTCAGGGCCATTTCCCATGCCTCATTAATGGCAAGGTACCTTTTTCACTCTTAATTGCCATGCTATCTTCTATCTCTCTCCCAACAACTTCTGGGTGTTTTATTTAATGGGAGCATGAATTTTTATTCTGACTGGTAATTAAATTGCTACTTCCGTAATTAAATAGCTACCCCTGTGGTTAGGGATGTGACACTAAGTTTCCTTTGAATTCAATTGTTGTTGGTCTCCTTCCTTTAATTGTTATTGTTTCCTTTTGAACTTGAATCATTTTAGCAATCATAATTCATTCGGTCAAATCAAGTTCTTCATTAACACTATTTTGAATGGCTATTTCCATAAACTCGTACAATTTCATATCATTATCTTTCAAGTTTTTAGGCATGTTCAATTTTATTTGTCTTTATGGTTGATGCTCTGCAAAAAAGATTAGAAAATCTGTTTGATGGCAACACACACAAGAGCACAAGAAACAAACGTTAGTGTTAGCAACAAAAGATTATCCTAAACAGGCATATCAAGAGAGCTATTAAGCATGAAATAGAAAGCATATAACATAGAATAAAATAGCTAATCAAGATGCTCATAGTTGCTCCTCCCTTGTTTCTCTCCTCTCCAAATCCCAAATGACTGTAGCTCTCAGCTTTTAGCACTAGCCATGGATGTCATATGGAGATTCAAGATAGTTGAATATGATAAGAAAATGCTATGCAAGTGTAGATAGTGATGCTATGAGAAAGCTCTATGCTAATGTCAGTATAACAACAATACTCTAATGCTTCCTTTTTTGCTTGAGGAGAAGGGTTCTATTTATAGAAGAAATGGGGAAATGAAGGGTTAAGATTGAGCAATCTTAACAAGGGTTAGGATTGAAAGATATTCAATCCATGTGAGACTTTCAACCCAATCCCATGTTGACAAGTGTCACAATGAGGAGGCTTGAGAGGAGAGATAAGGAGCATTAAATGTTTGAGGGGACATGATGGTTACCCTAGTCAAAGAAATAAATGCTTTGAAGAGACACATGGGTTACATGAGGGTTAAGTTAGGGGTCAAAGTCCTTAACCATGGATGCAAGTGGAATTAACCATTAATGGTCATGTAAGAGCCATAAGTGGTTTGGAAGACTTTAGAGGTTAATTTGTTGAACACACAAAGCATTAATTATTTTTCAAAGACTTTGGAGTCTTTGATAAGTGACTCCAATTTGCTTAGGAATGTGACAATATTTAGGGGATGGATTAGGTTAATTAGGAAGGGTTTAGAAGAATCTAGAAGGGGTTTAGGCATGCAAGTGGATTTTGTAGGAAAATGCAACTGGGAGAAATTTTGGTATTTTCAATTAAAATAAAATCATTTATTTCAATAAAATGGTGTAATTTGCATTTGGATAAATATTCAAATAAATATTAATTTATTTAAATGAGAAAAAGGAAGATAAAGCATTAAAATGCTTGAAGACTTTAAGGGAAACCATTAAAGGCTTGAAGACTTTAAGGAAAACCATTAAAGTCTTAAGAAGACTTTAAGGGAAGCCATTAAGTTTGAAGACTTTAAAGCCATCAAGTTTGAAGACTTTAAGGGAAACCATTAAAGGCTTAAGAAGACTATAGAAGGAAGCCATCAAGTTTGAAGACTTTAAAGCCATCAAGTTTGAAGACTTTAAGGGAAACCATTAAAGGTTTCAAGTGGGTGGGGATAAATAGGATTTTAAATAAATAATTTATTTAAAATAGTTGTGCAACTTGTTTTTGTAGGAAAATACAAGTGGGTGGAGGATAAAGGTGATTTAAATAAATTATTTATTTAAAATAATTGTGCAACTTGCATTTGTAGGAAAATGCAAGTGGGTAGAGGATAAAGGTGATTTAAATAAATGTTAATTTATTTAAATGTGAGAGGTGGGATTTTGGGGGATTTAAATAAATATTAATTTATTTAAATGTGAGAGAATATTTAATTAAATAAATATGATTTATTTATTTAATTAATGGTCTAAATTTGGTTAAGTGAATTAAATCAAATAAATTGAATAATTTATTTAATTAATAGGAGAAGAGGGTTAAGATGAATTAATTAAATATTAATTTAATTAATTATTGATTGATGGTTAAATAATCAAATAAATACTAAATATTCATTTTAATTAAGTGGACAGGTTTATGTGATTACAATGGTAACTTCAGATTGATCTATAGGGTTTCTTCAATTAGTGCATCTAAGTAGTCAAGACATTCAAAGTTGAAAGAAGCACTTCCAAATTCAAGTTATGATCTTTTAGTACCCTTAATCCAATTCTTTTGATTGCTTTTGCTACAATATTTTCTTGAGCAGAGAGACCATTCCATGATTTGAACTTCTATCTCTAACTCTTATGATGTTGATTCAGGCTTCTAATTTTTCTTGAGCTTGATTAATACATGAATTCAAATTTTGTCTATTGGAAATCTTTTATCATGACATCCTCTAGGCATCTCGTGGCACCATGCCTTATGTTTCTCCAAAGATAATATGTAAATGGAAAATTTTCATGGTGAAGGTCTTGCTTCTAGGTACTTGAAAAAGTCGCATTTCCTAGGAACATGCTTTAAAGGATTGAAAAGATCTATATTCATAGAGACTCTTGCTAAATTGGATAAGGTTCTTTTCTCAGTGGCTTCAACAAGACATATAGAAGTGCCAATCTTATTTAGAGTAGTTTTAATAAAATAAATTAATTGGTTACAATCTAATGATATCAAAATTTCACAATCCATAATTTTGATCACTATTGTTTTTTGGATTAAACTATTTAAGAGTTTTTTGCATCGATGATTCAAATGACACAATGAGATCCATCCACTATTGTTTCTAGATTAGACTATGCGAGATTTTTTGACATCAATGTTTAAGATAACACTCTCACACAATCTAATTAAAAAACAATAGCAACCATGACTACAACCTTCTTATAGACTAGATTAAATTGGTCCATTTTTCAAAAGCTAGGTTATAACAACTATGGAGGTTCATAAATCTCACAAATGTGAAAACTATTTTTGTCTGATTATAATCTAGCTTGATTTCATACAATTTCTTTGATTCAATTCCTTCCTCATTGAAGATAGAAACAATCAACTTTTTTAGATTATTCTCATCATGTTATCCCCATAGAAATTCATCACCTACTTACAACAATCTAATAGTGTAGTGCACATGAAAAGAGAGATAAATCCAATAGTCCCAACAATCCAACAATGCAATGTAGAAGAAAAGGACTTTATCAAAAGAACAAATCCCTTCTCACTTTTTCTCTCCACTATTTATTCTCTTAGCTCCTACTCCAAATAAATTTTGAGCTGAAATGGAAGGTAGAAAATATAGAAAATGATGTGTTTGATTCTCCTATCTCTAATTTTTAGTTTAGGCATATAGGCATACATTCTTATCTAGCACAAATAACAACAAATAGCCTTCTATGTCCAAAGTTTCATTATCCCACACAAGTTCAAGAGTGGGAGCCTGCTACTGTTAATTCTATTGTATAGGTGGTCCCTTGAAATTCAAAGAGTATATTTATTACATTTAAAGGCTATTTATTGACCTTTAGGAGTCTTTTTCATGAGGCTAAGGCTATTTGTGTAGGTTCCTCTCTCTCCTAAAGAAATGAAATCTATAATTATTCTTGTTTGTTGAAAAACTTTCAACATTTTTGAACTACATATTTCTTCACAATTAAGTGATGTGTGTTTGTCACAATATGCTTAACCCTTAGCATCTTTTCTTCACAACATACACATGTCCTATGAATATAAATATGATAAACTTGATGGATATTTCAAATTATTTTGGCATTTCCTCTACAAATTCCTTGCACATTCTTTCACTCCTTCAACAAAAGATGATATCATCAACATATACAACTACAAACAACTGATAATCATCTTCTATTTTGATATATAGTTTTCAATTTGCAACACCTCTTTTGAATCCTTGTTGTAACAAGTATGAATCCAATCTAGCATACCAAGCTCTATCTATTTTAAACCATAACTATATCTATTTGCCTCTCTATCTTTACCTCTCCATGTTTTTTCTTCCATCTCTCTCTCTCTCTCTCTCTCTCTCTCTCTCTCTCTCTCTCTCTCTCTCTCTCTCTCTCTCTCTCTCTCTCTCTCTCTCTCTCTCTCTCTCTCTCTCTCTCTCTCTCTCTCTCTCTCTCTCTCTCTCTCTCTCTCTCTCTCTCTTCGTCACTCCATCTCTCTCCACCCGTATATCTATTCCTACCAATTGATATCACGTACAACAACTACATGTGAAAAAATATACCAAATTTCTTCCTAATTGACATTCTTAACCTCTTCGACATGCCCAATGCACTCTAAGGTACCATTGCTAGTATAAATAATATATTAAATATTTCAATAAAAAAAATATATTCTATTTACTATAAACTTTTATAACAAAGTTTAAGGCTGAATTCGATACTATCATCATCCTCATTTGCAACAATGATACATTACAGAAGGGCTAGGATACTCCCTATTAGAGTTTTCAAAACCCATTCATCAATGAGAGTTAAGGTGGCACCTTATAAAACCATGCTATTGTATTTGAAATTTGTGACCTTTTTATCATTATGAAATATATTATTGGAGGATGAAACAAATGTAGGAAACAAATCATCCGAAGAAAAACAATCATTGCTAATTGTGACGAACAAATCTAAAGAGTTTTCCTTGGCAATCCACAAAATATGACAGGAAACATGGAAATTTAAATATAGTAGTAACACAAATTGATAGCCTTAATTATGTTACAAAGTTTTAACTGTTTAATGAGTTGGCATAGATATTTAGAGTTTTGTACGATTGTATTACACAAATGTGAATATTATTGTATCATTTTAATAGTATTATGTTTATTTATAATGATTAATCACAAATCACAAGCAAAATAAATGTATAATAAGATTTTTTTTAAGAATTAACTTTAAGATAAAAAAATTAATTGATGTTTTTAAATTTTTCTTATTAGTTTATAAGGCTTCTTAGAAACTATATCATGAAACACAACTGCTGGTTATTGAGGATTCTCTCTATTAGACAAACTAACTCATTTGCAAGGTCTTGGTTGTTTATATGGGTATTACAATTATATTCTTTAGTGGTCTTATTATGAGCATCAATATAGATTTCATATTTATTCATTTGGATCATGTTAGACTTTATTATCACAATGAAAGATTAGGATCTAGATGGTTTTCTGACATGGATAAAAGATATGGAAACAAAGCTTAAAAGCACACTTTTATATTAAAAAAAATTTAAATATTAGTCATATATCAACCTTGAAAGTAAAAAGCTCACAATCTCTAATAGAAAAAGAAACAACAATGTGAAAGCATTGAAGCAAAGGGCAATAAAGAGGTTCGAATTTGAAAAAGTGAGTCAAGATATTATAAATTTCAGATTTGAGACCTAGAAACAAACTAGGTTGTGTAAGATTGGATGGGTTATTAAGAATGCACACAAAAATATTCTTTTTCTTATGATTAATTTAGGTTAATCTTATAATGTGCATACATATAAGCACAAATTAATCTAAGATTAATTTATATCAATTGGGATCAATAATTTTATAATTTACATCTATTAAATTAGAAAAGTAAATACCAAGGAGGGTGGTACCTAACTCTAACTAAATAATGCATGTCAACAATGAAGATTTTAGGATTATAGTAGTGCATGCTAAAAAAATATCACTTTTATATCAAAAAAATATTTTAGATTTGTGTGAATCTTCTACTTTATTACAAGTCAAACCTAACTATTTGGATTAGGTCTTTTATTGCAATAATGTCTTATGGTTGTGGATTTAACCTTGTACAAGGTAAATCTCTACTCTATTGCTCACATAAATAATCTTCGTTTATTCTACTACATTTTTTGATTTAAGAGCTAGCAAAAATATATAAATGCCTTGGAAAGGTTGTCATTTTGTGACCAAGAGACACGTTCAATTAATTTGAAAAATTCAACCCCTACAAATGTGAGTGGATTTGACCCTATGCAAGGTAAAACTCTACTTTGTTGCTCACGCAAATAATCTTTGTCTATTTACTACTTTTGCTAATTTAAGAGCTACCCAATAAAAAAAATCTTGAAAAGGTTGCCATTATGTCTCAAGGAAACAAGTTCAATGGGTTGAAATGGTTAGCCCCTAGAAATATAAGTAGATTGTTTACTCTTTTTAGAGCACCAAATTTATGTGTGTTGTAGTTAACTATTCCTTCAATACTAAAAGATGAGAGAGAACGCTTGAGATGATTGGTGGAGAAATAAAAGTAATTAAATCCCTTTAAATACTACCACATTGCATCAAATTTCTGAATGATGTGCTTAATCAATTTAAAATCTGCAAATAAAAGAGACTATCCATCTGTTTAAAATTTTTAAAAATAAAATATCAAAATCAATGATCACAAAATTATCCTTCAATGATGCAAAAATTAGATCCATCAAGAAAATAAAAAACAACTATATATGAAACTACGTGCATGAATAAGACATGGATCAGAATACAAAATTAAGACATGTATCAAATTGCATGAAATACCCATGAATGATAGGTAAAAGAAATATTATATACATTTGCTCAAAATAAATAAAAGAATCAAAGTTAACTTGGTCCTTTAAAAAATTCCCTAAAAATACTGATAATTCTTTGGAATGAGGGCAACAACATTGAATTGTACATAAAGCAATAGTCTAGCTAAGAACGTCCCGAAAAAAAGTCACAACATTTTCTGGAAGATTTCTCCGCCATGGGATTTCCTGTAAATTGCCGTAATATCACTATAAAGACTGGATTTTGTTGCTTTCTTTCTGCTCTTGGCCTCAGAAGAATCCGAGATCAAATAGGTTGCCTGTCATTACATTTCGAAATGTTGTCTGAGGATTTTGTGTGCGCGATATGCTTGAGATCTTTTAAAGGAGATGACGAAATCCGAGATCAAAGTGTGTTATTAGCCATCACCCATGGCGTTTATAATTAAAGACTGGATTATGTTATTTGACTTCAATCGTTGGGTGGAAAATTGAAATATCAATTTAATGAGGATGACTTACAAATCATGTTTCAGGATTATTTCTTGGTATCAAAAGCAATATTCATCTTAGTAGTGTAACCAAAAGTATCTAAGTAGTTTTTCATATATTGATAAGATGCATACATATAATAATGAGAATGATGAGAATAATGAGAATAATACAGTATAAAAGATAGACCACACTCAATACAAAACATTTATGGATCAAAGTGTCTTATTAGTCAATATATGTAGAAATAGAATAAATCCTTAAGGTAGGGCATCATTCTAGAATACTCATTATGGAGGAAATCATTTCACGATATATCTTCAAAAGATCTTAAATAAATAACATATTCTTAAGCTATCCTTACAATGGTACTTACCTCTTTCATATAGACCTCCTCCTAATAACATAATGGAGGGATAAACCACTAAAATTACTGTAGACACCTAAAAGTTGCACAATGAATTAAGTAAATTTTATTCATTTAATTATCCCTAATTCTTCTAATTATTTAAATTAAGATTTAATTAATATCCCTATTTTTTTTATTTTCATTTTAATCAAATTAAAGATTTGATTAAATCTCCTTCTTTGAGCCTAACCTATTAATTAAACTAAGGTTTGATTACGTACCCTTAGCCATTTAATTAAATAAATCTTATTTGTTTGATTAAAATCTATTTTTCCCCTTTTGATTAAATTCACATTTAATTGAAAATCTCCTTTGCAAATAAATAAATCATTATTTATTTGTGAATAGTCCCCCCACTTGCAAAATCCTAAAAATGCAAGTTGCATCCCTTTTGGCTAAATTAAACCATTATAATTTAACTAAAAATCCTATTTTCCCTCACACACTTGCAAAATCTACATCTCCCACTTGCATCCTAATTTCTTCTAGAAACCCTCTAAACTACCATAATCATGCCTAAATCTCCTAATCATGTCCTTTCCCTAAATTTGGGGAGTCACTTCTCCAAATTTGGAAGAAAGTCTTCAAAATGCATTTACGACTTTATCTATTTCAACAAGTAAACTAGTTTTCGATTAAGGCAAAAATGGATTTTGAAGGGGCCCCAAAACCCTTTACAAAGAAGATTCTAAGAGGTTTAGAATCAAAACAAAAAATCAAGAAGAGACAGGATGCAAAAGATAGAACATTACAAATAGTAGCCAAAGAACTAGCAAAAACCCAATCGGGTGACAATCCAAACATCCATAGAGAGTCCCTTAAGATTTACCTTTAGTGGTACCCTTGTGAGATCGAAGAGTCATGTCAAAAGAGGGAGTGGACGTTTTAGATTTCTTTCCCTTAATAGTAATCCATCCCTCCTCAACCTTGGCAGCAGCATCAGTCCAACCAGTCCAACCCAAACCTAAAACAATGAAATTTTGAGAAAAAGAACCAATAGCATCCACCTTCTCAGGAGCACAAAAGGTCCCACTAGACAAAGAATCAGCATGAATAGAACCAGAAATAGTAGCTCCAACACCACCAAGTGGGGGAGCACCATCTGAGGAATCAACAGGAAGAAGTAGGGACGGCTGACTAACCTCACCAGCTCCTCCACAGGAATCCAAGACTACAGGAGAGGAGACAACAGTAACCGAACCCTCCGCATTAGGAACCTCGTGAAAATCAGTTTTCTTCACAACCATATAATGTTGATTTAAAGCACCTTTCCACCATGAGGCTGACACGATCTTCTTTTCAGTCCATATTGCTTAGTCGCATGACCCGTTTTGAAATATCTTCGACACCTGAAGGGAATCCCTTCATAGTCCAGGGTTTGAACACAACTGCCCTTCGAAGAATTGATAACAATCTCAGTTGGTAGTCCTTTAGAAACATCAAGCTAAACCAAAATGAGAGCAAAGGTAGAATGAAGAAGGTCATTAGATTCATTATCCACCAGCAAGAAATCCCCAAGAGCATTGCCAATTTTCTCATAAACATAATCAGTCCACAAATGTAGGAGAAGATAAGGGAGTCGAACCCACACCAGAATTTTATTAAACGTTTCAGAAAAAAGGGTTGAAATCAGAATGCCAGGACTTAATCATTAAAGGAAAGTTGTCCTTCTAGCAGAAATAATTATCACACAAAATAATCTTTCTATTCTCAGTATGCTCAAATTTTGCAACAAAAAAACCTCTAGCCAAAGGGTAGATGTGAATAGTACCAGAAATGAGCGGCTTGTTGGCATTTGCATGAAGATTTCATTAATGATAATTTATGTTGTCATTGATGTCAATTAACCGGTAATGATATTGTTGATATTGTTGTATTATTGTTACTGAAACTGGCAGGAAGAATTTGTGGAGTGAACCGGTAACCTGTGTAAACCTTATCTATTAATGATGTAACCAGTAAACCTTACCTATTTTTTTTAATAAACCCTAACCGATTAAGTTTAGCGAATTGGTTATATTGGTTTATGATCTGATGATGAGCAGTAATGATTATGACACATATGATTATTGTATGAAGATAATTCCAAAAGATTTTGGCGAGTTGTTGTAACGGTTTTTGTCTAGGGAATCAGCAAATGTATTGCATCTAATGCAAAGCACGTGATGAGTTACTAAGTTTGATGAAGCGGTGATCAAGGAGTGATCAAGGTTTTCTTGATTGATATGCAGAGATTGCTATGTAATCCAACGGTCATACTTGAATCGATTTGTTTGTAATCTCTATGAAAATTAGGTTTTTGTTGTGTTACTGACCTAATTGATTTGTTTATAAAGTCGATGAAGTTTTTTAGTTTAATGAGTTGGCAAAGAGTGAGCACAGATCAGTTGAGTGTGTGGTTGTCGAACTGGATGATATATCTGTAGTTTGAGTAAAGGCAGATAGGAGCATGAAATGGATCTGATCAAGCAAGTGTAGTGGTATTTAGACAAATTATCAAACTTCCATTGTTTTCTAACAATTACAACAGAATTGAAATCCCCTAACCGGGTAAGATCTAACAAGCTTGGTGTTATTCAAATCCTCTAACAAGGTAATCCAATAGCTTGGATTTTCAAATCCTCTACCGAGGTTACTCCTTACAGGGTATTGCTTCTAACAAGGCATTTGTAGTCAATCCCTTAACCAGATGATTCCCAATAGGATCAGTTCTTAACATGACTTTTTGTAAAGATTTAACAGGCTAGGCTCCTAACAAGGTGAACTTCAGAAGAGTTCAGATAGTTATCTTGTGAGTCTCGTCTCACCGTGGTTTTTACCTATTTTGGTTTTCACGTCAAAAATATTTGTGTCAAGTGGTGAATGTTTTTGTGGTTATGTTTTCTTGGTTGATTTACTTAACTACTTAACTATTTTGATAAGTCGTGATAACCAGAAGCATTGAGAAATGAAGAAGTTGTTTACTGTTAATTTATTGTAACAGTAAACTGGTTTATCTTATGAGTTTTTATCTTGACAGAGGTATTACATTATTAGTTTTAAGTTTACTTTGAGAGATTGATTTTTGAGATTAGTGAAGTTTGTATCAGTTTTTCTATCTACTGATTCACCCCCCTTCTCAATAGCTGATCAGATACTTTTTCTTTCAACATACCATGAATTGGTATCAGAGCACTACAGGTCCTCTAAGGTCTTAGCCTAACAACATGAGATAAAGATCTTGGAGATCATGATGAAGAAGGAAGGTCCAAAGTTTAATAGATAGAACTACTGGATATGGAGTGACAAAATGAAAATTTATATCAAGAGTTTGCGAAGCCAGTATTGGGAACATGTTGATACTAAGTATGTTGCACCCACTAGGATGTTGACTGATGATCAAAAGAAAGAGAAACAAGAAAATCATCAAGCATTGGAGGCTATTATCAGTTCTTTGTTTGATGCAGAGTATGTAGATATTCATGGTCTAGAGACTGCATATGAGGTATGGAAAAAACTTGAAGAGATTTATAGCAGTGATGAACATGTTAAGATTGCTAAAGAAGAGAGTCTAAGAGGAAATTTTGATGACATGCAGATGGCTGAAGGTGAGAATATCCAGTAGTATGGTCAAAGGATAAAAGAGATAGTCGGTGAAATTAAGAGTGCAGGAGGTAAAGTGGAAGATGCGACAATGATCAGTAAGTTATCCGAGCTGCAGCTATTCAAGAGCTGAAGTCCATTGACAAAACTAAGGTAACTCTTGACTCCATCATTGGCAAGCTTACTGCTTTTGAATTAAATGGTTATGATGGTAGTGTACAGAAATATGAGTTTGCATTTAGAGCTTCCATTTCTAACCCATCTATGAGGAAAAGTAGAGATGTTAGTCACAGTAATGAATCCAAATCCAGCAGAGAAGTTGATGATGAAGACAATTTAGTTGAGCTTGAAGCATTGTTGGCCAAGCGGTTGCCTAGAGGTACAGGTAAATATATAGGTAAATTACCTTTGAAATGTTTTGCATGCAACAAGATTGGACACATTGCTACTAACTGTCTTAATGGTGATAATGAGCACAAACGAGAGAAATTCAAGAAGTACAAGGGTAAAGGCAAAAGAGATTGTCTTATTGTTGTTGATGGTGGTATCACTGATGAGTAATATAATGGTGATGTTAATGAAGACATTGTGTTTGTAGCCATTATAGAAGAGATGTCAGACCAGAAGTCATTAGTATCCAGGATGGATAACTTTGATGATTGGATCATTGATAGTGGTTGTTCACATCACATGACCGGTGATTGGAGCAAATTTATTTCTCTAAAGGAATTTGATGGTGGAGTTGTAAGATTTGGTAATGACTCACCCTGCATGGTTAAAGGTAAGGGATCTATTTCTCTTAATGGAAAGAGTAGTGCAGATGATGTCTACTGGGTTGAAGGTCTAAAGCACAATCTTTTAAGTGTGGCACAACTCAATGACAGAGGATACCCATTAGAATTGAAAAATGGTATGTGCAAAATCTATGGCAATAAAGGTGAACTGATTGCAACCGGAAAGCAAACTAAAGGTAACTTGTTTCACCTTAATCCTAAAGTCAGTAACTATTTAATTGCAAAGATAGATGATAATTGGCTTTGGCATAGGAGATTTTGTCATATAAACTTTGATAACATTGGGGCGTGTGCACAAAGATGGTGGTCAGAAAAGTGGACACCACCCAAAAAAAATGGAAAAACAAGCAACGCATACGAGGTTTTAAAATTTGAAATTCCCGCATACGCGCTTAGGTTTGTTCTTCCCAAGCCTAGAAAAGGTAGCGCATGCATTCTACACCTAGGAAATTGAGCACGTACGCGCTGCTCATAGGAAAATGAGCGCATACACGCTTATAATCCAAATAAAACCGCATACGCGGTGCCTAGTAAAAAAAGTTTTAAAAAAAAAACTGGGTCTCATTTACCTTGAATAGCGCATTTTTAACTTTGGTTTTTCCCCATTTCATCTCCTAAACCACAAACGGGGTGCTAGATTTGTCCTCCAAGCTATGGATCAAGGTTAGTTTTTGTTTATTTTTGTCTTTCTTTCTGGTTTATGCAATTTGTTTTACATTTTGAATTTAATTTCATTAATTTTGATTAGGTTTTTTCATTTTTTGTTTCAAAAACCATATTCTTCTAATCCAGAACAAGAACAACCAAATGCACCTGAAAACCCACAAGAACAACCAAATGCACCTCCTGAAAACCCACAAGAACAACCAAATGCACCTCCTGAAAACACACAAGAACAACCCCCAATTCCTCCTTTTGACCGCACACCCGAAACACGGGAAGAATTAATTAATCAGTTAGGACAAAATACGTCTAAAATCAATAGACTGGTTGCTAAATTGAAAACTTCTGAACTTAACCATCATCAATCTCTCACCACTAGCCTAGAAACATTAGCTAGTGGTGCCATAGCTGTTTACATAGAAATTACCAAATGGGGAAGCTTTAGGGATAGGTGTCGTCAATTCTATGCCAATGGGCTATCATACGATGGAGTAAAAAACAAAAATATTACTAAACAACAAATATGTGCCCTTTTTGTTGATCCCAAAACTGGTCAGTCATTACCTCTTAATGCAAAGAGGTTTCCCATACATTGGTGTACCAATGTGCAGATGAAGAATATTTTTTGGGAGAGGTGGTGGATGGTCTTTGATGATCCACCTTGTAATAATTATGAGGTGCCATTATATTTTTTGAGAAAAATATATTGTGAGTTTGTGCTCAATGTGTGGCCAAACTATTTTGACATGAGAGAGTTTCATGGTAGAGGTGGTGGCTCTGCCCAAGATAGACCTGGAGCCCATAGGCGATTAGCCATAGAGAGTCGTCGCCCCCTAGCACCCAAACCCAAGGTGCATCATGTTGTCCCATTAGAGCTGAAAGAGTCGATGGAGTTACAGACTCTTCAGGCGGCCACAACATTGACTGGTGCCATCATCTAGCATGAGACATCATTAGCACACCCTATTGTATTGGATGATGAGCTATTAGAGGACAACAGAGAGCCCATCCAGCATATGTGTGTCAGTTGCTCAGGGATATGCTCAGGGATAGATGATGCAGCCAGTGCAAATGGATCCTTATATCATCTGTGCACAATTTGTGGTTGTAGATGTCAGGCTCAAACAGTTGAGGATGTCGTGCTAACAGATGAGTTGATGGACATGGTGTTTGCCCATGAGCCACAGACATAGGTGTGTTCGTTTGAATTCATAACATTTTATTTATCAGTCACTTTAAATTTGTAATTACATAAATAAATTTTTATTTATACATCGATTTAAATTGAGACAAATAATATGCATTTCAAGATGCAGCAGCGGTATCCCATACACCTCCCCCAGTTACTATAGTTGCAACTTCGATGCCTGAGGTATAAATTTTGTAACAAGTTAAAATAGAATAGTACACTTTGAATTCAAAAAAATACAAGATATACTTATTATCATTAATGCTTGGTCCAATTTTTGGTTTGTACGTGTTGACAGGGGACGAAATGTCCCAGATTGATGACATCACGCTCTCGGTGATCGATTTTGGCTTACAAGGCTATACAGTATCATATTTTGTACAACTCTTTTTATGTATTGTTTTGATGGAATATGCAAGTCATTTCATTTTGGATTTTTAAAATTATGTTTAATTTATTATCTATACTAATATCTCATGTTAATTTTGTTTTTTTAGGGTACCCCCTCTGCGTTTAGGGCTCGTCCTAAGAAAAAGAATTCCTCGAAGATGCCAAAACGTGGGAAGAAGGTAATTGAATACATTTTTAGTTGTACTGTTAGAATATTTAATCTTTACTTAGCTTAGGTTTATTTTTATTTAGTTTAGGATATTGCTTTGGAATTCCTACATGTAATTTGTCCTCTAGTACATGTGTGAGGACAAGTCATTTCTTTTATTTTCCTTTATTAAGGAATATTAGATTTCCTCCATAAGAGGATGTGGACACATGGCACACACATTTTATGAATGGTGGCATTCATAGATTTGGGAGTTACTTTGTAACTCCTCTCCTCATCTCTATTTAAGAGATGCCTCCTCTCTCATTTCTTCTTAATGACAATATTGTAAAGAGCTTCTCTCTCTCTCTCTCTCTCTCTCTCTCTCTCTCTCTCTCTCTCTCTCTCTCTCTCTCTCATTTTTAGGCATTGCCTCATTCATAATATCACAAGGGGTTTTTCTTTGCTTTTCCCCTTTCAAAAGTTCTTGTGCCTCCTTCTTCACATTTGGGTGATGCTCCATGTTTATTGCTTTTCTCTTGGTAACAATTACTTCATCATAAACTTTCTTGGATTAATTTTCCTTTCCTTGCTCTTTTATTTCCTTTCATGGTATCAAAGCAGGTTTCTAATCCTTGTTTTAAGTTAACATTGATGAAGGTTACCATTCTGTGGAGTTCACCTTGTTGGAGGCATTCTTGAGAGGAGAAGAAGTTCTTTTCTAATATTTTCTATTGTGCAGGTTTTGGTTTCAAATTTTTAACTTTTTTTTCAAACTTGTTAACAAGTTTGCCTGCAGGTTTAATCTCCTATTCTAGTTAGTTTTTTTTTATTAAAAAAAGGGCTTTGGAAGGCTTGCTGCCAAAGTTCCTTCTTTCTAGTTTAAATTTAATTATTTTTAAAGTTTTGGAAGGCTTGCCGCCAAAACTTCGGTGCTAACTTCTTTTCCTGCATACTTTAGATTTCATATTCATTTGTTTTGGAAGGCTTGCTGCCAAAACAGTTTCATCATAAAGTTGTTTCTCTGATTCATATTGCAGGTTCTCACATTTTGTTTACTTGCAAGATTTTTTTGATTAAAAAAAAAAGAAATTTAAGCTTCCTTGCAGGGTTTTGTTATCAAATTTTCTCAGTTTCTAACCTCATTCTCAGAATACTAACTCTTTTTTTAATATCTATTGATCTATTTCAATCTTTGTTTGTGCTTATTTCAGCCTGGTTTACTTTACATAATAAATCTTACATTTTTTGTGTATCTAGAAACCATTTCGTTTTCAGTAGCTCTTGAGTGCGTCTATAAGTCCTGTTTACAATTCTGGGTAAGCTTGGCTTACATTCTTGTGTGGGTTAAGTTTGCATTCACTGCTGGAATTTGCAGCGTATTGATAATCAACACCAAAAATTGTTTACCCCTGCACAAGTTCTGTTTTTTGCATGTATTTATTGTGACAACTCGAATGCTTGTCTGCAAAGTTATTATAAAAAAAAAAAAAACAGTCCTTGTTCTATTTGTCAAAGTTTTGTATTCTGAAAGAAATTTTTTTAAGTTAGTTACCTTAATACGATACAATTTTTTTTAAGGGCATATAGGTTCATGAACAATCAATTAATATAAAAAAAACCCTCACTATGAACAAAATGTTTTATGTGCTCATGAACCTGAGCAATATAACACATTCACACATATAAATCGAAACCTTGCATATCATAAGAAATTTGATTTTATCACTGCAGATAACAGTTAAATTAAACACCACATTGCTTATTTAAAAGAGGCTCGGATACTTTGATCTATTCCTGGAAATCGTTCAACATTATTAATAGCTAGTAGTCTCAATATTTCCCATTTCTTGAGGGTATCCACAAAACATGTAAGTTAACCTCAAAAAAAGCTACGGACTTTGTTTCCAACCTAAGGATTTCTTAGGGATTTTGTTTCCCACTTCAGTCCTCCACTCTACCAATTTTTTTTCAGGCTTTCGAACCATTGCCCATACACAACTCAATTATCAGCCCCCAACTGTGGTTCCTGGAGGCGATCTTGCCAAGGTTCAGAGGGCAGTTTGCATGATATCCAATTCCACCAGCGTTGCTGCAGTCTTCTCCACCTTTTAAAAACTTTCTTTGTCTTTCCCAGCAACAAAGACTTGATATTTCTCCATCTCTGGTACTTGTAATCATCAATTGCGTTGCATGTATCCGTGAGACAACATCTGGTTGAGGCATTTCACCAAAGAGTTCCATACCCTCGGCCGAGTGGGAAAGAGCTGGTGGGACTCGAACCCAGGCTGCCAAACCCTAAAGCCAGTTAAGAGCGCCTCTAGCCTCTGTCAAGCCTGCCCATGCATGTTTGTAATGTTGCTTATCTGTAAATCCTTCCAGAACGTCTGTGTATTCCCTGCAACTTTGTTTTTTTCTATTTTAACGTCTCTGCACCTCTGCATAGTAACGCCATTTAATATATACAAAAATTTTAGATAGTTTATTAACTTTTAAAAAAAGTTTAAATAGTTAATAACGTTAAAAAAAAAAAATTAGTTATAAAGTTTTTAAATTTCAAATAAATTAAAGTCTTTGAATAAAGTTTTTCTAATAAAGTTTTTAATATAAAATAGTTATTAAGATTTACAATCTGTTTAAATAAAATTTTAAAAAAAATCAATTTCAATTTGTTATTTAAGTTTGAATATAATTTTTTTTGGTAAATATTTTTTTTTTTTTGTTTAAAAATTTGTTATTTAAGATTTAAATATAACATTTTTTTTACATAAATTTTGCTATAATTATTACTCAAATCTGGTTTATTTTTTAAATCAAGGAGGTTAATTTTTTATTTTTTGTTTTTTAATCAAAGGGGTAATTTTTTTTACAAACTATTATTTTGCTATCATGTCTACATTAATTCCGGAAATTAAATTAAATAGTTCCAATTATCATTCTTGGAAAACACATATCTCGTTTATTTTTCGTTTCAAACACCTTTTGGATGTTGTGACTGATAAAACCTTTGAACCCGCTACATCTGCTCCTCAAGCCGACCTAGATAGATGGAAGGCTCAAAATGAGGAAGCACTTGGTTTAATTGGTATTTCAATGGTTCCTGATTTGTATGTTTTAATTGGAAATTGTACAAAAGCGCATGAAGCTTGGGAAATTTTAAAAACTACTTATGATAGCTCAAATGAATCCCGAAAAATTCAACTTCAAGATCAACTTGAAGATCTAAGGTATACGGATTTTAAAACTATGGATGAATTCTTATTAAAGTTTGATTCTGTTAATAGTCAATTAACTGGTTTAGGAGTTACTCTAGCTGATTTACGTTTAATACATCTTATTCTTAAAAAATGTCTTCCTCGTCAATTTCAACAATTTATTACGAATATTCATGCTCAACTTGCTATTCCTAGCTTAGCTACTCAATTAACATATGATATTTTTCGTAATTTATTGCGTCAAGAAGAAGCTAAATTAATTCAATTTGGTACTCTTAAAAGTAGTGAACATGCTTTTATGTCTAAAAATCAAAATCATAATAATAATTTTAGATCCAATAATAATAAACATAATCATAATCATAATAATAATCATAATAATAATCACAAATCTTCTAATTATCAATCTCATTCTAAATCCTATCATAACAATTCTCATAATAATAATCATAATAATACGTACAATAATCAAAGGAATAATTCTCAAACAAGACCCCATTGCACATATTGTGGGAAAGATGGACATATTACTAATAATTGTTTTAAGAAACAAAATGGTAAAAAGCCCATGAATCAAAATAATCAAAATAATCAACATAAACCTCATTATAAGAAAGGTAATAATAATGGAAATTCATCTCGTCATGCATTTACATGTACTTATAATGTTTCTCAACCACTTGAGTGGATTATTGATTCTGGTGCATCTCAACATGTTACTTCTCATAAAGAATGTTTTGAATCTTTGCATCCCGATACTTCTAATATTCCTGTTCAATTAGCTAATAATCATAGTTGTAAAGTTGAAGCTATTGGTGATGTGAATGTTCCTAATGGGAAATTACATGATGTTCTTTATGTTCCTGAATTAAAATCAAATTTGATTTCAGTTCCTAAACTTTGTCAAGATTATAAGATCAACTTTTATAGGGGCATATGTTATATCATTGATCCAAACACTAATCATGTTATTGCTACTGCTAAAATTGATAGTGATAACTTATTCAAGTTCTATGAATTTGCTCCTCCAAAGTATTCTTTGCTTACTACTATTGATTTTACTATATGGCATGAAAGACTTGGCCATCTCAATTCTGATTATATTTCACTAATGCAAAAAGCAAATATGGTTGATGGATTGCCTACTATTGTTCCTTCTCAAATTGTTTGCAATGGTTGCATGAGTGGTAAGATGCATAGGGAACCCTTTCCTCATGGTCAATCTTGGAGGGCATACACTAAATTGCACCTCGTTCATAGTGATCTCTTGGGTCCCATGGAGAATCCCTCCATCCAACGTTCAAGGGATGCACTTACCTTTGTTGATGATTTTTCAAGGAGAACATGGATATATTTCCTTCATAGTAAGGATCAAGTGCTTGATGTGTTTATTGAATTTCATATGTTTGTAGAAAGGCAATCTGGTTCTAAAATTAAGATTCTTCGTACTAACAATGGAAGAGAATATGTCAATAATGCATTTAATGCTTATTTGAAATCTTTTGGAATTAAACATGAGCTTACTGTTCCTTATACACCACAACAAAATGGTGTGGCAGAACGGAAGCATAGGACAATTGTTGAAATGGCTAGATGTTTATTGCATGCTAAAAATATGGATTACAAGTTTTGGGCTGAAGCTATGGCTTGTGCAACATATTTAATTAATAGAACACCTACCAAAGCCTTAAAGGATAAAACTCTTGAAGAAGCTTGGTCTGGTAGAAAGCCTAATTTGTAGAATTTAAGAATTTTTGGTTCCATAGCTTATGTTCACAAACCTAAGGAGAAAAGGAAAAAATTAGATGCTAAATCTTCTCCTTTTATTTTTGTTGGTTATGATGAAAATACTAAAGGTTATAGAGTTTACAATCCTATTACTAACAAGGTAAAAGTTGCAAGAGATGTTTGTATTGCAGAAAAAGGCATTCATGATTGTTCTAAAGTGGAGGATGATGAACTTGGTCAAACCAAAGTTGTGCTTGTGGAGGACCAACCTCCTTCTCTTAACCCTACTCCTACTGCATCTCTTTCTATTCCTTCTAGTGATAGTGATGATGATAATAATAACTCTACTCCTCATGACTCTTCTTCTAGTGATGAATCCATTACTTCTAAAAGAAGACCTAAATGGTTTAAATCTTTAATTCAAGATAGTGATTAATACTTAGCTAGAATGGATAAACTTCAAGCTAGGAGAGTTAATTATTGTAATTATTCTTTAATGACTACTATTATGAATTCTTGTAAAGCGGAAAATCGCGATCGAACCCTAGTTGCTCTCCCCTCTTCCAACTCCGAGGAGAGAGAAGGGAGATTCACTAGGGTTGATGGTTTTCACTTAGGGGAGAGACTTTACATTCAAAAGAGGGGTTGAAACCCACAAGATCCAATCCCACGCAAGGCAAGATTGGATGCTAAATGTGTTTCAAGGGTTAAGAAAGCAAGGCTACCCTCTTTTGTAAAGAATGTGCATAGAAGAATTAAGCTAGGAATGCATAGAAAGTGACAAAGATTCGCTTATAAACTGAGATAGGGATATAGGATGAAGCTGCGGACCTGGAATTAGCAGTAAAATGTCGATACGGCGTTGTCCTGCAAATTTGAGCAAAAGTTGTCGGGACGATGGCGCCCGGCGCCACGGTCCTCCAAAAAATCTGCGAAACGAAGGGGGATCTATTCGTCTCTGCACAAGGATTCTAGATCTTCAATTTCAGCCGCGTACCTGCAACCTACACACAGAAAAGCGAAGACGATTGGGGGGTTAGGGATTAGGGGTTTGCCTTTAGGTCAAACCCCGGTTTTGGAATTAACCAAGAAATGAGCAAGCGCTGTAAATGTAAATGACTGTAAAACAAGTACTAATACCTTGTTCTAAGGATGTTTGTATCCTTATGTGCGAAGGTATAGATGTTGTATGTTGTAGCATGTAGTATGTGATCTCCTCTTCAATGGTTGAATCCTTGACTTGAATGCAACACTTAGCCTTGAATGGAGACTTGAAATGATCAATTGCTTGAAGGAATGCTTGATTGCTTGAATGCTTGAGTATAATTTCCACGCCTTTTCCATCATATCGAATGAAAGAGGAAAATGTAGTTTATATACTTGTCAATTAGGGCTGATAGACTGATTTTCCCGACCTTAGGCCGACCAGGAAAGTTAATTTCCAAATTGCAAACAAAAAGACCCGAGACCCCTTAGGAGACCGGGCCCAAAATAGGACCCAGGGACCAGGGCGTTGGGCGCCATGGTCCTGCGGGACCAGGGCGCTGGGCGCTCTGGTCCCACCTCCCGGGACAGCAGGGTGCAAGGAGGTTCAGGCCAGGGTGCTTGAAAAATGCAGTTTTTAGTGTCGTAATCAGGTTTCGGGGTCTCCATTCAGGTTGCGTGTTGCGTCGCCATCGTGAAGACCGAAATGCAGTCGAAATTGCAAGTGTCGCAATTTTAGGACGCTACATTTAGCCCCCACTTTAGCGGGAGTATGTATGCTCATACTTCTGGTAAAGTATAGGGAAACAATATTGAAAGACTTTCACCACGTCAAGGAGGCAAGATACACCAAGCCCCCAGTGGACTAAGGATCTTACGACTTCGATTGACAAAGTAAAAGGGAAGATCACGAGGGAGAACCATGACTGTCAGTAGTAAGGTTCCCTCACTATGAGTCATGCAAGAAAGATATCAAAAATTTTCAAGGCAAAGCTAAATTTGCCAAGAAATTTTCAAGTATCTTGAAAAGATATGAATGGGATGTATGCCCCCCTACGTTAAAGCGATCGCACATGCCTCACCGGGGGTGATTGCTTTAAGGTAGTGATACATATAAGAAATGAGAAAGGAGCACGTTATCGCAAGGATTTAGCCCCCAAGTGTGAGATAAGCCCAAGGATAATAGACACAAAACACAAAGCACAAGGTGACTTCGCTTTCCTCGGGGTCAGTATGCTGTATGATAATTCATGTATATATATCATATGTATGTATGCGTAATTGTTCTTCATTCCCCAATCAAGGAAGGTCACCTAGAAGAAGGGAACACATGTGTCTTTTGAGTCAACATGAGAGAGATCGAGAGATCTCAATGCTTTGCATCGTCCTCAAGTAGACAACACTAAGGACAACAAATAGAAGAATGAGAATAACATATAGAAGAAGTAACAAAAGAGAGGGGGAGAGAATCTACTATGCTAATGTAACTAGTCTAGCACGTCATCTACCCCCCGATCTTGCTGATCAATGTTTCGGGAAGGTAGGGAACACGCTAGAGGAGGAACATCCAACACAGCAGATGGAGCTATCACAAGATCCAAACAAGGGCTATGTTCATGTTCCAAGCCACGTTGTTCTTGTCTAGGAGCTAGGATAAGTGCTTTAGAAAATTCATTAGATAAATGGTTATCAATATCAACAAGTTCATATTCACTATCAGAAGCAAGAGGAGTAACATTTTCATCATGAATAACATTTTCATCTATATCATCATCAAGATTTATAAAAATAGGATCTTTAATTCACACAGGATCAAGACCATCATGCATCTTATGTTTTGGAGATTTTGGAGAAAATGGAATAATGCTTGTTGAAGGTGTTTTTGGAGATTCCAAAGTTTGAGAAGCAGTTGCTTGAGCTCTAAGATGACGCTTTTGTCAGCGTTTACGTGTAGAACGATTTCGTCTAGTCTTAGTAGGAAGTGGAGAAGATTGAGGAGGAGGAATGTTCTCATCCTTATCACTTGGGTGTTTAGGTTGTGGTCTCTGAGGCTGGATAATAGGAGAAGAAGAAGGTCTCTTCTCTCTATAAAAAGAAGGAGGAGGAACTGCTCCATATAAGGGAGGAATATTCGGTTTAGGAAGGAGACCAAGTCCATCATGACGAGGAGGGATAGGTCTACTTTTAGAAGGTTTATTAGGCATAGACATAGTCACATCCATAGGGATGGGTTGGGAATCTTCTTGAGGAAAGACATTAGTTTTATCTTTCAAAGGAAGAACTTCCTTCTCAAGAATGATAGGAATGTCAAGTTTGGGTGTTCTAGGTTCACTTAGAGATAGGATCATATCTTTTTTCCACTTTTGATAAGATTTGAAAAGATGATCACTTCACGGAGGAAGAGATTGGAATTGTTTAGGCCAAAAGTAATCAATAGGAACGCTAGAAGTTCTTTCAACTGGTTTAAAGAGACTATGATTGACAGTAACAATTTCACCATTATGGGGAAATTTCAAACACTTATGAATAGGAGAAGCAATAGCTTTCATGGAAGATAGCCAAGGATAGCCAAGCTTCACACGAAATTGTTCGGAAGATGGAATAATAGCAAAGTTCACATCAAGAGATTTGTTATGGACCTCAATAGGTAATGTAATAGAACCAATTGCAGGAGAAGAAAATGCATCAAATAGTTTCACAACCACATCTGTTTTGTCATAAATAACTTGATTCAATTGCAAAGTAAAAAGAAATTCTTCAGTAATAACATTAAACATGCACGAAGGATCAATAAGCACTCCACGGCAAGGTGTATTCTTGACTTTTGCAACTATGTATAAAGGACCATCAGGTGCCCTAATGGTTTCACTGGAATCAAATGTGATGGAAGGTTCTTTAGGGATTTCTTGCTGCTCTACAAAGTTAATCACATTCGGAGTCATAGACACAAGACCATCAGATGAGAGAGAGGAATCATTAGCCTCAATTGCATTAGAGGTATGAGAAGGTAATGGATCAGTAAAAATTTAAAGATTTTGATTAGGAGAAGCTACAGATGTATTGCCTTTATCATTCACTCCAGAAACAGAAATAGTATTATTATCAATCAGATCTTGAATTTTACGCTTTGAAGAAAAACATTTTTCAGTATCATGCCCAGGCTGACGATGAAATTGACAAAAAGCTTTGTTATCAAAATAAGGTGAATTAATCTTTGCAAGATCAATTTGCCTTATAGGAGGAAGAGTAAGCACATTTTGTTCCAATAACTTATTCATAATACTATGCAATGATTCATTCAACGGAGTATACTTTCTTTCTTTCTTGAAAAATTTAGAAATAGGAGGCACACCTGATGCTGTATTCACATTGTTGTTGATGATGTTTTCATTGAATTTGATGGAATCTTTGTTCGGTTTAAACTTCCCAAATGGTTGTTGACTGCTATCACCCTTATCACTCGAAGCCATAGGATGTGATTATTCCATTTGACTCACAGTCAGTTGATAATTGTGAAGAGTTGCACACAACTGTTGGAAAGAAGTAAACTCAGAAAACAGAAGTTTGTCTCGATTATCTTTTTGTAAATTAGAAATAAAGATTCTTTGAATATCATTGTCAGGCACTGGAAAAGAAATTTGAGCATACAAATGCTTATATCTACCAATGAAATCAGTCACTTTTTCTTTAACACCTTGTTTACAATGCATTAAATCAATCAAAGTAACTTTAGGACTTATATTGTTTTGAAATTGTTGAATGAAAGCATTTGCAAGTTGTTTGAAAGAAGTAATAGAATAAGAAGGCAACGAGCAATACCATTGTAGGGCTTTGTCTCTTAATGTTCTAGTGAACAATTTTGCAAGCAACCTTTGGTCATAAGCAAAATCAGTACAAATTGTTTGAAAAGTATTAACATGTGTTAGAGGATCACCTTTACCATTATACAGCTCCAAATGCGGGATTTCAACATGTTTAGGAGGGATAGCTCGAACAATGTCAAGAGAAAGTGGGCTCGCAACATAAAATGTGGGCACACTAAACTTAGATTGATTCATAGAGGCAATTTGTTGCTGTAAAGAAGAGACAGTTTGTGCAAGATTGTTAATGGTCACTTCAGTCGAAGAATTCATATTAGATGTGTTAGATTGAGATGGAGGTGTTATGTTATTGAAAGAAGGTAAAGAGTAAGGTGGTGGGACCCTATGATAGTCAGTCATAGGAGATGATTGGACAAGAGGAACACTACAAGGAGGGATGGAATGGTTAAATGAATTGCCCCCTTGCGTCATGTTCATTTGTGGAGATGTAATAGGGACACTCATTGAAGGAATGTATGAAGAAGTTGGATTGAATGAAGGAAGAGGGTTAATTGAAGAAGAAGGATTGCCCCCATGACTGGTGATCACAGGGGGAATGTCTTGTATAGAAGTAGTCATTATGTTTGATGTAAAGGTAGGTATTCTAGCAATAGAAGTCATCAAAGGAATAGAATGATTGACTTGAGTAGGAGGTTGTGTATAACCCAAATTTTCAGCACAACTCTTCATAGGCATCACATTCGAATCCACAATGTGTGCAATACCACGCAAAATATCAATTCCATTCTTATCACTTTGAAACATACGTTTTAGACCCTTAATTAAAGGAAGAGCTTGACTATCAGGGTATTCATGAGACATCCATTGGTGAAAATCATCAAATTGGTTATCCAATTTCGAAAGTTGTTCTACAGAAACCTCATGGAGAGCTTCTTCATCATTAGGAGGATTAGAGGAATTACCCATGTCCTCGTTAAAAAGGCTATTCAAATTAGGTTCCATCTCCTCAGTAGTTAAACCTTGGAAAGACTTAATTCTACGGCTTCGTCTAACGGGAATAGTGTAAGTAGGGCTTATTGTTGTAAAACTCATGCACTAGAAAGAGAGAGAAGATTTTGAATTTAGAGGTAGCAATTTTCAGTAAAATCAGCCAATCTTCTGGATTTAAGCTGTTAAATGCAATCACAACAGTCTCCCGAAATTTCGGAAAAAATGTCCGGGACCGTGGCGCTCGGAGTGCAACACGGTCCTTGCAACTTTTTTCGAAATTTGCAGGGATGAAAGGTATGATGATTTTAAAGCTAATCTGAAAAAATTGAGTGATTTTACGATCTGTAGATAGGCCAAATTAAAGTTGCAATCTCGAAATTGAACCCTACCAAGATTGTCGAAAAATGCAAAATTTGAATTTTGAAAAAGAGAGGGAAACTAAAATTTTGAATTTTATGATTTTAGAGGGAATGTCAAGAGCAATGCAAATTTTGAAATTTGAAAATTGACTCAATTTCACGCAAAATTCAATTTTGAAAGCGGAAATCAAAGTTGTTGTAATTAAGCATTTAATTTCAAAAGTCACAAATTGTAAGAATTTGAATAAAGCATTGAAATTTCGAATGAATGATAACACACTTTTCAGATTTAGGACAGTAAGAACACAATTTTGACACAAAATTTCAGTTTCAATGATTTTTAAATGTTTAGAAGCCTTAATCCAAGCAATCACAAGACCAACTTTGACTGTAATTTTGAAGGTGTTAAAATTGATAAAATCAGCCAAAATTCTGGATTTTAGCAGGAAAACACAGTAAGATCTCGCTCCCGAAATTTCAGAAAAAATGTCGGGGACGATGGCGCTCGGAGTGCACACGGTCCTCGCAACTTTTTTCCAAATTTTCAGGGATGAAAGATATTGTGATTTTATTGCGGAATCCAAAGTTACAGCTGATTTAAAGATGTTTTGATTAGTGAAATTGTCGGACAAAGGTTGAATCAAGAGGGTTTCAAAAATTAGGGTTTTGACACTTAACCACTTAATTTTCAAAATTAAAGCACAAATATGAATTGATAATTTGTAATAGAAGGGCAGATCTGAAACAAGCATTAACATTTAGACATTTCACAAGCTTAATTACTAAAAAGAAAATTTAGGGTTTTTTTATGCAATTAACCTCTAAAATTTGCAAAAGATCAAACATGGAAATGCAATCAAGGAATCCAATTTTCAGATCCAACCATGAATAATCAGAAAGGATGTTCACGTCGGGTTCACCAAAATGTAAAGCGGAAAATCGCGATCGAATCCTAGTTGCTCTCCCCTCTTCCAACTCTGAGGAGAGAGAAGGGAGGTTCGCTAGGGTTGATGGTTTTCACTTAGGGGAGAGACTTTACATTCAAAAGAGGGGTTGAAACCCACAAGATCCAATCCCACGCAAGGCAAGATTGGATGCTAAATGTGTTTCAAGGGTTAAGAAAGCAAGGCTACCCTCTTTTGTAAAGAATGTGCATAGAAGAATTAAGCTAGGAATGCATAGAAAGTGACAAAGATTCGCTTATAAACTGAGATAGGGATATAGGATGAAGCTGCGGACCTGGAATTAGCAATAAAATGTCGATACGGTGTTGTCCTGCAAATTTGAGCAAAAGTTGTCGGGACGATGGTGCCCGGCGCCATGGTCCTCCGAAAAATCCATGAAACGAAGGGGGATCTGTTCGTCTCTGCACAAGGATTCCAGATCTTCAATTTCAGCCGCGTACCTACAACCTACACACAGAAAAGTGAAGACGATTGGGGGGTTAGGGATTAGGGGTTTGCCTTTAGGTCAAACCCTGGTTTTGGAATTAACCAAGAAATGAGCAAGTGCTGTAAATGTAAATGTATGTAAAACAAGTACTAATACCTTGTTCTAAGGATGTTTGTATCCTTATGTGCGAAGGTATAGATAGTGTATGTTGTATGTTGTAGCATGTAGTATGTGATCTCCTCTTCAATGGTTGAATCCTTGACTTGAATGCAACACTTAGCCTTGAATGGAGACTTGAAATGATCAATTGCTTGAAGGAATGCTTGAATGCTTGAATGCTTGAATGCTTGAGTATAATTTCCATGCCTTTTCCATCATATCCAATGAAAGAGGAAAATGTAGTTTATATACTTGTCAATTAGGGCTGATAGACTGATTTTCCCGACCTTAGGCCGACCAGGAAAGTTAATTTCCAATTTGCAAACAAAAAGACCCGAGACCCCTTAGGAGACCGAGCCCAAAATAGGACCCAGGGACCAGGGCGCTGGGCGCTCTGGTCCCACCTCCCGGGATAGCAGGGTGCAAGGAGGTTCAGGCCAGGGTGCTTGAAAAATGCAGTTTTCAGTGTCGTAATCAGGTTTCGGGGTCTCCATTCAGGTTGCGTGTTGCGTCGCCATCGTGAAGACCGAAATGTAGTCGAAATTGCAAGTGTCGCAATTTTAGGACGCTACAATTCTAATGATCCTAAAACATTTGATCAAGCTAAAAATCAACCACATTGGCAAAAAGCAATGAAGGAAGAATATGATACTTTAACTTCTAACCAAACTTGGGATTTAGTTCCCTTGCCTCATGGTAAAAATCTTGTTTCTTGCAAGTGGCTTTATAAAACTAAATTGAATGCTAATAATCAAGTTAGTAAATTTAAAGCTAGATTAGTTGCTAGAGGTTTTTCTCAAATTGAAGGCTTAGATTATACTGAAACTTTTGCTCCTGTTGCTAAAATGCCTACAATTAAACTTGTGCTTGCTTTAGCTTCTAGAATGAATTGGCCTATTCACCAAATGGATGTTAAAAGTGCTTTTCTTAATGGTGATTTACATGAGGAAATTTATATGTCTCAACCTCCTGGTTTTATTAAAGAAGGTAATGCACACTTAGTTTGTAAATTAAAGAAATCAATTTATGGATTAAAGCAATCTCCTCGGGAATGGTATTCAAAGATTAATGAATTCTTTCTTTCTCAAGGCTTTATTAGAAGTAAAAATGATCCTAACTTGTATATTAAACATAGTGAAGATGATATTATAATTATTATCTTGTATGTAGATGATTTGATTCTTACTTCAAGTTCCAATACTTTGATTTCTGATATTAAGTTTCAACTTAATCAAAAATTTCAAATGACTGATTTAGGTCCTTTACATTATTTCTTAGGAATGCAAATTTGGCAAACCTCTAAAGGAATTTTCTTATCTCAAAGTAAATATGCTCAAGATCTCATAGATAAGTTTAAAATGAATGATGCTCATCATGTTTCAATTCCTATTGAATTAGGCACTAAGTTAATGCTTGATATGCAAACTCCTCTTGTTGATCCTACCTTGTATAGACAATTAGTTGGAAGTTTGAACTATTTAACTCTTACTAGGCCAAATATTGCTTATAGTGTTGGTTTGGTTTCTAGATTCATGTCTAAACCTCAACAAACACACTTTAAAGTTGCTAAAAGAATTTTAAGATATATTAAAGGAACAATTAATGTAGGTTTGTTTTATGATGCAAATTCTGACTTTACTTTAAAAGGTTTTACTGATTCCGATCTAGGTGGAGATCCCAATGATGGGAAATCTACTTGTGGTTATTGCTTTTTTGTTGGTTCAGGAGCAATTTCTTGGAATAGTAAAAACCAACAATCTACCTCTCTTGGATCCACTGAAGCTGAGTACAAAGGATGCACTAATGCTTCCAAAGAAGTCTTGTGGCTTAGAAGACTACTTGAAGATTTGGGTCTACCTCAACACGAACCAACTCCATTGTATTGTGACAACCAAAGTGCCATTGCCTTAGCTAAAAATCTAGTTTTCCATGCAAGGACAAAACACATTGCTCTCCAACACCACTTTATTAGAGAACAAATTGAAGACAAGCAAGTTTCACTCCTCTATTGCAAGGGGGAAGACCAAGTTGCAGATATTTTGACCAAGCCACTTTGTAAAGAAAAATTCCAATTTCATTGTAAAAATCTTGGATTACAACCCATTGAAGGGTTTGATGTAAGCTCCCCAAGTAAAGCTTAAGGGGGGGTGTTAGAATATTTAATCTTTACTTAGCTTAGGTTTATTTTTATTTAGTTTAGGATATTCCTTTGGAATTCCTACATGTAATTTGTCCTCTAGTACATGTGTGAGGACAAGTCATTTCTTTTATTTTCCTTTATTAAGGAATATTAGATTTCCTCCATAAGAGGATGTGGACACATGGCACACACATTTTATGAATGGTGGCATTCATAGATTTGGGAGTTACTTTGTAACTCCTCTCCTCATCTCTATTTAAGAGATGCCTCCTCTCTCATTTCTTCTTAATGACAATATTGTAAAGAGATTCTTGCTCTCTCTCTCTCTCTCTCTCTCTCTCTCTCTCTCTCTCTCTCTCTCTCTCTCTCATTTTTAGGCATTGCCTCATTCATAATATCACAAGGGGTTTTTCTTTGCTTTTCCCCTTTCAAAAGTTCTTGTGCCTCCTTCTTCACATTTGGGTGATGCTCCATGTTTATTGCTTTTCTCTTGGTAACAATTACTTCATCATAAACTTTCTTGGATTAATTTTCCTTTCCTTGCTCTTTTATTTCCTTTCATGTACAATTGTTTGAAAATGTTGAAATCAAGTATTAGTTGGGGTTTGTAGATTGATCAGTGTTTTTTGTCTATTTTACATGTACAACGGCCATTGAGCTTTGTAGATTTGTTGAATGCACCTGATTTTCCCGTGGATCAAGAGAGGAAGGAGGTATGTATCTCTACTTTATTTTCTTGATTTCATGGTTATATGCACACGTACATGTTTACTTGTGATATATTATAATCTTATAATTTTTTCATACAGGAAATATCCATACCTATTTTGTCAATGGCGAACCCTCCTCCTTGCACTGGAGAAGCATCTCAGGATCCGGTGCACTTTTGTTTGATATGTAAAATTAATTGATTTTAACCTTAAATACTTATCATTATATTAATTGTATTTAATCTTTGAATATTTTTTGTATAGGTAATAGCGACAGTTTCTACATCGATGGTGAGCCATCCTCAATCCATTGGAGAAGGATCTCAGGCACAGGTATGTCATTGTTCTCTATATTATAGCTTTTAAGTGTTTTTGATATATTTATGTTAGTACATTGTATTAATTGTACATTTAATCTACAATAGACCCCTTCGTGGCATGGTCATAACGTGGATCCATTTAATTATGTCTTCAAGAAAACTCGTAAGAGTGACAAGGAGAGGAGAGAGAAGACATTAGCTCCTAGATCAGCTGATGAGGTAACCTACATTTCAATTGCAAAGGAATTAAAGTTAAATGCATAGTTTTGTTGTTAATTGTGAACTATTTTCTACAAAAGAATTCTAACTTGGCTTTTGAATTGTGGTTTTGCAGCCATCTATAGAGCCACGTACTACATCGAAGAGGCTTGATTTTGATGATCCATTACAAGTTTAGGATCATATAGTGTTAGTTTTGGTCATAGAATGACCAATACATGTAGATATATTCTACATTTTTATTGTATATCGATTTGGACATGGCATATGCCACATTTTTGTAATACTTGTATTGACTTGGTAGACATAACTTTTTTTATATATATAAATATCGATATTCAATCCAATAAATGTGTAATGAGTTCATTATTTTGTATTCGTTGTATTTTGTGGTTGTCCTTTTATAAATTTAAATGAATATTTGCATATGTAATCAACAATATGAATATAAACAGCAAAAATATATGATATAAAACATTGCAATCGTGGAATATGATTTGATAAAATTTCTAAAATGTTGAATTAACCCTACAAAACTCCTTGTATTCAGTTTATTATTGTGTATTCGCTATATTTGGTGGCTTCCCTTTTATAAATTTAAATGAATATTTGCATATGTAATCAACAATATGAATATAAACAACAAAAATCGACAATATGAATATAAACAACAATGTGTTTGGTGCGAGAGAACCCTCACGCTCGCAATCGTCAAAAGTTGTTTGTCGTGTGCAGAAACCGACATCGCGAGCATGTCTGGGTGGGTAGGTTTATGCTAGGCATGCCCCTGTCATGCATCCCAAAGCGTTGGAACATCGAGAGTCATACCGTATCGATGCGATCTCTCAATTGCCCTGAGTCCAAAAAATTGTCAAAATTTGATGGATTGTTTCTTAAAATCCAAGACACATATGGTCAATCTATTTGATCTCATGGGGTTGCGTGAGGCTCCTCTATAATTGAATATCTCGGTTTTTCATGAATCGGAGCCATTTTTAATTATTAGCATTTTTTTGCCTGCTCCAAAAACCGTTAGTTGCATGCAATGAAAAGTTGCAAGATTGGCTAGAATTGATTCGGTTCGTCATGTGAACAAATTGACATCGCGAGTGCATTTGGGTGGATAGGTTTACACTAGGCATGTCCCTGTCGTGCATCCCAAAGTACCAGAATGTCAAGAGTCATTCCGTACAAGTGCGATCTCTCAAGTGCCTTAAATCCAAAAAAATGTCAAAACTTGACGAACTGTTTCTTCCAATCCAGGACACATACGATCAATCCATTTGATCCCGTGGGGTCGTGTGAGGCTCCTCTACAATGACCTATCTCAGTTTTCGACGACTCGGAGCCATTTTTGATTAGTAGCATTTTTTCGCCTTCTCCAAAAACCATTAGTTACATGCAATGAAAAGTTACAAGATTGGCTAGAATTGATTCGGTTCATCATGTGCACAAACCAACATCGCGAGGGCATCCAAGTGGAGAGTTTTACACTAGGCATGCCCCTATCATACATCCCAAAGCACTAGAACGTCGAGAGTCATTACGTACTGGTGCGATCTCTCAAGTGCCCTGAGTCCAAAAAATTGTCAAAACTTGACAGATTGTTTCTTCCGATCCATGACACATAGGTTTGATCCATTTGATCTCATGGGTTCATGTGAGGCTCCTCTACAATGACCTATCTCAGTTTTTGATGACTCTCAGCCATTTTCGATTAGTAGCATTTTTTCGCTTGCTCCAAAAATCTTCAGTTGCATGCAATGAAAAGTTGCAAGATTGGCTAAAATTCATTCGTTTTGTCATGTGCACAAACCAACATTGCGAGCGCATTCAGGTGGGTAGGTTTACGCTTGGCATGCCCCTGTTGTGCATCCCAAAGTGCCAGAACGTCGAGAGTCATTTCATACCGATGCGATCTCTTAAGTGCCCTGAGTCCAAAAAATTATCAAAACTTGACGGATTGTTTCTTCCAATCTAGGACACATATGGTCGATCCGTTTGATCCCGTGGGGTTACGTGAGGCTCCTCTACAATGACCTATCTCGATTTTTGATGACTCGGAGCCATTTTTGATTAGTAGCATTTTTTTGCCTGCTCCAAAAACCGTCAATTGCATGCAATGAAAAGTTGCAAGATTGGCTAGAATTGATTCAGTTCATCGTGTACACAAACCAACATCGCGAGCACATCCAGGTAGGCAGGTTTACACTAGGCATGCTGATGTCATGCATCCCAACGCACCAGAACATCGAGAGTCATTCTGTATCGGTGTAGTCTCTCAAGTGCCTTGAGTCCAAAAAATTGTCAAAACTTGACGGACTATTTCTTCCAATCCAAGACACATATGATCGATCCGTTTGATCTCGTGGGGTCACATGAGGCTCCTCTACAGTGGCCTATCTCGATTTTTGACGAATCAGAGCCATTTTTTATTGATAGCATTTTTCGCCTGCTGTAAAAGTCATCAGTTGCATGTAATGAAAAGTTGCAAGATTGGCTAGAATTGATTCGGTTCATTGTGTGTACAAACCGACATTGTGAGCATGTCTAGGTGGGCACATTTATGCTATGCATGCTCCTTTCATACATCTCAATGCACCAGAACGTCAAGAGTCATTCCGTACCAGTGTGATCTCTCAAGTGCCTTGAGTCCAAAAAATTGTCAAAACTTGACGGATTGTTTCTTCCAATCCAGGACACATATGGTCGATCTGTTTGATCTTGTGGGGTCGCGTGAGGCTCCTCTACAATGGCCTATCTTGGTTTTTGACGACTCGAAGCCATTTTTTGATTGGTAGTATTTTTTTGCCTGTTGCAAAAGTCATCAGTTGCATGCAATGAAAAGTTGCAAGATTGGCTAGAATTGATTCAGTTCGTCATGTGCACAAACCAACATCATGACTGCATCTGGGTGGGCGGTTTTACAATAGGCATGCCTCTGTCATGCATCCCAACTCACTAGAACGTCGAGTGTCATACCCTACCGATGCAATGTAGAAGTTGCTTGATAACTTTTTTGACAATTGTTTTGACAACAATGACAATTTTTGCTCAAATTGTATCTAGTCTCAATCTATGACCCCTATGACCCAATAATGACTCAAATAATTCTCCATGATTATACAAGAATCAATAATTCTCATGATTGACCAGGGACACATCACATATTCTCAAAACATAGTCACAAAACATTAACACACAAAATAGTCACAAAACATTGTCACATATTATTCAAAAATTTGCCTCTAAATATGGTCAAATCAGCTCTTGGCTATTTGATTATACAAAAAAATGTCTTACAAATCATCTCATGGGATTTTATACAAAATTTGGCATTACAATATGTGCGATTACAACTCATCGTCATTTTAATATACAAATCATCTCATACACTTCTATACAAAATTTGGCTTTACAATATGTGCGATTCAGCTCATCATCATTTTAATATACAAATTTTGGAAGGTACATATGTACAAATCAGCTCATTGCCATTTAAATATACAAAATTATGCCCCTAAACTTGTAAAATTCAGCTCATGGGCATTTATATATACAAAAACCGAATATAGAACAATTCGCCGACGATTTATACAAAATTCTCAAAATCATTCTACTTTGAACCATAGAATCAATCAAGTGAGCCTTCTGGATCGGCTCTAACCCGTATTGTGTCAAGTATTGCCTCGTGGTCAGATTCACGAACTTTCCATAAAATCATGTTATGAGGTCTACCACGATACTTCATCAAATGAATATTTATTGCAACAACAAGGTTAGAGAAATGAAGAATATGTCTGTGTGTTTCAAAGTCCTCGAACAACCAAACATCAAAATTCTTGATAGGGTATCTCCGAAGCCATGTTCCTATCATGACAACAGAACCTATTGGGTACTCAATACCCTCTCCGTCAATGATTGTGGTTGTCAATTTTCTTTTAGGCTCAACACAACGACATAAATAGTAATATGTTCCTTCTTCATTGTTCTCTTCTGCAACAACTGCATACACATGACCTGCATTTTATAAAGTGTTAATTAATACCAAAAATAAAATATGATGTATAACAAAATGAACCAAAAAGAATACTTGCAAAAAAATTAACTCAAAAAATCACCTGAATCCACTAGGTCGGATACATGGTCAAAATACACTGATGTCTCCATTTGGCTCAATTGTAGTGCTTTGGGAATTTGATATGAATCAATGGGAACCAATGGTCTACAAGACCATTTGTCAACCCACTCTTGTGATTCACATTCTTCCCACAAACAATACATGCATGAAGAGAAAAAACATACTATCTGTCTCGTATAAATTACCAGTGAACTTGAGTTTGAACTCATAAATGAGTGCATGTCACTTGATCCTGCAACTGTAAACCAATCTAGATAGTTTTCAATGTTAGATTCAATGATCAACCAAAAATATCTACGAACCAATGACGTACCTGGATTACCTGGACCCCTCGTAGAATTACACCATCACACAATTATTTTTGCATCTATCAACTCAGCACCACCTTCGTACTTCAATTCCTCCCTGGCTAGGGCTCTTTTCACACATAATCCTGCACCATCGTGCTCTCCCTTACCATGTCCATCCTTAGTGAAATTCCAAAAATTATGTACACCGCTTGTCACATGCATCCTTGTCAACCAATAAAACATCCTTGCATTCTTGAATTGTGCGGTACAATTATCTGACCATATTAAGTGTTCGTTGTATCATATGTTCCTTTCCCTTAAACTATCATAGAAAACTTTAAAGCATCCTTGTACAAACTCTGATGAATGAGTATGATCATCACTTATGTAGAAGTGATACTCTCTTACAACCTTTCTATCCTCCTCTGTGCTATCGTCTGCATGCGTGAATGATATGTGTACAAAAATAGAAACTTGTGTAGAGTGATAATACATGGATTGCACTTCATTTTGAGGTTGTAGTGTATAATTTTCAGCGAAATCAACGATAGAGACAATGGTGCCAAGAGGAAATGTGTCCTTACATAACTTGAATCGCTTATCTAACCATCGAGCTCTATGTGTATGCATTATGTACTCATAAACTAGTTTCTCATGAAACATTTTCATAAATTAAGCTACACATATATCATTTTTCACTAGCTTGCATCTCTTCAAATCTTTTCCATCTTTAACTCCATATGTGACTGTCTTGTATTTTCTGAAAGAAACTAGTTTCAAACCAATTTCATGTGTGCTCTCCAAATGTACACATCTTGGTAAACATTGCAAACCACCACAAATAGCACAAGAACCTTCCAAACAAGGCATCTTATAATAAATGCAACCATCATGTCTATTACATATCACACTTGAAATAAGTTCTCTTACCAACTTAGGAGGTGCTTGTATATTACATTCCTACAAAACATTGTTAGTGTGCAAAGTAGAACAAATATGACGAAAAATATCATAATGCTTGGACAATTCAATATGCATCCTACAACAACACGTGGTGTGTACATGATTAATCTTAATATAAAAAGGTTTTGCCATTTCAAAAAATCTTTAAGAAATTCTTATTTGAGGAAACTTTTGAAGGAAACTTTCATAAAATTTAGTTTTGTAGTCACATAAATCTGTCCAGTTTAATTTAAATGAATATTTGCTATTTATTTGATTAAAAATCCACTAAGCCATCAGTTAATTAAATTAACATTTAATTAATTCATCTTCAAACATTCTCCTATTAATTAAATAAATTATTCAATTTATTTTAATTAATTCATTCAACTAAATTCACAATCAATTAAATGAATAAATCATAGTTATTTCATTTAACCCTTTTCCTCTTTTAAATAAATTAAATAAAACATTTATTTAAATCATTTATTCCCCCCTCACTTGCATTTTCCTACAAATGCAACTTGCACACATTTATTGAAATAAATGAATTTTTATTTTAATAAAATCCTATTTTCCCTCACCCACCAAATCCACTTGCAAACATAACCCCCTTCTAGATTATTCTAACCCTTCCTAATTAGCCTAATCCATCCCCTAATTATTGTCACATTCCTAAGAAACTTGGAGTCACTTCTCAAAGACTTCAAAGTCTTTGAAAAGCATTTAATGCTTTGTGTGTTAAACAATTTAACCTCCAAAGTCTTCCAAAACCAATAATGGCTCTTACATGACCATTAATGGCTCTTACATAACCATTTATGGTTATTTAAACTTGCACTCATGTGTCTCCTCAAGCATTTATTGCTTTGACCATGGTTATCCCTTTTGCCTTTGCACAAGAGTTTATCCATTGGATAAAAGATTTATTCTTTGAATAAAGAATTTACTCACTCAACCCAACCTTGACCTTAACTCCCAAGTTAACCTTCAGTTCATGTCAAGCATTTAATGCTTATTCCCTCTCCTCTCAACCTATCTCACATTGACACTTGTCATCCTGGGATTGGGTTGAAAGCCCTCACATGGATCTCAAAACATTCAATCCTGACCCTTGTTGAGATTACTCAATCTCAACCATCCATTGCTCCATTGTTCCTATAAATAGAGCCCATTTCTTCATAATCCATATCCTGAAAATGTGTATGCATTTAATCTATAGTGAATTTTAGAGAGCATTTTAGCATAATAAACTCATATAATTTTCATTTTGGTTTAAAACAAATCATCTTAGTATCTATAGCATCTAGCATTAGCTTTTCATTCATATTTAGAGCAAATACTTTAATCTTGAATCTCCATAAGCATCCATAGTGCAAAAAGCTACTGAGAGCTACACTATTTTGGAACTTGGAGAGGAGAGGAACAAGAAAGGAGAAACTACCAGCATGGTAGAGAGTATTTGGAGGAGCTTAGTTGCTTTTTGTAGATTCCTTAAGCTTTCTTTTTGCTTAGTAGTGTCTTTCTTGATATGCTTGCTTAGGATAGTTTTTAATTTATGATTTTCTAACATCTAACAATCGACTCTTGTTGTTTCTTGTTCAGGTGTTTGTTTATCCTAACCTTGTCCTTTTTGCAGAGCATCATTTGGTGAACCCGACATGAATCCAAGCACCCAAAAAAAATTTTAATAAAACCAACTAACATGTTTGAATGTTGAAATTGACACACAGGTTGCGCTTTAGCGCTTTTGATCGTATTGTAGCGCTATTGCAACTTGTTATTCTAGCGCTATTGTACCAAGTTTGGCGCTATTGACATTGTTTTAGCACTTTTGAACTTGTTTTAGCACTTTTGAAATTATTTTGGTGCTTTTGCATTTGCTATCAAATTTTTCTTTTAGCGCTATTGTCTTTATATTAGTGTGTTTGTGTGAAATAGCGCTTTTGTTTAAACACAGAGTAGCACTATTGTAACAGAACGTTGTAAAAAAGACCCTGTAACCAAAAAAGTAAAATTCCTTAGGCTTGTAGAAGCCCACCATAGGTTCAGTTTTTACTAACTATTCGCTTTTTGTGCAGGTCTAAAGCTAACTTCCTTAAAAATTAAAAAAAATTGTTTTTGGTGCTTTAAAATTGAACAAAAAAAAAAACAATTTTCCCTTTTCTTGCAAGTTAGGATAAATTTGTTTTTGGTGCTTTAAAATTGGACAAAAACAATCTTCCATTTCCTTGCAAGTTAGGATCATTTGTTTTTAGTGCTTTAAAATTGAACAAAACAAATTTGTTTTCTTGCAAGTTAGGTTCACTTTATTTGGTGCTTAAAACAAGACAAGACAAATTTATTTCTTGCATCAAACTAAGAATTCACAATCCACACTTCCATTTTGGTGCAAATAAAATTCACAATCAACTTGTTTCAATTTTTGCAAAGCGATTTTCCTTCATGCATACGTGCTTCAAATTAAGTTGACCAGGATTTTCAAAGTTCTAGTTTACTCAAACCTTTGCATTTGAAGTTAAAAAGAACACCATGATTGTTGGAGCAACATCTCCAAATAGTTAAAACACATTGTGATGACAAGTTAAAAAGAACAAGTGCATTTCGTGTTTGGCATACTTGTGCAAAAGAGTTTGTCGAGTGGTCCTACTTCTAACACACACTATCCTCTCCCTTGGCTTTCATGGTCCTTGGTGCAAGAGAAAAGTGTTAGTAACACTCAAATTTTTATCTTTTTAAGAGAGGCCTGCCAAGAGACACATCACTCTTGGGAATGACCTCACACGGTAAATCCTTCGAGCTGCTATAGAAATCAGGTGAGAGCGAAAGCTGTAGCCTTAGGTATAGTTGTTCCTACAGTGTAACTTGTTGAAAGGACAAATAGGCCCCACCACAAGTTACCAGGCTCTTAAGTGAGTCATTGCAGAATGAACTTATGTCCAAAGACATCAAAAATGACTAAACACCTTTAAGTAGTTGCCCACCCATTCTATTGATTGAGGATATTTGTGATATAATTCAGTGCAAGAGCATAGATGGTTTTGCTCCCAAGATACTCACCATACATATTTCCTTGAGTAGAAACATAGTTTTTTGAAAAGTCACTTATGGCTTGATGAAAGTGGTGACTCCCCCATCATAGGGATCATCTATTTGTTATGCTCGTGCAAGACTTAGTATATCACATCCTTACCTGCCATGGCGGGATTCATAAGGTATGTAGTACCAAAGTCGAAGAAATATCAAGATGTGGGCTGAATTTATCGCAACTAGCCATTTGACCTTAGGGATACAAAGTGTTTGAAGTGTTAGTCAAAGACCAAGTACAAATTGAGCTGACTTTAGGCTTTGGAAAGAAAAACACCTAAAATACACTTCAAGGAAAGGGTCATAAAAAGTCCAAGGATTGGGTTGATCTAGACCCATACTCATTTGTGCCTTTAAAGCAACATTCTTGTGTTTGTGTGCTTGCTTTGTTTTCTTGTCAAAGAAACATCATAAAATCCAAAAATCAAAACAATTATTCATCCAACCAAACATTTTTCAAAACAACCAAAAGATCAAAAACAAAGCAAAGTTTCAAACTATATGACCATTCTTCACATCTTAAGAAAGAAGAATCTTCATCAAAACATCAACTTGAAAAGAAGACCATTGAGCTCAAAGGCTTTGATCAAAAGGCAGAAATTCTTCTATCTAAATAGACAAATCTTTGTCTCTCATAGAGCTTTTCTACGTCAAATGTGTCTCTACCTTCAAGGCAAATCAAACGAATTTGATTCAAAGTCATTAAACCGCATAACTTTTATGCAATATAGAGCTTTGAGTTATCACAAAAACCAAGGAGGCAAGATCAATCCCAACTTCTTCCCAAACATTTGTATCACATACAACGTAGCTCGAGAAATGCCACCAACGCCTGAAAGGGAAGAGGTAGAATTTGTTCCATTTGTGACACAAATCTTTTATTGAAGTTAAAACATTTCATCCATTATCTCATTCACACATCATCACTTCATCTTCAACTCTCAAAATATTAAGAGGTTCTTGTCCTAAGTTCTCTTTTGGATATTGCTTGAATCAAACACATCACATCACTTTTAGATTGTTTCTACATCTAGGATAAGCTCATCCTAAGAGACATATTTGCGTAGGTTAAAACTAGTTTATGAGTGAATCCTCTCATTACTAGGTAGTTAAGTCTGTAACACATCTCAGATTTCTCTAAACCTTAACACATCAAACCTTATCAAAAACAACAAGCAATTCAAAGAAAGAATTTCGGTCACATCTACCTTTAAAGTGCTAGAGATCCACATGCAACACAATTCACCAACCATCAATCTTTCATTTCATCAACAACTCATCATCATTTTCCCCCAACTTCAACAAAAACTTGTAAACAAAATGGCTCATACCCGATCACAGTCAAGGCAACGAGAAATAGAAATTGAAGAAGAAGAGGAGGAAAATATCAATGAATTTCAAGAAGCACTTTGAGGAAATACTAATGATGAAAACCCAAGTACTCCTACTCCTACTACAATAGAAAAGGCTCAGCACAACCCTCTCTTTAACAGACTTTTTGATGAAATACTCAGGAGTAATGCGGATGCTCACTTTTTAAAGCTTTCTCAAGAAGGAGCCAAACTCTCCTCTGACTTTGATCTTGCACAACTAAGACAAGCATTAGAATGACAAAGTCACCATGAAGAAGAAAGAGGTAGAGATCCCATTAGATATAACATTCCTCGAGGTAACCCACCACCTCCTCCTCCAAATGAAATAGAGATGTTGCGGCAACAAGTTGAAAATCTCGCCCAACAGCTTCATAGTGGTGTGAAAACTAATCAATTTTCACTCAATGACATTTGTCCCTATCCCTTTGATAGGAATCTTTATATGCCACCTTTTCCACGAGGATTCAAAACACCCAAATTCGAAAAGTATCGAGGAAAAGGAGATCCTCATGATCATGTCAGAGAATTCCATTCAGCTTGCCTCGAAGTGGCATACGAGGATACATACCTAATGCGCCTTTTTCCCCAAAGCTTGGGAGGAACAACCACATCATGGTTTTCCCGATTACCAGCTGGCATTAGGACATTTGAGGAACTCATCCAGAAGTTCCTAGCACATTACTCTCATAACATTGAACGTGATATCACCATGGCTGATCTATGTAACACTAAATAAAAACCAAGTGAACTATTCTCAGTATTCCTGCAACGATGGCGTCAAATGTCTAGCAGATGTTCTCTTTAGTTACCTGAACAAGAACTAGTGGAAATATTTATTTCCAACTTAAATGAAGAAATGGAATTTTACCTGGATGTCAAAGACACAGACTCTTTCAATGACATGATCACCAAAGGATTAAAATGTGAGTGAGCTCTCATCAAGAAAGGACTTATCAAAATCTATAATGAACCAAAGGATGGTCCTCGCCCACACTTCAATAGTGGATGCAAGAACTATCAAAAGTGCACAACTTGTAGTTCGATTTGTAGGATAGAATCCCCCACCTCAGGCTAACACAGTTGCTCCTCCAAATCAAGGATGCATTACATCTCACGATGAACCCTGACCTCATCAACAAAAACAAAAGCGAACATACACTCCCTTAGGGGAACCCATCGAAACAGTGTTGCGACAACTGGTTTCTCAAAATCTGGTAACCCTACCTAAAACATCAAACTATGAACCTCAAGTCAAACCTGCATAGTGGAGGGATACTGAACATTGTGATTTCCATCAAGGGAGAGGACACAAGACAAGCAATTGTCAGAGATTGAAAGATCTTATTCAGGATCTTATTGACTGAGGTGAAATCAAAATTGAAGGACATGACCCAAAAACAACGAAAAATGATCATCTGATGTTCAAAAATCATCACCAGATCAAAGGGGTCCTTCCACTTCCAGGAGAGGCACTAATACCACTGATTATATGCAAGCCGCGTATAATTATATTGTAAATCACCTGTACGATGCTAGTGAACAAATTGCAACTATCACCATCAAAAATCTCAGCTCCACTTGCAATGTTGTTACACGCCGCAGCAAGATTACCATAAAAGCATCTCCACAAGGCAACCCATCTATCCCAAAGCAGTACAATCTTGTGGAACAGTTAGACAAAATGCCTGCACTGATATCTATCTTAGAGCTATTGCACCTATCTCCATCTCATAAAACAATCTTGGATCAAGCTCTCCAAGAGGCTCCAATCCCTGCAAACCTAAATACAGATCAATTTCAAGCCATGGTTGGAAGTCTAAAGTCATTACCTTGTCTCACTTTTTCTGAAAGTGACAACTCTTCCTTCCAGCAACCTCATAACGCTTCCCTACACATTGAAGGATTTATCAACCAGCATAGGATCAAGCGAGTCTTGATCGATAATGGGGACGACCTGAATATTTGTACACTACAGTTGGTCATAGCTTTGGGATATGAAATAGAATCAATGGATCCTCGCAATAAGATCACAATCAAAGCCTATGACGATGCAGAGCGTTCATCCAAAGGAGCGGTGGTACTACCAATCCGAGTGGGCCATGTGGCGAAGCACATCATCTGTCAAGTTCTGGACCTTCCTCTGCCATACAATCTATTGTTAGGAAAACCTTGGATACATGCCATGCAAGCTATTCCATCTACCTACCATCAATGTATCAAATTCCCTCATAACGGTGTAGAGATCGCAATCCTGGGCAATGCAAATCCCTTTGCATATTGTCATAACATCAGTCATCAACTAGAGATTACCATTCCTAACAATAGAGAAGCCATCTCCTCCACCTCATACATAAGTCCATCCTCTCTTGCCAGTTCAAACACCACTATACCCAAGCAAGAAAAGCTTAAGATGAAAATAGCAGAGGAAGGTCCTGGGGAATACAATTTTAGTCAACTCTTTTGTGTGGGACAAATGCCCACTTCTCCTAGAACATATGGCAAACCGTAGTAGTTACTTTAGCAACCACTGATCACGTCAACATGTGCTTTGATGCCTTTCATCCTTGGGAAGAGTCAAGAAGAAGAAACCAAAGATGAGGACTTAGCGGAATGGATCTATAAAGATCCCATCACCACTGATATTCTGCAAGCTCAGCTTCCCACAGATCAATATGGCAAAGGTCTTCTCATTATGCAAAGAATGGGATATGATGGTCAAAGTGCTTTGGGACCTTGCAAATAAGGAAGACATGAACCACTGCTGCCGGAATTAAAGCCCAAGGATAATACAGGCCTAGGCTTTCAAAAGAAGATCTTTCCTAAGCTCAGATTCAAAGGCAAACCTAGCAAACCACTATATCAGCCTATTGCAAAGAGGACACCTTTTATTATCAAAGCAGCATCAAACACCATCACAACTGCCCCACCGAGGCTCAAACTCCCAACACAACCATCTACAATGCCAATCATCCCACCAATCAAACCAACAATCCCATCAACAGCAGCAATAACATCAATAGCACCATTAGCAGCAGCGTCTATATCAGAACCCATAGCAGTATCTACAACACCAACAGTTCCAGCAGAAGTAGCAAAGTCAACACTACCGATACTCCCCGTATCAGATTCATTGATCCCCATAATCCTTCCTGTAGCTCCGATCATTTCATCTACAAAGGTACATCAACCGATCACACCTGCAGTGTTTAACACAAAGGACATCCCAGTATGGTATAGTAATCGGATGTTGGAAAGTGATTCAGAGACTGACTCTCATGAATGGGAATTTGATTCCATCCAGCTTAATGCTTCAAATGAGGAAGACACATCACTACCTCCCCCTTGCAAAGACATCCCTATTTATGGAGAAGCACAAATAAAGACCTCTTGGGTTCCTGAGCTGGAAACTGCTTCCACAAACCCTACGTCACATCCTACGCCTGATTCTGATAGGGAGAGTACCATCAATGACCTTCACCATAACATCTTAACCCTCACTGACACATCTAATGAACTTAACCTAATCGGTGAAGTAATGCCCATTATCCATCCTGAACTCATTGAATGGAACCAACCTAATCCCCCATTTCTTGACCTTTTCCAAAATGATGAGGCAATCATTGACTTTTTGGAACTACAACATAACATACCAAGCAAGGATCACAAAGCTAGATTCGCCATAGAACTTAATAGTGCAGCATACTTTGGGGCAGATACCAAACCTTTCAGCTGCAAAAATATAACAATAAAACATGGATCTTCTAGTGAAAACCACACCGTGGCACTGTTTGATCCAACAAAAGTAAAAAGAAAGAGTGTGTCCAATGGTGAAAACCTCTCTGAGGCGCCTGAGGATGAAAGTTTGGACATCCTTCCCTGTAGCACACAACGGGAACGATCAACGATTCTTATCGAGGAAACAAAAGAATACAATGTGGGGACTCCTGAAAATCCTCACCACATACACCTGGCATCTCTTCTAACTCTAGAGGAACAGCCTAAATTTGTAGAGTTCTTTCAAAAGCGTCAAATCAACTTTGCATGGTCATATGCAGACATGTCTGGGCTTGATCTTGATCTAGTCATGCATCACCTCACCATAGTAGAAGGAGCCAAACCTGTCAAGCAGAAGCTTCGTAAGATGCATCCTCAGATTGCGGTACTAGTCAAAGCAGAACTCAAGAAACTCCTAGATGTTGGTTCCATTAGACCAATTGATTATGCAGACTAGATCTCTATTATTGTTCCTGTCGGCAAACCAAATGGGGGCATCCATATTTGTACTAACTTCAGAGATCTAAATAAGGCATGTCCTAAGGATGACTTTCCCCTACCAAACATTGACATCATAGTAGACCTAACAGTAGGACACGCCATGCTTTCACTCATGGATGGTTTTTTTGAATACAATCAGATAAAGATCACACTAGAGGATCAACATAAGACAGCCTTCACATGTCCATGGGGCACATACTGCTGGAATGTAATGCCTTTCAGTCTCAAGAATGCAGGAGCGACCTATCAATGAGTAATGACCACCATCTTCCATGACATGATGCATCTATGATGGAAGATTATGTTGATGACTTACTAGCAAAATCACTCACCAGAGAAGGTCATCTCGACATATTAGATAAAATCTTTGATAGACTGGAACAATATCATGTTCGACTCAACCCAAAGAAATGTTTCTTTGGAGTAACCTCAGGGAAACTTCTTGGATACACTGTCTCCAGCAAAGGTATTGAGGTTGATCCAGCAAAGGTCAAAGCAATCATGGACATGCCACCACCAAAGAACATCAGTCAACTAAGGACATTACAAGGACGGCTACAATCCATCCGAAGATTCATCGCACAACTGGCAGATAAGTGTCACCCATTCATAGACCTGCTACAAAAGAACATCCGCTTTTAGTGGGATACCAAATGCCAGCAAGCATTCCAGATGCTTAAAGACTATCTCATGAATACACCATTATTGATCCCACCAGATCCAAGCAGACCCCTGTTACTCTATATCTCAGCAACAAGTACAGCATTGGGTGTACTATTGGCACAACATAATGCAGAAGGGAAATAGTGTGCTATTTACTACATCTCTCGCACACTGGTTGGCTATGAACTCAATTACACACCTATTGAGAGAGCTTGCCTAGTAGTAATCTTGGCAGCCACTAAATTGCAGCACTATCTGTTGACACACAAAGTATAGCTCATTGCGAAGATTGATCCACTCAAATACTTACTCAGCAAAGCAGCATTGACAGGCCACTTGGCCAAATGGGTGATGATTCTCAGTGAATTTGACATTGAGTATGTGGACCGTAAGGCTATCAAAGGACAAGTCATTGCAAATCAGTTGACCGAGGCACCACTCATAGGCGATCATCCCCTCATTTCCAATTTTCCAGATGAAGAGATATTCATGATCACAACAACACAACCATGGAAACTATACTTTGATGGTTTGTACACAAGGCATGGCTCGGGGGTAGGCATTCTATTTATCACACCTCAAGGTGACAGCATCCCAAAGTCTTACAAGCTCACATTTCCATGCACAAATAACATAGCAGAGTATGAGGCCTTGATCACAGGACTCAGGCTGGCCGTACAATGGAAATTACAAGAGCTACAAGTATATGGCGACTCCCAACTGGTCATTCAACAAGCAATAGATGAATATCAGACCAAGGACAACAAGCTCATGCTATACAAGCAAATGGTGGACAAATTAAAGGAATCATTTACTACTATCACCTTTGAGAAGATACCAAGAGATCAGAATCGAGCTACTGACGCTATGGCTACCATCGAATCTCTCCTAGATCTTCCATAGAATTCAACACGCTATGAGTTCTTAGTAGAACAGCTTTGGATTCTCGCTTATGATATTCCCGAATCTGAGATGATATGTCACCTTATTGGTTCTGAATCCCCATGGTACGATTAGTTCTACACCTACCTCCGCAATCACACACTTCCTCCTAACCAATCGAATAACCAACGTAAAACCTTCATTCACCAAACTGCTTGATATACCATTATTGCTGAAACCCTATACCGACGCAGTCTTGATGGTACTCTCCTTCGATGTCTGGAACAAGATGAGATAACAAAGGCCTTGGAAGAGGTACATGAAGGAATTTGTGGAACCCATGCAAGTAGTCCATCACTCGCCAAGAAACTCCTACACACTGGATACTACTGGCCATCTATGGAAAAAGACTCCTACTACTTTGTCAAAAAGTGCAAGAAATACCAAGTTCATGGAGACCTGATACATGCACCAGCACAAGAATTGCAACCAATCATGACACCATGGCCTTTTTGTCAATGGGGTCTTGACCTTGTGGGTAAAATTCATCCATCTTCATCTAAAAGCCATAAATTCATTATTACCACCACCAAATATTTCACAAAGTGGATCAAAGTTGTTCCACTTACCCAAGTTACCGACAAGAAGATCACCTCATTCATCCTCAATTACATCATCTATCGGTATGGTGTACCCATGTCCATCATCACAAATAACGGTCTTCCTTTCAAAAAACAGGATGTCCGTGAACTCTGTGAGAAATTTCACATCCAACACCGCTTTTCTACTCCCTATTACCCATAAGGCAATGGTCAGGCTGAAGCATCGAATAAGAACATATTGAGGATCCTAAAGAAGACAATCAATGATGCCGATCGTGATTGGCATGTTCAATTGAATCCAGTACTATGGGCATATTGAACTAGCATTCAAACCCCTATAGGCGCAACTCCCTACTCATTGGTATATGGTGCAGAAGCTATTTTACCTATAGAGGTCGAGATACCATCACTACAGATTTCCTTGCACAATCTCATCGATGATGAAGCATACAGAGTATCCCGTCTCCAAGACTTAGAGCTACTTGATGAAAAATGACAAGCTGCATATAATCACCTCAAGGCCTATCAACAGCGCATGAGCAGAAGCTATAATCATCGAGTTAGACCTCGTACATTCGAGGTAGGTGATCTTGTTCTTCGAGAAAATCCTCATAACCAACCCAACCGAGAACATCAAGGAAAGTTTGAATCAAATTGGCTGGGTCCATATATTATCACTGCTGTATTTGGGTCCGGGGCATATCAGTTGGCTACTTCAGAAGGAGAACCGCTAGCAGATCCGATCAATAGCATGCACCTCAAATGGTTTTATACATAAGCTACATAGAGCATTAGGCTCCCCTACATGCTAGAAAATCAATCCAAAAACATTCAGATAAATGTCCTAAAGAAAATACAAAAACATACAAAAAATAAAGAAAAATCATACATCCAAACGGTGAACAACCACTCTGGTGGCACCTTGGGTAAGTACGATGGTGAAAACTTGGAAAATAGGTGCCACTAATAAAGGCTATGGCTCCATTGTCTTTCAAGCTTGTTGCGATCACATTCATTACATACACACATCCATCAGTCCAACACCATGGCTTGTTATTGATCTGCAATCAAGAAAATGACTTCATGTGTCTTGCGTCCCACTTTTTAATAGTCATGTCTAAACTGGAGGCAATGCCCTTAACCTATTAATGGAAGTGGATTCTACATTGTTTCGTGATTCATTAAGTTGTTCATTCAAAACTATCTCGCAAAAATACCAAAAACATTGGAAAAATATCTCTGAAAATCCCAAAAACATCAAAAAACATCAAAAATCAAACAGAAAAACATGGCAAAACACATTGTACATACTCATCTAAGAAAATACCAAACAAGCATTGAAAAATACTCGCACGATGATCACTTCTCCAAAATTGACCAAACAATCAACATCAACACTCAAAACTGTCTTCAACAAGGATGCATCCTTCCTTACCAAAACAAAGACAAAATGGCGTTTTCTTTGACAAGAAAATTTTGTTTAAGCTATCAAATACTTGGTTGATTTGTGAGTAATTCATTCGTTTATATGTATCAGGTTTCTATAGCATTGTTTGTGTATCTTCTGCAGATTGTTCTGATGAAGTACTAGGGTATGTACTAATGGTGTCTACGTGGGAAGTTCACTAAGCTACATAATCTTATGCAAAATGCAGTCATAGATCACTACGGCTTGCTAACTACAATGTATACCTCGACCATATGAGCATGAACCATTACCAAGGATCCATATTCTTTATTCTTTATGTATATACTGTTTTGTTTGCAAGAACAAATGCTCCTTCTTTAGTTCTTCCTACCTGATCCAATTTGGATAAAGGTTTTTGTCTCTTATTAAGGTATGAACTTTTCTCAGGATATGATCAGCTCAAGATCAAGGAGGACGATCCAAGTCATGCATGAACAGAGATGATCCTTGTCTATTCCGCAAGCAATACTCTGGTCAACTTGACCCATTATATCAAGTTGTTTGTATTAACTTGCTATATCAAAATCCATGAAAGGAATACTCAGGTCATCTTGAATCATTATGTCAAGTTGCTTGTATTTTCTTACAACATTTTAAATCTCAATGATGAAAATAGAGCACTATGGATCGTCATTTCATCTCATCTGCATATATTGCATTCCGTTGCATTCCACCCATCCATACATTCATAATAGATGCATATCATGCATACATAGTAATAACAATGCATACTCTATTTTCCTCTTCTTCCATAAGAATGAGTCATAGGTCCTCCATTTCTTCTATCTAACATCGAACCCCCCCTCCACCCTCCCCATCTCGATAATCAACATCACATACCCTTCATCATTTCCCATCAACTCAATCAAGCTACGTTCATCACCATCCATCTCTAAAAGGAGGGATTGCGCTTACCATCCTCAGTCATCCTATAAGCCAAGCAAGTTACTCTATCTACACAGGCACATCGACACACACACACCTAGACTATCAAAAGATACTCTGATCCAGTATCTTCAGGTCTCAACAGGTAATCGATCATGGTAATCCTAGACTACATCAGGCATTTATCATAATGACCTAGTCTCAATGGGGCTGCTATGATTAACCACAACCATCCAACACCTGCACACAGTATCAATTGATCAACCAATCCAAACACAATCTAACGGACAATTACATCAATTATCTAAGTCTCAACGAGTATTTTTGCTTCATATACCTTGACTTCATCGGGCAATTGCATCAATTGTCTAAGTCTCATCAGGTCACTTTACTTACTCGGACTTTATCTTGTCCAAGCAAACAACTGGCATCAACTGTCATGCTTTGAGTTGACCGAGGCAATTAAACTAATTGCACTAGATTGTTCAGCCAATTTTGATCAATTATATAGCATCACTCGAAAGCACAACCACCACATTTTCACTATATCTCCTGCATGACCTAAGGGTACTCACTGGCTTGATGTTTCTCCATTTTACCTCTGATTTCTTCTATTTTTCACCCGCATTGCTAACTTCTTCTCTTCTATCACCCTGCCAATTTTCACTCTTTTTCGAGAGATCGCCCGATTTTTTGAAATTTTTCGGCCCATCTCTCGAGGGGGCATACCACCCATTAAATCTACATTTTATGGGGCATTTTTTCACACCTATTTTTCTTTCTTTGAAATGACGCGATAAACCGCACCGTCTCAAAGAGGGGCAAATGTAGTCACATAAATTTGTCCAGTTTAATTAAATGAATATATGCTATTTATTTGATTAAAATTCCACTAAGCCATCAGTTAATTAAATTAACATTTAATTAATTCATCTTCAAACATTCTCCTATTAATTAAATAAATTATTCAATTTATTTTAATTAATTCATTCAACCAAATTCACAATCAATTAAATGAATAAATCATAGTTATTTCATTTAACCCTTTTCCTCTTTTAAATAAATTAAATAAAACATTTATTTAAATCATTTATTCCCCCCCACTTGCATTTTCCTACAAATGCAACTTGCACACATTTATTGAAATAAATGAATTTTTATTTTAATAAAATCCTATTTTCCCTCACCCACCAAATCCACTTGCAAACCTAACCCCCTTCTAGATTCTTCTAACCCTTCCTAATTAGCCTAATCCATCCCCTAATTATTGTCACATTCCTAAGCAACTTGGAGTCACTTCTCAAAGACTTCAAAGTCTTTGAAAAACATTTATTGCTTTGTGTGTTCAACAATTTAACCTCCAAAGTCTTCCAAAACCATTAATGGCTCTTACATGACCATTAATGGCTCTTACATAACCATTTATGGTTATTTCAACTTGCACTCATGTGTCTCCTCAAGTATTTATTGCTTTGACCATGGTTATCCATTTTGCCTTTGCACAAGATTTTATCCATTGGATAAAAGATTTATTCTTTGAATAAAGAATTTATTCACTCAACCCAACCTTGACCTTAACTCCCAAGTTAACCTTCAGGTCATGTCAAGCATTTAATGCTTTTTCCCTCTCCTCTCAACCTATCTCACATTGACACTTATCATCCTAGGATTGGGTTGAAATCCCTCGCATGGATCTCAAAACTTTCAATCCTGACCCTTGTTGAGATTACTCAATCTCAACCATCCATTGCTCCATTTTTCCTATAAATAGAGCCCATTTATTCATAATCCAAATCCTAAAAACTTGTATGCATTTAATCTATAGTGAATTTTAGAGATCATTTTAGCATAATAAACTCATATAATTGTCATTTTGGTTTAAAACAAATCATCTTAGTATCTATAGCATCTAGTATTAGCTTTTCATTCATATTTAGAGAAAATACTTTAATCTTGAATCTCCATAAGCATCCATAGTGCAAAAAGCTGCTGAGAGCTACACTATTTTGGAACTTGGAGAGGAGAGAAACAAGGAAGGAGAAACTACCAGCATGGTAGAGAGCATTTGGAGGAGCTTAGTTAATTTTTGTAGATTCCTTAAGCTTTCTTTTTGCTTAGTAGTGTCTTTCTTGATATGCTTGCTTAGGATAATTTTTAATTTATGATTTTCTAACATCTAACAATCGACTCTTGTTGTTTCTTGTTCAGGTGTTTGTTTATCCTAACCTTGTCCTTTTTGCGGAGCATCAAGTTTGAGTCATATCCAAATAGTGTTTGGCATGTGGCTCACGGTTTTTAGACCGAATTCGCCTTCTAACAACATCTCTTTGGTTGGGTGATACTCTTGTGTTGTCATGCCAAAAATTTTCAATTAATGTTTTTAGTGCATCAACAACAACCTTGTCTTTGTGTGGTAGTCTACCCGAGAATTCCCAAAGAGAATTATTGTTAGGTTCATCTATTTTTTCCTGCCTCTTTAATGCTTTACTTAATGTTGTTCTACTAACGGTTAATGACTTGCTTGTTTTTCTTATCAAACGATCTTCTTTTATTTTCTTGCTCATTATGGTTGATGTAATGGCACATCGAGTAGCATTAGAATCTTTACTACGTGATTTTGAACCAATAGATTGATATACATCAAATAGATTTCTGACAATTGTTCTTTCATTGTTACTTTCAGATGATCTTAGGCCTAGAATTTTCATTGTCTCTCTAAAATTCAAATTTTTTATCATTTGAACAATTAATTGACATCTTGCGGTTTGATTTAAGTTTATAAAATAGTTTTACCATATTCTTTTAACCATTCTCCTACAAGTTCATTCATTCATTTTATTGGGCATTGACTTCAATATATTCTCATAAATGTCAATTAGATACTTTGGTTTCCTACGAATGATTATAGGAGGTGTTAACATCGGTGCATTATGTACATTCAATTCATCAAGTAGAGGTGTAATATGTTCATCATTTAATTGATTATTCAATGCGCTATCTTCTTCAATTGCATTAGGTTCAAATGGTAAATTATCAAATATTTCTTCTTCAATTGCATTAGGTTCAAATGGTAAATTATCAAATGTTTCTTCTTCAATTGCATTAAGTGCATTATATTTGTTTGGTAAATCGAATTGAGATGTTGAGGATGATATACCTTCTTCTCCCATTGTTCTTATGTCACGCAATTTCTTCATACACTACCTTTGTCTTTCCTTTGAGCCTCTCATTGTTCCATTGTTCCTCACTTGTTCTTTCCCATGGTTGATATCGGTTGACCTAAATAGAATCATATTACATATATATGTCAAGAAAAGTTCATAAATAAACAAATAACCATAAATATGCATCTTATCACTATTTTTTTGGAATCAAACTATTAAACAAGCACAATTCAATCATTTGAAACCATGCAAAAACAAAAAACTAATAAAAACAACAATTCAATCATTTGAAATCATGCAAAAACAAAAAATTCACTTACTTTTATGTATACAACAGTGATAGAAGTGCAGACACAGTTCCAGTGGGGCCTTCAACGACCTCAAAACTTCTTTTGAGGCCGTTGAGGCTCTTGGGCAACTAAAAATATGTCTATAAACCGCGTACGCGCTACATTAATAACCGCGTGCGCACTGTTAGACCATAAAATGTTGACAAGCCCAACAGTATTCTTTTTTCCATTCTGGACTAATAAGTAGCGCGTATGCACTACTAAGCCTAAAAAATGTTATTGCAGGGTAACGAATAATGGGAATAGTACCTCGTATGCGCTTATGAGTAATAAGTACCGCGTACGCACTCCTTTGCCTTAGAAAAGGTATGACAGGGCAGTAAACTAATAGTTTCAGTACCTTGTACGCACTAATGGTAGTAGAAAAGATGTGAATGAAAAGGGAGGGAGAGAGAGAGAGAGAGAGAGAGAGAGAGAGAGGGAGAGGGGGGAGAGTAGGGGGGAGGGGAGGTGAGGAGGAGGAGGGACGGTAGGAGAGAAGGGTAATGGAGGAAGGAAGAGGGGAGAGGGAGAGGAAGAGAGAGAGAGAGAGAGAGAGAGAGAGAGAGAGAGAGAGAGAGAGAGGGAAGGAAGATGAAAGAGGGAGAGAGAGAGAGAGGGAGAGGGAGAGGGAGAGGAGAGAGGGAGAGGGAGAGAGAGAGGGAAGGAGGGAGAGGGAGAGGGAGAGAGAGAGAGAGGGAGAGAGAGAGGGAGAGGGAGGGAAGATGAGAGAGGGAGATAGGTAGAGAGAGAGAGAGAGAGAGATGAGGGAGGGAAGGTAGAGAGAGAGAGAGAGAGGGAGAGGGAGAGGGAGAGGGAGAGGAGAGGGAGAGAGAGAGGAAGGAGGAGAGGGAGAGAGAGAGAGAGGGAGATAGGTAGAGGGAGGGGGAGAGGGAGAGAGAAAGGGGGGAAAGGGAGAGAGAGGGAGAGAGAGAGAGACGAGGGAGAGTGGTAGAGAGAGGGAGAGAAGAGGGGGGGGTGGGAGAGAAGAAGGGGTATGGAGGAAGGAGAGAGAGAGAGAGAGAGAGAGAGAGAGAGAGAGAGAGAGAGAGAGAGAGAGAAGGTAGAGAGAGGGAGAGAGGGAGAGGGAGGGAGGGAGGGAGGGAGAGAGAGAGAGAGAGAGAGAGAGAGAGAGAGAGAGAGAGAGAGAGAGTGAGAGAGAGGAGAGAGAGAGAAGAAGGGGTATGGAGGAAGGGAGAGGGAAAGAGGGAAGGAGGAGGGGGAGAGAGAGGGAGAGAGGGAGAGAAGAGGGGAGGGAAGGGAGAGGTAGAAGGGAGGGAGAGAGGGAGAGAAGAGCGGGGAGGGAAGGTAGAGAGAGGGAGAGAGGTAGAGAGAGGGAGGGGAGAGAGAGGGAGAGAGAGAGAGAGAGAGAGAGAGAGAGAGAGAGAAGAAGGGGGTGGGAGGAAAAAGAGAGGGAGAGTAAGGGGGAGGGATGGAGAGGAGAGAGGAGAGGAGAGAGAGAGAGACGGGGGGAGAGGGAGGGAGAGAGAGATGTAGAGGGAGATGGGAGAGGGGGAGAGAGAGGGAAAGAGTGGAGAGAAGGAGGGGGGAAGGGGAGAGGTAGAGGGAGGGAGAGAGGGAGGAGGAAGAGGGGGGTGGATAAGGGAATGTAGAGAGAGGGGAGAGAGGGTAGGAGGGGAGTGGGAGAGGAGAAGAGAGAAGAGGGGGGTGGGAGAGAAGAAGAGGTATGGAGGAAGGGAGAGGAAGAGAGGGAAGGGGGGAGACGAAGAGAGAGAGAGAGAGAGGGAGAGAGAGAGAGAGAGAGGGAGGGAGGAGGGAGAGAGGAGAGAGAGAGAGGGAGAGGGGGAAGAGTAGGGGGGAGGGAAAGAGGAGGGATCTTAAGGGGTCACAGGATACCATACGACCTCTTAGGAAACAATACGACCTCTAATGACACCTAAGGGGTCATATGGTGGGCTAATAAAATGATATATTAAATTTAAAGTTATGAATAGAACATCATACAATGAGACTCCAAGCGAACAAACAACGAGGCTCGACTACAAAGCAAGTGTAAGAGCTTGACCTAACCCCTAAGAGTACTGCCTAAGTTGTAAAACATATGATGCTATTAAATTTGCAAGGTTATAAGACTAATCTCGATTGTGACTATAGGAATTACACACTTGATTGTTGTTTGACAAGTGATGATCATCATATACTAGCACTGCCATGCATACAACAACTTTAATTTCTTTAGGTGACAGGTGTTGTGTAACAACATGGAAACTCTCGCATACCCACCACTATCATTCTACATGAGATCATCTGTGTTACTCTCCCTCTTTCTCTTCCTACCTGTTGTTTCCTTCTGAAAAAACATATTGCAGGTACTTTGACTCATAATGTTGCTTTGTTGGTCCACTATTTTCCACATCTGCTCTGCTCATTAAAAACATATTCGAGAAGAATATTGCTATAGGTTTCCTTGTTTGTCACGGTAATACACCCGTGGTTCAATTTCAAACCCTATTCCTCCTATTCAATATACACACACAAATCCATCAGTCAATTTTTTTAGGAGAGGATACATGATAAAAATCAAAGAGGAAGTTGCAAACAAGAAATAAATTCACTTACTTCTATAGAAGTGCAGAACAAAAAATATTCAAGGTGACAGATATTTTATGATCTTCACTAATGATTTCTCAAGGATGATGTGGATCACATTCTTGAAGGATAAGGTTGAACCTTTTGGTAAGTTCAAGGCATTTTAGGTCTTAGCTGAGAAAGAGAGCGGTAAGAAGATAAAGTGTCCAAGGACAGATCAAGGCGGTGAATTTACTTCTAAGGAATTCACTAGGTATTGTGAAGAAAATGGTATCAATGGAAGTTTTTTGCACCTAGGACACCACAGCAGAATGGTATAGCAGAGAGAAACAACTGGTCATTTGTTGAAGCTGCATGGACAATGTTGATACAAGGAGGTGTAGCGAAAACTTTCTGGAGAGAAGATGTCAGTACAACTGTCTACACTATGAACTGGATTCTGGTAAAGAGAGGTAAGGACAAGACTCCTTATTAATATTGGTATGGTAGATCACCTGATGTTAGTTATTTTAGAATATTTGGAAGCAAATGTTTTATTAAGAGAGGTTATTATATTAGCAAATTTGAGGATAAAAGTGATGGAGGTATATTTCTTGGCTATTCCACCAAGAGTAAGGCCTACAAGTGTTTTAACAACCAGACACAGAGAATTATTGAGAGTGTTGATGTTCGAGTGGATCAAAATTCTAAAGTCTCAGAGGAAACCAGTTTAGAGAAAAAGGATGAAGATCCTTGCATTTTGTTTTTGGAACCAAAAACTGTGAAATATGAAACCGGCAAAGCAAATATTGATGTACCAGTTCAACCGGAATAGAAATTCAGAAGAAGATGATGATAATGAAGAAGCTGAACGTAAAGATAATGATTATGTTATTCCAAGATATGTGAGACTAAATCACAATCTTGAACAAATTATTGGAGATAAGGATGTTGGAGTACTAACTAGAAGAAGAATCAGAGAGAATTCTTGCATGATCTCCATTATTGAACCAAGAACTGCTAAGGAAGCATTTGGTGATGGTCATTGGGTTAAAGCTATGGAGGAGGAATTAGATCAAATTAAGAAGAACACATGAACCCTAGTACCCTGACCAGTAAATAAAAATGTGATAGGTACTAAGTGGGTATTCAGGAACAAGTTGAATGAAGATGGTGTTGTAGTTCGCAACAAATCTAGGTTGGTTTGCAAAGGTTATGCACAAGAGGAAGGAGAAGACTATGGTGAGACCTTTGCACCAGTGGAAAGACTGGAAGGTGTCAGAAATTTACTTACATTTGCAGCACACAAGAAATTCAAGGTATACCAGATGGATGTTAAGTTGACATTTTTGAATGGGATACTAGAAGAAGAAGTATACATTGAGAAGCCAGGTAGTTAAGCTCTAACTGATAAGAAAGACATGATATGCAAATTGCATAAATATTTATATGGATTAAAGCAGACACCAAGAGCATGGTATGAAAGGCTTCATACACATCTGATGAAGACAGGCTTTCTGAGAACAAGTGATGATAGTAACATTTATCTCAAATCTGAAGGAGATAAAATACTAGTGAGCGAAGTATTTGTTGATGATATCATATTTGAAGGTAGTGATGACATGAGAAACAGTTTTGCAGATGAAATAAAAAATAAGTTTGAAATGTCTTTAGTGGGAGAAATAAAAAAATTTCATGGGCTTGCAAATATAGCAAATGAAGAATGGTATATTCATCACACAGTCTAAGTATGTGAAAGAGGTCTTGAAGACATTTGGCATGAGTGAATATAAACCAGCTGGGACACTTATGGTTACAGGTTGTAAGTTGCCTAAGGAAGATGAGTCTGAATCTCTTGATGAGAAGGAATACAGGACAATGATTGGGAAATTGCACTATGTTGTTCACAGCAAACCAGACATAGCTCATGCAGTTGGCATAGTTGCTAGATTCCAGAAGAATCCTAAGGAAGCACATCTGATAGCAACCAAAATAATTTTTAGATATCTGAAAGGTACTATTGATTATGGAATGCAAGATCAAACAGTTATACATCTCAAATCATCAAGATAGAATTCTATTATCACCTACAATATCCCATCTATAATCATCTAACATACACACAGAGCGAAGAAATATCAAATAACACCATTATTCTAATTGTCCACATAACATGAAACATCATAGTCGTATAGAAATCCAGGAAACATAAGCAAGCATTGATGAATAATGATGAATAGTAAGTACTCAATAGATACTGAAAGGGGGGTGAGAATCAGCATAGACAAAAACTTCCTTGAACCAATTTGACTGCAAAGACTAAACTAACTAGTAAACAATATCACCGATCTAAAACAGGGTACTACCAGTAAAACACAGTATGACTGTGAAAGACATAACCGGTAACACTTAGATCTTCACAACACCTAATATGTCTTCTCCACTTCACCCATATGCATAAACAAGTAATACATCAGAAATATAAGGATCACTAGATCAGCATGCATTACTGCTTAACAGAAAATACTAATCATCACATGAAAAGGCATCACACATGACACATTGATTTTTTTCACGTGGAAACCCAACTGGGAAAAACCATGGTGGGGATGAATACCCACAAGTTGTAATTTGAACTCTTTTGAAGTCCGTTCTATTAGGAGCCTAGTTCGGTTAAGACTTTATAATAGGTTTTGCTAGGAACTGATCTTGCTAGGGATCACCCAGTTAAGGGATGGCTAAATACTTGGTTAAAGGTTAGAACCTTGTTAAAGGTTACCTCACAAGAGGATTTGAAGAACTCATTAATTTGAGTCACCCTGTTAAAGGATTTACACAAAGCCTATTAAAGCTACCCGGTTAAGGGATTTTCCAATTGCTGAAATGGTTAGAAGTCAACAGGTAATACACTGATTTGATAACATCACTCAATACCAATGCAGATCCACTTTAGTTCCTTTGCATCTGCAGTCACACTCTGTAAGTATCAACACACTTCTCTAGTCTGGCAAGAATCAAGTATCTCTTCACTTGGATACACACATAACATTTGCCAACAACTTCACAATGCAAATCATCATCGACCTTATAGGAAACAGATAGGTCGGTAGCATAAACCCTAAACCCTAAACATTTAGGTTATCAATACAGTTGGTCCAATCCTGACCATACAATCACATTGCATTGAATAAAATAGTCTTGAACAGATCTCAAGACGTTCTCCATTGTTCATTCTTTGCCGCTTTTAGAAGCTGATAACCCATCACGCGTTCTCCACCATTTACTGAGACTTCGCACATTCTCGAGGTAGATAGGATCAATCTTCTTCATGCAAGATCCTCAAGGAAATCCTTCACACACACAAGGCTGATGTGGCAACATGATCTGATCTCCATTTCAATGCTAACCCATCATAGAATATCATCTGTCGAATCACACAGACTTGAAATACATCAACCGGAAACCCTGAAGCTGAGACTATGAACTGATAGTCATACCAAATGAAATCCCGATTCAAAACTTTCCATATAACGGTTCATATTCCAACATACCAGTTCACTTTGAACAAACATACCGCTTCACTTTTTCACATATACCGGTTTGCTTACTTCAATATATCAGTTCATACTTTAGCATATTGACATCAATGACAACATATAATATCATCATGTCATCATACTTTGCACATATGCCAACAATCTCCCCCTATGGCATTGATGGCAATATAGAAAGATATCTCTCTGATTCACATCTTCTCCCCCTTTGAAAACAATGCTAAAGTGGAGGCACGGACAACTATGTTCCACTATTCTGCTCCCCCTAAGGAGTAGCATCCTTCAACACACCAATCCTGAAAAGATTTGACAATGCAATACCTGACTGATGTGGATCACTTACCATTAGTTCACCTCTTGAAGGGGCAGAACCCCTAATTCACCTCTTAAATAGGTAAATGTAGCCTTCGGTAGAGGATTGGTGAATATGTCTGCTAATTGTTCCTTACTAGAAACATGTTCCAATACAACCTCTTTGTTCTTAACTTTCTCCCTCAAGAAATGATACTTGATCTCGAAGTGCTTGGTTCTAGCATGCAATACCAGATTCTTGGAAATATTAATTGCACTTATGTTATCACAAAATATACTCATCGGTTCAGATACAGGAACTTTGAAACAACTTAATACACGTTTCATCCAGATTGTCTGAGTGTAGTTCATAAATGCTGCTACATATTCTTCTTCTGTTGTAGACTGAGAGATACAACTCTACTTCTTACTCATCCATGAGACTAGTCTACCACCAAGAAAGAATGCACCACCGGTTGTGCTCTTCCAGTCATCTACATTACCAGCCCAATTGACATCTGTAAACACTTTGAGATTGAAATCATTATTGTATGGATACCACAATCCATAGTCAATAGTTCCCTTCAGATATCCAAGAATCCGCTTGACTTCTACCAAGTGGGATTCTCTTGGACTTTTCTGGAAATGTGCAGTAATGCCCACTGCATGTGCAATGTCCGGTCTGTTGTGTACTACATAGTGCAACTTACCAATTATTGATTGGTATTCCTTCTCATTCACCAATACTAAGTCATCTTCTTTTGACAATTTACAACAGGTCACCATTGGTGTACCAACCGATTTGCTGTCTTCCATGCCAAAGATCTTCAACAACTCTTTGAAATACTTGTACTGAGTGATAAAGATACCATCTTTCATTTGTTGAATCTGTAGTCCAATGAAGAACTTAATCTCCCCAATAAATGACATCTCAAATTCTTTCTTCATCTCATCTACAAAATCATGACTCATCTTGTCATCTCCACCAAAAATTATGTCATCAACAAACGCTTCACAGATTAGGATTTGATCTCCTTCTAACTTCAAATAGATATTGCTATCTTCACTTGTTCTTTCAAATCCAATCTTCACAAGATGGGAGTGTAAACGTTCATACCATGCTCTAGGTGCTTTCTTTAATCCATACAAGGCTTTATGTAGCCTACACACCATATCGATGTCTTCTGATAAGGCAAACCCATCTGGTTGCTCTATATACACTTTCTCTTCAAGTATTTCATTCAGGAATGCAGATTTTACATCCATCCGATACACTTTGAATCCCTTGAAGGCTGCATATGCAAGAAGCATTCAAACTCCTTCTAATCTAGCTATTGGAGCAAAGGTTTCTCCATAGTCTTCTCCTTCTTCTTGAGCATATCCCTTACACACCAGTCTGGCTTTGTTTCTTACCACTGTGCCATCTTCATTCAGCTTATTTCTGAAAACCCATTTGGTGCCAATAACATTTTTATGCTCAGGTCTGGCTACCAAAGACCATGTACCATTATTTTCTATCTGGTCAAGTTCCTCTTCCATTGCCAAGATCCAGTCTTCACCTTTGTGTGCCTCTTTAAATGTTTTAGGCTCAAATTCAAAGATCATGCAAGAGTTTTCTCTGGCCTTTCTTCTTGTAAGAATTCCTGCATCTTTATCTCCTATGATCTGCTTTGGATCATAGTTCAGCTTTACATACCTAGGAATGATCTTAATAGATTCCTCTATCATTTCCTCTTCATCCTCATCTTCATTAGCATCAGCATCTACTGGTGTAGGAGCACTATTATTGGTACTTGGTTGTTTTGCAACTGGTTCCCAGAAGGTTACAACCAGTTCATCTACCACTTGGTCACTGTCAATTACCTCAGGTTTCTCAAAGGTTTCATCAATTTTGACATTGATACTTTCAACAATTCTTTGAGTCCTATTGTTGAAACACTTGAGAGCTTTGCTCTTGGTGGAATATCTTAGGAATATTCCCTCATCACATTTTGCATCAAACTTGCTCTGGTGTTCACTCCTCTTGATATAGCACTTGTTGCCAAACACTCTAAAGTAGCTTACTACAGGAGTCTTACCAGTCCAATACTCATAAGGTGTTTTATCCTTACCTTTCTTGATGAGTACCTGGTTCATAGTGTAGACTGCAGTGCTCACTGCTTCTCTCCAAAAAGTGTGAGCAACCTTTCCTTTGATCAGCATTATTCTGGCTGCTTCAACTACAGTCCGGTTGTTCCTTTCTGCTAGGCCATTCTGTTGTGGAGTCCGGGGGGCAGACAGTTGTCTCTTGATGCCATTCTCTTCACAGTACTTATTGAATTCTCCAAAGGTGAACTCACCTCCTTGATCGGTTCTAAGGCATTTGATTCTCTTACCACTTTCCTTTTCAACTAGTGCTTTGAAGGCTTTGAACTTTCCAAAAGCTTCAGACTTGTCTTTCAATAATGTGACCCACATCATTCTTGAGAAATCATCAGTAAGAATCATAAAGTACCTATCTCCTTGAACACTCCTAGTCTTCATAGGACCACACAAATCAGTATGCACAAGATCAAGTAATTTTTTTGCTGTGAAAGATTTACCTTTGAAGGTTGAGGAAGACATTTTCCCCAATTGACATTCTCTGCACAAAGGATTCTCCAGTTTGTTCAGTATAGGCAACCCCCTAACTACCTTGATCTTACTAGCCTTCACAATGTTATCAAAATTTACACGGCAAAGTCTCCTATGCCATATCCAACTGTCATCATACTTAGCCATTAGACATTGGCTGATATTTGCATTTAACTGAAATAGGTTACCTTTTGTCTGCATACCAGTGGCCATCAGTTCACCACTCTTTCCTTTTATTTTGTGCACTCCATCTTTGAATTCTAGAGTGATTCTGGTATCATTCAACTGGGAAACACTCAAAAGGTTATGCCTGAGACCTTCTACCCAATACACATTGTTAGAACTGCTATTTATGACCCTTTTCCTTTTACCCGGGTATGTGCAAGATCATGGGAGGCCAAAAAGTGGCAATAGAGAAAAAAATGTGTTTTCAACCTTTCCAAACACAGCAAAATCCGCTTTGACTTTTTGTTTGGGTTGGGCGAAATTTGAATTTGGTTTGGTAATACCAAACCAAATCGGATATGCGATTTGTGATGTCACCATTGTGATGTCACTATTGTGATATCAATCGGATATCCGATTTTATCAACATAAAAAAAATAGTTTAGTAAAATGAGCATAACTTTTGTGTTTCTTATCAAAATTTTGATTTTTTATAGGCGTTGGAAAGGTAATTCATAGACCTATCAAATGGATGAGGTATTTTGATGATATTATAGACCAAAAATTAATTATAATCATTTGAAGTTAGTCCTTCAATTTTGAAACTTTAAATATTCACAAATTTTGCATACAAAGTCTCATTTTTTTTCCTATCACCTCCTTTATCTATCACTTGTCTATCGATACTTATATAATATATTTTATATATTTCTTTCTTCTCTACTTATTTCACTTATTTTCTCATTCCATGTAGATAAATAAATTCCCAAGTTACATGCATCTCTGCATATATCTCCATCTTTCTATTCATTACTCTCCCTCTCTCACTCCATCATTGCCACTCCTTATTTCTATATTTCTCTCTAATAATCTCTCTTCTCTCTATTTATCTCCCTCCTTTACCTTATCCTACCTATACTTATATATTACTTGTCTCTATCACCTCCTTTCTCTCCCTATCCCTATCTTGTCCCCTCTCTCTCTGTATCCCTATTGATCTATCTTCATGTATATTTATACCCCATTATCTCTAAATCTCACTTATTCACTCCATCTCTCCCTCATTTGTCTTACTCTCTCTATCACGTTCTATCCATATCTATCTCTATCTCCATCTTCACATCTCCATCTCTTTCCCTATCAATCTCTCTTTTTTATATGTTCCTCTATCTTTATATATATTCCTCTATACATGATTAATCTACTTCTCTGTCTCTTCCTCTATCACCCTCTTGAAGTATCTTTCCCTTTCTCTACTTTTATCTCTTTATTTAACCCATCTTTATATATCTTTTTCTCTCTCTCCACATACTTCTCTATAGTGCCTTTATATATCTCTATATCTTCCTCTTTTTCTCTCTCCCTCTCTATCTATCCCTATCTATAATCTCTTTCTCTCTTTCTCACTCTCTTGCACTATCTATATATCTCTATCTATCGATATTTCTCTTCCTTTATATCTCTCTATCTCTTCCTTTTTTTATCTCTCTCTTTACCCCTCTCTATCCATTTTTCTCCATCTCTTCATATATTTATCTTTGTCTTTACCTCTCTCTTTCTCTATATCTATTCACCTCCCTCTCCCTTTATCTTCATTTTTTATCTCTATCTTCCTCTCTCCTTTTCAATATCTAGATATGTCTACCTCTTTCTATCCATCCTTGTCCTTTAGTTTTTCTCCCTCTCACTTCATACTCCTTAACATCTATATCTTTATTTATGTCCTTGTCCTTTAGTTCTTTTCCCTCTCTTTAGTTCTTCATCTTTCTTCACCCTTATATCTCCTTATTTGAAAATTAGTATATATGGTCTCCTAAGGGGTTATATCATGTCATAAGGGGTCATAGAACATCATATGACCCCTTAGGACACAATATGACCCCTAACGACACCATATGGTCTCCTAGGGGGTCATATGGTGTCATAAGGGGTCATAAAACACCATATGACCCCTTAAGACACAATAAGACCCCTAATGACACCATATGGTGTTCTAAGGGGTCATAAGACACCAAATGACCCCTTAGGACACCATACAACCCCTAATGACATAATGTGGCATCCTAAAGGGTCATATGGTGTCCTAAGGGGTCATAGAACACCATATGATCCCTTAGAACATCATACGACCCATAGCACCGTATAGTGTCCCAAGGGGTCATATGGTGTCTTAAGGGGTCAAAGAATGTCATATGACCAATTAGGACACAATACGACCCATGATGACACCTAAGGGGTCATATAGCGTCATAAGGGGTCATACGACACCATATGACCCCTTATAACACCATACGATCCCTTACGACACCATATGGTGTCCTAAGGGGTCATATAACACCATATGAACCCTTATAACATAAGAATACCCATAACAACATGGTATGGTGTCCTTAGGGGTCATATGATGTCAGGAGACATCCTATGACCCCTTAGGACACAATATGACCCCTAACGATACCTAAGGGGTCATATGGTGTCCTAAGGGGTTATCTAATGTCCTAGGAACTTTTAGGACATAATATGACCCCTTAGCACACCATACAACCCCTAATGACACCATATGGTGTCCTAAGGGGTCGTAGGACACCACCTAAGGGGTCATAGTGTGTCCTAAGGGGTCATAGGACACCATATGACCCCTAACAACACTATATGGTGTCTTCAAGGGTCATATTGTGTCCTAAGGGTTCATAGGAGACCATATAACCTGTAGCAACACAAAATGACACCTAACGATACCTAAGGGGTCATAGGACACAATATAACCCCTTAGCACACCATACAACCCCTAATGACACCATACGATGCATACTGATACTATATGGTGTCCTAAGGGGTCATAGGAGACCATATGACCCCTTAGGAGACCATATGACCCATAACAATATAATATGGTGTCCTAGAGGGTCATAGAACACCATACGACCCCTTAGAAGACCATAAGACCCATAACAACGCCATCTAGTGTCTGAAGGGGTCATAAGACACAATATTACCCCTTAGGAGATAGTATAACCCCTAACGACATCATATAGTGTCCCAATGGGTCATAGGACACCATATGACCCCTTATGACACCATACGACATCATACCACCCTTTACGACACCATATAGTGTCTTAAGGGGTCATATGGTATCTTAAGGGGTCATATGGTATCCTAGGGGGTCATATAACACCATATGACCCCTTAGAACACAAGAAGACCATAACGACATGATATGGTTTCCTAAGGGTCATATGGTGTCATGAGACACCGTATGACCCCTTAGGAAACAACATGACCCCTAACGATACCTAAGGGGTCATATGGTGTCCTGAGGGGTTATATGATGTCCTAGGAACTTTTAGGACACAATATGACCCATTAGCACACCATGCAACCCCTAATGACACCATATGGTGTCTTAAGGGGTCGTCGGGCACCATATAACCCGTTAGGACATAATATGACCCCTACAACACCTAAGGGGTCATATCATATCCTAAGGAGTCATAGAACACCATATGACCCCTTACAATACAAGAAGACCCATAACAACATGATATGGTGTCCTAAGGGGTCATATGGTGTCAAGAGACACCATATGACTCCTTAGGACACAATATGACCTGTAACAATACCAAAGGGGTCATATGGTGTCCTAAGGGGTTATATGATGTCTTAGGAACCTTTAAGACACAATATGACCCCTTAGCACACCATACAACCCCTAACAACACCATATGGTGTCCTAAGGGGTTGTAGGACACCATATGACCCGTTAGGACACAATATGACCCCTAACAACACCTAAGGGGTCATATTATGTCGTAAGGGGTCATAGGACACCATATGACCCCTAATGACACTATATGGTGTCTTAAGGGGTCATATTGTGTCCTAAGGGGTCATAGGACAACATATGACCCCTAACGACACAAAATGACACCTAACGATACCTAAGGGGTCATATGGTGTTCTAAGGGGTCATAGGACATCATTTGACCCCTTAGCACACCATATGACCCCTAATGACACCATATGGTGTCCTAAGGAGTCATATGATGTCCTAAGGGGTCATAGAACACCATATGACCCCTTAGGACACAATACAATGCATAATGACACTATATGGTGTCCTAAAGGGTCATAGGACACCATATGACCCCTTAGAGGACCATACAACCCATAACAACATAATATGGTGTCTTAGAGGGTCATAAAACACCATATGACCCCTTAGAACACCATACGACCCATAACGACACCATGTGGTGTCTTAGGGGTCATAGGACACCATTTGACCCCTTAGCACACCATATGACCCCTAATGACACCATATGGTGTCCTAAGGAGTCATATGGTGTCCTAAGGGGTCATAGAACACCATATGACCCCTTAGGACACCATACGATGCATAATGACACTATATGGTGTCCTAAGGGGTCATAGGACACCACATGACCCCTTAGAGGACTATACAACCCATAACAACATAATATGGTGTCTAAGAGGGTAATAGAACACCATATGACCCCTTAGAACATCATACAACCCATAATGACACCATGTGGTGTCTTAAGGGGTCATAAGACACAATATTACCCCTTAGGACATAATATGACCCCTAGCAACGCCATATAGTGTCCTAAGGGGTCATAGGACACCATATGACCCCTTAGGACACCATACAACCCCTTGCAACACCATACCACCCTTTACGACACCATATGGTTTCCTAAGGGGTCATATGGTATCCTAATGGGTCATATAACACCATATGACCCCTTAGAACACAAGAAGACCCATAACCACACAATATGGTGTCCTAAGGGGTCATATGGTGTCATCAGACACCATATGACTCCTTAGGCCACAATATGACCCCTAACAATACCTAAGGGGTCGTATGGTGTCCTAAGGGGTTATATGATGTCCTAAAAACCTTTAGAACAAAATATGACCCCTTAACACACCATACAACCCCTAATGACACCATACAAGTGTCCTAAGGGGTTGTAGGACACCATATAACCCGTTAGGACATAATATGACCCCTAACAACACCTAAGGGGTCATAGGACACCATTTGACCCCTAAGGACATTGTATGGTGTACTAAGGGGTCATATTGTGTTCTAAGGGGTCATAAGACACCATATGACCCCTTAGCACTCCATATGACCCCTAAGGACACCATATGGTGTCCTAAGGGATCATATGGTGTCCTAAGGGGTCATATAACACCATATGATCCCTTAGGACACCATACGACGCATAATGACACCATATGGTGTCCTAAGGGGTCATATGGTGTCCTAAGGGGTCATAGGAAACTATATGACTCCTTAGGAGACCATATGACTCATAACAACATAATATGATGTCCTAGAGGGTTATAGAACACCATATGACCCCTTAGAACACCATACAACATATAACGACACCATGTGGTGTCCTAAGGGGTCATAAGACACAATATGACCCCTTAGGACATAATATGATCCCTAATAACGTTATATAGTGTCCTAAGGGGTCATACAACACCATATGACCCCATAGAACACCATATGACCCCTTAGAACACCATACGACCCTTTACGACACCATATGGTGTCCTAAGGCATCATATGGTATCCTAAGGGGTCATATAAAACCATACGACCCCTTAGAACACCATATAACCCCTTAGAACATAAGAAGACCCATAACGACATGATATGGTGTCCTAAGGGGTCATATGGTGTCATGAGACACCATATGACCCCTTAGGACACAATATGACCCCTAACGATATCTAAGGGGTCATATGGTGTCCTGAGAGGTTATATGATGTCCTAGGAATCTCTAGGACACAATATGACCCCTTAGCACACCGTACAATCCCAAATGACACCATATGGTGTCCTAAGGGGTCGTAGGACATTATATGACCCGTTAGGACATAATATGACCCCTAACAACACCTAAGGGGTCATAGGACATTATATGACCCCTAACGACACAAAATGATGCCTAACGATACCTAAGGGGTCATATGGTGTTATAAATGGTCATAGGACACCATATGACCCCTTAGCACACCATACAACCCTTAATGACACCATATGGTGTCCTAAGGGGTCATAGAACACCATATGACCCCTTAGGAAACCATACAATGCATAATGAAACCATATGGTGTCCTAAGGGGTCATAGGACACCATATGACCCCTTAGGAGACCATACGACCCTTAACAACATAAAATTGGTGTCCTAAGGGGTCATAGAACACCATATGACCCCTTAGAAGACCATACAACCCATAACAACACCATGTGGTGTCTTAAGGGGTCATAAGACACAATATGACCCCTTAGGACATAATATGACCCCTAACGACGTCATTTAGTGTCCTAAGGGGTCATAGGACACCACATGACCCCTTAGGACACAATACGACCCCTTAGGACATAAAATAACCCTAATGACACTTAAGGGGTCATAGGACACCATATGACACATAACAACACCAAATGGTATCCTAAGGGGTCATATGGTGTCCTAAGGTGTCATAGGACACCATACGACCCATAGCACCATATTGTCTCCAAGCATATGGTGTCCTTAGGGGTCATACAACACCATATGACCCATTAGGACACAATAAGACCCCTGATGACACCTAATGGGTCATATAGTGTCCTAAGGGTTCATAGGACATCATATGACCCCTTAGGACACCATAAGACTCCTTGCTATACCATATGGTGTCCCAAGGTATCGTATGGTATCCTAATGGGTCATATAATGTCCTAAGGGGTCATATGGTGTCCTAAGGGGTTATAGAACACCATATGACCCCTTAGGACACTATAAGACCCATAACGACACCATATGATGTCCTAAGGGGTCATATGGTGTCCTAAAGGGTCATGGGACACCATATGACCTCTTAGGACATAGTATGAGCCCTAACAAAACCTAATGGATCATGTGGTGTCTAAGGGGTCATACGATGTCTTGTGACCCCTTAGGACACAATATGACCCCTTAGCACACCATACAACCCCCAACGACACCATATGACCCGTTTGGACATAATATGACCCCTAACAATACCAAAGGGGTCATATGGTGTCCTAAGGGGTCATAGGATACCATATGACCCCTTAACACACCATACGACTTGTAATGACACCATATGGTGTCCTAAAGGCTCATAGAACACCATATGACCCCTTAGGAGACCATAAGACTTATAACAACATCATATGGTGTCCTAAGGTATCATATGGTGTCCTAAAGGTTCATGAGACACCATATTCTCTCTCACATTATTTCTTTTCCTCAATTACCCTCGATCACCTCTCTCCTCCTATGGGTTTATAGATACTTCCCTCTCCCCCTCTACCCACCCCCTAATTACTCTCTATGTCTCTCTTCACCTCTATCCCCATCTCTCTTCTCTCTTTGTTGATACTTTCCCCTCTCCCTCTCTCCTCCTTCTCCCTAATAATCTCAAACTCTCCCTCTCATTCTCTCTTCACCCCAATCACCCCCTCCCTCTCTCTCTTCGCCTTCCACCTAATTACCTATAGCTCTCTCTCTCTCTCTCTCTCTTACACTCTCTCTTCCCCCCAATTAATCTCTCCTTCTCACCTCTCTCCCCCTCTCCTTTTTTTGATACTTCCCTACGCCTCTCCTTGTCCCCTCTGAATTTTGTTGCTAGAGATGAGGAGGAAATGCAGAGAGACTAGTCTAGATCTTAGGGAAGAGAGAGTGACATAGAGGGGGAAATTATGAAGAGGTTGAAATATAAGCACCTTGTAGAGTTTGAGAGATTTAATGAGGTGTTCATTGATAGTTAGAGATATAGGTCTAGAGAGAGATGTATAAATATGGACAAAAGAGAGGGAGGAAGAAACAAATAGGTGGTGTAATAGGTTTAGGAGAGAGAGGTGGAGAAAGGAACAAAAATAGATAACATGGTTTATCAAAATTTATCGAACTCAATAAAATTCATAAATTTAATATTATTAATTAATTACTTATTTAGTTTATTTTGAGATGATTGTTACAAAAATTCATGCAATAGGGAAATCATATGAAAAAGTCATGAGTTTTTTATGTTTTAAAAATGAATGATGAATTTAAATGAATTATAATTATTTTTTAAAACAAACAATTGAAAATATACCTATTCCATATCATAGAGCTCTTAATCACCTTTCCAACGCCTATTAAAAATCAAAATTTTGATATAAAACGCAAAAGTTATGCCCAATTTACTAAAATATATATATATATTTTTTTCAAAAATCGGATATCCAATTTTATCCGATATCCGATTTTAAAAAATAATTTCCCCCCCCCCCCCCCCATATTTTGGTTCGGGTTTGCTTTGGAATTTGGCTTGGAAGTGACAAGCCAAGAAAGTCAACTGAAAAAACGTGTTTTTCAGTATTCCTTGATTTTCCAGACTTAACACTGGTGGCTGACGACTTTTTTTATAGCCAAAATTGATAAAATGAAAAGGGTTTTTTAAGGACGTTCTCAGCTTTCCAACAATATAAGGCTTGTCTTATTTCGACTTTAATAAATAATTATTATTTATTTTCTAATTGAATTCTGACAAAAGTCATGATTGATAGACTGATTGAAAAATACTCATAACTTTCAAACTACATAACATTTTTTGAATCTGAAACATGCGTCACATCCTATCTTTTGTCTACTATAGGGAAAAATTAAAAAAAAATGAATTTCATAAGGTTTTGACCAAGTTAAAGTGGTCAGACGTAGGAGTTTCTGAATTTCTGAAAAGCTGTAGTAAAAAATTCATAAATAATTATTTACTTTATAAAAAATTATAAAAAAATATGTGTCACATCTGGACATGAGTCTAATACTTATATTATAAATCTTATAAAAAAATATTATGATTTGATTGTGATTAGGGTGGTCAGACATACACCTACTTCTTATCTTTTTTCTGAAATTTTTGTACCACTGCATTGAAATTTGAAATTTTCATCAAATAGGATTTTTTTTTTCAAAAAACAACTAGTAGCTTAGAAACTAAATTCAATTTTCTATAGATTCTCTTCTTACATATTTTAAAAATAATGTTCATAACTTATTCAATTTTTCATGTCAAGTTGCATAACTCTGATTTTTTGAAATTTCATTGCCACTTAAGGGCCTGTTTTGGCACACCATGATCCTGCACATACCCACCATACATGGTGCATCATTACCAAATCGGACTACACCTCCATCATACTCTTCCAAAGACATAAACTTTCTCCGGTCACTAGTCATGTGGTGAGAACAACCACTGTCAATAATCCATTCATTAGAATTATCAAAGCAGGAGACAAGAGCCTTCTTGTTTGACACATCTTCTTTGACAGCTACAAATACTATGTCTTCACTTTCTTCATCTTCTGATTCATCATCAGTGACACCTTCATCAACTGCAACAAGACAGTTTCTCCTATTTCCTTCTTTGAACTTTTTGAACCTCTCCGGTTTGTCCTTATTATCACCATTAGGACAGTTGACAGCAATGTGTCCAATCCTATTGCAAGAAAAGCATTTCAAAGGGAGCTTACCTCTATATTTACTAGTTCCCTTAGGAAGTCTCTTGGCCATAAGAGATTCAAATTCCATCAGGATTTCTTCATCATCCATATCTCTGCTTTGTCTAGGTTCACAACTGGTACTAACTTCTTTACCCTTTCTAGATAGTGTAGCAGATGCTTTAAAGACTGAATCAGTCTTCTGAATACTACCATCATAACTGTTTAGCTCATAAGATGTCAATTTAGCAATGATAGAATCAAAGGACACCTTTGTCTTGTCAATTGATCTCAATTCCTAAATAGCAGCAACCCTTATCAAATAGACCAGTAATAAGGTTCTCAAAACTTTGCTAACAATGGTGGAATCATCCATTGTACCTCCTGCACTCTTGATGTCTCCAACAACAGTTTTAATCCTTATCCCATATTATTGAATGGTCTCTCCTTCAACCATCCTCATATCTTAAAACTTTCCTCTAAGGCTTTCTTCCTTAGCCTGCTTCACATGCTCATCACCGCCATAGATAGACTCCAGAGTATCCCATACATCTTTGGGATTTTCTTTTTCTTGAACATCAATAAACTCAACATCAGAAAGGCTGCTGATAAGAGCTTCCATGACTTGTCCATTCTCCTGAATTTCTCTTCTTTGATCATCGATGAGAGTACCGGTAGGGACAACATAAGTACTCTCAACATAGCTCCAATGTTGAACACCCATGCTTTTAATGTATATCTTCATTATGTCCTTCCATATCTTAAATTTATCTCTATTGAACTTAGGACCTTCCCTCTTCATCATTAGAATAGGATCTTTTCCTCAAGCGGTTAAGCTTACAACATAGAGGACCTGGACGATGCTCTGATACCAATTGATGAATAATGATGAATAGTAAGTACTCAACAGAAACTGAGAGGGGGGGTGAATCAGTATAGACAAAAACTTCCTTAAACCACTTTGACTGCAAAGATTGAACTAACTGGTAAATAGTATCACCAATCTAAAACAGGGTACTACCGGTAAAACACAGTATGACTGTGAAAGACATAAACCGGTAACATTTAGATCTTCACCACACCTAATATCTCTTCTCCACTTCACCCATATTCATAAACAAGTAATACATCAGAAATATAAGGACCACTGCATCAGCATGCATTATCGCTTAACAGAAAATACTAATCATCACATGAAAAGGCATCACACATGACACATTGATTTTTTTCACTTGGAAACCCAACTAGGAAAAACCACGGTGGGGATGAATACCCACAAGTTGTACTTTGAACTCTTCTGAAGTCCGCTTTGTTAGGAGCCTAGTTTGGTTAAGGACTTTACAATAGGTTTTGCTAGGAACTGATCCTGCTAGGGATCACCCGGTTAAGGGATGGCTAAATACCCAGTTAAAGGTTAGAACCCTGTTAAAGGTTACCTCACAAGAGGATGTGAAGAACTCATTGATTTGAGTCACCCTGTTAAATGATTTACACAAAGCCTGTTAAAGCTACCCGGTTAAGGGATTTTCCAACTGCTGAAATGGTTAGAAGTCGGGTAAGTTCAATATTAGATCTATGTTGAGTAAACTAAACATGAGAGTCAAGTATTAAAAATTAATTGAAATCGGACCATTCTACTAAAAATAGAGAATATAATAAAAAAAACATGTTTGGCTAAGAATATGATATTGAAAGAGAACTACAAAAGGATATAAATCTCTTGGAGTTGAACTCTAACAAATGTTAGTTTCTAGACCTTCAAGTGCTCAAGTAAAAAATTGGGCACTAAGATATGGGGTCTAACTACTCATGTATTGGTGGAATGTTGGTGTCTTCCAAAAACACATGTTTTTCCGATGAAATTTCTAAGATTTCATGAATGTTCACATCATGACTTTTGAGAAACACATGTTGCACCTTGTATGTAATCAAAATTTTTTGAAAGTACCTTTACAAACCATTATCCATAACCATAGTCATGACACCTTCCAAATTGGATAAGAGAACAATCCTTTGAAAATAGAAAGAATTCAACTCTTTTTCAGCACATAACTACTTTCTCATGAATACGTGATTATAGAGAACAAAATCTAGATGCAGTTTAAAAATACTATGTACCATTATCATTAGCAAGCTGGAGAACATGGTGATTAGGGACCATAACCCTATTTGAAAATCATTTGAGCACACCTTGGATTTGACAAGGTAGGCTACTACTAACAATCTAGTTCTTGCAATGCTAAACTCTAGATAAAATGAAACCAAGCCTCATGTCCACACACACACACACTAGTGTATCAACAAAAGCATGACTATATATTTTGGTATATCCACCATAAATTCGTCACAAAAAAAGGCAATTAGAAAAAGACAAACATTTTGTGAACCAACACCATACCAGCACTCTTTTTAGATAATAAATGAGTATAAATGTTGATAATGCCTATTTGGGTTTGAGAAATGTCACCTAACCTACATGCCATGGTGGTTGGGATCCTCTCTAACGATAATAATGATAGAACATAATCTTATATAAATAAACATGGAAGTGATACCATGTATATCCTAATGCAAGGGAAGAAGTTGATAAGAATGAGGCCAAAAAGTACTAAAGGTGGCTTCAAGTAAAATCCCATTAACTTTTTATGTGCACATACATTCTTAGACTAGGGTGCCCAACAACCATGTTTGACATTTTAGGATCAATTTGTAATTGCAAGTTTCTTTTAGTGTCCTCTTTCCATATTTGACTTACTATGTTGGTTTAATAATATTTATTTCACTATTGTTTTTGAAAGTTATCTATTTCTTATTATTCAGACTAAGATCTTATAGACATACATTCCAATCAATACAACCCAACAGGAAGGGAAAAAAAATGAAAGTGTTGGAATCTCCTTTTAGGCTTGAAATTGAACCTTATTCATTGTTCCCCAGTGATCTTGTGTGGATAGTTAAGATCTTAGTATGCATCCATGGGCTAGGATCCCAATTCTACACTACTTTAGTGGGCATGACAAATCTTAGGGGTTTGAAAGAGAGATGCATGAGGAGGATCTAGAATATTGAGAAATTGTCATGTGTCCAATACAATTATGGAAGTAGGAAGGTTGTATGAGGAGCTCCAACATTCAAAAATGAGAAAGCGTGAATAGGAATGCAAATTGGAGAAAATATACCTGTTATATTACTAGATGTAGCATATGGATGCAAATGAAATCTTGGAGGATTGATAGGAGTGCATTAGTAAAATGCTTGGAGTTGGGTTTTGAGGTTAGTTTCTTGATGCACTTTGTCGAGAATAGGAAAGGATGTTGGCATTGCACACTCTAATGGTAGTTAAAGGTGATTGAAGGTGTTGTCATTGATGGCAATCTTGAAATCTTATGGCACTGACAGACTCTAGACCGGCACATAGTTCACCGGCAATGACAATAATGTTTACCGGCATCCTAGCCGACAAGATTTTGATTATTGTATTTTGTATTTGTAATATCTTTTTGTAAGCCGACATGGCATATTGTAATAAGACTCATATATAAGTATGAGATCTTGTAGATCATTTGTGTGACATATGTGTGAGATGATATATGATATGATGGATATGTAGAGCAAATATTAAGGCAGATTTTGTAGAAGGGTTTATGGTTATTGTATGAGCTTAAACTGGTACTGAACCTGGCATAGCAGATACTTTTTGTAGCAGTACATTATATTGGATTTTTATAATCCATTTTGTAGGTCAGTGTGACTTCCTTTTGTAATTGAGCAGTGAGCTCTAGGTAGTTGGCCTTCCTGCATGTGCAGGCCCCTCTTGTAAGTAATATTCATTCATTGGCCAGTGAGTGAATATTATGGGTCACAAATATCACTGAGGTTTTTCCCACACCGGGTTTCCTCGTTAAACATCTTGTGTTATAGTGTGCTTTCCAGGTTGTCTTTACTATTCTTATTTACTGCATTAATTCTTGTTTACTGGTACACTATTTTGGATTGCAAAATACTTAATAAGGTCAAATATTTTGTTAACCGGTTAGATATTGATTCACCCCCCCCCCCCCCCCCCACCCTCTCAGTATCTTTGGGACTATCATCAATCCTAACAATTGGTATCAGAGCCTGGTCCTCTATTTTCAAAAGCCTAACAACTTGAGGAAGATTCTGATACCGGTACAGATGGAAAACTTGAGAAAGCAATTATAAGGAGCTCTTGCAGACTTTGATGCAGAAGAGTTGAAGAATATCAAACTTGAAGATGATCTAAAGACTGCACAGGAATTCATTCAAGGACTCCAGGAGAATCTCACTATTGCTAGAAACAAAATAAGAGAACTTCATGAGAAGATACATAATGATGATGATGAAAAGGAAAATCTTAATGAGCTTGTAAGAAAGATGAGGCAAGAAAACATGACCTTGAGGAATGAGATGCAAGATATGACTATGAGATTTTGTAAAGACATTGAAGATAGAAAGAAGAATGAACATGACTTGACTAGGGGACTCAATGATGCTGGAAATGAAAATCTAAGACTCAGTCATGAAAATAATATGTTGAAGACTGATTTGATTTACATGGAACATAATAAAACTAAACTTATGGGACATAAGGAATTTTTGGAAAATGAATTGGCTACTGTAAATCAACATAAAGAGAAATTCAAGAAAAGTTTAGAAGAACTTGATGATATGCTGAAAAGTCAGAAACCTAATGGAGACACTAATGGACTTGGATTTGAAGTTGGTGAAAGCTCTGACACTGCAAACAATCATGATCACAACAAACCGGTAAGACAACCTAATGCCTACAAATTTAATGGGAAATGCTTTAACTGTAACAAGTATGGTCATAGAGAAAATCAGTGTAGATCTAGAAGCTATCATAACACTAATGCACCCACCGGTCAATGTTCCAAATGCAACATTGGTCATAATTCAGAAGATTGCAGAATGAATGTAAGATGTTATGTTTGTGGAAGATTTGGACATTTATCTAATCAATGCGGAACACAAACTAGCATAGCATATGGAAAGGCTATTCAGAAAAATAATGTGACTTGTTATGCTTGTAACAAGATTGGACATATTACAAAATTTTGTAGAAGCAAGACTTCACCGGAAAATAACAAAGGACCCAGTTTGAAAGGCAAAGAGAAGGTAGATGAGACAAAGCAAGAATTTTCAAAACAATGGATTAGAAAGAGAGATCAGAATGTTGATGAGACTATTCCTTCACCGGTAGAACAAAGTATCACTCCACCGGTAGGAGATTCTTCATCCAACTGAAAAGTAATCCTTGGGGGTATTGCAGCAAATTGAAAATCATGCAAGTTTACCCTTGGTTTATGGTGAGAAGATGAACTTCTTCTTTACCGGTAGATGTGTTAAGTTTCACTTAACCGGAAAACATTTATTGTGGTTGTTGAAGGAAAAGACATTATAAATTAGTGTTTTCCCTCTTTTTCATTCACTGAGCATTCAAACTTTCAAAGAGTGCGAAAAACCCAAGCGAAGGAATTCCGAGCAAAGGCATTCAAAGCGAGAAGTGAAGGAAGTTCTTTCAAGCATCCAAACCTATCAGGCAAATTAAGGTATTTATCAATGGCTTCCTCCTCTACTCCAGAATTCATTGCAAACCCTACTATTATAGAAGTAATTAAACGCCCTAGGCCCGTTCTCAAGATTATCCTTGAAGTAGCGAAGCAGAATGATACCCTAGGTGCATTTTCAAAAATCCCTAAAGTAGTTGCATATGCAGAAGACCCTAGAATTTACATACATTACCATATTGAGGAATTAGGTTCTGAGGAAATCATAAAAATGTATAAGAATGCTATCTGTGATGAGAATGAAACTGTAAAACCCAAGCATAAGGTTATAGAGACCCTTGGTTTTGTGGAAATCTTTGACATCCCAGAATTTCCTAAGGAAGTTGTAAGGATTGTACTCAATAGAGTTCATGGAGAATTCTTTTGGCTTGACTCTATTCATAAAATCACTAGAGAAGCATTTAGGGCAATGATTGGCTTACCATCCACGGGTAGCAGGCCAGATAAAACTAAGAAGGTTCTTAACAACATTGTGATGACTTTAAATGGTGCAACCTATGACAACATATCCTTGAGAGTTGATGATGTAAAAGATGAAAATGTTAAATTCATTAGCATGATATTTGGATACAAAACCACACATGCTAACTAACTGAACTCAGTTTCCAGTCTATGTATCAAAAGTGCATATGATATGGTCAACAGTGATGCTAAGATATATATATATATATGTGAGTGGTTGAAAGATGAATTGATTGACAATTTAAAGAAAATAAAAGGAGATAAGAAAGGTACTTTCCATTTTGGCAATCTTCTTGTATGCTTAATGTTGTATCTTACAAAAGAAATTCCCGGTATAGGCAAGAAAGACTTTGGTTATGATATACTGGTAGGTAAGAAACTATTAGATATCTTCACCAGCATGGGGACAAACAGGGAAAACAAAATAATAGAGTATTTCCAAGCATTTAAAGCAAAAATGAAGACTAGGGAAAGGTTACCACAAAGCATTGTAGACAAGTATCAAAAGGAAATTTGTTTTGTAATTAAGAAGGATGAAATTTGCATGGAGGTAGTTCTTCCTAGAACTGTTTGGGTGACAGAAATGGGATATGAGGCTGATGTAAACATAATTGAAACATATGCCAAAGCCCTACTTGAAGCCCCTAGAGAACCGAAAGAAAAAGTGTTTGGTAATGCTGAGACAATAGAGAGTGGTGTGCAGACACTTAAACAAAGGAAGAGAAGAGAAAAAAATATATAAGGAGTGCATCTAAACAGGTGAAAGAGATAAAGGAAAACATAATGAATATCATTGGTATCAAGGAAAGTGACTTGGAAGGTCTATAACCGGAAGCTCATCTCTCACCGGTTGGAACTTCATCTGAAAGTGAAATCCCTGCAAAATTTAAAAGAGTAGATAGGAAGAGAAAACCTTCACAGGTACCCTCTCCTCCTCCCAAGAAAACCAAGACAACAAGGTAGAAGCAACAAGTAGTGAGGTCACCAGCTAAGAAGATGACACCTAGAAAGAGAAAGGAAAAACAAATTATTCCTCCACTTGACAACTTGTTAAATGAGATAACAAATGATGGTAACTTATCAAATGTAAGTAAATTGTATGATAATTTTACAAATGAGGAGAAAGAAAGAATAGAAAACAGTATCATCTTACACCTTGATATTTATAAGAAAGTTTTGATAGAGGTTGTAGATGATTTGTCTAGTGATTTGTATAGGCAACTAGATGCTAAAAGGTTAGCCATTATGCAACTATAAAAGAAAATCAAGATTGAGAAATTGCTAGTTGTTCACCCTGTGAAATCAGTTAAGAAATTGATGAATTGATCAGTGAAGCTAGTAGATAAGTCTTTTCTAGTGGACATCGACATGTAAGTCTAATGGCCGACAGAGTAAATGAGATCTCAGAAGAGACAACAGATAAATGGGACATCTTCTTTGTGGAGAAAGAAAAACAAGAAGAACTAAATAGACCAAAAACATTCAAGGTATACCAAAAGGATAAGGACAAAGGAAAAGGCAAGGTAGGTGGACTACCTAATATAAAAGTGACAGATAATCTTCCATCACCTTTAGTTACTCCACCAGTACTAACTGACAGCACACCGACTACTGAGAATGTGGAGACTCCACATGAGGATACAAATCCTGAGTCTGAAATTTTGTACACAATGAACATAGACACTCAGGAGGTCAATATTGTAGTTGATAAAGAAAGTACTAAGGAAAAGAAGAAAAATGTTGCTACTGAGCAACTGACTGACAATGTTGGAACACAAGCTGAAAATGTTGAAGTTGAAACACCAGGTGATAACGTTGAGATTGGAGTTAGTAAAATGGTCATTGATAGTACTATTGATGCAAACATTGAAAAACTGACAGAGAGAGAGAAACCGATAGTGGATACAACTGAAAAACTATAAGAGAAACCAATTGATAACACTAAAGAACAATCAGAAAAACCGGTAGAAGAGAGCACAATGAAATAGACCGAGACACAAGCTGAGAAACAGGTTGAGAAACAGGTTCATACAGAAACAGTGTCACCGGCAAATGCTGAGAAGCCTAAACCTTTGCTAGTTGAAATGCAAACACAAACTGACCTACTAGAGGTCGAGACAAACAAAGTTGTTACTACCACCGACAACATGTAGATTGTTAAGGTAGTTGGACAATCATCTGGTACTTCCATGATAGAATTCAGACCCACAAATGTGACTGAAGTGTTTTTGGATACAGATTGTAATATATTGGCATATAAGGCTATAGATGATACGATTCCTATTATTAAATTGATTGCACCCAAGTGTAATGTAGATAATAAAGATTCTTTGAGTCAGTTAGACACATTGTCTAAGTACATAACCGGCAATATATTGATTGTGGACCAAATAAATGAAGAGACATTTAAGGAGAAAATGGACAAGGAAAAACATAAATTCTTTGGAGAGACAATAAAGAAGTGCACGTAACACATTGACACTATTTTATCGGCACTCAGTACAACCATTATGGAATTTAAGGAATTGTATAGAGACACCTGCAAGACTAATCTTTTGGCAGTGGATATCGATAAGGAAATCAGTAAAGTGCAAAAGGAAATTGATAGCATAGCTGATAATATCATTGGCTCATCTGAACCAATATCAGTTATAGAACATGAGATAGCTGGATTTGAGGAGAAACTTGAAAATTTGGAGAAAGAGAAGGAAAGAATAAAAGGCAAGGCAAAAGATCTTAAATGTAGACTCAGTCCTAAATTGGATAACCTCATCTCTTTGAGGAAAGAGATCTCAGAGGCACTTATTCGGGGACAGAAGACACCGGAAGAGAAAATGCATCACCTCACCGGTACTATTCAAAGAACAGAGGCAGCATTAAAGAACAACAACAGGTTCACTCAGAGCTTGAATTTGGTATTTGCAGACCTATTCCAGATTGTAACCAACCGGTTACAAGGTACCAGCTGAGCACTGCACTCATTGACATTTTGACAACCTTTGTCATTGATGTCAAAGGGGGAGTTGTAGAATTGAGAAAAATGACTTGCAGAAGAGATCATCTACTCAGGGGGAGCACACACAGTTTTGGTAAGATTTTTGGACTTCAATTTTGGGGACACATTTTGAATTTTTCTCATGAGTGTTGCCATCAATGCCAAAGGGAGAGATTGTTGGCATTGCACACTCTAATGGTAGTTGAAGGTGATTGAAGGTGTTGTTATTGATGGCAACCTTGCAATCTTATGGCACCAGTAGACTCTACACCGACACATAGTTCACTGACAATGACAATAATGTTTACCGACATTCTAGCTAGTTCACTAACAACGACAATAATGTTTACCGACATCCTAGCCGACAGGATTTTGATTATTGTATTTTGTATTTGTAATATCTTTTTGTAAGCCGACATGGCATATTGTAATAAGACTCATATATAAGTATGAGATCTTGTAGATCATTTGTGTGACATATGTGTGAGATGATATATGATATGATGGATATGTAGAGCGAATATTAAGGCAGATTTTGTAGAAGGGTTTATGGTTATTGTATGAGCTTAAACCGGTACTGAACCTGGCATAGCAGATGCTTTTTGTAGCAGTACATTATATTGGATTTTTATAATCCATTTTGTAGGTCAATGTGACTTCCTTTTGTAATTGAGCAGTGAGCTCTAGGCAGTTGGCCTTCCTGCATGTGCAAGCCCCTCTTGTAAGTAATATCCATTCATTGGTCAGTGAGTGAATATTGTGGGTCACAAATCCCACCGAGGTTTTTCCCACACCGGGTTTCCTCGTTAAACATCTTGTGTTATGGTGTGCTTTCTATGTTGTCTTTACTGTACTTATTTACTGCATTAATTCTTGTTTACCGGTACACTATTTTGGAAGGCAAAATACTTAATAAAGTCAACTATTTTGTTAACCGGTTAGATATTGATTCACCCCCGCCCCCCCCCCCTCTCAGTATCTTTGGGACTATCATCAATCCTAACAAAGGAAATATAGAACACTTGTAACAAGAGGGAAAATGGTTGGAGATTAGGTATAAGGAAACAATTGAGATTGGGGATAGAAAAAAATTTATACCACTTATGTGAAGAAAAGGGAAGAGGAAAGGGAAACCCTTTAGAGATTATGGGTGCATTGTGAAGGGGTCAAAAAGAATGAGGTTGATAGGAAATAAAAGCTCCAATCCTAAAATTAGAGGAGGTAGGTGGAAATTGAGATTTTGAGGAACTTCATGACAATGCACTTGGATAATAGGAAGTCTAAAAAATTAAAATAAGCATAGGACTTAGAAGAAAATAGGAACACAATGAAGAAAACAATAAAGGGATGGTATTTTGGAAAGAGGAAACCGAAAACCTTGCCAAAGGCCAAAAATAGACATAAATAGCCTCATACTTAATTTTTTTTTCATTTTTTTTTTAACATCTACACATGACTAGAACATAACCTAGGAAGGTACGTATGACATTAAACATTCTTTTGACCAAGGGGTCCCATTGAGGACTTCTCAAGTTGTAATAAATGATGGGCTAGGCTAGGAAAACGTAATAAAGAAGCATAAGATTTAAATGAATTTGCACATGTTAGGTTGAGTTTGAATAAGTTAAGTGATAGAATATTGTGTCATATTTGTAGTGACTTCTAGTGGTCTCACTATTTGGCTTGTTCTCATGTTTCGAGGGTGAAACATGCGAAGGAGTGATAGCATGTTATTAACCTAGGGATACGATATTATAGTGTATACAATATGATGGAGATGCTAACACCTGACACTCATTCCTTAAGTTAGTTATGAAGAGTAATTTATCATATTATATTAGACAATGAGTAGGCTTACATAGTTTCAGTGGGTTATCCCTCCATTATGTTATTAGGAGGTCTATATAAAAGAGGTAAGTACCGTAAGGATAGTTCAAGAGTATGTTATTTATTTGGGATCTCTTGGAGATATATCATGAATTGAATTCCTCCATAATGAGTACTATGTGATGGTGTCCTACTTCAAAGGTTTATTATACTTGTACATATATTGACTATTAAGACACTTTGTTCTACATTGTGTATGATCTATCTTTTACATCATATTATTTTTATTATCATATATATGCATCTTATTCTACTTATACAAAAACTTACTTAAATGCACAATGCTTTTGATTAGTTTCATATGAAAAAGTATTTAGATGCATATGATTTTTGATAACCAAAAGTAATCCCCTCTTAAAACATGATTTGTAACTCATCATCATTAAACTGATATTTCAATTTTCCACCCAAAGATTGAAGTCAGGTAACATAATGATCATTGTTCTTTTGAATACATCTAATAAGATCATTAATGTAATGTATATTCCCATGTTTATAGGAATGTGTTGTAATAAAGCAATAACAAGAACATCAAATAACTTGATCGATTAAACCAAGACGTAATGAATTAGACTATTGAATGGAATAATTCTTGGGATCAAGATTTCGTTTCAATCCCTGGAAGAGTAAATAAAATGCACAGAAATACAACAATCTAACCTTCATGAAATCATCACTAAGAATTCCAGAGGGCCGATCATCTGCCATAATTATGAAAAACACTTCCAATCGGTGGAAGCAGAGGACATCTACAGAGAGGGCAAGTATCCTGATGGCTATCAATCCATCTATCCAAACAATTTCTGTGAAATATGTGGCAAAAATTACACAACTTTCGGATTTCATCATCTTCTTCAAAAGATTTCAAGCAGATCGCGCACCCGAAATTCTCCTCAATCTCTATCAGCTTCTCTGCAACATTTCGGAATGTTATGATAGACAACCTGTTCTTAATCATCTCATCTGAAGACGCATAAATGGCAGAGGGAAGTTCTGAGAATTCTCGCCACAAATAGATCTCTTCTCCTTCTGCCTCACTCAGGCCAAGAGCAGAAAGAAAGCAACAAAATCCAGTCTTTACATACGCCATGGCTGATGCCAAGTAGAGCAGCACTCTGGGTATAGTGATATTATGGAAATTTACAGGAAATCCCATGGCTGAGGAATCCTTGAGAAAACAGACCACTTCAAGTGTACAAAGAAATGTATGATAAAATGTTAGAAGATCTGATTTTTCTTATAGGATACAAAAACACAGGTGGTATTGTTCCTCAAACATTGTGAATGCAACGTGCTCTGGCTTTTTTCGGAAGACCTAAGGTAGGCTATTCCTTTTCAAAGGATTCAATGTTGTTGCCCACATTCCAAAGCAGCAGTTATGCTAGTATTTTTAAGGAATTCTTTTGAAGGACCAACTTACCAAGTACACGTTTACTTGATTTTTAATTTTTTTTTCTCTCTCTATTCATCTAATCTTGTAATTATTAATTTTAAAGGGATTAAAAAAATGATAATCAAAAGTTTATTGATAGATTTTGCATGTATTAATAGTCGTTCATTTATAACCTTAGTAATAAGATTTGTAGATTTTGATTGGAGGAGTTGTGTAGCTATATTGATATTCATAGTGCATGAGGGCACTTATGCATAAGTATTGGTAATTTTTGAGGTGGTTTTAGTGCATGATTATTGGGGCATCTTTAAGTAGGTATTGATGACACTTTGAAATGACCACTTATTGACCCTTGCACGCATAATGAAGGTGCCCAAAGTTAGCTATAACAACTATTAGTATGCTTCCCCTATCATTCAAAATTTGATACATGTCTTAATTTTGTTCTAATCATACTTGCATATGTGTCAGTTTGGTTCCTTATGTTAGAGTTGTAGATTTTGATCTTTTATTTTAAATAATTCAAAATTATAATTTGGTCAATTGACTTCATCTAAAACATTCTCTTTCATCCTATAATATTAAAGAAACAATTATCTACGACACACTTAATTGATGTTTTAAAAAAGAATAAAGAATCTACTTACATTTTGTAAGTTGAACTTTTCAATATAACTGAACTTCTTTTTGTGATAAAATGACAACTTTAAATTAAAAGTATGAAGAGATATACCTAACTCAGATCATTAACGATTTTTGAATTTTTCTAGTACACTTGACTGAAGATTTTGAGTTTATCCCATTTAAATTTTGAAACCAATTTACCTTACAACTGACCTTTTCCATTGATAAAAGATAACCGAAAATAAAAACATCAGCTCATTTCTTATCTCAAAATTAATTAAAAAAAAAATCAAAGTATACATTTGTATTACTTGGGATTCACTACAATTGCCAAAACTATAAATATCTGTGAGAATTCATTAAAAGGTTAAAACTTTTTAGGACAATTAGATATTTGTTTGAATAGCTGGTGGCTATCAATTTGCATTATTAAATTTCATGGAAAACAAGTACATTGCATATACAACAAAACAGGATTTGCAGGTCGTCTTTTTGGTTTTCTGGTAGTGACATCATAGGGATAACGTAGTTGCAGTTGCAGAATTTCATCACAATTAACAATGTTAAAAAAAATAAAAATCGGATGACTGGTTTTGTATGGCGATAACAAAGGCTTTGAATTTCAAACACAATAGGGGAAAGGACCTAGTAGTTGAGCATGTTCCAATTCTTGTGATAGAAGTTGTTGATTTAATACCCCCATACTTGTTGATTTAATGTCCAACCTTTGTATAACATTGCACCAATAGTTGTATGATAAGTACCAATAATTGAATGAAATATACCATTTGTTGTGAAAAATAACCAATCATGTGATGCCACGTCAGCTGCACAAGTATTGGGGCCCTTTTGCACACCTATTGATCTCACTTTTTTGGGGGGTTGTTTTGGACACCTTGGCAAAAAGCATGTTGATGTGGCCCTGAAACCTTAGTTATAAGCAGGGGACTTGCCAAGTAAGGTGTTGGAAAAAAATCAGAGTGATTTGAAATTTTCACGTAGGATTTTGAGAAGTGCGAAGTTAGGGTGCACAACTACTGGGTCCTTTCCCCTAACAAGGTTTTTTAAGGTGCCCTCTTAACACAGTTGTGGGAACATTGATGAAGGGATTAAAAATTGTCTTATAGGGAGTATCCTAGCTTTGTTTTTATGTAATTGTTGTTGCACATGATAATGAAGATGGTATGAAAGTTTGTTATAAAATTTTATGATAAAGATAATATTTCTTTGTTAGAAAGATGTTATAAATTTTATATATAAATGTTATGAAAAGTATTGTCTAATAGATTTCGTTAGAGTAATCTTTTATTGTTTGGATCAAGTACTCTAAGAAGTTCTTTTGAATTAAGCTCACTAATCATAATCTTATTATCACTATTTTCTTATTATTAACAATTCATAGTAGGTCCAAATGTTTCTCAATCAATCCATGAAATAAAGCTCACCAAGATTCATAACTTCATTAAGGGCCTTTTCTTGTTATTATTTAACAACCCCTTTATAAGTCAAAATGCTCCTCAGTCAACCAACTATTAATTTATGATGATTACTCTTCTAGTGTTATCTTTTTGTTGGACTTAAGAAGTTAAATTCTATGACCAAGTATCACTAAAAAAATCTTGTTTAGGTAGAGCTTGCACGTCTCCTTGTTCCTTATTGGGCTTTGGACATTGAGAAAATTATGTAGGCACTACGGAATTTTATTTACCATAAGCCTCAAAAAATATTTTCAATTTGCCTCACAAGAAGGTTTGTGTTGAGCTATAGATTTCATCTGTAAGAGTCCATGGAGATTCACACAAGTATCTATCATTTTCTATAGACGATTGCCTACATTAATCCTCTAAACCCAAGTCAACATATTAAACCCTTCAACTAATGAGGGAGGTTGAAGCATCATGGATGGTAAAACTCCTAAATCCAAACCAATTAAAATTAGTGAACCATCCTTTGTAATCAAAAGTTAACAATATGTGCATATGTGTGACCTAGTTCTTCCTACTAAAAAATTCTCACATATTCTTGAATACAAGTTGGTATCCATCCATTGATGTCTTCACTGAGAACACTCAACCTTCTAGACATTCACAAACCTTGTTGCTCAATTATGATGATTCATTGAGGGTTTTTTAAGGAAAACACCACTCTATATGATTCATCAATATCTTTCACTAAACAAGTGTCCACCCTTCAATAATAATTTCATGGTGTTAATGGAGGAGGACGGCTAACTAAAGCTAAACCCTAGGTCAAGACTATTGAATACTATAGATCCAAAGGTGATCAAGTTAGAGATTTCTTCATTGGATCAAATATGATAATAAACTCTCTATTTTTAAATTGTTTTTTTTTCAAACCTCTATGCATCAAACAAGTTAGGACTTTCAACCTTAATACTTCTTATAAGATAATGGCCAAGGACTTGATGATTTACATCCACCATCTTTTTCCTTCCATTATATATCTAAGATGATGAGTTTCATTAAGAGATGACACATTCTTGATAGTACAATTTCTATTTAGGAAGGCATAGAAAGGGTTGAAACTTTTTGATAATGCATCATATTACTCACTTGTTGGATTTTAAGAAAGCTTATAATTTCATTCAATGGTTGTGTATTCTTCATATTCTTAAAGCTCTAAGGTTTAGAGATTTCTTTTTAAGAAGTTTGCAAATACTTTCTTAGATGCTTTAGTCTACATTTTCGTTAATATATATTTTTCAATGGTTTAAGGCTTTTGAGATCCATAGAATGGTGTTTCCCACTTTATTTGTCTCTCTAGATGTTTGTTATGAAGCCTATTGACTCCATTATAAGGGTTGGTGAAGACCACATCTATTACCTTCATGACTTTGCATATTATCAATGACATTTTTTATAAGAAATAAAGTATCTACTAAAGTGTTTAAAAATATATTTAGTTATTTTATAACTTCATAGTTCTAATATACTTAAAAAATCCAATTCATTATGAACATAAATAAGAACTACTAATACAAGATCTATGCTAAGTAAACTAAACGTGAGAGATAGGTATTGTAAAATTATTTGAAATTGAACTACGCTACTAAAAATAGAAAATGAGATCAAAAGGACAAGTTTGGATAAGGATACATGATATTTGAAGAGGATTGTGGATGGATAGAAGAATGAATGAATGAATGAATTTTAATGGCATCCACGAGACCCCATCCATCTAAGGGACCAATTTGCAAATTAACCATTTTCAAGTTCCTTTCAATGTTGTTTCTTCTGTTATGAATTTTGAGTAAGAAACTCGTTGTTTTGTGAAGTCTTCTCTCTTAAAAAACCTCATTCAAATTGTCTTCCTTTAATTCGTTATCAATTGATTACAAATATCTTCATATGCTACACACTCCTTGATGAAATGCCATTATGTTTCCACCACCCTCCTGCTACAAAAAATGTACGTCTTCTCTTCTCAATCTTCTTTGGGTACCTTCCATCTACCTTGGTTTCACATCTCAAATGATGAAATCCAATCCTTAACTATGCAATTAAAATTTTGGCCTTTCCCTTGATTGCAGATCCCAAAGAAACTTTTTCATCATGCTCCCAAGTAGGGTTAAATTCTTTAATATAGTATTGTTTTTTTTTGCATAGATGTTTTATCCACATGGCATTCTTGAATTTTTCTAACACCCACTTTTTTATCTCCTCTTTAGTGCTAGGAGATTCATGTAGATTTTTGCACCACTTGTTCAACCACTTGTTATCTTCTTTCTTCCAGGTCTTTTTCTTACAACTTAGATCCTCTTCAACAATAATTTTGGGCTAGTGGTGCTTATCCATATTTCAACCCTTTTAAGTAGTATAACAACCGATTGATCGTTGAAGCCTCAATTGGGAACACACCAGCCTCAGCTAAAAGGATCTCATCAGATATTTTTTATTTGACTTTGAGGCTACTAAAGATTAGATGTTTTTGAATTCTTTCTATTTGTCACCATTTGTTGTTTGACATGTTACTACCTCAAACTTCACACCCATCAACGATAACTGGCACCACTAACAAACTGAAAAGGGTTTTCTTATTCTACCAATCCCACAACTTTGTTAAGTTCCTACATCTATTATGAAGAAGGTATAACACTCTCCACCCTCCTTGGATCCTCTTTGATCTACATGTTTCCCAACTGAGTCTATAGTGAAAACAATCCCTAGGTACTTGTATTCCACCGCTACCTCCAAGGGGCTACCCTCGAAGATAAAATTGACCAGCTATCATGACTTTGGTCTTGCTAGTATTCGCTCACATCCCAATCTCTCGACGAAAGAGCCCAAGAGCCTTCAAATACCCTCTCAAACCTTGTTTAGGTTTTGTAATAAGAATAAGGTTCTGCCTATAAAAATAACTTCACCACGTATCCTACCAACTGGATACCTTCCTCATTAGTATTGTTTAACCATTCTTCCAATTTATCAATATATAGATTGACCAATGTGGGAAATAAAGGACACCCTTGCTTGACCCCTATGACACTACCCAAATATTCAGACATGCCCTCGTTAATTTTGATTTTAGCTGTAACCTACATATAGAGTTTATGAGTAGCCACTCTAAACTCCTTTGAAACCCAAGAAGGATTTTGATAATTTTGAACTTTCATCCATAGATCAAGTGACTAGGGGAAGGATACCAGTAGTCGTTATAGCTAACTTCGTGCACCCACATATTCTAAACGATACATTGGATTTTGACGATTTTTTTGTTGTTGTTGTCTCCGTATGCGACTTAGCGGCTTATAGCTATTGTTTTGGATTTTAGGTAGTAACAATGCACATTGTGGGTTCCACTATGAGCGCAAGGGTCAAAAAGTACACTTTTCAAAGTGTCGTCTGATACCTGTTTAAAGATGCTCCAATAACCGTGCACTTAAAATCGCAAATATTTATACACAAATGCCCTAGTAGTTGTGTGCTATGGGTGCCAATAAAAGTGCACAAATTGATCAATTATGGTCCAAGAAGCTAAAAAATGATCGACTATTGATATATTTATAATTTATTATTGAACTTTTAGTTATTTGTTTGTTAATTTTTTAAAAATTAATAATTAAAGATTGAGTGTGAAAGGAGTAAATGAGTATTGGAATATGAAGGGAACTCGTGCTCTTCCCCTAATTGAAATTTCATCCCTTAAAAGAACTCAGACACATGACCTTACGTGCTCAAATTAGGTAAACAACTTACTGATTAACTTATTTCTTTATCCAGTATCTACAAAAATGAAGCCAGTCCTCATATTAGATTGTTGGAATCCGACATTAATTCCATTAATTGGTATGCAACGGTGTGCAGGCTTTTATGTGGTGAGAACAGAGTGATGGCATTGTATTCTTTATCCCCATTTCGCAGCCGAATTCATTCTCAATCTGCTCTCACCCCTCTTCCTGCCATCCATTTTCATTCTAAGAAAGAAACCCAAATTGCCCTAAAAAATACAGGAAAATTCTTTAACGAGGCAAAGACAAGGATTGATTTCAGAGCAGAGAGTGGAGGAGGAGAAACGAAAGATGAAGAATTGAGGGCGGGGTCGCCTGTAATTGTGGTGGAAGCGCCTGCAATGGTAAAGACAGCGGAGCCCATGCCCATGTTGCGCCGAAATGATGGATATATCAAAGCAGGGGATGTTGGCAGGTACGTATAATTTTTCTTCTTCACAGATTCTTCTCACCGAAAAAGTTATTTTATGAATTCAACTGTAGAGTTACAATATTTTGTAAGATCTGGGATCTTTATGTGGAGTTTTTAAGGCATTTTATATTTGAGGGTTTGTTGTCTTCAGGAGCAGCAATTTTATCTTTTCAGAGAAGGATAAATATCATTTTCTCAAATTAACATTTTCATTTCATGTGCTTAGGAAATCATTAAACCTAGAGAATCCTCCATTGAATAGGCATATCATAACTATCTGACATGAACAAGAAAATAATTTGCTTGGCTTACCTGATTTAGGAGAGTTTTTTCTTAATAAAACAGCCTTGAACAGATGGATGAAAACACAGTGTTAAGGTATGTTTCGTATTGGTGTCTGCAGAATTTTAGAGAGAAAGCCCAAGGATGTATGGGCGGTTCGGTTGGCCAGAGGAGCCTATTTCCTTGATAGAAAATACTTCAAACCCTTAGAGATGGATGATGATCAGGAGAAGCTGAAATAACCTGAACATTATCCTAATTTATATTCTCAGTGCAATTAGTAAATTGAATTATGTAAGCGCTTGATTCTAAATTTTGGAGTAGATTTAAGCATTCCATGTCAAGCGGCAATAATTTAATTTTTTTGTAAGTTCTTATCAAATATCTGGGGTTTGGATTTATATTTAAAAATGAATTTATAGAAAATTGAATAGGAGCCTACTTAGATGTGCATTTAGCCTCTTATACAATTAATCTATGAGCTCACTTGAATTTTTTTAGTCCCTGTCGAAGGGGATTGCAATGTTTTCTGTGAACCATTATTGTGCCTTGTAAACCATAGCGAAAGGTAAAAACCTTGCTGTTCTCTAATTTCTGCCATTTACCATGATTTTTTTATTTCATGATAAACATTGTTTGCAATTATCTATTCATCTGTTGCAAATTTCTCTGGTTAATCATATGAATTTTCATGTCTAAAGTTACAAGGGAGAACAACAGCTGAATTGGGGACAGAAAGTTAAACCTGACTTCTAATGTTCCGGAGCAACCAGTCAATAACCAAAGATGGGGAAAAAAATTTACAAGGAAAATTGGGGGAGTGTCTATTGTTGGTTTTTGTGGCAGATGTGATGTCTTTCTGGTGGTGATGCATGGGCTGGCTTGTATGTTGCAAAGCCAATTTGCCACTTGTTCTGAGTGTCCATTGCCAGTGCATTTTTGTTCTTGTCAAATCGAGTTGCATTTAAATTTTTTGATTCACCAGATCATGTTCAGAATTCCCTCACACAATCTTTGTGATTTCTACTGGATACCTCTTCTTCTTGAGGAACCAACCAATTCCTACTGATTTCCTTTGCATGTAGTGCTCACCCTCTTATCCAGCAGGTGTAAAGCCAAATTCCACTATCTTTGCTAGCATTCTACTGACTTGTGCCACTGCTAGGATGGGAGCTCTGGAACAGGTTATGGACATCCATTAAAGAAAAATGGAAGGGATATTTTTGTCAGAGACTATAGTAGGTTTTCTTGTCAATGCATTGATTATTTGGTTAATCCTCTGGTTGTTTACTCTGGATGTTGACCAGGTGAACTGTTTGACAAAATCCCTCAAAGAAGTGAGCTCACATGTATTGCAAAGATTGCAGGGCGCACACAAATTGGAGTTTGTTGAAAAGGCTTTTGAAACATTCAAATGCAATTGGTAGTGTGAAGCCAAATTCCATGACCTTTGTTAGCATCCTTGTGAGTGTTCATGAAATCAAATGCATAATTTTATGAGCTTATAACAATATGTAATATATTGTTTATTGTCTAGGATTTAGAGAAAATAGAAGATTGACAAGGGTTTTTAAATTTCAAAAAGCAGATATGCTAGAAGTTGGAAGTAGTTGTTGTGGGCGTTTAGCACTGCTATATGGAAAATATAAGCTAGTTGGCCATGGCACCAATTATTTTTGGATTTGTTGGGATTTCTGTAGTTTCAATAGTTGCACTCAATCAGGGAAACAGTTATGAGCAAGATTGTTAGGAACCAGGATTTCTGCTACGCTGGATTTAGTTAAACCTCAACTACATTTATATGTGCACTCAGCAACATAGTTCCTAGCTTGACATTCTCATGGCTATTCCTTTAAGTTAGTTTTAGAAAACTACCATTCACCATAAATGGAATTTGTTTTACATATAATTTAATATTCCAACTGTAATTATGTAATGGCAATTGCTTTTCTTGTCATCTCACATAACTTTATGTGTTGAATTTCTCAAATAGATTTAATCATGCAGTGAACATATTTTGTTTCCCTACCTTGGTTGAGATTGAATAAAATAATCTATCATTAGTGGAAAGTCCTTGGGCATACATAATGTCAAGGCCCTGCTCTACCAGCACTTATAGAGTTTTGTCTGAACCCCACTACGCTTTCTAATAACAAGGATTCTGATAAAAGGATTCAATTCATATTGCTTCATTATCACCATTGGACAACTCTCAATGCTGCATGTTTTTGGTTCATACATCTAGAAATTTTAATGTTGTGAATTTTGGAGGAGTTGTGTCTCTTACTAAAAGAGGGGTAAAAATTTATTCAATCACAAAAGAGATACAAACAAAGAGTCAAGAAGAGAGAACTAGAGAACCCTATCACTATCCACTAACTAATCTAGCATAAGAGCCATATTAGGAGGCAATTGCCCCTTATCCACTATATTCCAACCCGACATTTGATTCGAGGCCCATTCGGCCAAATAATCTGCAACACCATTACACTCCCTAGGAATGTGTGTGAAAGTAACTAAATCTAGGGAACCGCACAACTAAAGAATCTAACTAATAACTGAAGCCAAGTGCCAACTAATAGCTCCATGCTCCTGCCGGTTAGCAAATTCACCACCATCTGAGAATCAGACACAAATAATTTTGCGCCAACCAAGAGCAGAACAATGTTGAACAATATAAAAAATGGCAAGAGCCTCCATTAAATTATTTGTATTAAAGCCCTTATAGACAGAGAAAATAAATTGAACATCACCAAAACTGTCCCGCCCAACTCCACTAATGCCAACATACCCAAGGTTCCCTCGAGATGAACCACCAGTGTTAATTTTTAACTCACCAAGGGGAGGGAGTGTCCATCGACCCTCCCGATTGACCCGTCGTAATGGATGTTTGCACCTACCTCTACCACCCTACCCTCTAAACACTGGAGCACCCCCTTGAAGAGGAAAATTAAGACGAGTGCAAGTAGCAACATCACTAGGATCCATGCCACCAGATATACCACACTTAGCCACAACTGTCTCACGAAGAGAATGAATAATTTTCCACCACAAGTTTATAGTATCCATCCTTATATCCTGAAAGACTCTCTGATTCCTTTCCAGCCAAACATGCCAGATGATAAAAGGAGGACCAAGAGCCCAAGCAACATGAAGAAAAGGGGTTTTGGCATGGGACTTACCCCAACGTGCCCAAAGCTCAAACAAAGAAGAAACATGGCAGCAAGTCTGACCCCAAACACCCCACCAAAAGTGACATATTTCCCTAGTAAAGGAGCACTGAAAGAATAGATGAGAGAGAAATTCTTCACTATTGTAACACAAAACACACATTGAAGGGCCTTGAAAGCCCCGCTTGCAAATATTATCCCAGGTAAGACAATGGTTGTGAACCACAAACCAGAAGAAGAAGTTGCATTTGGGCCAAGAAAATTTATTCCAAACCCACTTCCACCAAGGCACCTCAATATCGCCAAACAACTGTCTGTTAAGCTCCAAGTACCTTGCAGAAATAGAGCATCCGCTAGGCAACTCACTACCCCAGGCCAAGACATCAGGTCCCACCAAGGAACTGCACACCCTAGAAGCTAGAATCTGAGTCAACTCAGTTCGATCCCTCTTTGACCCACCCAGTGGCCAATCAGAATAATCCTTCCATCTATAACCAACAACCAGACCAAAATGTTGGGCAGTCTTATAGTGCACAACTTTATCCCACCCAGTTGCAATAAAGCAGTCATAAAGAGCGTGCAAATGCGGATACATGGAAAGAAGAGGGGGTTACCATCCCAAGAATTCATCCAAAAGAGAGCTTAAGAGCCCCTGTTGCAAATCTAAAAAGGACCTCTCTTAACCAGCTAAGTACCAGTCTTCAAAGTATTTCAAATCATAGATCTACTACGCTCCAGAGGATACCGAGAAACATCCAAGTAGTCAATTCCTAGTAAATACTTATGCATAAGAATACGAGCCCAAAGCTAATGCTGATTGGTACACCAACACAAATATAATTTAGTTGCAAGAGCCTGCCTACTCAAGATAGCATAATGGAGGCCAAGACCCCCCTCCTTCTTAGGTCGACAGACAAGTTCCCACTTAATTAGGCTCCATATGGAGTTCTGCAGAGTACCACTCCAAAGAAACTGGCGCGAGAGGGCATCAAATTCCCCAAGAAAATACGCAGGAGCTGCAAGGACAATGTTTCTGTAAATAGGAAGGGCCTGAATCACCAATTGAAGAAGGGTCACCCGAGCAACAATAGAAAGCCATCGATCGGTCCAATTATTAACCTTGTGACGCAACTTATCTAGCAAGTCCTACCAAAATAGCCTAGGTTGTCTTCCAATAGAAATAGGAATGCCTAGATAACGCAGGGGGAGAGATCCAATTTGAAATCGAAGGGTGATAGCAATCCTCCTATGGACAGGATTTGGAGTATTAAAAAAATAGATTGAAGATTTATGCTCATTGACTTTCTGACTTGAAGCAGCCAAATAAATATCCAACATTCTCTTGAAGGTCTCAGCGTCATGCAGTCTTGCAATCCCCATAAGAGCAGTATCATCCACAAACTAGAGATGAGAAAGCTTGGGCAAACCATTACTCCAACTCCAACACTAAATCTGATCTCGAGAAAACTAAGATTTAATCAGTCTACCAAGGTCCTCAGCCATAATAATAAACAAACAGGGAGAAAGGGGATCCCCTTGATGAAGACCCCTAGAGGCTCCAAATAACTTAGAAGACTCCCCATTTAGAATAACAGAAAAAGAGGAAGACATGACACAGCTCCTAGTCCAACTAACCCACTCTAGACTGAAGCCAAAGGCAAGGAGAATCTTCTGCATAAAGTGCCGCTTAAATCTATTATATGCTTTAGCCATATCTAGTTTGATGAACATAGATCTCACCTTGGAAATTGTCATAGAGTGAATGGCTTCAGAAGCAACAACCACCCCATCCAGAATTTGTCTTCCAACTACAAAAGCCCCTTGCTCATCTGAGATCACAGTGCCTAGCCACAGTTTAAGCCTCTTAGCAGCAGTTAGTAATAATTTTGTAAACCACCTTACATAGAGCTATAGGTCGAAAGAAGTCCTACTAAATAGCCCCTTCTTTTTTAGGAATAAGAACAAGAAAAGCAGATTGAGGGCCTGAAGAATTTGTTTGCTAACATAAGATTCACGAACCATCTCTAACAAATCTAGATTAACAATATCCCAAAATTCTAGAAAAAATTCCATACGAAATTTGTCGAGGCCTGGGGCTTTACCCTTACACATCCCAAAAACAACCTCCCCCAATTCATACATAGACATTGGACGCATAAGAGAAGCATTCATCACATTGGTAACTACAAAGGGAATACAAGCAAGGATCATGTTCTCCTCAGCCTCAATAGGAGGTGAACCATATTTGCATTTTGTTTTGTTTTTTCTTCAATCTTAACCATATTTTGGAGAAACTTCTAGCAATATTTTTTTGGCTTTTTGCTAGCCAAAGTTTCTTTTTCCTGATTTGCACTATGCTCGTGTTGATACATATCTCATGCCCAAAAGCATGTTATTAGTAGGAAAATATATTGAGATGATGTCATTTGTAGGGAGTGCTTTAATGTTGTATTATGTTATTTTTTATCATTATGATAAACCCATGTTAGGGGTGAATATGAATATAGCTAGTGAAATTATACACCATTCTTTTTTTTTGGCTTGGTAATAATTTATATTTTATTAATAATCTGTAAAGGTCTTACAGTAACATCATAGAGTCTTCCTTAAAAGTTGACAAATTACCCCAAAAAGACAACCCCCACCTCAAAGACCAATCAATACAAAAAGCTCCCATATAGAAACGACAACTATGCTAGCAAAAAGCTAACTGCCTGAATCCACCTCTATCCTGCCAATCTAGGAAGTTAACAAAAAAAGTGACAACCCACTACAGACAAAAAATGCCCGACTAAATACAGGTTCATCAACTCACTGTCTTCGTCTGTGTTTTTGCGTTGCAGGCCAAAATCCTCCTCAGATTTTCTTTGTTTTGTTTGCCTGCGCTTCCTCGAACATAACACTCTCCTTGCAGAACCCTCTGCTTCAGCTTTAGCAATCTCAATTACTGCATCTAGTTCCTTGATTTCCACAAGTATCAAGGCATCCCATTTCTCGTACATCAAATCCCACACTCGGTACATCCCACTCTAGAACTGTTTCCATCCCAACTAAGAAATCCTCATGAATTATCATCTGCATGACCTGCCTTACCGTTCCTGTGTTCTCCCCCATTTCCAATCCCCACATCATTATCAACGAGTAAATGTCCATTCTCATTTTATACCTATCCTTAAGCAGGTTGAAAGCATCACCAACAATGATAGCCACACATTGTGGCAGCAATTCATTTGAAAACTTGAACATTCCGCTAAGCCTTTTAATTGTTAAGTCCCCATAAAAAGGACATAGTTGCTTCCTTCTCTTCAAAGGGAAATTAGCTTCCATTTTTGCATCTTGCACCACTCCACCGCACTCAACTCTGCTCAAAATCGACCCTGCTAAAACCCTTTGTCAAAGGCTTGACTTTCTTCACAATCAAGCTTCGATGAATGATGGGACATTAACTTAATATCATGTTCTATCATTGCGGCAGCCGAAATAAATGCATCCCCATGTTTTAAATGCCCGCCGCCTTTAACCACCTCAACTCTTTTCTTCGTACTTATCCTAAGTGCTAACATCATTATAATATAGAGCCCTTACTCCTCTTCAAACAAAGCCTGCCAAAAATCTTCAATTTTTAAATCCCCTTTCTTATTAAAGAACAACGCCCATTTAGAAAGAATATCTACTTCCACATTCCCTGTTCGCCTTACATGACTAACTTGGTAATCATAAAAAATCTAAGTTCTTCAATTATACTATTAATCCGATTTTGCATTCGCCTTGCCTCTATACTACCCTTCATAATAGTTTGAATGACAATCAAGGAATCCCCCTCTAGATGTAGTTTCCTGATATCCAACATCTTACCAATTCTAACCACTAACAAAGCCACTAATGCTTCTGCTATATTATTTGTTCCTTCATCAAGCTTTTAAGCACCTAAAGCTATCACCTTACCCTTCCAATCCCGAACAATAACCCTTCCCTAGATGGTCCAGGATTGCCCTTAGAGGCACCATCAAAATTGAATTTCCACCACCCCTCCAAAGGTCTCTCCCACTCCTCACTAGACAGACATACATTGCTAGTTTGAGCCCAATTATTCCCCTTAACGAGCCAAATTCTACACCATTCTTTTGAAATAATGATGTTAGGTGAAACTATAAATCATAATCCTTCAATATAACGAAAACTCATGGATGGTAGCTATAATAGATCCCTCTCTACTTAATAAAAAATATATGTTCATATAACTCCCAATGTACTTCAATCCTTTGTAAGGGGCTTGGTAGGTAAGTTATCAATAAAATCAACCATAATCACCTATAAACATAAAGTTTCCCAAATATAAACACAAACATTAATTTAGCATATAAGAAACCTCTTTCATGATAAAATTTGGGCAAGTCCTCATTTACACTCAAATTTTTTTCGAAATTTAAAAATTTGTATTCCTAATGAACCTATGAAATAAATATATGATGTAGGAAATTGAGTGAAAGAATAAATCAAACATGAAAGCACCTTTGATCTAGACTTAAGTATGCTATCACGTCACTTGTAATGTAATAGGCTTGTAAGCATTGAAAATGATAATAACATGGTGAGTATATGTGTTATAGAGATCTATATTTAGGTCAAAAGTTTAATTAACAATCAACTTTGTCTAATTATTCATTTAATCATTTGTACTAAACTATGAATAACAATGGTAAAAATGATTTGCATTAAAGCAAGAAGCCATAAATCCATACAACATTATATATCGATAAAAGTATAAAATATATTTAATAAAGTCATATAGGCTTTGCCAAAAGCCATATGGACATAAAATGTCACATATCCATAATACCAAACATATGTTAAAAAATGCCATATATGCATACAACATAGGGCCCTAATCTAGTCATTTCACTCTAGGGGAAGGAAATAGATCACAAGCTATCTTTGGTTGTTGAGTGGATGGAGATGTATATGATGCGAGTGTCTTTCGAGTGCGCTCACTCGACATGCTCTCCAAAATATTTTGTGCCACCACCTGAGTAATAAACAACATAGACGTAAATATATATAGAAATTGAATTTTAGATTGACATATAATAGAATAATCATGATGTTCATCCACAATAGGTGCACGTTCATGATCTAGAGTGACAAGCCCCTTCTGCAAGCATCACAATAGAAATTAAACGAAATATAAGTATCATTAAATTTTTTAATAGTATACTATTAAAAGAACAAGTGTAATGTTAAATTTACTAATTTGTCTCATACCTTTCTCAAAGCAACTGAACTTGCTACTTCTACAGCAACACCACATTCCATTGTGAAACAAACACTAGGAGGAGTCTTTGATGTCAACATCTGAAAATGAAACAACAAATGTTGTTCAATTACCAAAACTTTCTAAATTATTTTACAAAAACATTAGTGAATAACTTGGTTACTTAGGTGTAAGTTTGTTGACGACCTTAATTGCAAGGTGTCAATATGGAAGTTCCAACATTATTTCACATCCAAAATGAGTAATGAGAAAATTATTCGCGTAAGGTTCAACTATTCATATATAATAATTATATATCTTTACTGGTTACATACCTATGGAGTTGACAAAGTCATGAAAAAAGGGTGGTGTGTGAACGCTACAAGAATTGTGAACACTGTGACCCTAATTTTTAATCATAATCATTTACTAATTTTGTTATATTCTTATATTTCAGAATAAATTTAATAAAAATAACGTAATGAACTTGTATAAATTCACCTGAGTGTCAATGTCGAATGCTTCATTCAACAGAGATTCTGTCATGACAATGTTCTTTGTAGCAGATGCCTCTCATGCATGTGTGTGCTCACTACTCTCAAGATCATAAGTGCAAAGAGACCTGCAAGATCAACAAAAGTGAGCTAGAACTCAAGGCCTAGAAGAATCCCTCGCATCACCCTCTATTAGAGGCCTATCATATTGTATAAGGGTCTAAGTGAGCATGAGCTAATGGAGTCTAAAGTTTCAACCTCGACACTCTCCTCCACAACAGAAGGAATGGTGACATGCTCTACCATAGTTATAGCCAAGGGTCTTGGTGCAAGGTTTGGGTCACACTGTGCCCCCACTCTGTCATGTAAGGAGCCCCCACCTCTATCCTAATAATCTAGATAGTCAAAATAGTTTGGGATCTCATTGAGGACAAACACACAATAGAGTTTCGTCGAAAAGTATTAGGGTACTGCATGGAGGCTGATAAAAAACCATCCACAACCTATCCCAAAAATTATTCTTAATCCTTTCGTGGTGGCACAATGGATAGGGATTCTCCTGCATCCAGGGTGTAAAGGTTGATTGGTCCAAGGGTCCATGAAAAGTGCACACAATTAAAATTTGTTAATTTTATTTTTCTTCACTCCCTCATATGATAGTTTGTCGACATAAAATTGTCTTTGCTCTTCCTTTTTATTGGACCAAAAATTGATTTGTCCACTCACTGATGCTATATGAGATATGATAAATTGCAGAGAATTAGCAAGGCTTGTCCTATGAGAGTTTTTTCTAGTGGGATCTTTTAGCCTTGTGATCAATTCCTCAAGTTGTTTTTTGGTTATTTTCTACTTGCTCTAATATGTTTTTTTGTGTACATGAGGGATGTTGAGGGATTGCAGAAGGTTCTTGATGTGATTGTTTTTCAAGGGGGTCTTAATGAGGAGGTGATTGAGTGTTTTCAACATTTTCTTGTGGAGTTTTAATTTCTGACAATTAAATAAATTTTTAATTGAGAAACCTATTTTAATTTACAACTTAATAAAAAATTGACACTAATAAACTAGAAATAATACCTCTTTGAGCTCTTCGGCATCATGGCGACATTTTGATGAAGAATGGACAACTTAAAGGGAAAATTCTACTTTCTTCCTTTGGCGAGCACGGGTTGGAGGAGCAAAGAAATCCTTAGGACATGAGTTTGCAGTAGAATGAAATAACAATGGACAATTTTTTAGTTTTATGTTTGTTTCTTGTGTTTGGCATGCACCAAACAGACAATTAAAAAAAAAGAAGCATGACACCTTCTTGGTACAACTTCATGCATATACCCTCCAATCCCGTAATTCTCACCTATCTTTAATAATATTAGGAGCTTAAATTGAACAAAAACCAATCAATTTTCCATTAATAAAAGAGAGGAATACACAACTATGTGATGGGTCCTCTCCTTTATCAATGTTAAAATTTCTTTCCCAAGGAGTTAAACTGATAACAACCCCAACTCTTCCTTCTTTATGTGATGTATAAAAGAAAATAGTATCTCTTCTTACATTGGATAGAGAAGAGCCAAGTTGGGTTCCATTCAATTTAACTTCTTGCAAAAACACAATATCTGGTTTCCATTTGACAATAGCTTCTTTATGGTGTGGGAGAGAGATCCTTCTCACATTCCATGAAAGAATCTTATGCTTCACGTTTAGGTACTTTTGAGAGACACTCTTCTTGTGAAAGAATGTCAATCCAATTAGTTGTAACAATATCTTGTTTGGGGCAACTAAAGTCCTTTGTTGAACTCTTGATTTGTGTTTCATAAAGGAAGGAGAAGCTCCATGACCACTAAAGGAGATGGAGATTTATACCTCATATGAGTAGAATATGGCACCCTATCAATGTTTTTTGTAGCAAGTGGTGGGTATGAAGAAACATGGTTCTTATTAGAAGATACATGATTTTGTGATTCAAAAGACCTTGGAGGATCCTTTCTTTTCCTAACCATTCTCCATTTATCAGTCATAATGACATCCTTATAAGATGGAGAATTCTCCATATCATTCATATTTCCTTTTGTTATGTCTTGGTTTGTCTGAGTTGTTTATGTAGGCCAAACTATTGGCTAAGGGACACTAGGCAACTAATGTGAACTTGATGTAGCCGTCACTTGAGTTTGAGCATACCTATTTTTCCTAAAAGGATAGTCTTTAATTAAGTGGCCTTGTTGTTGATAGAAAAACCCAAACCTAAATCTGAACCTTGCATCACCTTTGACTCTAAGGAGACTATTAAGGCACCCGATCAACCATTATACATTACTACAAAGATTAAAGGAAATCTCTCACATGGAGTGGTCATTTCAATCTAGTATGTATGTTGAATGTGATCACAGAAGAACATATCTTTACTCAAAAATTTCATTAAGAAACATATGACAAATCTGATGTTATGATCAAGGTGCATGACGGTTTCACTTGTCCTACTATAGGTTCTATCACTCTTTTAGTTAAGGTTGGTACTAAGTGCTTAGATGTTACATTTGCTCTCATCCCTACCTTCAATTAATCTCGTGTGAAGTTGGAAGATCCTTGGCTCTCTTCCATGCAAGCTATCCCTTCTATTATCCATAAGTGTTTGAAGTTTCCACATAATGGGCATATTATCATGATCAATCATAGCCTTTGACAACCTACAACAAGACATTAGAATTTCACCCTTGATTACCTTTGGCCTCAACAACTTGAACCTTTGAAATTTCAAGCAAATGTTATTTTCATATCCTATCAAAAATGGAAAAATGAGATGATATTGACCTTAAGTATACCTAAAGATCCTTAACCTATGGATATTCCTCTTCTTTATCTTGGACAAGGACTTCTTTCGACTCTTATTCCTCCTTTACATGCTGTATTTCCACCCCCTACAACATATAAAGGAAAGTATCTGACATCTTGTATCTCTCAACCTAGTGAGATTTCTTCTATTCCTCCCCCTACAAGGGAATAAAATAAGCCTATATTGATTGATCCCCAACCTTCGCAAGTTTTGAGCCAAACTAAGAGAATTTGTTATGCGAGAGAACGTCGACATAGACGATGTGCCAAGGCTCATGAGCTTGTTTCCCAAACCATTTCCTCCACAAAGACACCAAATGTTGACTCACTCCCATTTGACCAACCTTTGCCTAACCCTAGGGAGAAATTTGAACTCAACCCACCATGTCAAAGTTAAAAATGTCTATGTAAAGTGATGGTTCATTTCCTTTATGTATTAAAGATCCTATTGTGATTAACTTAGATGATGTGGATGTTGATGCTAACAATGTTGATCTTAATGATTCTGATGATATATATGAGGTCATTGAGATTAATCATGACCTCTCTTCAAGATTTTCAAGAGAATTAATCCTAGCTCCTAGTGACAAACAAAGCGACTCATCATTAGAGAATGGTCCTTGTTTGGAACTTGCAGTAGCTCCATCTACTGTGTTCATTGTTGATCCTCTTGCATCTTGTCTACCATCCCTAAGTGATCTTAGGCACGATTGGGGGCAGGCGATTTTCTTGACTAGCTTCATTTGTGTTGTAGATTCTTATGTGTGTTTTCTTGTACATAATGAGTTTCCCCCGTGATGCGATGCTTGATATTTATTTGTGTTATGTTAGTCTTTCTTTGGATAACCCTTTTTGCTCCATTGGCATAAGGTAATAAAGAGGTCGAATCTGTTGTGACATTCTTCTATTTGTATCTCAATTCTTCTACATGTCATATTAATGCTATGTCGTACATGTGCTTTTGTGTTGTCTAATTGGGAATGATGCAAAGTGTTTGGGTCTCTTTTTGGTCTCTACTTGTGTTGACCCAAAATACTTTTGGTTGTTCATCTTATGTGCTCTTCTTCCATTGTTCTTGTAGTTCCACTACCTTTGGGGGATGAGGTTGATTCAATGCAATTATACTTGATATACATGATTTATCAAATGCACATATTGGCTCCAATTAGTGGAACCCTTATGTGCTTTCTCATTATGTTTTGTGACCATTGGCCTTTATCCATCCTTGCTTGGGGGCATATCATTGTGGCAACATGCTTGTCTTTTGGATTAATGTATACTACCTTAAATCTATTGCTCTCATTGAGGCATATGCAATCACTTTAACATGGGGGCATACACTCTTCTCATTGTCACACATTGTGCACACACCGCAAGACTTGGTTTGTACACTTTTGATCATACAACGTGCCATGTTTAGTACATTATACAATACCCATTTTGCAGTCAATTCAATTCACTTATTCAGATTATTTTGCAAACTAATCCTTTTACTTTATGATCTTTTGCATCAATTTTTCAATTCAAAATTTTCCTTCTCAACATGAGACCTAGTAAGGCATAAGCCTTACTAGTTATCTTGATATTAGATTAATAGGGATCTTAAGTCCTTGGGGGCTTGGTGTGTCTTTCCTCTTTAGTGTCTCAATGAAATTTTTTCAATGTTACTATGTCCTTTATTGAGAGCATGAACATAGGCTCATACTCGCTAAAGCGGGGGCTAGATGTAGCATAATAAATTATATCCCTACACAATTTCATCCTCACTTGGGCCTCACTTTTGCATTCCGACCTCTTGTTCCTTGATTTTGTTTTGATTCTGCTCACACCCACCTAAATTCAACATCCTTTGTACTTGTGTGGGACCTTGTTCAAATTTCAGTCCTGATTGGTAGGACCTTGATGCCTTGGGTGTCATGGTCTTAAGACTAGGACACCCTAGGTGCCATGGTCCTCCCAAAAGGGGACAAAATTTGGACCCTGCAATGGTCACATTTCAAAGGTAGGAAAATATTCTCCATGTTGACTTGCCTCGAAATTTCAAAGATATTTGGTATAGTTAGGTATAAAAGAAAGCATGACACCCTCATTTTGGGATCTCTCTACAAGTCCTCAATGACACTATAGCAAATTGAAGTGAGCAAGTAATCAAACATCTTCAAGGCATTTAAGGAGAGGTCGAATTTTAGATTTCAAGCATTCATGATGACATCCATGATCAAGACTTTATGAAGACATCCTCCATGACATTATCAACCTTGGCATCAAGACTTCAATGCAAGATTCATCAAGGTATCAAGTTCTAATTAAATCATTTCAAATTTAGATCTAGCCCTTCTCTCAAAATTCAAGTTTTTCAATTCAATCAATTCTAAGTTCAATTTCAATTTCAATTCAAGGGTTAATTCCAAACTCAGGGTTTGACCTAAGGAAAATCCCTATCAACAACACCATTTTCCTTTTTTCTATGTGCAAGCGACAAATCTAGGAGCCATGAATGTAGATTTTGGCAGAGGAGACGATGACAATCAGTTCTAACTTTTCTAGAGGCAAAAATCAAAAGACTGGGTTGCCCAATGCCACATGGTCCTAAGAAGTTTTGATGAACATTTGAGAACAGATTTTGAGGAACATCTTGATAATAAAAGATTCCTATATGTTCACATTTGATGTCAGGGACCAAGATGCCTAGAGCCACACAAACCTGTACTTTTGGGCCGAGTTTGGTGTCATGGGTTCTTCTCTATTTCTTCTACTCAGACTTAGTTTTGTGTCTGCATTATGTGTGTAACTTATTGTTCCTATTGTTTTATGTCAATTCTCTATCATTCACTTTGGATCTAGCTTCCAAATTACACTCTCTTAATTGCATCTTCAACTCAAACAAAAGGAACATAATTCAATCAATATTCAACTCCCTTTCAATATAACTGAGGTTGGATCTATCAAATCTAATCTCCTTTTAATTTTTTGTGAGGAAATAAGTGGATTTCCTAGTTTACATTGCTTGACCTGTGAAACCCCTACTAATTTTTCCATATATTACAAATAGTTGTCATATTAGCCCCTTCAATTAAAGAGGTAGGTTGGAGCATTATGGGTGGTGAAATTTATTCTACCTCTAAACCCATTAGAACTAGTGAATCAATCCTTCTAATTAAAAGCCAACACCATGTGCATAAATGTGATCAAGTTCGTCCTAATAAGGGTTCAAACCCTAGCCAAACTTCTCAAATAGTGTCAACTACTAATTTACATCAATCAATTAAGATCTTCATCATGAGAACTCAACCATTCAACCATTTACAAACCTTTTTGCTCAATAATGATTATATATCAAAGGAATCCAAGAGAAAACACAACTCTATCTAGATCAACAATTACCTTTCTCTAAACAAGTTTATGCTCTTCGATAACAAGTTCATGGTGTTAATGGATGAGGATGGCCTAAAGCTCTTTATGGACTATATGAATATAATTTCATTGAATATTTAACTTGTATAATCTTCTTACAAGTTTTGTGCTTAATCTACATGCTAGAATTTGACCCATTTGATTTCATTTGCTACATGAAATTAAAGTCACTAGATTTTTGGTACAAAATCTTTGTAGAGAATTTGGCTTCATGCCACTCGATTCACCGTACGTAATAAGGAAGGTCATGGTGGTATATAAATATTAATTTCATTAAATTTTGGTCATTCCATCATTTTCTTTAGGGAAGAGCCCAACTATTGTGTTATTTGGATTACATTTTACATTGATCGTTGATATTTTAGCATTATAAATTTTTATGTTCCTAATGATGGTTCAAAAATGATGGAGGTACAGAGATGGTTTATCAAGAACTTTCATTTTTTTAATTTCCTCGTTTGTTACAACTTTAATATTGTAGGCTCTTGATTAAAGTAGGTAATTTATTGATCTAATGAAAAGTTTTAGGTTTTATTTTATAATGAAAAGTTTTAGGTTTTATTTTATTTTTAAAATTATTGTGGCTTATGAGACTTAGATTCTTAGTGGCAATTCTTCATGTTCAAGTTCAAGTCCAGGTTTACCATGATTTGTGAGAAATACATGTTCTAGTTCTTATTCATAATAAGATATTAGTGAAAGTGCCTCTAGAACTCATTCTATCTAACCATGATCCCATTACCTTTAAGTTACATGGGACAATAACCCTTTGAAAATTCTAACAATAAAATTCTTATAATTCCTTTCTTATAAAGTATCTATCCATCTCATCACTCATTAATAGAAAAAATCTATCTTCCAATTCAAGCCAATTTATGACTACAAATGCATTTCCAACTAAAATACCTTTTTGCTAATAGAAGTGTCTAGTAAATGCATATGTAGCATCATTTAGAGGTTAATTTTTAAAAAAAACTTAAAAAACTTGACATTCCAACACAAGCTACTTACATAAATAACATTTTTTTAAATATTAAAATTAACCCTTTTTTAGATCTAGATTAATGTAGCTTTATTTTTTTATGATAACCATAAGTAAGCTCTCTTGAAATATGATTTTAAACTCATCATCCTTACATTGGTGATTCCATTTTCCACACAACTTGATAGAAATCAAACAACATAATCAATGATAGGTTGATTACTCTTTTTTATAATAATTTATTATTTTAAAGTCAGAGGCAATGATTTATTCAAAACTTAAAATATAATAATATTTTTTATGACTAAGTATTTATTGTATTCAAGGATAACTTTAAGAAACCACTTCCATGACAAAAGTGTAAAATCCTGGTGAATCAGACATCATTTTTGGGGGGAAAATTTCATATTGATGGCAAAATGTTTTTCAAATTTGAAAAAAAAATTAATTTGTGTTGACGATTTTTTTTAGGGTATGAAAATTCCATAAAATCTTGGCGAATAATTCATTATTGTGTGGAGAAAATATATAATGTCGAAGGCGAATGTTTTTCATTTAAAGGAAAAAATATATGTGTATGGGCAAAAAGTTATACTTGGAAGGAAAAATTATTTAAGTGTATTGGCGATTTTTATCTACCATTTAAAAATTATTTAATTTTATTGGCTAATATTTTGTTACAAGCTAGGGTTGTTGTTGCACCAAAAGATCGACCTGTCAATGTCTAATACAACCATTAGACTTATAGAATCCACAGGAGGCTGTTAAACCATGTCGTGAATCCCCATGAGGGAAGCTGGCCCACTGCCAACAATCCCCTCCCAAGGTCACTCGTTGCGACCTGCATGATTCGAACCTATGACCAATCTCTGATACCACTCGTTACAAGCTAGGGTATTGTTGCACCAAAAGATCGACCTGTCAATGCCCGATACAACCACTAGACTTATAGAATCCACAGGAGGTTGTTAAACCATGTCGTGAATCCCCGCGAGGGACGCTGGCCCACTACCAACATATTTCGTTATTTATGAAAAAATAATATTTTATAGGCGATTTCATAAATTCAATGTCATTTTTTGTATATACTAATAGCCATTTTGTCATCTAATTAATGCAACATCATGTCGAGTCCAGACTCTATATGATGTATCGATAAGCACGATCTCATCGAAATGTCACACGTACCTAAAATCCATCAATGATTTAAAATCGTTCGATGATCGTAGATCAATGGCTGAAGTTTTATTTCAGCCCAAATCTCTGAAGAGAACGTAGTTCTCCAGGAAGTCCCTGGAATGAAATTGGAGACGGTAGACACATATCAAATCTAATCAAGTATCAACATTTATTAATGTCTTGTCACTGACATTCTCTAACTGTGATCCACTCAGCATGCACGACTTCCAATCTAGTAATTGTTAGTGGTTTACAATTGCTTCCAATTTTGCACACTCGTGCATTTATGAGAAAGAATTACTAAGAGATACAATATATTTATAAAAATTTAAAGGACAAAGGAATTAATATGGTTGGTGAAGGAATTGCTAGTATCAAGAGCTATTTATAGATGATCTCCGCTTCTTTCTTCAAAATTTGCCTTTGGTAGATAAATTGTCGAAGCTGATGGTAGTTGAAATTCTACCTCTAGTTTAGGTCTTTAGGCTGTATAATTTGGTATTAGGATTTCTGAAGAGAGACACTCCTATCCGGTTGAGAAGCACACCTGAGAAGGACCAGAGGGCCTTTTGGGGCTATGTCAAAGACCCAACCCTCCAACCAATTTGTAAGGAGGTCAGGATGTTCACTAACGAGGTTGTGAGGATGGTACTGGGCTGAGAGTTTTTGAGAAATGATAATAGATACCATGTTAATATGGACATTACGTCTCGATTCTTGGCGTCTCTTTTGGACCTCGAAGGAGAAAAGGTGGATATTTTGATGTTGTTAAGGAGAGTGTTCAAAGAAGAATTCCTTAGGGATGACATTACTATTGTCGTCTTTACAAAAGTAGGGGTGAGGATCCCTTAGGCAAGTGATTTAACCAGGCTTCTCCTCCCTGACCAAAATGTGACTAGGCAAACTTTTATTTTGAACCTAAATGTTGAGCATTTGACACGACATAGGAAATGGGCATGGATTGGTAGGGATTTACTCTGGAAATGGCTTCTCCTCGATGAATTTCAAGACTATAGATGGCTCAAATAATTTCAGAGCTTCTCATCTCTGAAGAATTCTACTTAGACGGAGGGCAAGATCCTTAGGGTTACCCATGAAGGGTTTCAGTTTTTTGTCTTGTTTTTTGGATACCACTGTTCCACCATCCACTGCCAATGCCCCAGCTCCTAGTAGTTTTGTTTTTTTGCCTATTTCCTTGTAACCTCCCTCATTTTGGCTTTAAAGTTTTGGAGGGTCAGGGACTCCAACAATAGAAAATTGTAAATTTGTGCAACGTATTAATGAAAGTTTTACAAATTCCAGTTCGTTTCAGTTTGCCTTTTATGGATTTAAAAATGCTTTCTATTTCATTGTATTATTAGTTCCTGCCATGATAGGATACTTAGCATAATCATTATGTTCTGAAATAGCTTAAATAGCTATTAATTTGTGTGGATATAAAATTTAATTTTTACCATTAAAAAATATAAAATTTTAAACAAATGTCAAATCTCATTAAATTAAATCTCGAGCAGAGAGAAAGGGAAATTCCATTTTGAACACAAGTTGGAATTAGAAGATTCCAGATATGGGATTAAAGGAAGGAAGATAGTGTCAAACATAGCAGGTCTATTTTAATTTCTTATCTAAAGTTAAAGAACAAACCTAGTGACACTTCTGGGACGACCTTTTTGAAAAGATATTTGAAGTTCTTGACAAAGAAGTATTTGAAAAAACATAATGTCTATGAGCTACGTTATTTCAACATTGTCGAGAACGATGTAGAGGATGAAGATTAAATTTAAGTTTTGTCAGTGATACTGATTTTTTTAACTATAAAGAGTCGGCTGCTTCAATTTTGTCATAACTATCATGCTAGATTTGTGTTTATTTTGTTTATTTCTATTTTGGCAAGTTGTTTACCTCTACTATGTAGGTAGAGAGCTTACATGTTGAAGTTAGGGGACAAATTTTTGTAGTCTTTGAATTGCAAAATTTAAAAAAAAAAAAAAAGGTTAAAGATTATAGAAATTTAATTTACATATTTTAATATAAGTTTTTAAAATTTTAATATAAATGTTATACATTAATAAATATCTAGAATTAAATAATACACTTCTTAAATAAAATAAAATATTTTGTTAAATAAAAGTTAAAATTTTATTAAATGTAAGATTTTAAAGATGGAAATATATTTAATATCTTATACATAAATGCGTTTAAAATATTTATATCATATGAATATTGGGAGTACTTTCAACTATTTATTACCATTATAATTTTCAACATATTAAAAAAAAATATAATCAATATAATTTAAAAAATATTTATTAACATTTTCGATACTATTATTCTTCATATATAATTTTGGGCATGGATACTGCCATCCATTGGATGAGCATCGATCAACGATGTAAGGTGTATTTTGGGCCGAATGTGGGAACGATACATTTTTTGTAAACTTCTACTGAAAACACATGTCATTGAACACCGACACAAAAGAAAGGCTATGACCCATGGGACGATGAAGTGTCAGGTGACGTGGTGTTTGGGTGGCAAAAATCCTATGTATAATGGGACCCACTAGTACTGACAACGGATATGCAGTGATATTGCCTATGGTACACATGCCACTGAAAGTGAATGGTTAACATTTATCCTTTAGGTGGCTTTAATGTCGGCTTGTGCAGACAAATTGTGTGGCTAAACTAGTACATGTAGAGGAATGATGGCAGAGTTTGTGATTAATGCTGATGGTCATCGTCGCTAGATGTCAGAAATTAGAATTGAGTGTGACATGTTTAAAGCTTCAAGGGTGGATTGGAAGTCGAAGGGTGATAGAGTGTAGTTGGATTTCCATTTTCTTGGTATCATAGTGTCTGCACTTGCAACATTGTCTTGGGTTTCTTAAGTAGCATGGAAGCCAATTTATCCTTCCATACTGATAAGAAATTAGTCTCATTTCTCAGACGATCTATAGACAGGAGGCTGAAAGGTTTTTTCTTGTTTAAGGATGAACGACTGTACGAGAGTATGAAAATGCTGCTGGGAGAGGAAATTGTCCATGTAGGTCATCGCTATAGGGTGAACATGGAGGCATATTCATTGATTGTCGCTTGGGGTTTCTAGTTTGAGGATGAGGTGGACAAGGTAAAAAATGCTCTGAGTTATAATTGATTCAAACTACCTGTTAAATATGTATAGTGTGTGTGCTCATGTGGTCCTGAAGGTGGGCATTATTCTTGAGGCAGGGGTGGCTGGTATGGTGGCGTTGCTACCACTCATTCAATGGGCTAATGATGATTTGAAGGAAGGATGCAAAGCTCTTGCTTGGAATGGGTGGCAGACCTTCAAAATGTTCGCAAGGTTGATGCAATCTAATGAGGTTTTAAGGGTCTTGTTGGCATATGTGCAGAGTTTGATGACATGATGATATTATATGTTGTCATTGATGTCAATATGCTAAAGTTGAACCGGTATATTGAAGTAAGCAAACTGGCAAGAGAACTGGTATGATGGTGTGAACCGGTATATGTGAAAAATTGAAGTGGTATGTTGATGATGTGAATCGGTATATGTGAAATGGTCAACCGGTATGTTGGAATATGAATTGGTATCGAGGTGTCATTTGATATGACTACCAGTTGGTAGTTTCAGCTTCAGGGTTTCTGATTGATGCATTTCAAGTCTATGTGATTCGACCGATGATATTCTGTGATGGGTTAGCATTGACATGAAGATCAGATCGTGTTGCCACCTCAGCCTTGTGCATGTGAAGAATTTCCTTGAGGATCTTGCATGAACAAGATTGATCCTATCTACCTTGAGAATGTGTGAAGTCTTAGTAAACAGTGGAGAACATGTGATGGGTTATCAGCTTCTAGAAGCGGCATAGAACGAACGATGGAGAACGTCTTGAGATTTGTTCAAAACTATTTTATTCAATGTAATGTGTTTGAATGGTCAGGATTGGACCAAATGTATTGATAACCTAAATGTTTAGGGTTTAGGGTTTATGCCACTGACCTATCTGTTGTCTATAAGGTTGATGATGATTTGCATTATGAGGTTGTTGGCAAATGTTATGTGTGTATCCAAGTGAAGAGATACTTGATTCTTGCAAGATCGGAGAAGTGTGTTGATACCTGTAGAGTGTGATTGCAGAAGAAAAGGAACTAAAGTGGATATGCCTTGGCATTTAGTGTTGTTATCAGATCAGTGTATTACCTATTGACTTCTAACCATTTCAGCATTTGAAAAATCCCTTAACTGGGTAGCTTTAACAGGCTTTGTGTAAATCTTTTAATAGGGTGACTCAAATCAATGAGTTTTTCAAATCCTCTTGCGAGGTAACCTTTAATAGGGTTCTAACCTTTAACCGAGTATTTAGCCATCCCTTAACCGGGTGATCCCTAGCAGGATCGGTTCCTAGCAGAACCTATTGTAAAGTCCTTAATCGGATTAGGCTCCTAACAGGGCGGACTTAAGAAGAGTTCAAAGAAAAACTTGTGGGTATTCATCCCCACCATAGTTTTTCCTAGTTGGGTTTCCACGTGAAAAATTAGTGTGTCATGTGTGATGCTTTTTCATGTGATGATTAGTGTTTTTTGTTAAGTGGTAATGCATGCTAATCCAATGGTCTTTATATTTTTGATGTATTACTTGTTTATGCATATGGGTGAAGTGAAAAGGAGAGATTAGGTGTGGTGAAGATCTAAATGTTACCGGTTTATGTCTTTCATAGTCATACTGTGTTTTACCGGTAGTGCCATGTTTTAGATCGGTGATATCGTGTACTAGTTAGTTCAATCATTGCAGTCAAAGTGGTTTAAGGAAGATTTTTGGCTAAAATAATTCACTTCCCCCCCCTCTCAGTATTTTTTGAGTACTTACTGTTCATCATTATTCATCAATTGGTATTAGAGCATCCTTCAGGTCCCCTGTGTTGTAAGCTTAACCACTTGAGGAAAAGATCCTATTCTAATGATGAAGAGGGAAGGTCCTAAGTTTAACAGAGATAAATTTTAAGATATGGAAGGACAGAATGAAGATATACATTAAAAGCATGGGTGCTCAACACTGGAACTATGTTGAGTATACTTATGTTGTCCCTACCGGTACTCTCACGGATGATCAAAGAAGAGAAATTCAAGAGAATGGGCAAGTAATGGAAGCTCTTATCAATAGCCTATCTGATGTTGAGTTCATAGATGTTTAGGAAAAAGACAATCCCAAAGATGTATGGGATACTCTGGAGTCTATATATGGAGGTGATGAGCATGTGAAGCAAGCTAAGGAAGAAAGCCTTAGAGGAAAGTTTGAAGACATGCGGATGGTTGAAGGAGAGACCATTCAACAATATGGGATAAGGATTAAAACTATTGTTGGAGATATCAAAAGTGCAGGAAGTACAATGGATGATTCCACCATTGTTAGCAAAGTTTTGAGAACCTTATTACCGGTCTATGCAATAAGGGTTGCCGCTATTCAGGAGTTGAGATCTATTAACATGACAAAGGTGTCCCTAGATTCCATCATTGTTAAGTTGACCACATATGAGCTAAACAATTATGATGACAGTGTTCAGAAGACTGATTCAACCTTTAAAGCATCTATTGCACTATCTAGAAAGGGTAAAGAAGCCAGTACCAATTGTGAACTAAGACAAAGCAGAGATATGGATGATGAGGAGATCCTGATGGAATTTGAAGCTCTTCTGGCCAAGAGACTTCCTAAGGGAACTGGAAAATACAGAGGTAAGCTCCCTTTAAAATGTTTTTCTTGTAATAGGATAGGACACATTGCTGTAAACTGTCCTAATGGTGATAATAAGGACAAACCAGAGAGGTTCAAAAAGTTCAAAGGGGGAAATAGGAGAAACTGTCTTGTTGCAGTTGATGAAGGTGTCACTGATGATGAATCAGAAGATGAAGAAAGTGAAGACATAGTATTTGTAGTTGTTAAGGAAAATGTGTCAGAGAAGAAGGCTCTTGTCTCTCACTTTGATAATTCCAATGAGTGGATTATTGATAGTGGTTGTTCTCACCACATGACTGGTGACCGGAGAAAGTTTATGCCTCTGGAAGAGTATGATGGAGGTGTAGTCCGATTTGGTAATGATGCACCTTGTATGGTAAAAGGCAAAGGGTCCATCTCCTTTAAATGGAAAAAGCAGTGCTGATAATGTGTATTGGGTAGAAGGTATCAAGCATAACCTTCTGAGTGTTGCTCAGCTGAATGATTATGGACTCACTCTGGAATTCAAAGATGGAGTGTGCAAAATAAAAGGAAAGAGTGGTGAATTGATGGCCACTGGTATGCAGACCAAAGGTAACTTATTTCAGTTAAATGCAAATATTAGTCAATGTCTAATGGCTAAGTATGATGACAGTTGGATATGGCATAGGAGACTCTACCATGTAAATTTTGATAACATTGTGAAGGCCAGTAAGATCAAGGCAGTTAGAGGATTGCCTATGCTGAACAAACCGAAGAATCCTTTGTGCAGAGAATGTCAACTAGGGAAAATGTCTTCCTCAAACTTCAAAGGTAAATCTTTCACAACAAATGATTTAGTTGATCTTGTGCATACTGATTTGTGTGGTCCTATGAAAAGTAGGAGTGTTCAAGGAGATGGGTACTTTATGATTCTTACTAATGATTGCTCAAGAATGATGTGGGTCATATTCTTGAAAGACAAGTCTGAAGCTTTTGGAAAGTTCAAAGCCTTCAGAGCACTAGTTGAAAAGGAAAGTGGTAAGAGGATCAAATGCCTTAGAACCGATCAAGGAGGTGAGTTCACCTTTGAAGAATTCAATAAGTACTGTGAAGAGAATGGCATCAAGAGGCAACTGTTTGCCCCTCGGACTCCACAACAGAATGGCCTAGCAAAAAGGAACAACCGGACTGTAGTTGAAGCAACTAGAATGATGTTGATTCAAGGGAAGGTTGCTAACACTTTTTGGAGAGAAGCGATGAGCACTATAGTCTACACTATGAACTGGGTACTCATCAAGAAAGGTAAGGATAAAAAACCTTATGAGTATCGGACCGGTAAGACTCCTGTAGTAAGATACTTTAGAGTGTTTGGTAGCAGGTGTTTATCAAGAGGAGTGAACACCAGAGCAAGTTTGATGCAAAATGTGATGAGAGAATATTCCTAGGGTATTCCACCAAGAGCAAAGCTCTCAAGTGTTTTAACAATAGGACTCATAGAATTGTTGAAAGTATCAATGTTAGAGTTGATGAAACCTCTGAGAAACCTGAGGAAACCAATAGTGAGGAAGTGGTAGATGAACCAGTTGTAACCTTTTGGGTACCAGTTGCAAAACAGCCTAGTACTAGTAATAGTGCTCCTACACCGGTAGATGCTGATGCTGATGAAGATGAGGATGAAGAGGAAAAGCAAGAGGAAATAGTAAAGATCATTCCTAGGTATGTAAAGTTGAAGCATGATCCAAAGCAGATCATAGGAGATAAGGATGTAGGAATTCTTACAAGAAGAAAAGTTAGAGAAAGTTCTTGCATGATCTCTGAATAGAAAATAATGGTACATGGTCTTTGGTACCCAGACCTGAGCATAAAAATGTTATTGGCACCAAATGGGTTTTCAAAAACAAGCTAAATGAAGATGGCACAGTGGTAAGAAAAAAATCCAGACTGGTATGTAAGGGATATGCTTAAGAAGAAGGAGAAGGCTATGGAGAAACCTTTTCTCCAGTAGCTAGATTGGAAGGAGTTTGAATGCTTCTTGCATATGCAGCCTTCAAGGGATTAAAAGTGTATCAGATGGATGTAAAATCGACATTTTTGAATGAAATACTTGAAGAGGAAGTGTATATAGAGCAACCAGATGGGTTTGCCCTATCAGAAAACAGTGATATGGTGTGTAGGCTACATAAAGCCTTGTATGGATTGAAGCAGGCACCTAGAGCATGGTATGAACGTTTACACTCTCATCTTGTGAATATTGGATTTGAAAGAACAAGTGAAGATAGTAATATCTATCTGAAGTCAGAAGGAGATCAGATTCTGATCTGTGAAGTATTTGTTGATGACATAATTTTTGATGGAGATTGCAAGATGAGTCATGATTTTGCAGATGAGATGAAGAAGGAATTTGAGATGTCACTAATCAGAGAGATCAAGTTCTTCATTGGACTATAGATACAATAAATTAAAGACGATATCTTTATCACTCAGTCCAAGTATGTCAAAGAGGTGTTGAAGACCTTTGGCATGGAAGACAACAAACCGCTTGGTACACCGATGGTGACCGGTTGCAAATTGTCAAAAGAAGATAACTCAGCGTTGGTAAATGAGAAAGATTACCGATCAATGATTGGTAAGTGGCACTATTTAGTACACAACAAACTGGACAATGCACATATAGTGGGCATTGTTGCACATTTCCATAAAAGTCCAAGAGAATCCCACTTGGTAGCAGTCATGCAGATTCTTAGATATCTAAAGGGAACTATAGATTATGGATTGTGGTATCCATACAGTAATGATTTCAACCTCAAAGTGTTTACAGATGTCGATTGAGTTGGTAATATGGACGATAGGAAGAGCACAACCGATGGTGCATTCTTTCTCGGTGGTAGACTAGTCTCATGGATGACTAAGAAGCAGAGTTGTATCTCTCAGTCTATAATAGAAGCAGAATATGTAGCAGCATTTATGAACTGCACTCAGACAATTTGGATGAAGCATGTACTAAATGGTTTCAAAGTCCCTGTATCTGAACCGGTGAGCATATTTTGTGATAACACAAGTGCAATTAACATTTTCAAGAATTTGGTATTGCATGCTAGAACCAAGTACTTTGAGCTCAAGTATCATTTCTTGAGGGAGAAATTTAAGAACAAAGAGGTTGTATTGGAACATGTTTCCAGTAAGGAGCAGTTAGCAGACATATTCACCAAGCCTCTATCGAAGGCTACATTTACCTATTTAAGAGGTGAATTAGGGGTGTTGCCCCTTCAAGAGGTGAACTAAAGGTATGCGCTCCACATCAGTCAGGTATTGCATTGTCAAATATTTTCATGATTGGTGTGTTGAAAGATGCTACTCCTCAGGGGGAGTAGCATAGTGGAACATAGATGTTTGTGCCTCCACTTTGGGATTGTTGTCAAAGGGGGAGAAGATGTGAAGCAGAGAAGATATCTGCAGTATTGGGAAGAATATGTGAAGAAGAGAGATATCTTTGTATATTGCCATCAATGCCAAAGGGGGAGATTGTTGGCATATGTGCAGAGTTTGATGACATGATGATATTGTATGTTATCATTGATGTCAATATGCTGAAGTATGAACCAGTATATTGAAGTAAGCAAACTGGCAAGAGAAACGGTATGATGGTGTGAACCGGTATATGTGAAAAAGTGAAGCGGTATGTTGATGCTGTGAACCGATATATGTGAAATGATGAACCGATATGTTGGAATATGAACCGGTATCGAGGTGTCATTTGTTATGACTATCGGTTTCCAGTTGATGCATTTCAAGTTTGTGTGATTCGACCGATGACATCTTGTGATGGGTTAGCATTGAAATGAAGATTAGATCATGTTGCCACGTCAGCCTTGTGCGTGTGAAGAATTTCCTTGAGGATCTTGCATGAAGAAGATTCATCCTATCTACCTCGAGAATGTGCGAAGTCTCAGTAAATGGTGGAGAAGGTGTGATGGGTTATCAGCTTCCAGAAGCGACATAGAACGAACGATGGATAACGCCTTGAGATTTGTTCAAAACTGTTTTATTCAATGCAATGTGTTTGAACAATCAGGATTGGACCGAAAGTATTGATAACCTAAATGTTTAGGGTTTAGGGTTTATGCCACTGACATATCTGTTCTCTATAAGGTCGATGATGATTTGCATTGTGAGGTTGTTGGCAAATGTTATGTGTGTATCCAAGTGAAGAGATACTTGATTCTTGCCAGACCAAAGAAGTGTGTTGATACCTGTAGAGAGTGATTGTAGAAGCAAAGGAACTAAAGTGGATATGCCTTGGCATTTAGTGTTGTTATCAGATCAGTGTATTACCTGTTGACTTCTAACCATTTCAGTAGTTGAAAAATCCCTTAACCGGTTAGCTTTAACAGGCTTTGTGTAAATCTTTTAATAGGGTGACTCAAATCAACGAGTTCTTCAAATCCTCTTGCGAGGTAACCTTTAACAGGGTTCTAACCTTTAACCGGGTATTTAGCCATCCCTTAATCGGGTGATCCCTAGCAGGATCAGTTCCTAGCAGAACCTATTGTAAATTCCTTAACCCGATTAGGCTCCTAATAGAGCAGACTTCAGAAGAGTTCAAAGAACAACTTGTGGGTATTCATCCCCACCGTGGTTTTTCCCAGTTGGGTTTCCACGTGAAAAATCAGTGTGTCATGTGTGATGCTTTTTCATGTGATGATTAGTGTTTTCTATTAAGTGGTAATGCATGTTGATCCAATGGTCTTTATACTTGTTTATGCATATGGGTGAAGTGGAAAGGAGAGATTAGGTGTGGTGAAGATCTAAATGTTACCGGTTTATGTCTTTCACAGTCATACTGTGTTTTACCGATAGTGCCATGTTTTAGATCTGTGATACTTTGTACCAGTTAGTTCAGTCTTTGCAGTCAAAGTGGTTTAAGGAAGAGTTTTGGCTAAACTAGTTCACCTCCCCCCCCCCTCTCAGTATCTATTGAGTACTTACTATTCATTATTATTCATTAGGTCTTTCATGAAGTGGCACGAGCAGAGGTGGGTCAAGAGTTGCGGTCGAGACCGAAGACTACCCAAGCAATGAAGCAGCTCTCAGAATTATATTATGATCCAGAGTACATGTCATTTTTGGGTTAATGCTACTATGGTCAGTGATGTTTAGTGTTTGTATCTTTTTGTTCCATGTTCATTTTCTCTGCAACTTTGTATGTACGAGGGGATGTCTGCTAACAATTTTGGTACACCGAATTGGAATTGTGGGTTTCTGCATGTAGTAGGGTTTTGTTTTTTGTTCGCAATGGTGGTTTTGGGGGTTTTTTTGGGGTGGCAGAACTCTGGTGGTTTTACTATACCACCTATACTAGTATATTTATAATATTTTATTTCCAAGTAATACAATACAAAAATTATCGATAAATAAAAATGAAATATCTTGCAAGTTTTGAATTACATATTTAAATTATAAATTTAATTCATTTAATTCATATTTAAATCCTATTGATAATGGGATGGACGACAACTGACAACAGATACCGTTGTCCGTTGGATGAGCACGGATCAACAACTTAAGGTGTATTTTGGGCCGAATGTGGGATCTCTAATTTTTTTTGCAAACTTCCACCGGAAACAAGTGTCATTGAACACCGACATGAAAGAAAGGTTATAGCCAATGGGACAATGAAGTGTCAAGTGACGTGGCGTTTGGGTGGCAAAAATCCTATGTATAATGGGACCCACATCAACTGACAAAGGGTACCGTCATCCGTTGGATGAGCACAAATCAATGGCGTAAGGTGTATTTCGGGCCGAATTTGGGAACGATAAACATTTTTTGCAAACTTCTACCAGAAGACTTCCATAAATGATAAACATTTAATTAAGTATAATTAAATTCTAAATTTGTAATTGTATACTTAATTAAGTGTAATAATAAGCTCTATTTCGGGGAGAAGTTGTAAATGATTAAAAAGTCTTCAAAAACATTCCAAAAAAGTGACTTGCGTGACGTGTCAGACTGTTAGTCCTCAGAATTTAGAAAGAAGCAATGATTTTTTTTCCCTGCGGCAGTGAATAGTTATTAATAATAATTTATAAAATTACAACATGATTCTAGAAATTTTGCCCTTTAGGTTTTACTTTTGAACTTTTGAGGGTTTTCAAACTAAGGGACTCATATTGGTATTTTGATTCTTGGACAAACCAGTAAATCTAGGGAGATTCAAAAACGACTACTAGATTGAGGAATGCAATAGAATCTGTCTGCGCAAGTCTACTCAAATAGAAATTCCATGTAAAATCTAGAACACCTACATCCTGTCTTTTTAATTTTTGAATCTCGTGGTTTACTATTTAGATTGTAGAACTAGAATTAGGGGTTCAACTTGAGGGTTAGAATTATTTTGAACCATTAACAGTACCAGCGATGGGGAAAATGGATAGTACAACTAAAACCCACGTGAATAAAAAAATAGACTTAACCGAATTGGTTAAAACGACAAGTTTCATTGATGAATACCATGATATTAATGACCCTATTATCCATGGTAAAAAGCGAATCATAGAAATTAGATATGCATTGTCTAATAAGGCGAGAGATCCAAACAAAGAAAAATATATTGTCTTTAACAAAATGTTAAATGCAACGAGAAATAAAATTGCATCGTGGTATGTTTGACTTCCTAGCATGGTGTTACCTGAAGTATTCCCTTGCCCAGAAATTTTCATGGTCTGTGCCCAAAATTATGATGAAGATAGAAAACTAATTGTCAATAAAAATACTCGAGGAAATTTTGTCCATAACCGAGAGAGAATTTTCTCGTTTGTTGAACCTAGGGTTTGAAGCACAAAACTCAAATGTCCACATTGACCTCGGAAAGTTGGTCGAGCAATATGACATAATTGATGCAAATTATAAAGATTCATTTATCAAAGGTCTAACAGTGCCTGGTAATCGATTGGATCAGAATCATAAACCTCCTTATGATTATAATATTTTTGTGCCATGGGTTTAGGATAGTCTTTCCTTGCTAAGAATTTTCCTGGGATTGGAAAATGATAGGGAAGTGGGTGCCAACCTTCTTGAAATGATTTTTAATATCCATTGCATAACATAACCTCTAAGATTTAATTTTGTTGAGCACATTGTTGAATCCATGCAAACACAATTACTAATGATTAAAACAGGTTCCTGTAAGACATTTAGGTTCACATCCTACTTGTGCTATCTTCTTCTATCAAAGTATCATGCAATATTCGAGACCAACAAGCTTCACATTGAGGTCTACAAGATTGATGAGAAGACTTAGAACATAACAAAGTGTCCAAAATATGAATTGACACCTAAGATAAGGATGAATGATAACAGAAAGAACTACAACCATTTTGTAGACTTGTTTTTGGCACCAATGTATAATGAAATTGCAAGCACCCCAATGCCTAGATTGCCTGTGTCTTATAGAGATTGCATTCAACTCGGAAGTCAAATACCATTGGCTGACTAGTTCTTCATGGAAGAATAGACTATGTTAAGGTTTTACGGATCAGTAGTAGAACCCCACAAACTTCCAATACATGTGACAAAGGGTTTTTGTATTGGAATATGTACGACAGTTGGAGAGCAAAGATGTACTATTTCATGGTCAGCAAAAGAAAAGCCTATGTCCTTCCTTGCCTTTCTCATGTGGAGGGTTCACATTTGACAGAAAAGCATTCAACGTGGCACATGATTTTTTGACAATTTTTAGCTTTGGTGTTGAGGTCCACTGACAATATGACCCACTCAACATCATTCAAATAAAGCTTAATAAAAATGGGAACTTTGAAAGGTTATATCAACATGAAAGTAAACCATTGCTAGAAAAGCTTAGAAACATGGACTCCTGGGATGAGGTAAAAAAGAGATGGAGAAAATTGCCGCTAAAAATAAAATTTCAATAGAAGAATTGTTATCACAAATTATGGCATTGCACACACAGAAAACAACAGAGTAGGGCATCCAAAATCAAAATCAAAATACGAGGTCCTACAATTTCTACCAAAAAGTTGCTAATCCATCTAACAAAGCTATTCCCAAAAAAATACTGCAAGAATGTAAAGACAAACATTGGACTCAAACCAAAATAAATGAGTTTTGGACTATGAGGAAGAATCTCGGTGAACCAAAGACCAGTGCAGAATTTTATGAAAATGACGAGGGTGTCGAGTTTAGCAAATTATGGAATATGGAGCAGCCCATAGAAGGATATGACAAAAGTGATGATGAAAATGAGTATGAGGTTGAGGTCACACCAACAGCTACTACAATCTCTGCAAAATTGAGTGGAGTCGATGCTTCCATGATAGAAAAATATAGCAAAGGGGCAAACATTGTGGAAAAAATGGGTTTTGAAGGAGGTAGTCTAGGTCTCAGAGGAGAAGGCCCTTGGTTTCCACTTGAGGTACCACTTCCATCAAATTCAAAATCAAAACGTCCCGAGAAACCAGTCATTGGACTTGATTCGTCAGATTCATCACAGAAAAGTACTACTCATTACCCTGCATCTCCACTTCAATTTGTTAGAGATTCAAATCCAACTTGTGCAGACACTTAGATTCAATCACAACCACTACCACATCATGGTATTCCTATTGGTGGTGAATCAAGTACCACTGCCACTGGTGGGGAATCTTGGGATATTATTCCTATTAGTGTTCAATCAAGTGCCACTACCACTAGTGGGGATGGCATGGGTACTAATACTAGTTGTCCTGAACAAGTCCAACAACAAGATATCTCTCGCAAGTGGACAATAGTAGTAGATAATATACAAAAGCTTAGTGATCAAGGAAATGTGAAGAAGCAAAAGGTTATGCCAAGAATGGCGAGTACAAAAACACCTTCAGAGAAAACTACACTTGCAAGTGAAGATGGGACAAGATTAGGAATGTGTTTTGGTACTCCCCAAAATGCATTAGTTAGAACCACAGACATAGGTGGGGCCTCATATATCACTGCAAGTGCTAGTTTACATTTCAAACATTCAATTGCTTCAGCAAACCCAGATTTTCATTACAATGATTTCTTTAATAAATTTGCACAAACAACAAATATGAATAAAGAAAAAAAGAAGACATTGAAGATAGGTGCCCTTACTGCAACTTTAGAGGAACAACCTACATCGAACATGGCATTTCCTACATATGACCCAAACAAAGATATGATGGAGTTCATGGTTGTTATACCCCCAAATAAAGATAAAAATCCACTGTTGACATATGCACACTCCAATGAGACATTGTAGGTGATTGAAGGTTTTATCATTGATGGCAACCTTACAATCCTATGACACTGGCAAGATAGTTCACCGGCATCAACAGATCACACTCTACATCGACACTCAGACCACCGACACCGGCACAAAGAAAGGAAGCATACTGACACAGAGGCCGACAGGATTTTTGATATATTATACTTTATTCATTATTGTAAAAACTTTGTAAGCCGACTTGGCAAGTTGTAAAATGACTCTTATATATAAGAGAGATCATTGTAGACATCTTGTAAGTGATAAGAAAAAGATATTAGGCAGACCTATTATGCGAAATATAGGTTAAGGTTTTATGTAAAGAACAGAGCAGAAACTGGTACTGGATCTGGCATTATAGATGCTATTGAAAAGCAGTACAAGATATTGGATTTGTATAATCCATCATTGTAAGTCAGTGAGACTTCCCATTTTGTGTTTGAGCAATGAGCTCTAGGCAGTTGGCCTTCCTACATGTGCAGGCCCCTCTTGTAGCTGTAATATTCTCTTATTGGCCAATAAGTGAATATGGTGGGTCACAAATCCCATCAAGGTTTTTCCCACACCAGGTTTCCTCATTAAATCCTTGTGTCATGGTGTGCTTTTCATGTGGATGCTTTTAATTTTGTTTATTGCTTTATTTCTTGCATACCGGTACACTGTTATAATATGTTCTACATGTTTTAAGTTAAGAAATTCTACTCACTGGTTAGATACTGATTCACCCTCCCCTCTCAGTATCTATGGGAATCCTAAAAATTGGTATCAGAGTCTGGTTCTCTATTTTTAGAAGCCTAACAACTTGAGGAAGATCTTGACACCGGTAGATATGGAAAATTTGATGAAGCAACTTAAAGAAGCTCTTTCAGACTATGATGCAGAGAAATTGAAAAATATCAAACTAGAAGATGATCTAAAAGCAACTCAGGATATGATTCAAGCACTTCAAGAGAATCTTACTATTGCAAGAAATAAGAGAAGAGAACTTTGTGAAAAGATGCAAAATGAGATTGACAAAAAGGAATCACTTAATGATCAGATAAGCGAGCTGAAACTGGAGAACATAACAATGAAGAATGAGATGCAAGATATGACTATGAGATTCTGTAAAGAAATTGAAGATAGGAAGAAGAATGAAGAAGAATTGACCAGAAGACTAAGTGATACTGCAAATGAGAACACAAGACTTAGTTATGAAAATGATTTATTGAAGACAGATTTGGTGCACACTCAAAATGACTCCAATGAACCGATGAGGCAGAAATAAGTCTTAGAAAGAGAACTAGAAACTGCAAATCAACATAAAGAAAAATTCAAGAAAAGCTCAGAGGAACTTGGTAACTTGCTGAAGAATCAAAAACCTAAAGGTGACACTTCTGGAATTGGCTTTGAAGTTGGTGAAAGCTCCGGTACTGCAAACACATAGGATCATAGAAAACCAGTAAGACAACCTAATGCTTATAAATTCAATGGAAAATGCTTTAATTGTAATAAGTATGGTCATAGAGCAAATGAATGTAGATCTAGAAATTATCATAATATCAACACACCCACCGGTCAATGTTCAAAATGCAACAAAGTTGGTCACAACTCTGAAAATTGCAGAATGAATGTGAGATGTTATGTTTGTGGAAGATTTGGACACCTATCTAATCAATGTAGAACACAACCCAGCATAGGTTATGGGAAAGTTATTCAGAAAAATAATGTGACTTGCTATGCATGTAAAAAGATTGGGCATATTGCAAAATTCTGTAGAAGCAAAGGATCACCGACAGATAACAAAGGTCCTAGTTTGAAAGGAAAAGAAAAAGTTGAAGACGTAAAACAAGAATTCTCAAAACAATGGATTAGAAAAGCTGATCTAAATGTTGAGAATACTCCTCCACCGGTAGAACCAATCAACACTCCACCGGCAGAATAGAGTATTACTCCACCGACAGGACAGAGTAGTGCTCCATCGGCAAGAAGCTCTTCATCAAATTGAAGAAATTTTCCTTGAGGGTTTGACAATCTAATGACACATGTGCTATTATTCCCTCAATTAGAGATGAGAAGTTGGAAATTACTTCATTACCGGCAGACAATGTTAAGTGACTACTTAACCGGAATGCATTAAATATGGTAGATGGCAAATAAACATTAGAAATTTATGGTTTTGGCTCCATTTCACTTCATCGAGATTTCAAACATTCGAAGAGCGTGACATTTGCAGAGCTAAGGGATTTCGAGCAAAGAGGCGAAGCACTTCAAACAATCAATCCATCTAAAGGCAGAAAAAGGTATTTATCATCATGGCATCCACCTCTGCAGTTGAATATATAGCAAACCCTATTGTAGTCAAGGTTATAAAATACCCTAGGCCCGTATTTCAACTAGTTCCCGAGGTAGCAAAGAAAGATGACAATATAGGTGCTTTCTCTCAAATACCAAAAGGAGTTGTTTATGCTAAAGACCCCAGAATTTACATTCACTATAACATATAAGAATTGGGAGATGAAGAGAACAAAACAATGTATAAATTTGTCATATGTGATAATTTCAGAAATGTAAAACCGGAACATAAAATCATTGAAACCCTAGGATTTATTGAAATCCTCTGCATTCCTGAATTTTCCAAGGATGTGATTAGGATAGTCTTAAGCGGGGTACATGGTGAATTTTTCTGGTTAGATGCAATTCACAAAATTACCAAGGAAGCTATGAAAGTTGTCACAGGGTTACCTTCCACCGGTAAAAGACCAGACAAGACTAAGAAGGTCTCCAATGACCTCATAATGAACTTAACTGGTGCAACATCTGACAAAAGGTCCTTGAGGATAAATGATGTAATAGACATAAATGCGAGATTTGTTAGCATGATTTTAAGGTATAAAGCAGCTCAAGAAAATAGACTCAACCCAGTTTCAAGTTTATGCATTAAGAGTGCTTATGATATGGTTACAAACAATGTGAAAATTGACATATGTGAATGGTTAAAAGATGAGTTAATTGACAACTTAGGCAAGATAAAGAAATATAAGAAAGGAACTTTTAGGTTTGGTAATCTGCTTGTATGCTTGATGCTACACATAACCAAACAGGTTCCCGATATAGGCTATAAAGCACTTGGATTTGATATACCGATAGGAAAACAGTTAACAGAACTATTGAATAACATGGGTGAAGACAAGGAAAAGAATATCCATGAATACTTTCAAGCACATAACGCCAAAATGAAGAAGAGAATCAGATTATCACAGAAGATTGTTGACAAATACAAGGATGATATATGTTTTTGTAATAAAAAAGGATGAGATCTGGATGGAAGCAGTCATCCCTAGAACAATCTAGGTAACAGAGATGGGTTATGAGACTGATAATCATATAACTGAGACTTATGCTAAAGCACTTCTGGAAGCTCCAAATGAACCAAAGGAAGAAGTATTTGGTAGTTCTGAAACCATAGAAAGTCAAATACAATCTAAAAAGAGAGTAAAAAAGATTGAGGCAGTTGTGAGAAGAGGTTCTAGATAGGCAAAGGCTATTAAAGAAGATATACTGAAACAAACCGGTATCACTGAGGATGAGTTAGCAGCCCCACAACTTGAAACTGACGTATCACTGGTAGGCACTTCTTCGGAGAGTGACATGCCTGCAGCTTTCAAAAGAGTTGTAAGGAAAAGAGATCCTTCACCAGCAACCACACCCTCACCTAGGAGAACTAGACAGAAACAACAAGCAGTAAGGTCTCAAGTTAGAAAGACAACACCAAATAAAAAGTTGACACCAAAGAAGAAGAAGAGAACAAAACAAAACTTGGCCCCTCTTGACATATTGCTAAATGAAATTACAGAGGAAGGGAAACTCAAAAACATAGGAAAGGTCTATGACACTCTAACAACAGATGAAAAAGAACAAGTGGAAAACAGTATTATTTTGTACATGGACATGTATAAGAAATTTTGATGGAAGTGATAGATGAAGTACTAGATGAACTGTTCAAAAGACTAGAAGCATGAAGACAAGCTGTTATAGAGCTTGATAAGAAAATTAAAATTGAAAATTTACTAGTTGTTTATCCAGTAAACTCACCTAAGGAGATAGATGATTTAATTGTTGAAGCCAACCGGTCAGTATTCTCTACTACACAAAGGCATATTGCTTTAATGCTTGGAAGAGTTAATGAGGTAACTAAAGAAACAGAAAATGCATGGGATATATTCCTAGTTGAAAAAGAAAAATAGGGAGAATATAGGAACCCCAAACCAATAAAGTTATACCAGAAGGAAAGAAACAAGGGTAAAGGAAAGGTTGGTGGACCTCCAAGCATCAAAGTTAAAGATAACTTATCCCCATCGCCTCAAATAGCATCACCGGTAAAAACTACTAAAGATCAACCGACAGATGAGAGTATGGACATAAAGGATACTAATCCTAATCCCGAGGTACTATACACAGTTGATGTTGATACACAAAAGGTCAACATTGCGATAGATAAAGATACAACTGGCAAAACAGATATGGCTAGTGAGCCACCGGTAACTGAGAAAATTGATAAAACACAAGAGAAACCGACAGATGATAACATAGGAGAACTGACAAAGAAACAAGAAGAGCAAAAGGCTCCGGAACATGAACATGTACAGAAATAGAGTCATGAGGAAATAGTACAACCGACAACAGGAGAAGTACACAAACCATTGCTTAAGGAAATGGAAACACAGACTGACCTACCAAAGGTCACAACAAGCTTGGTTACTTCCTCCATTGGCGGAATTCAGAATGTTGGTTCCTCCTCAACAGGCTACAAATCAACAAATGTAATTGAAGTACTTTTAGATTCAATCAAAAGGATAACAGATTGTAGTTCACAGGCTTATAAAGCTATAGATGACACAATCCCAATTTTGAAGATGATAGCCCCTAAATGTAACATGGACAATAAGGATTCTTTAAAATAATTTGACACTTTTTGTAAATACATCACTGAGAACACAGTGACTGTCGAGCAAATAAAGGAATAGGCATTGAAGAATAAGGTAGAAATTGAAAAGCAAAAATTCTTTGAAGATCAGATAAAGAAGTGTACTAGAGAATTTGACACACTTCTACCGGAACTATGTAACTTATTGAAGGAATTCAAAACTCTGTACAAAGATACTTGCAAGACAAACTTTTTGACAGTAGACATAGATAAGAAAATGAGCAAGGTACATGATGAAATCAATAAACTTGCAGATAATTTTGTTAACTCACCTGATACATTATCAGTTTTTGAATAGAAGATAACAAGTTTTGAGGAAGAGTTACTTAAGCTAGGAAGAGAAAAGGAGAGAATAGTGGATAAGGCAAAGAATTTGAGACTAAAACTGAGTCCAAGATTGGACTATATAGCATCATTATGGAAGGAAATATCTGAGGCACTGGTACAGGGACAAAGAACACCGGTAGAGCATATGTAGCAACTCGCTGGTATAGTTCAAAGAACAGAGACAACAATAAAGGATAGCAAGAAGTTTATGGAAAGTATAAACTTGATTTTGGCAGATCTTTTTCAAATTGTAACAACCCAGTTACAAGGTTGAAGCTACAACTCTATTGACACCTTGACAACCTTTGTCATTGATGCCAAAGGGGGAGTAGTAGTATGAGAAAATAACCGGCAAAATATTTATCTGCTCAGGGGGAGTTCTTATATTTTTGGATTACAAATTTGGATACACTTTCAAATTTTCTCATGAGTGTTGCCATCAATGCCAAAGGGGGAGATTGTTGGCATATGCACACTCCAATGAGACATTGTAGGTGATTGAAGGTTTTTTCATTGATGACAACCTTACAATCCTATGGCACCGAAAAGGCATTACACCGACAAGATAGTTCACCAGCATCAATAGATCACACTCTATACCAGCACTCAGACCACCGGCACTGACACAGAGAAAGGAAGCATACCGGCACAAAGGCCGACAGGATTTTTGATATATTATATTTTGTTTATTATTGTAAAAACTTTGTAAGCCGACTTGCCAAGTTGTAAAATGACTCTTATATATAAGAGAGATCATTGTAGACATTTTGTAAGTGATAAGAAAAAGATATTAGGCAAACCTATTATGGGAAATATAGGTAAAGGTTTTATGTAAAGAACAGAGCAAAAACCGGTACTGGATCTGGCATTATAGATGCTATTGAAAAGTGGTACAAGATATTGGATTTATATAATCCATCATTGTAAGTCAGTGAGACTTCCCATTTTGTGTTTGAGCAGTGAGCCTTCCTGCATGTGTAGGCCCCTCTTGTAGCAATAATATTTTCTTATTGGCCAGTAAGTGAATATTGTGGGTCACAAATCCCACCGAGGTTTTTCCCACACTGGATTTCCTCATTAAATCCTTGTGTCATGGTGTGTTTTTCATGTGGATGATTTTAATTCTGTTTATTGCTTTATTTCTTGCATACCGGTATGATGTTATAATATGTTCTACATGTTTTAAGTTAAGAAATTCTACTCACCGGTTAGATACTGATTCACCCCCCCTCCTCTTAGTATTTTTGGGAATCCTAACATCCACCACATAGTCAGATAGATCCCTTTGAATTTCATGTTAGCACCCTCCAACTGGATTTTTCCAAAGTTCAAAATGTGGACAAAATTAGTGTGTCAAAAAAGACCAACAAAGTGATCTACACTTCACTGCTAAAGATGGAGAGAGAGAAAAATAAGGTGGTGAAATAAATGGAAAAGTTACAGATGGACCTGGAAAATGAAAAAGAAAAGAGGAAAACAGTAGATAACAAGTGCAATAAATTACAAAAAAGGATAAAAAATTTGGCCTCTACCTCAGCAATTACAATGCAGGAACAGATGGAGGCAGAACTGAGGGAAAAATTGGATGAAAGCATTAAAAAATTTGATGATGAAAGAGACCCTACAACAAAATTATACAAAAACCTGGAGTCTACTACTGCCTTAAACAAAAAATTACATAACCAATTGGAACATGAGACGAAAAAAGTAAAATATTTGGAAGAGAAAGCAAAGGAAGAAATAAAAAAATGTGCACAAATGAAAGAAGAGCTGCAAAATGCAAATAATAAAATTAAAACTTTGGAAGGCGAATTGAAGGACAATATGAAAAATATAGTGAAGTATATAAAAGAAAATATTTGGCAGGAAATAATGCAGAGGAATGACGAGTTGTGTGAATGGTTGGAATTGAATGAAAGTGTGAGAGTATTTTCTGGGAAGCTCAAAGAGCACATTGAGAAGAACACAAATGTTAATTCAAAAGAGAATATTGCAAAATAGATTTTGCAAGAAGTCTACAGTAACAATGACAACTTTTTGGTATCCAAGGGAATTAAGAGCCACATTGATGCCTCACTTAAGGCATCATCTATCATTCAAAAATGCCAAAAATTAAGGGAAGTGCAGGAAATTTTGGATAAAGATGGGAAAAATGTATTCAAGCTGTAACAAAAGACAACCAATTTGTTAAATCTTGGCTTGCCAAAGAGTGTTGATAAATCAAATAAATTCATTGGCAAAGAATCTTTAAAAAAAAGGATGGAGGACAAAATGAAGTCTAATTTGGGCTTGCTTCCTAAGGACACAACTCCTGATAGCTTTCTGGATTTCATCAAACCATTGACAACTTTGAATGCGGTATTGGGTGAAACAGTGGAGTCAAGTTACTCTTCCAAATATGGATTGTTAACGAAGTTATGGTTGACTTACTATACTTTAAAAGAAATTGGACTTACATCGTACGAAGATTGGAGCACCCTACAAAAACTGGTGCAAAGATCTCATGAATCATAGCATGTATTGCATAGTTTTCTGCTTTTACTCTTAATTTCAAGGTTTTCTTCTTTTGGCATCACTTGAAATAAATTTTTTTATGTACAGGAAAAATGCAACACTTTCTATTACTAATCCAACCTATGAATATATGATGTACACCCTCAACCTTGTAAATTTGTATTCTCAATTTCTCTTAGGTTTAAACTTTTCGGCATTTCTCTATTTTTGATTTCTAGGTTTTGTGCACTTCTATTTTGTATATTTAATTTTTCATGGATTGAATTAAGTTTTAAATTTGAACTCTATTTTTTGAACATGACTCATAAGACATGAAGTAGTTACTAAATTGCTAATTCAGGCTATGATGGTCATAGATACCTTCGGCCTTGTAAAATTGTATTGAGTTTCTGATACTGATGGGACAATAGATTCAGTGCCTTGGTAATTGATTTTCATGTTGAGTCTTCACATGTTGAAAAATGACCTCAAGTTGTTGTTGCTCCCTTGTTTCTATAAAAGGGAATTTAGGGTCATTTGCAAAGGGTTCTAAAATTTGGTATTAACTTTTGCATAGAGAATCACACAGAGTTGTGTATTGAATGAATTATATCTTATGGCTATATTTTGAAAGAATCAATGGAAATCTCAACATGTCTAAATAAACATCTCTCTATCAATAAACAAATTATGCTCTTTTATTCTGCTATTTTCTATCTGAAAATAGAAAGTTGAAAAATGCAATTGCAATTCAATATTAAATTTTAATTGTAAAAAGTTGACAGACACATAAAATATCATCAAGTTATCAACCACAATAGTATGTTTTTTTAATATGAATGATGAGATACAATAATAAGATTAATAAATACCTACGAATGGTAGTCCTGAATCTCTTACAATTGCCATTCCTCAATAAAATCAGAGCATCCTTGATTCTTGTCTATGTTTTATTCACTCCAAGTCTGTGTACCTCTAATGAACTGCATCTCAATGCTACCAGTAGGTCTAGTACATGAGTCAATTTTACCACTGGCACTTTGGTTTGAAGTGTTTCCCAAACCTCTTCTTTCACATTTTGACCTCTAGATTTTCTGTGCCCTATCATAAAGAAAAGTGTGGACATCATACCTAGATATATAAAGCCTCAAGAAATTTTCCAAATTCTTGTCTAGTTTGTTTCTTAGCTTTTATTTTAGGAACCCCAAAGAACTGAAAACTCTCTCATCCTCCACTCAACCCAATATCATGGTAAGACATAAATCAACAAGCTTGAAATATTTTGATATTGAATCATACAACACTTCGTTCTTACCTAGATTTCTCCAAAGCCTTGTTACTGATCCCTCTTCGTGGGGGTTCTCCATTCTATCATATTGTTCCCTCATAGGGCATGTGCACAAAGATGGTGGTCAGAAAAGTGGACACCACCCAAAAAAAACTTAGAAAAATAGGCAGCGCGTACGCGGTTTTAAAATTTCAAATTCCTGCATACGCGCTTAGGTTTGTTCTTCCCGAGCCTAGAAAAGGTAGCGCCTATGCACTGCTTTTAGGAAAATGAGTGCATACGCGCTAATAATCCAAATAAAACCACGTACGTGATGCCTGGTAAAAAAAGTTTAAAAAATAAAACTGGGTCTCATTTACTCGTAAATTATGTTTTTAACTTCATTTTTTCCCCACTTTCTCACCTAAACCACGAACGGGAAGCTAAATTTATCCTCTAGGCTATGGATCAAGGTTATTTTTTGTTTATTTTTGTCTTTCTTTCTGGTTTATGCAATTTGTTTTACATTTTGAATTTAATTTCATTAATTTTGATTAGGGTTTTTCATTTTTTGTTTCAAAAACTAGATTCTTCTAATCCAGAACAAGAACAACCAAATGCGCCTCCTGAAAACCCAAAAGAACAGCCAAATGCACCTCCTAAAAACACACAAGAACAATCCCCAATTCCTCCTTTTGACTGCACAACCAAAACACAGGAAGAATTAATTAATCAGTTAGGACAAAATACGTCTAAAATCAATAGACTGATTGTAAAATTGAAAACTTTTGAACTTGACCATCATCAATCCCTCGCCACTGGCCTAGAAACATTAGCTAGTGGTGCCATAGTTGTTTCCACATAAATTACCATATGGGGAAGCTTTAGGAATAGGTGTCGTCAATTCTATGCCAATGGGCTATCATACGATGGAGTAAAAAACAAAAATATTTGTAAACAACAAATATGTGCCCTTTTTGTTGATCCCAAAACTGGTCAGACATTACCTCTTAATGCAAAGAGGTTTCCCATACATTGGTGTACCAATGCACAAATGAAGATTCTTTTTTGGCAGAGGTGGTGGGTGGTCTTTGATGATCCACCTTGTAATAATTATGAGGTGCCATTATATTTTTTGAAAAAAAATATATTGTGATTTTGTGCTCAATGTGCGGCCAAACTATTTTGACATGAAAGAGTTTCATGGTAGAGGTGGTGGCTCTACCCAAGATAGACCTGGAGCCCGTAGGCGATTAGCCACGAAGAGTCATTGCCCCCTAGCACCCAAACCCAAGGTGCATCAGGCTATCCCATTAGAGTTGAAAGAGTCAATGGAGCTACAGAATTTTTAGGTGGCCACAACATTGACTGGTGCCATCATCCAGCATGGGACGTCATTAGCACACCCTATTGTATTGGATGATGAGCCGTTAGAGGGCGACAGAGAGCCCATCGAGCATATGTGTGCCAGTTGTTCAGGGATATTCTTGGGGATAGATGATGCAGCCGGTACAGATAGATACTCATATCATATGTGCACGATTTGCGGTTGTAGATGTCAGGCTCACACGGTTGAGGATGTCGCGCTGACAGATGAGTTGATGGACATGGTGTTTGCCCATGAGCCATAGACACAGGTGTGTTGATTTGAATTCACAACATTTTATTTATCAGTCACTTTAAATTTGTAATTACATAAATGAATTTTCATCTATAAATCAATTTAAATTGAGACAAATAATATGCATTTTAGGATGCAGCGGCGGTATCCCATACACCTCCCCCAGTTACCATAGCTGCAACTTTGATGCCTGAGGTATAAATGTTGTAACATGTTAAAATAGAATAGTACACTTTGAATTCAGAAAAATACAAGATATACTAACTATCTTTAATGCTTGGTCCAATTTCTGATTTGTAGGTGTTGACAGGGGACGAAATGTCCCAAATTGATGACATCACGCTCTCAGCGATCGATTTTGGCTTACAAGGCTATACGGTATCATATTTTGTACAACTCTTTTTATGTATTGTTTTGAGGGAATATGCAAGTCATTTCATTTTAGATTTTTAAAATTATGTTTAATTTATTATCTGTACTAATATCTCATGTTAATTTTGTGTTTTTAGGGTACCCCCTCCGCATCTACGGCTCGTCCTAAGAAAAAGAATTCCTCAAAGATGCCAAAACCTGTGAAGAAGGTAATTGAACACATTTTTAGTTGTACAATTGTTTGAAAATGTTAAAATCTGATAGTTCTGATACAAAATGTAAGTACAGATCCAATAGCCAACAAGATGAGAGGGGGGGGTGAATCATACAAACTTAATCTTCTATAAAAACATCAGATTCAACATCGGTAACATATACTTCAGTAATATAACCAAAACTATTAAACATGCAAACTCAAAAGCATATAAACATCGTAAACCTCATAACACCAAATTTAATGTGGAAACCGAAATAGGGAAAACCACTGTGGGATTTCGGACCTATTAAGAAATATACTCTTCTAGAGTATGTTCGGTTAAAAGAAAATCTTGTTAAAGATTACAAACACATTGCTAGATGTGACTCGGTTAAGGGATTTCCCTCAGATCTATTAGGATCTTCACCTTGTTAGAAGTGACCTTGTTAAAGGATTTCAAACACTCAATCAAAATCTCACCTTGCTAGAGGGTTTTACAAATAAGACTGTTGAGTCCACTCGGTTAAGAGATTTTCTATCACTTTCACAAAATAACAGTAATAAAAATCTATCTGCAACTTCACATCTAAAATGCTAAAGTAGATTCTTATTTGTTCAATACAATCTAGACATAGAACTAATCTTGTCCATCTGTTGGGCTTCTATACTCTGTTATTCAAACAGGTCTTCAAGCTTCTGTGCTCGGTAATCACTATGTAGCATCCCTGTGCATACACTTGCTCGCATACATTGTTTATCAGCAGTTCCAGCTCATCAGCTTCCTTCATTAAATAATGCATGTAACCTTTTAATGCATTCTATTATAGCTCGGTTACAACTCGGTTACAACTTGATAAATACTAAAATTCACTTGGTAGACATTCCGCCTTCATTAACCGATAGCGATAACCTTAGGGTTTACCGACTAGGTTCTTTGCTTGGTAACATTGTATAGTATTAACCTTACAATTTACAACATATGTATGATGTTAAAACAATCTAAACATCATGATCTCATCATTGTCTGACTCGGTAATAGTTGCCCATTGAATACCTTATTCATCCTCTTATTCATCATAATTTTTCTTGTGTCTTTTACCGACATCTTTATATTCTTCAAATCATACTTCTCAAGATATGGCAACATCATACTGAATTAGAAAATTGATTTCTTGACATCAATGACAAAATAATAATATCAAGACAGTAAACATCCTTAATCAGTTATATCCATAATCATCAACAACCTTCTAAATATCCTTATTGAAATGTCAACAATCTCCCATTGTCTGTTATAATGCTATATTGCCAACAATCTCCCCCTTTGGCATTGATGGCAAAACCAATTAATTTGACCTTAAAAGATTCGGATTGCTGTGATTTTGAAATGTTGAAATGCTCTCCCCCATACATTAGACTTCTCTTCTTTTCTCAGTCTTCTCTGCAAACTTCAGTCTTCTCAATTTTCTCTCCCTTTAATTAGTCTTCTCCCCCTTTGACAACAATGCCAAAAAGTAAAGAACTAAAACATAATTTCATCCTTTATGAAGTGAATTCCTGTTGTAATGTGTCAATTCAGTCCCGGTCAGAGTATTTTGTCTTCAATTCTTGTTCCCTATAATATTTCTTGTACACCTTTAGAAAACATCCTAAAGTGTGTAAATAAGCGTCAACTCCTAAAAGATATTCAATAGAGTCATCGGATTGATGCTTTCACTGAACTCGGTTAGTGAGTAGAAGATAGGGGTAAGACCCCTAACTTACTATTGAGATATTCAAAAGTGTCCCTTTGTAGTGGCTTGGTGAAGATATCTGCTATTTGTTCCTTTGAGCTAACATACTCCAACACCACTTTCTTCTCTTGAGCTTCTTCTCTAAGATAATGATATTTGATAGAGATGTGTTTTGTCTTAGAGTGCATAACAAGATTCTTTGAAATGTTAATGGCACTAGTATTGTCACAAAATATAGTTACTGACTCGGTAACTTTCTCATTTATACCTTCCAACAGTTGTTTGATCCATGTAATGTTGGTACAATTCAATGCTGCAGCAACGTATTCAACTTCTGTTGTTGACTATGAAACACATCCTTGTTTCTTGCTAAGCCAACTCACTAGTCTTTCTCCTAAAAAGAAAGCTCCTCCACTTGTGCTTTTTCTGTCATCAATGTTGCCTGCCCAATCAGCATCAGTATAAACTTTTAAACCAAAAGCATTTCCTTTCTGATATACTAAGTCATAATCCTCTGTGCCTTTCAAGTATCTAAAAATTCTTTTGATTGCTGTCATGTGTGTTTCCTTAGGATCTGCAAAGAATCTTGCAACTGTACCTACTGCATATGCTATGTCTGGTCTACTGTGAACAACATATTGTAGCTTTCCAATCATGGATCGGTAAAGTGTCTCATCAACAGATGCAGATTCATCATTCTTTGATAATTTACAGTTAGTAGTCATAGGAGCACTTACTGGTTTTGAATCCTCCATTCCAAATTTCTTCAAGATTTCCTTTATGTACTTGGATTGAGTAATAAAAATCTCATTTTTCATTTGCAATATTTGTAAACCTATAAAATACTTTATCTCACCAATTAATGACATCTCAAATTCTTTGGTCATTTTATTTCCAAAGTTCTTGCATAAAGAGTCATTTCCACAAAATATAATATCATCAACAAATATGGCTGAGATCAGTATTCCATTTTCATCATTCTTCATGTACATATTGTTGTTCTCACTTATCCTTATAAAACCAATCTTAATCAAATAAGAGTGTAATCTTTCATACCATACTCTAGGTGCTTGTTTCAAACCATATAAAGCTTTGTTCAATTTACATACCTGATTTTTATTATTGTCTTCAACAAATCCTTCAGGTTGTTCAATAAAACTTCTTCTTCTAATATTCCATTCAGAAATGCAGATTTGACATCCATTTGATATACCTTGAAGTTTTTGAAAGCAGCATATGCCAACAATGTTCTTACTCCTTCAAGTCTAGCAACAGGTGCAAAAGTTTCACCATAATCAATTCCTTCTTCAAGTCTTGCTTTGTTTCGAATGACCTCTCCTTTTTCATTAAGCTTGTTTATGAAAATCCACTTTGTACTGATTACATTTTTGTCCTTCGGTCTTGGGATTAGTGTCCATGTGTCATTCTTCTTGATTTGATCAATCTCTTCTGTCATAGCATTTATCCAATCTTCACTGTTAAATGCCTCTTTCACTATTCTCAGCTCAAATTCAAATATCAGACATGTGTTCTGTCTCAGTTTGTTCCTTGTCATCACTGGATCATTATTATCTCCTATAATCTGACTTGGTGCATGATGTCTTCTGACATACTTGGCTAATACAGGCTCGGTAGGCTCTGTATGATCTTCTTCATCACTCAATAACTAGATATTCTCTTCATTTTCTTCAACAGTCTTCTTGGTAAGACTTCTCGGTTGAACATAGACAAATTCATCATAGTCTTCTGGTTCCTTGGAATTTCCTTCATCATTCTTTTTGCAAATTCATCAATTTTCACATTTGCACTTTCTACTATTTTGTTAGATGATTTGATCAAACATTTAAATGTTTTGCTTCTAGAGGAATAACCTAGAAATGTTCCTTCTTCACTTTTCTGATCAAACTTGCCATTTCTATCATCTTTGTGAACATAGCATCTACTTCCAAAGATTTTAAAATAACTTACATTGATTTTCTTATCATACCAGATTTCATATGGTGTCTTCAAAGTACCTTTCTTCAATTGTACTCGATTCCGGGTGTAAACTATTGTGCTTATTGCTTCTCTCCAAAATGTTTGTGGCACTTTCTTTTCAATTATCAGTGTTCTAGCACAATCCACAATAGATCTGTTTCTTCTCTTAGCTATTCCATTCTGTTGTGGAGTTCTCGGTGTAGAGACTTGTCTTCTAATACCATGATCATTACAGAATAAGTTCAATTCATCAGATGTGAACTCTCCTCCTCGATTTGATCTAAGACATTTCAGTTGTCTTCTTGTTTCATCTTGAACTCTTGCCTTGTACCATTTAAACATTTGAAAAGCTTCTAATTTTTCTTTTAAAAACATTACTTACATCATCCTTGAATAGTCATCCACAAATAATATGAAATATTTATCACCATAATAACTTTGAACTTTCATAGGACCACAAAGATCAGTATGCACTAGATCTAAAATTCCCTTAAAAGTGTAAGACTTACTTGTAAAGCTTGATCTTGTCATCTTACCCATCTGGCATCTTCAACACATAGCATTTTCAGGTTTTTCAAGACTCGGTAGACCTCTTACACTGTGCTTCTTACTTATTTTGATCAGATTATCAAAATTTACATGACAAAACCTTTTATGCCATAACCAAGTATCATCTATCTTTGCATACAAACACCTATTACGAGTTGAGTCAAGGTGAAATGTGTTACCTTTTGTTTGTGTCTTGGTAGCAGCTAACTTTCCATTCTTGTCATGAACTTTGACAATTCCTTTCTGAAATTCTATTCGGTAACCTGTGTTGTTTAGCTGTGCTACACTCAACAGATTGTATTTCAAACCTTTAACCCAACAAACATCATTGCATCTTGCATTGACAAGAAGTGTTATGGATCATTTACCTTTCACCGGACATGGTGCATCATTACCAAATCTAACATAGCCTCCATCATAATCTTCTAATATAACAAACTTGTGTTTATCTCCTGTCATATGATGTGAGCATCCACTATCTATGATCCAAGAATCATTAGTGTTTATGTGAGATATTAGGGATTTTTCTTCATACCTTTCTTCATCTGATCCATCTTTGATAGCCACATAAACTACTTCCTTTGTATCAGTTTCATCTGATTTATCATCATTGGATTCCTCATCGGCTATTAAGCATGTCTTTCTATCTCTTCTTCTAAAGTCTCGGTGTCCTCTGTAATGATTATCTTTTTGTCTATCATCTCGGTAATCTCTCTTTTCAGTGGAATCTTTGTCAGGACAGTTAGAAGCTATATGTCCTATTTTATCACAATTGAAACATTTCAAAGGTAGTTTTCCTTTGTACTTACCTTTGCCTCTCAGTAACCTTTTGGCTAATAGTGCTTCAAACTCTTCTTGCTTTCTGATTTCCTCATACAGTTTGTGTACTTCTTCCATGTTCTTATGAAATCTTTCACTTGCTCCACTGTGATCTCCTTCAGAGTACTTATACTTTCTTTCATTGAAATCATTAGATTCATCAAGATGAAAAGAACTAAATGCAGATTCAACTTTATTTACCGAAGATCCACTGTTATCAAAGTTACTTAACTCAAATGCATGTAGCTTGCCAATAGTAGCATCTAAAGAAACTGGCGTATTGGGTACAGACCTCAATTCATTGATTGCAGAGAGTCGGATTGCATAAGCCGGTAGAAGGGTTCTTAACAACTTACTTGTTATATCCTTTTCTTCAATAGTTCCACCCACTCCTTTGATTTGATTGACAATCTCCTTTAGTCTTGTACTGTACTGAGTTATGTTCTCACCTTCATTCATCCTCATAGGTTCAAGTTGTCCTCTTAGACTATCTACTTTTTCTCTTTGAACATATTCATCTCTTCCATATACTGATATGAGCTTATCCCACATTGCCTTTGCATCATTGCAGCCTTCTAGATCATTAAACTCTGAATCGGTCAATACAGATGTTATTTCAATCATTGCTTGGATATGTTCTTGCTTTGCCTTTATCTCTTCCATAGTCAATGGATAGGTGCTTGGTGTAACAAAATCATTCTCCAGATAGTATACAACATATTCTCCAACTCCTGATAGATGCAGCTTCATCCTTTTCTGCCATGTAGAGAAACTTGACTTGTTCAGCTTCGGTGCATCCCTCTTATACATCTTTGGATCTTTAACTCAAGTGCCTTTAAACTTTTCTTCTAGAGTCCAAGGCTCTGATACCAATTGATAGTTCCGATACTAAATGTAAGTACAAATCCAATAACCAACAAGATGAGAGGGGGCGGTGAATCATACAAACTTAATCTTCTATAAAAACATCAGATTCAACCTCGATAACATATACTTCAGTAATATAACCAAAATTGTTAAACATGCAAACTCAAAAACATATAAACATCATAAACCTCATAACACCAGATTTAACGTGGAAACCCAAATAAGGAAAAACCACTGTGGGATTTCGGACCCACTAAGAAATATACTCTTCTAGAGTATACTTGGTTAAAAGCAAATCCTGTTAAAGATTACAAACACATTGCTAGATGTGACCCGGTTAAGGGATTTCCCTCAGATCTGTTAGGATCTTCACCTTGTTAGAAGTGACCTTGTTAAAGGATTTCAAACACTCAATCAAAATGTCACCTTGCTAGAGGGTTTTACAAATAAGACTATTAAGTCCACTCGGTTAAGAGATTTTTTGTCACTTTCACAAAATAACAGTAATAAAAATCTATCTGCAACTTCACATCTAAAATGCTAAAGCGGATTCTTATTTGTTCAATACAATTTAGACATAGAACTAATCTTGTCCATCTGTTGGGCTTCTATACTCTATTATTCAAATAGGTCTTCAAGCTTCTATGCTCGGTAATCACTATGTAGCATCCCTGTGCATACACTTGCCTGCATACATTGTTTATCAACAGTTCCCTATTTATAAACAATTAGCTAACCGCTTAATCTCCTTGATCACATTTCCCATGATCAATCATAGCCATCAAATCTTCAATCTTGTCCAGGTTCAATGCATCTTTTGATCTGAAAACGTTTTACCCTGCCTAGGAACTTGCATATATTTCTTGGAACTTGTGCTAGGGTATTGCGGTTCAATCTGGACTGTAGATCTTCATGCCAACTTTCCTTTGCCATAGATTCATTAACAAACTTTATTTACGACATACCAATCATTTAATCTGTTCCAGCTCATCAGCTTCTTTCATTAAATATCACATGTAACCTTTTAATGCATTATGTTATAGCTCGATTACAACTCGGTTACAACTCAGTAAATACTAAAATTCACTCGGTAGACATTCCACCTTCATTAACCGATAGCGATAACCTTAGGGTTTACCGACTAGGTTCCTTAGGGTTTACCGACTAGGTTCTTTGCTTGGTAACATAGTATAGTATTAACCTTACAATTTACAACATATGTATGATTTTAAAACAATCTAAACATCATGATCTCATCATTGTCTGACTCAGTAATAGTTGCCCATTGAATACCTTATTCATCCTCTTATTCATCATAATTTTTCCTGTGTCTTTTACCGACATCTTTATATTCTTCAAATCATACTTCTCAAGATATGGCAACATCATACTGAATTAGAAAATCAATTTCTTGACATCAATGACAAAATAATAATATCAAGGCAGTAATTTTAATCAGTTATATCCATAATCATCAACAACCTTCTCAATATCCTTATTTAAATGTCAACAATCTCCCATTGTCTGTTATAATGCTATATTGCCAACAGAAATCAAGTATTAGTTGGGGTTTGTAGATTGATTAGTGTTTTTTGTCTATTTTACATGTACAGCGGCCATTGAGTTTTGTGGATATGTTGAATGCACCTGATTCGCCTGCGGATCAAGAGAGGGCAGAGGTATGTATCTCTACTTTATTTTCTTGATTTCATGATTATATGCATGCGTACATGTGAACGTGTGATATATTATAATCTTATAATTTTTTCATACAGGAAATATCCATACCTATTTCGTCAATGGCAAACCCTCCTCCTTGCACTGGAATCTTGTACACTTTTGTTTGATATGTAAAATTAATTGTTTTCAACCTTCAATACTTATCATTATATTAATTGTATTTAATCTTTGTACATTTTTTGTATAGGTAATAACGACAGTTTCTACATTGATGGTGAGCCATCCTCAGTCCATTGGAGAAGCATCTCAGGCATAGGTATGCCATTGTTCTCTATAATATAGCTTTTAAGTGTTTTTGATATATTTATGTTAGTACATTGTATTAATTGTACATTTAATCTACAATAGACTCATTCACGGTACGACCATAACGTGGATCCATTTAAGTATGTCTTCAAGAAAACTCCTAAGAGTGACAAGGAGAGGAGAGCAAAGACATTAGCTCCTGGATCAGCCGATGAGGTAATCTACATTTCAATTGCAAAGGAATTAAAGTTAAATGCATAGTTATGTTGTTAATTGTGAACTATTTTCTACAAAAGAATTCTAACTTGGCTTTTGAATTGTGGTTTTGTAGCCATCTATAGAGCCACGTACTACGCCGAAGAGGCTTGATTTTAATGATCCACCACAAGTTTAGGATCATATAGTGTTAGTTTTGGTCATAGAATGACCAATACATGTAGATTTATTCTACATTTTTATTGTATATTGATTTGGACATGGCATATGCCACATTTTTGTAATACTTGTATTGACTTGGTAGACATGCCTTTATATATATATATATATAAATATTGATATTCGATCCAATAAATGTGTAATCAGTTCATTATTTTGTATTCATTGTATTTTGTGGTTGTCCTTTTATAAATTTAAATGAATATTTGCATATGTAATCAACAATATGAATATAAACAACAAAAATATATGATATAAAGCATTGCAATCATGGAATATGATTTGATAAAATTTCTAAAATGTTGAATTAACCCTACAAAACTCCTTGTATTTAGTTCATTATTGTGTATTCGTTGTATTTGGTGGCTGCCCTTTTATAAATTTAAATGAATATTTGCATATGTAATTAACAATATGAATATAAACAACAAAAATCGACAATATGAATTAGTAGCATTTTTTCACCTGCTCCAAAAATTGTCAGTTGTTTGCAAGGAAAAGTTGCAAGATTGGCTAGAATTGATTATGTTCGTCATGTGCACAAACTGACATCGCGAGCATGTCTGAGTGGGTAGGTTTATGCTAGGAATGGCCCTTTCATGCATCCCAAAGCACCATAATGTCGAGAGTCATTCCCTACCGGTGCGATCTCTTAAGTGCCTTGAGTCCAAAAAAATGTCAAAATTTGACGGACTATTTTTTCCAATCCATGACACATATGGTCAATTTGTTTGATCCCATGGGGTTGTGTGAAGTTCCTCTATAATGGCCTATCTTGGTTTTTGATGACTCGAAGCCATTTTCAATTAGTAGCATTTTTTCGCCTGCTCCAAAAATCGTTAGTTGCTTTCAAGGAAAAGTTGCAAGATTGGCTAGAATTGATTTGGTTCATCCTATGCACAAACCAACATCACGAGCGCATCCAGGTGGGTAGGTTTAGGCTAGGTATGGCCTTGTCATGCATCCCAAAGCACCAAAACGTCGAGAGTCATACCCTACCGGTGCGATCTCTCAAGTGCCCTGAGTCCAAAAAATTGTCAAAATTTGACGGACTATTTCTTCCAATCCACGACACATACGGTCGATCTATTTGATCCCGTGGGGTCGTGTGAGGCTCCTCTACAATGGCCTATCTCGGTTTTCGACGACTCAAAGCCATTTTCAATTAGTAGCATTGTTTCGCCTGCTCCAAAAGTTGTCAGTTGCTTGCAAGGAAAAGTTGCAAGATTGGCTAGAATTGTTTCGGTTCATCTTATGCACAAATTGATGTCGTGAGCTCGTCCGCACGAGTAGGTTTACGCTAGGCATGGCCCTGTCGTGCATCCCAAAGCACCAAAGCACAAACCAACGTCGTGAGCGCGTCCGGGTGGGTAGGTTTACACTAGGCATGCCCCTGTCATGCATCCCAAAGCACCAAAACTTTGAGAGTCATACCCTACTGGTGTGATCTCTCAAGTGCCTTGAGTCCAAAAAATTGTCAAAATTTGACAGACTGTTTCTTCCAATCCACGACATAAACGGTCGATCTGTTTGATCCCGTGGGGTCACGTGAGACTCCTCTATAATGGCCTATCTCAGTTTTCGACGACTCGGAGCCATTTTCAATTAGTTGCATTTTTTCGCCTGCTCCAAAAACCGTCAGTTGCTTGCAAGGAAAACCTGCAAGATTGGCTAGAATTGATTCAGTTTGTCTTATGCACAAACCGACGTTGCGAGCACGTTCGAGTGGGAAGGTTTATGCTAGGAATACCCTATCATGCATCCCAAAGCACCAAAACTTTGAGAGTCATACCCTACCGACGCAATGTAGAAGTTGCTTGACAACTTTTTTGACAATTTTTTTCACAACAATGACAATTTTTGCTCAAATTGTATCTAGTCTCAATCTATGACCCCTATGATCCGATAATGACTCAAATAATTATCCATGATTATACAAGAATCAAGAATGCTCATGATTGACCAGGGACACATCACATATACTCAAAACATAGTTACAAAACATTAACACACAAAATAGTCACAAAACATTGTCACATATTATTCAAAAAATTACCTCTAAATATGGTCAAATCAGCTCTTGGCTGATTATACAAAAAATTGTCTTACAAATCATCTCATGGGCTTTTATACAAAATTTGGCATTACAATATGTGTGATTCAGCTCATCGCCATTTTAATATACAAATCATCTCATGGGCTTTTATACAAAATTTGGCATTACAATATGTGCGATTTAGCTCATCGCCATTTTTATATACAAAATTTGGCATGTACATATGTACAAATCAGCTCATTGCCACTTAAATATACAAAATTATGCCCCTAAACATGTAAAAATCAGCTCATGGGCATTTATATATACAAAAAATGAATATAGAATAATTCATCGATGATTTATACAAAATTCTCAAAATCATTCTACTCTGAACCGTAGAATCAATCAAGTGAGCCTTCAGGATCAGCTCTAACCCATATTGTGTCAAGTATTGCCTCGTGGTCAAATTCACAAACTTTCCATAAAATCTTGTTATGAGGTCTACCACGATACTTCATCAAATTTATATTTGTTGCAACAACAAGGTTAGAGAAATGAAGAATATGTCTGTGTGTTTTAAAGTCCTCGAACAACCAAACATCATAATTCTTGATAGGGTATCTCCGAAGCCATGTTCCTGTCACAAAATGAAGTATGATGTACAACAAAATGAACCAAAAAGAATACTTGAAAAAATTAACTCAAAAAATCACCTGAATCCACTAGGTCGAATACATGGTCAAAATCCACTGATGTCTCCATCTGGCTCAATTGTAGTGCTTTGGGAATTTGATATGAATCAATGGGAACCAACGGTCTACAAGACCATTTGTCAGCCCACTCTTGTGATTCACATTCTTCCCATAAACAATACATGCATGAAGAGAAAAAACATACCATCTGTCTTGTATAAATTACTAGTGAACTTGAATTTGAACTCATAAATGAGTGCATGTCACTCGATCCTGCAACTATACAACAATCTAGATTGTTTTCAATGTTAGATTCAGTGATCAACCAAAAATATCTACGAACCAATGACATCCCTGGATTACTTGGACCCGTCATAGACTTACACCATCGCACAATTGTTTCTGCATCTACCAACTCAGCACCACCTTCGTACTTCAATTATTCCCTGGCTAGGGCTCTTTTCACACATGCTCATGTACCATCGTGCTCTCCCTTACCATGTCCAGCCTCAGTGAAATTCCAAAAATGTTGTACATCGCTTGTCACAAGCATCCTTGTCAACCAATAAAACATCCTTGCATTCTTGAATTGTGCGGTGCAATTATCTGACCATATTAAGTGTCGGTTGTATCGTATGTTCCTTTCCCTTAAACTATCATAGAAAACTTTAAAGCATCCTTGTACAAACTTCGACGAATGAGTACGATCATCACTTATGTAGAAGTGATACTCTCTTACAACCTTTCTATCCTCCTCTGTGCTATCATCTGCATGCATGAATGCTATGTGTACAAAAATAGAAACTTGTGTAGAGCGATAATACATGGATTGCACTTCATTTTGAGGTTGTAGTGTATAATTTTTAGTGAAATCAACGATGGAGACAATGGTGCCAAGAGGAAATGTGTTGACATACCTTCTTCTCCCATTGTTCTTATGTCACGCAATTTCTTCATATGTTGCCTTTGTCTTTCCTTTTGAGCCTCTCGTTGTTCCATCGTTCCTTGCTTGTTCTTTCCCATGGTTGATATTAGTTGACCTAAATAGAATCATATTACATATATATGTAAAGAAAAGTTCAAAAATAAATAAATAACCATAAATATGCATCTTATCACTATTTTTTGGAATCAAACTATTAAAAAATCATAATTCAATCATTTGAAACCATGCAAAAACAAAAAGCTAATAAAAATAACAATTCAATCATTTGAAATCATGCAAAAAAAAAAAATTCACTTACTCTTATGTATTCAACAGTGATAGAAGTGCAGACACAGTTCTAGTGGGGCCTTCAACGACCTCAAAAACTTCTTTTGAGGCCGTTGAGGCTCTTGGGCAACTAAAACTATGTCTATAAACCACGTACGCACTACATTTATAACCGCGTACGCGCTGTTAGACCATAAAATGTTGACAAGCCCAATGGTATTCTTTTTTCCCATTCCAGGCTGATAAGTAGCGCATACGCGCTACTAATCCTAAAAATGTTATCGCAAGGTAACGAATAATGGGAACAGTACCCTGTACATGCTTATGAGTAATAAGTACCGTGTACGCGCTACTAAGCCTTTAAAAAGTTATGGCAGGGTAGGGAACTAATAGTTTTAGTACCTTGTACGCGCTCTTGAGAGAGGTAGAGGGAGGGAGAGAGACAAAGAGGGAGAGAGAGAGAGAAGAGGGAGGTGGGAGAGAAGAAGGGGTATGGAGGAAGTGAGAGGGAGAGAGGGAGAGAAGAGGGGGGAAGGGAGAGAGAGGAGAGGGAGAGGGAGAGAGGGAGAGAGGGAAGGAGGGAGAGAGAGAGAGAGAGAGAGAGAGGGGGGGTGAGAGAGAGAGAGAGGGGGGTGGGAGAGGGAGAGAGAGGGAGAGAGTTAGAGAAGAGGGGGGGAATGGAGATGTAGAGGGAGGGAGAGAGGGAGAGAAGAGGGGGGAGGGAAGGTAGAGAGAGGGAGAGAGGTAGAGGGAGGGAGAGGGAGAGAGGTGGGAGGTGGGAGAGGGAGAGAGGGAAGGAGGGAGAGGGAGAGAGAGGGAGAGAGGGAGAGAAGAGGGGGGAAGGGAGGGAGAGGGGAGAGGGAGGGAGCGAGAGGGAGAGAGGGAGAGAAGATGGGGGGAAGGGAGAGGTAGAAGGAGGGAGAGAGGGAGAGAAGAGGGGGGGAAGGTAGAGAGAGGGAGAGAGGTAGAGGGAGGGAGAGAGAGAGAGAGAGAGAGAGAGGGAGAGAGGGAGAGGGAGAGAGAGGGAAGGAGGGAGGGAGAGGGAGAGAGAGAGAGAGAGAGAGAGAGAGAGAGAGAGAGAGAGAGAGAGAGAGGGAGAGGGAGAGAGAGAAGAGAGGGAAGGAGGGAGAGAGGGAGAGAGAGAGAGAGAGGGAAGGAGAGAGAGGGAGAGAGGGAGAGAAGAGGGGGGAAGGGAGAGAGAGGGAGAGGAGAGGGGAGAGGGAGAGAGAGGGAGAGAGGGAGAGAAGATGGGGGGAAGGGAGAGGTAGAGGGAGGGAGAGGGAGAGAAAAGGGGGGAGGGAAGGTAGAGAGAGAGAGAGAGAGAGAGAGAGAGAGAGAGAGAGAGAAGAGGGGGGTGGGAGAGAAGAAGGGGTATGGAGGAAGGGAGAGGGAGAGAAGAGGGGGGAAGGGAGAGAGAGGAGAGGGGAAGAGAGAGGGAAGGAGGGAGGGAGAGAGAGAGAGGGAAGGAGGGAGGGAGAGAGAGAGAGAGAGAGAGAGAGAGAGAGAGAGAGAGAGAGAGAGAGAGAGAGGGAGGGAGAGGGAGAGAGAGAGGGCGAAAGGGAAGGAGGGAGAGGGAGAGAAGAGGGGGGAAAGGGAGGGAGAGGGAGAGAGAGAGAGGGAGAGAGAGACGGGGGAGGGAAGGTAGAGAGAGGTAGAGAGGTAGAGGGTCAGAGAGGTAGAGGGAGGGAGAGGGAGAGAGAAGAGGGGGGTGGGAGAGAAGAAGGGGTATGGAGGAAGGGAGAGGAAGGGAGAGGGAGAGAGAGAGGGAGGGAGAGGGGGACAGTAGGGGGAGGGAAAGAGGAGGGGTCTTAAGGGGTCACAGGATACCATACGACCTCTTAGGAAACAATACGACCTCTAATGACACCTAAGGGGTCATATGGTGGGCTAATAAAATGATATATTAAATTTAAAGTTATGAATAGATCATCATACAATGAGACTCCAATGAACAAACAAAGAGGCTTCACGGAAAAGCAAGTGTAAGAGCTTGACCTAACCCTAAGAGTACTGCCTAAGTTCTAAAACATATGATGCTATTAAACTTGCAAGGTTATAAGACTGATCTTGATTGTGACTATAGGAATTACACACTTGATTTCTTTCATGGGTATGTATCGTTCCAAGTTGTTTGACAAGTGATGATCATCATATACTACCACTGCCATGCATAAAACAAACTTTAATTTCTTTAGGTGACAAGCATTGAGTAACAACATGGGAACTCTCGCATACCCACCACTATCATTCTACAGGACATCATCTGTGTTACTCTCCCTCTTTCTCTTCCTACCTGTTGTTTTCTTCTGAAAAACATATTGCAGGTACTCTGACTCATCATGTTGCTTTGTTGACACTATTTTCCACATCTGCTCTGCTCATTAAAAACACATTCGAGAAGAATATTGCTACAGGTTTCCTTGTTTGTCACAATAATAAACCCATGGTTTAATTTCAAACCCTATTCCTCCTATTCAATAAACACACAAAAATCCATCAGTCAATTTTTTTAGGAGAGGAAAGATGATAAAAATCAAAGAGCAAGTTGCAGACAAGAAATAAATTCACTTACTTCTATAGAAGTGCAGACACAGTTGTAGTGGGGTATGGAGGGAGAGAAGAAGAGAAAGAGGGATGGGGCATGGAGAGAGAGAGAGAGAGAGAGAGAGAGAGACCTTGTATGTGTTTGAGAGGGAAAGATGATACACTTACATGTGTATATATATGTTTAATATATTATATATATACATATATTATATGTATATAAACATATTATATATACAATTTCATATTATACACATATTATATATTACATATATTATATGTATATACACATATTATACATAGAATATCATAATATACAATAGCGTGTACGTGTTGCTTACACTATAAGTACCCTGGACGCGCTTTTTAAACCATAAGTACCCCGTACACGCTTTTGACTATTTAGGCTTGGAAATAGGCCTGGATGACAAAGCTACAGATTGGAAGTTTGATTTCCCTCCATTTCTCTCATTTTTGATGTGTTTTATTTTATCAACTTGGTTTATCAACTTTGTCATCATCAGGTTTACACTTCATAAAGTGGGTATTTCTAAAATTTCCACCATATTTTCATCCATCTTCTGAGATTTCTAACCATATAATTTGTTTTCAATTTGAACAACAATAACATATTATTATTGAATTTCTTTTACTAGTGTCTCCATAGTTCTCACAGACATAGGTGCACCATTTTTTGAATAACTTTTGATGTACTTATCCAAATTTTTAAAAAGTTATATATTATTGTAGTGCACTTGATTTTTACAATTTTAAAAAAAAAATTGTATTTTCGATTTGTTTAGTGCAACTTATGCTTCACACACGAATAGGTATCAAATTTTCAAGATGTGCTCGATTGGAAAAATCATTAAAAAAAAATACTCAACAAAAAATTACAAAAAAATACACATCTTCTAGTGCTCACTCTTAATCATCTTTCTTGCAAAGGATTTGTCAAAATACTAAATCTAACTATGACTTTTTTGATGCACACGTCAGACACTATGTTATGTTTTTTAGAAAAAAAATAGGATCAGTTTTTCGTGCGCGAAGGATTTGACCCCCTTAATCTTATCCAATTTTGAAAAATTCTAGTAGTTTGGAAACTAGATTTAGAGTACTACAATATTTGTTGTTTGATTATCTTCATATCTGTGTGGGGGAAAAAGCGAGACTAGGTTATCATGCCCTAATCCTACCTTTTGACACACATTACAGAATACGAAAGAGCCTAGAGGTATCGCACAATTGGCTACTTATTTTTGTGAAAGAGAGAGCCACGGGCTACCTATTAGGGTTTCTATTCCTTTGTTGTAATTGAAAGGTAAGATTATGCAAGTCCAATTCCTAACCCTAGAATGCAAGTATGAACTAATAACAAGATTGCAGAATTGAACTTAAACAATGGAAAGCTGTAAATACTAAGATAAAACTAGAATGCAAATGCATACCTGGAGTCAAAATCTGAGTGGAAATGTTCGGGACGGGGGCGCGGGCGCCACTGTCCTAATTCTACACCTGAAACTGCTATTTTGCACTCTGGAAAACTATCTGAAATGCTGTCTGTCAGGAGGACCAGGGCGCCCAGCGCCCCTGTCCTGACAGGACTAGGGCGCCCCACGCCCCTGTCTTGGTATTCTGCTCTGCAATTTGGTGTGGGGTGCTGTCTCGACCTGCTTTTTCTGGATCTGCAACCTACGGCGTCGTCCGAGTCTCGAAACCTGCACTTATATCTGAAAAAGGTGTTTGGGCGGCTATATAGGGTTTTGCCTTAGTCAAACCCCCGCTTCGGTGATTCCCACCTCCACGAATAGCCAAGTTGTATTGTAAAAGTAATGTGTGTGCAGACCTTGTGTGTGTGCAAGATCTAAAATGCAAGTAAGCAAACTAGAGCAACCTAGAAAGTAAACCCTAATTGCTTATAAATGATAATTTAAATGCTCCAAATCAAGATGCAAAGTGATCTAAAGCATGGATAAATGATATATTGAAGCTTATGCAAAGACATGAAAACAACATGAAATCATACCCAACCCCCAAGGGAGAGGTACAAGCCAATCTTCAGTCGGTGATCTCCTATTGTTCTTCCATGTCTTCCAAGCCCTAAATGGATGAATAGATCTGATAAATGCTTGATAGAGGGATGTTGAAAGTTGTTGAAGTCTTCAAAGATCTGCTCTTTCGCTACATATGAGGTTCCTGAAAAAAAAAATCGGATCCCTTCAAATGAAGAAAGAGAACTCTTATGTATGAAACCCTAGGTCTTAATTCCAACTTTTGGCCGACCTAGAGATTGAATATCCTGCCAATTTCTTGGGGTTAAGCTTTATTTTATGATTGGATCGCGCTCCTAAAATTTCGGGAAAAATGTCCAGGACCATGTGCACTCCGGGCGTCACGGTCTCGACGACTTTTCACCAAATTTTCAGGGCCGTCAGATATGATGATTTTAGAGAGAATCCCGAAGTTACAAGTGATTTCGAGATGTTTTGACCCCCGAAATCAAGCCCCCAAGCTCAGAATAGAGCCTAATTAGGTTTTTTTTGATTAAGTGATGTATTGGAGGAATAAAATGAAAGGGGCACACTTTAATGAAAGGGCCCGACTTTATGATGTGGAAAATGATGAAATAGAACCTTTAGACCTAATTAATTTGATTAATTAAGTGCTAAAGGGGAAATGCAATGCAAAATGCAACTGCGCCAAGGCGGGTGCTAAACTAGGTGTTAAATTGTACTACTTAAGCAAGTGCGTACAATTTATGACGTTACATTTAGCCCCCACTTTAGTGGTCATATGATTACTACGTGCATAGGCAAGCTAAAGTACAGAAAGTAAACATCATTTGAAAAAGGATGTATCCATAAGTTGTCGGACGAAGCCCCCAGCGGTATCTGCAGTACACAATTAGGAACTGCACCCTACAAAACACACGTTAGATCACAAAATCACCTAATGCTTACTAAAGAAAGTGATGAAATTTGTGAGTAGTTATATGCCCCCCCTGTTTCGACTTGCTTATTAGGGAGGTGAAACAGGGTAACATGTTTACTTACGACAAATTGTGTAAGAGAGTATTGATGAGGGATGTTCACTGAAAAGGCTTCATCAGAGCACTTTTTGGAACATCCCGAGAGTAGGGGAATGAAAATACGATTCCTATGCAACAAACGGTTCGAAAATCGCATCTCCCAAACTCAAGTTATGATGAAATGAGTGAAAGAGGAAAATTAGGGTTTTGAAAGTAAAGGTAAAGGAATGAACGTATATACCTTGAAAGAGACATTTGCATTTGTCACTTTGTTGGTTCTGAGTACTGTTCATTGCAGCGGAGCCCACATAGCCATCATCATGCCTTCACGATGATCGGAGCGTCCCACGAGGATTGAGATCATGCGACAGGCCGTGATCAACGACGAGCCACTCGACGAGGTGAGTTGACTGAACTTTGACTTTTGATTTTCTGCATTTGACTTTCTGTGATTGTTTGCGGGCCCTGGAACCCGACTGTGGGTCCCACACAGGGTGCCATGGTCCCTGTGGGGCGCCATGGTCCCCTCAGGGTGCCATGGTCCCTTCAGGGCACCATGGTCCCTGACAGGGTGCCATGGTCCCTGACAGGGCGCCATGGTCCCTGACAGGGCACCATGGTCCCAATCAGGACTTGGCAAGAGATGCTAGGGTTAGCATACGATGTTCGACAGTTTGCATGAATGATTTTTGATGATTGAGTACTGATTATAGTTATGTTTTTGTGATGCAGGGTCTCCCGTACATGAGAGAGCACACGGCGGGGTAGATTCTTCGCAGTTTGCGTGATCAGATTCCCCGACTTACTCAAGCAGAGAGAGACACATTGTCGATAGTAGGTTTGTGGTCTATGATTCTTATGCCGGCCATTCGATTTCATCCCGCGATGTTGATGGCACTCATGGAGCGATGGGATCCTGACACATGCATGTTCCAGCTTCCAGTAGGGGAGATGACGGTGACACTTGAGGATGTGTACCGCATTCTTCGCCTACCGATCAGAGGAGCTACCGTGACATATGTGACTGATCGGTCAGTAGAGGATCATCAAAGGGAGAAGGTATATTGCATAGGGAGAGTCATGTCGAGTGAGACGAGAGGTCGTATCATGGTCAGCTAGCTCTTACATCTTACAGGAGAGGTGCCCCTCATGAGACGTCTTATGATAGCCATCATTGCACTAGTTGTCTGCCCTAATGGGTGAGGTACACACATGCATGGGGGTCTCACATGGTGCATCAGGGCTATGGAGAGACATAGGAGAGTATACGCCTGGGGTCGGAGTATGTTTGCACATCTCTATCACGACCTCGAGGAGTATGTTTTCGGACAGGGTTGCAGCTTGATGACATGCACACTTCTGCAGGTGTGGATATTTGAGCACTTTACATGCACCAGGCCTGTTAGCTATCCGATGAGTACGGCTAGCGAGCGACCTAGGGTATTTTCTTATCCACTTACCAGCGAGTGGAGATTTGGAGATCAATTGTATTGGAGAGTGATAGTTGACAGATTGACAGCTGAGGTGACCGTGTGGAGACCATATCTGCGGATGCACAGATGGGATGGGATGGAGAGACAGTTAGCATGCCTACAGAGGAACTGCCCACTGAGAGGGTGATATCCACACATCATAGTCCCATTCTACTTTGACCGAGTACGGAGGCAGTTTGGGCTAGAGCAGTGTGTTCCAGCCGATGTGCCCATCTACACTCGACACTCACGAGTCCTTCCCAGACCCAGAGCAGTAGCGAGAACGATGATAGATGATATCGGGATCACAGATATAGAGGGGTCTGATCAGGATGTGGTCATTGATTATGCTGCAAACCCCGGGGCACAGTGCAGGTATCATTCCTGGTTTGTGAGATCATACCCAGGGCCTATCTTTCCACCAGATCACCCGACAGGCCATCCAGGTCCACGGAGGCATGGAGACCGAGATGAGGATCAGGGATCCAGGTCAGAGGAGCCAGAGGAGGGAGAGGGTCATGAAGAGGCAGGAGGTCCTGATCCGCCTATAGGAGATCAGCCTAGTGCCGAGGAGGAGGAGGATGAGGGTGACGAGGAGGAGGAGAGAGATGATGATGAGGAGAACGAGGATGCAGATGAGGATGGGGATGACGAGGAGGAGGAGGATAGAGATGATGAGGAGGAGTCAGATGCAGCTCCTCACCATTCAGGGGATGATACCGTAGCCTTAGATCCTCCTGTTATTCCCCAAAAGGGGGAACACGAGGCGCTATGAAGACTTGCATCTATTGCGCACAGATCGTTTGAGCGTGGGGAGCCTAGTAGTTCCCAGTCACAGATGCTACCATATCATGATCCCTACTGGCGTGAGGGAGATCCAGGTATAATAGGTTTAAATTGATTGATTGATGTTTTGATGATATAAAATGGTACTAACACAAAATCTGTTCTACTGCTACAGCTAATGTGCAGGAGTGGCGCTCCTTGATCCAGCAAGCAGTGACAGATATGTCCACGATAGTGCAGATCCCTAGTTCCTCACAGGTTGCTTATAGACCTCAAGGGAACTCGGGTCGGCATGATGATTTATTTTCCCCATTTCGAGTACAGGTAGAGATATGGAGGGAGAGAGAGCGGGCTCTATCAGAGGACCTTCAGCGAGCACAGCGTGATCTAGCAGCAGCTTAGGCCGAGGCTACCTCGTATCGTGCTATCCTTATGGATAGGGATTGTAGGAGTTCCTCTCGGAGCCATTCACGATCTATATCACGGTATACGCCTATGGGTCCACCTGCACGGCCGGATCAGGAGGGAGCATCTAGTCGTCACTCTCCAGCCACCAGCCCTAGGGATAGAAGATGATTTTATGATGTAGGGTAGGTCACATTTTGGATGTGTAGAGACCTACCTTTGTATATTGATCCACATATATATATATACATGCTTGTTTGTTTCAAACATGTTATCTTTAATGCTTAAACAATGCGTATTGTGATTAAAGTTAATACATTTGGTAGATGTACATGTATGTTCTGAATTTAATTTCCATGTGATTGATTTCTCAATGCTCCATGATTAAATTGATACATGTGTGACTTAATTAAAATATTTGATCAAGTATTATATTGATGATAAGGAAGAAAGTATGTATTAAGCCTACGAATCATATAGCTAATGTGATTTAATTTGAATTTAAACACAACATGACATGATTCAACTTAACACATAAAAACATTGTATAATATGTCAACATAATGAAAATGTAAATCTTTTTCAATTTACATAAATGAATTCAAGACAAACCATAAAGTAAAGAAACATGCTTGTCAGGAACGAAGCAATATAGATTAAACAAAACATCATTTACTTCTATTTGCTCTAACAAAGATATGTTAACATATTATCCAATTTTGAAGAAGTGAGAAAGGAAATAGATAAATGATAAGGAATGAGGAATTAAGCATAGTATCTATGCAAGTGCATAGCGTTTATAGGGTCTTTAAGAGGCGTACCGTCTACATCTGCTATTTTGTAAGCACCTGATCCATAATCTTCAATAACGATATACGGTCCAAGCCAATTAGGACTAAATTTTCCCTTTTCTTCAGGTAAGGCATTCACATTGCGTTGATTCTCATAAAGCACTAAGTCACCCACTGAGAAGGAACGTTGAATAACCTTATCATTATAACTTCGTTGTAGAGTTTTGTGATACGCTTGAATATGCTCAAGAGCATTTATACGCTGTTCATCAAGCATCTCAAGCTGTTGACACCTTTGTTCTCTGTAAGAGTCATCATCTACTATACCTTTGAGAGAAACTCTAAGTGATGGAATCTCTAATTCTAAAGGCATAATAGCATCAGCACCATAAACAAGATTATAAGGAGTAGTTCCTGTGGCAATTTGTACACTCGTTCGGTAGGCCCAAAGAGCATAGGTTAGCTGAGTACTCCAATCCTTACCATGCTTATTCATGGTTTTGCGAAGAATTTGTTCGATTATTTTATTGGATGATTCGGCTTGACCATTTGATTGAGGATAGTATGGTGTAGAAAATCGATGTTTGATATGATATTTCTCAAGGAATTGCTTCACGTCTTTATTCTTAAATGATGTCTCATTATCAAAGATTATAGTGGAAGGTATCCCAAATCGAAAAATAATGTTTTCTAGAAGAAATCGACAAAACACTTCAGCTGTAGTGGAGCGAAGAGGAACAGCTTCTACCCACTTTGTAAAGTAATCTATTGCGGTTATAATGAAAATATGTCCTTGAGATGAAGGAGGAGAGATTTTACCGATGAGATCCAACCCCCATGTAGAGAAAGGCCAAGAGGCTACCTGAGAACGGAGTTCTTGGGCAGGAGCATGAATCAAATTATTGTGTTGTTGACATTGATGACATTTCTTAACAAATGAAAAAGAATCCTGCTGCATAGTTTGCCAATAATATCCCATTCGAAGTAATCTTTGAACCAAGGATTTACCTCCAAAATGCCCCCCGTAGGCACCTAAATGCGCTTCTTCAAGAGCAATAGGGATTTCTGATTTGTTAAGACAGCGAAGGAGAAGACCGTTATAACCCCTTCGGTAAAGAACATTAGAAAGAATGATATACCTAGCAGACAACTTGCGAACTCTAGCCCTGGTGTTCCTATTGGCGGAATCAGGAAAGGTACCATCAGTTAAGTATCTTACAATATGCGAGTACCATTCACCTGAGTCTATGAAGTCGCAACATGTCACCAGGCTGGAATCATCTACAATAGCTAGAGAAGTAAGGTTGTGAATAACAAATTTAAGATCAACCACAAGGTCCTCTAAAGATACAAGAGAAGCCACACATGCCATTGCATCCGCATGTCGATTATCTTTTCGAGGAACAGGTTCTATGGTGTAAGAATCAAATTTTTGTAACAAAGAGATAGCAAGGTCTTTATATTGTGATAACTTGTCTTGTTTCGCTTGATACAGTCCTGTTACTTGTCTTATAATCAGTTGAGAATCTCCAAAAATATGTATGTGTTTTATATTCAAAGCTAAGGTTGCCTTTATTCCTGCTATAAGAGCCTCATACTCAGCAATGTTATTGGTACATAAGAAATTGAGATGGTAAGATAAGGGAATGGACTTCTTTGTAGGACAAATCAGAACAACACCTGCCCCCGATCTCGTACGACACTTAGAGCCATCAAAGTATAACTCCCAAGTTTCATCTTTCTCTATACAAAGGATGAAATCGTCAGGAAAAGACTCAGGGTTAGGGAAGGAGAAAGGTGAAGGGGCCTCAACTAAGTGATTGGTCAACGCTTGCCCTTTAATTGCTCTTTGTGAAACAAATTTAAGGTCAAATTCAGTTAACATCATAACCCACTTAGCTAGGCGTCCTGATAAATCAGTTTTAGAGAAAAGATGCTTCAACGGATCAAACTTTACCATGACGTGGACTTCTGAGTTTAAGAGATAATGTCTCAATTTCTGAGTCGAAAACACCGAGACCAAGCATTGTCTTTCTATCACAGAATATCGGGTCTCATAATCGAGTAAGGTACGACTTATATAATAAACTGGACACTCCTTACCATCTTTATCATGTTGTGCCAATAATGCTGCAAGAGCACGAGAGGACGCAGCCGTATAAAGAAGGAAGGGTTTAGAAGGTTCGGCCGGTCGAAGGATAAGAGGATTAGCCAAATACATTTTTAAATCTTCAAATGCTTGCTGACAATCCTCATTCCATTGAAAAGTGATATTCTTTTTGAGAAGTTGAGTGAAAGGAAAAGTATGATCCACAAGTTGAGATACAAACCTACGAATAGCTTGAATCTTTCCTTGTAAGCTTTTGAGTTGAGACACATTTCTAGGAGGTGGCATGTTGACAATAGCATCTATTTTCTTAATATCCACCTCAATCCCACGATGCAAAACTATGAATCCTAATAGTTTTCCACTATCCACACCAAAAACACATTTTCGGGGATTCAAGCGCATGTGATATTTACGAATCCTTTCAAATATTTGATGAAGGATCTTAATATGATCTATGCGAAGAATGGATTTGGCTAAAACATCGTCAACATAATCTTCTAAAATCTTATGCATGTAATCGTGAAAGATAAGGGTCATCGCTCGTTGATAAGTTGCGCCGGCGTTTTTAAGTCCAAAAGGCATCATTATCCAACAAAATGTACCCCAAGGAGTGGTGAAAGCAGTTTTGAATTGATCTTGAGGATTAATGAAAATTTGATTATATCCTGAAAAACCATCCATGAAGGATAACAAGGCATGTCCTGCCGTGGAATCAACTATCATGTCAATGTTTGGAAGAGGGAAATCATCTTTTAAAGAAGCCTTATTTAAATCTCGGAAATTGGTACACATTCTTATTTTATTATCTGGTTTAGCCACAGCGACAATATTTGAAATCCATGGGGAATAATCAATAGGGCGGATAAATCCAGCCTCCAATAATTTTTCAATCTCAGCCTTAACAAGCAGAGCCACCTTAGGATTCATTTTTCGAATCTTTTGTTTCACGGGCTTAACATCAGGAACTAAGACAATATTGTGGGTAACAATCTTAGGATCTATACCAGGCATGTCAGAGTATGTCCAAGCAAAGATCTCGGGGAATTCATGCAATAAATCATCATATTGTTTTTGTTCCTCTTCGTCCAGACATTTTCCAATTTTAATAACTTTTTCTTCATTGCAAGGATACATCTTAACATTAGTGGTGTCACTTATGAGAAGATTACTTTGTTGAGGAGTATCCTTTAGCTGAGGGAATTCTTTCACAATCTCGTCATTATCAATCTCTTTTCCAAAATAGGCTTCAGTGTTCAAACAATAAGGGAGTCCCCTATTGTGATGATAACGAGGAAGAGTATCATATGCCCCTAAAAACTCAGCTAAAGCATCATCGGTAGGAAAAACATCCAAAGCACAAGCACACGAAGGATCTTCATCAATATACTCGGGGTGTTGCATTGATAGAGATGTAGAAATAGTATTAACACTAATACATGGTCTCTTAGAAGCTTTAGTGCGCTTACAGGGATTATAGCCAAGTCCAAAGGCATGGTTGTGAAGATTATTCTCTAGAGGAACCTTTATTCCTTGTTCGTGAGCACCACAACCATTTCCATGATACCCATGCTTAGCAAAAATGTGAAAACCACGACCATAACGATCAGCCATTTCAGAAAGAGAAGGTGGTTTTTCATAAGACAAAGAATCAAACCCTTCAGAATTGGAAGTGCGGGGAGAAGAAGTTTGAGAAGCGGCCACGAAGTTATTACTCATAGGTTCAGGTAGTGTTGATTGATTTTTAACTTCTGCCTTCTTTTCAGCTTTAAGCTCTCTCGAAGGAACCTTATATTCACCTACAAAGGTGGGATTAAAATCAAGAGATCCCCAATCGTCATCTGCAAGAATCTTCCCAGGATCAAAATCCTTCTTATGTGTAGATTCAAATCAAGAAGAATCTTCTTCAGGAGCTCCAGACTCATCCAAAGAATTTTGATTATCAGAGAGTGAGGATTCATCGATAGGTATATTGTCTAAAGAGTCATCACTAGATGAGGACGGCTTAGAAGAACCCCCTTTGGAAGTAGATGTTTGTAAACAAGCTTGGAAATTAGTATCACCTATCAAGGTATATGTCTTATTGTTATAGATAAATTTAACTTGTCTATGCAATGTAGAGGGGACAGCTTGCATACTGTGAATCCAAGGTCCCCCTAATAACAAGTTGTATGTTAGATTTCCCGACATAACATGGATAGGAGTAGGCAAAGCAACAGGCCCCACTGTGATGGGTAAGGTGATAGTACCTAATGAAGTTTTAGCCACATTATCAAAGCCTCGAATAGGACGAGAGTCAGGCTCAATTAGGGATGTATCCACATTCATCTTATGCAAAAGATTAATGCTACACACATTGAGACCAGAGCCATTATCTACTAGTGTTCGTCTTATAGCAGTGTCTTTCATGATAACCACAATCATCAGGGGATCATATTGATGTTGAATTTCGCTAGTAGGCAACTCATCTTGGGTAAACACAATTTGAGCTTTAGGATTCATCACAGAGTTAACCAAAGATGTTATATTACTAGATGTGTTCGGTGGAGGAACATTCAAATCTTTCAAAGCATCTTGTAACATTCTGTGATGAGCAGAAGAAGTTTGAATCAAATCCCAAAGGGATATCTTAGCAGGGGTAACTTTAAGTTGTTCTATGAGATCATATTCCTTACTAAGAACTTGTGAAATACGTGGAGCTTGTGGAAGAATTGGTTGAGGATTCAGAAGAGAAACTAGAATAATAGGAGGAGGACTAAGATGCCTATTATTTCTAGTATGATAAGTATGGGCAACTGCATGATAACTCTCTCTAGTTATTTGCTTGGCATAACTATAAGGACTTATAGGTTTTCTTCCTTGCACAGTGATGATAGGTTTATTTGGAGTAATAAAGGAATCATGATCATACCCTCCTTGGACAGTAAGGAGAGGTGATTTAGGAACTTGAAAGGTGGGAGAAGGACAAGCACCTTGGACTTCAAAGAGAGGCCTATTATGCTCATTCAAGTTTATCATGTTAACCAATTTAGAAGTCTTGTTCTTGTTTAGAGATTTCGATAAAGCCACAAAGTCATCAAGAGCATCATCCAACAAAGCATGATCATATCTATTAAAAGGTTTATCTTTTGATTCAAAAGGAGACATCTCCTCATAGAGGGGATTATTGAAAACAACCATGTTACTAGATTTAGTGGAAGAGTTGATAGGAATGTACCCTTGAGAAGAATCATTCAACTTATCTTTCTCATCTCAATGAAATGGCATAGTAACAAGGTTTATGAGTTTTTGGTAAAATGAAGGTTTAGCATCTTTAGGGTTCAAAAACTCATCTAAAGCTTCATCTAATTCATCTTGGCTATACTCATAATAATCATCATAAGCATGAACATTTTGTAAATAAAAGTTTGACATTTTGAAATGAAGGTTGCATAAAACTTAGACACACAATGCAAAGAAACAAAGAAACACACTCTTTATTTTTATTTATTTTTATTTTTTATTTTTTTATGAAAATGAAATGAAAACACACTAAATCTAGATCTAGATCTAACAAATGCAATGCAAGAGGAAGCAATGATAGTTCACGTCGGGTTCACCAAAATGTGTGGGGGGAAAAGCGAGACTAGGTTATCATGCCCTAATCCTACCTTTTGACACACATTACAGAATACGAAAGAGCCTAGAGGTATCACACAATTGGCTACTTCTTTTTGTGAAAGAGAGAGCCACGGGCTACCTATTAGGGTTTCTATTCCTTTGTTGTAATTGAAAGGTAAGATTATTCAAGTCCAATTCCTAACCCTAGAATGCAAGTATGAACTAATAACAAGATTGCAGAATTGAACTTAAACAATGGAAAGCTGTAAATACTAAGATAAAACAAGAATGCAAATGCATACCTGGAGTCAAAATCTGAGTGGAAATGTTCGGGACAGGGGCGCGGGCGCCACTGTCCTAATTCTGCACCTGAAACTGCACCTGAAACTGCTGTTTTGCACTCTGGAAAACTGTCTGAAATGTTGTCTGTCAGGAGGACCAAGGCGCCCAGCGCCTCTGTCCCAGGGACCAGGGCGCCCAGCGCCCCTGTCCTGATAGGACCAGGGCACCCCACGCCCCTGTCCTAGTATTCTGCTCTGCAATTTGGTGTGGGGTGCTCTCTCAACCTGCTTTTTCCGGATCTGCAACCTACAGCGTCGTCCGAGTCTCGAAACCTGCACTTATATCTGAAAAAGGTGTTTGGGCGGCTATATAGGGTTTTGCCTTAGTCAAACCCCCACTTCGGTGATTCCCACCTCCACGAATAGCCAAGTTGTATTGTAAAAGTAATGTGTGTGCAGACCTTGTGTGTGTGCAAGATCTAAAATGCAAGTAAGCAAACTAGAGCAACCTAGAAAGTAAACCCTAATTGCTTATAAATGATAATGTAAATGCTCCAAATCAAGATGCAAAGTGATCTAAAGCATGGATAAATGATATATTGAAGCTTATGCAAAGACATGAAAACAACATGAAATCATACCCAACCCCCAAGGGAGAGGTACAAGCCAATCTTCAGTCGGTGATCTCCTATTGTTCTTCCATGTCTTCCAAGCCCTAAATGGATGAATGGATTTGATAAATGCTTGATAGAGGGATGTTGAAAGTTGTTGAAGTCTTCAAAGATCTACTCTTTCACTGCATATGAGATTCCTGAAAACAAAAATCGGATCCCTTCAAATGAAGAAAGAGAGCTCTTATGTATGAAACCCTAGGTCTTAATTCCAACTTTTGGCTGACCTAGAGATTGAATATCCTGCCAATTTCTTGGGGTTAAGCTTTATTTTATGATTGGATCGCGCTCCTAAAATTTTGGGAAAAATGTCCAGGACCGTGTGCACTCCGGGCGCCACGGTCCCAACGACTTTTCACCAAATTTTCAGGGCCATCAGATATGATGATTTTAGAGAGAATCCCGAAGTTACAGGTGATTTCGAGATGTTTTGACCCCCGAAATCAAGCCCCCAAGCTCAGAATAGAGCCTAATTAGGGTTTTTTTGATTAAGTGATGTATTGGAGGAATAAAATGAAAGGGGCACGCTTTAATGAAAGGGCCCGACTTTATGATGTGGAAAATGATGAAATAGAACCTTTAGACCTAATTAATTTGATTAATTAAGTGCTAAAGGGGAAATGCAATGCAAAATGCAACTGCGCCAAGGCGGGTGCTAAACTAGGTGTTAAATTGTACTGCTTAAGCAAGTGCGTACAATTTATGACGTTACAATATCTTGAGTGGATGACTTTCAAATTTTGCCTCCAAGTTCAGGTTCATCTGATTCCAAAAAAAAAGTGTCCACTTATACCCCCCTTTTTGACCACCATCTTTGTGCACTTACCCCATAGTGTATGCAAAACGGATGATTGCTCTCTAAGAAGAGTTTCGTTTAAAATTCCATTTATAGTTACTCCATTGAATTCTATGGATTTTCAAAATTGATTTATCAAAGTCAGAAGCTTAGCACGAAAATCAGTTGCACTGTTGATGTCCCAATATTGAGGAAACACAATAGAATGTATGGCTTCAATTAGTTTCTCAGGAGGGAATCTGGTTCTAATCTGTGAGGAAAGATCATAGGCAATTATCTTCACAGAAGTAGTTACAGACTCAACAATCTTGCTAAAATCTTTCCTTGTAACTCTTGCTAGTTGCTTCTTGGGGTACTTTCCTGGTCCCTTGGGCTCAACCATCACAAAGAAGTGCATTGGTATCTCAACTCCGCATACACTAGCACATAGCTCCCCGTTTCATCGATCTGTAAAAAGTTATCAGAATTGTTCAAATCTGTGAGTGTCCGCCACTTAGCAAATTTCTCATCAGATAATGTTGGTTGAGATCGATAGAGATTATCGAGGGAGAGGCATGTCATCTTACGTAGCTTAGCATATACTGCACTATACATAGCTCTTTGATGGGATTTTTTCATAATATTCCTCATTTCCTCTAGCATGGGGAGAAGAGTTGCTAAATTTAAGAGTGTCTCTATATTACTTAACCTTCGAAGAAGGTCAGGAAATTTCGGTTGCTCTAATTCATCGCTATTTGTGTGAAATAGTCCAATCAAGGATTGATATTTTGAAAAAACTCAATGCATTGGGTCATCCAAGTAGATCCATCTGGTATCACTATCCTTAAGAAGCTTATTCACATCAGTTATTCCATCAGCCAAGTGTTGAAATTTCAGAAATCGTTTGGTACTCCGACAAAAGTGTGAGTAGAGCTCTCTAACTAAATGTTCAATTCTTTTTACTAGAACATCCTTACTCACAATTCCAAAAGCTAGATTTATTTTGTGGATCATGTAGTGAATGCCAGTAATGTAGGGTACACAAGAATTTTCCATCTTTGTGTTAAGACCGTTCCTGTGACCTTGTATTACTGAAGCTCCATTCGCTCCAACACACACCAACTTTTTCGCAATTGTCATTTCATCCATACCTCCATATCCAATTAAACAACTCTTTACTAGTTGAAATAAATTCTCTGTTGTCGCACTATCCTTCATTTTAGCAACAGATAGCAGACGAGGTTGGCGGGCATGATTTTGTACAGTATAAACATGCATGCATACCCACAAAGTATTATCTACTGTCATAACTTCATCTAAACACAATGTAATAAAGTTTAACTCTCTTATTTTTTCCTTTACATCTTCTTTTTCAACCTCAGCAAGACAACTTGCTCATTCTCATCCACTGTTTACTGACTAGTGACTATTAGGATAGTTAGGAACTTTCAAAATGTGTAGTAAACCACTCATTGATGGGTAGTCTGTCATAGCACGCCCTCTGCTCAAAATATAAAAAACAACACTTAACTGAACAACTTTTCCCAAGAGTTCTATTTGCATTGCTTTTACAAGAATAGCTTCAATAGAACCTTTAACTTCAGTAGGCTTCGTCTATATTTTCTCATGAATTTATTTTTTTTTGACATTCCTCACATGCTTACATTCCTCCTTTGTTTTCCATCTTATCACTGATTTTTCAGCTCCGTCTATCATTTTTTTTCATAAACTTTACCCATATGCTTTTCTATGGTGTCAATTTTTAGCTGCAACCTCTTTTCCTTCTTATGTTTCCAAGTGCAAATCTTACACATGCATTTTATTGGAGGCCTACCTTCAATTGGATTCTCCACTGGTTTAATGAATGGATACTTTGACGCCCAATTAATTTAAAAGTTCTTCACTGACATATCCTTCTTGCGATCCTTTTTTGATTTTGGTTGATCCTTTTTTTTATTTGGGTTGATCCTTTTTTGATATGGTTTTTCTTTTACCCTTCTGTACATTATCATTTGTGGCATTATCACCCAAGTCAATTATATCATTCCGGCTAAACTGGGTATCTACCAGAAAATCTTCTTCAAGTTCACCATGGTTTGAAATATTAGGTTCTTCGTCTTCTTCAATATGCGGTGAAGGTTGTGAATCATGTACTTGTACTTGTGATGATGTACCTTCCTGATGTTCACCATGATCTTTGCCAACGCCGAAGTATGAAGACAACATTCTGCATTTTGTTGGCCTCTCTTGGCCTTCCCCACATTCAAGATTCCTACCCTTCTTGTTTGACATCTCCAACAAAATAAAGGCTGCAAAAAGACTATCAAGTTGTTGAAGAAGTAATAATAGTAAATAGACTAGACTATATGATTCATTGACCCTACGACCTACAATCTAGATGTCTAAGGTCTCTTGGGTTACCACTAGCACTGACGGGTCCCCACTGAATAAGAATGAACTCAACAGTGCAAACAGATAGAGATGAATTCAGAATAATATTATAACACTTCAAAAAAATGATCACTCACCTAATAGGTCACTAGCAGTCGCCAATGCAATCAACAACAATGGTTGTTCTTGGTCTGAAACTTCATTATTGATCTGAATTGAGAGCTCAGAACTGACCAAATTGTGTAGAGATAGATCTGATATTTGAATGTATTTATACCAATCCTTATTTGGTGAATTCAGTGAGAATTTTATATGGTATACAAATATTTGACAAATTCCGCTTAACTATAAGACGTCTTATGTAATTTCTGAGGCAATAATGGGCCAACTAGTTAATTGGAAAATATCATAGAGTTGGTGAAAATTGGTGTGAATTGAGACACTTTTCCGCAAAATGCCAAGCAAATTGGGTCCTCCTGGAAAATAAATCTTTATATGGCTATTTGCAAATTATGGCCGTCTATTAAGGCAACCTCAGAGAGTGTAGGCGAAAAATTTGAATTTACCGTGTAGAAAACATGGATTCTATTGGTGAAATCTTCACATAGATACAATTAATTACATAAAACAATGGACGATTGGGTCGTGCATTTGACTAATATTTATAAATTCCTGGCGACATGGCCACCCCCGATTGATACAATATGTTCGCCATTTTCCAGGTTGCCGACGTTAAATATTCGCCACTAAAGTAAACTCTGATTGTATTATATTAAAAAATATTACATTGTAAAATATTTAGGTAAGGTGAAGTTTTAAATAAAGATATAATGATATACTTATAGTTAAATAATTAAGTTATAAAAGTTATAGAATTAATAGGAATTCTAGTCTGATTAGATGGTCCCCTTAGTCATCTAGGAGGTCCTTGCCATGAGAATTTTATTCTGTAATAGTGTGTTCTCATTTTCTTCTTCAGACTATGGAATATTTCTAACAAGAAATATAACCAAATTCAATTGAAGGTCCTTGTCACTATTACACCTACTTGAAACACTAATCATGTAACCAAGGAATAACAAAAACATACATATCTACTTAGACTATCCTCATTCTCTATTTTGAAAAAGGATCCATAAAAATAAATTTGAATTTAAATTTGATAAAATATTTCTTTTGAGCTTTTAAAATATGTTTTGTAAATTAAAATTAAAATTCATTCTTTTATATTCAACTTGTAATAATATACTAACTCTACGCAGTTGTCAAATAACCTATTTTATTATTTTAGTAAATTTATAGTTTAAAATGAATTTTAGTAGTTAATTATATGTTAATGAAATTTAGTTATATAGAATTTTTGACAAATGCAATTTTTGTTAATGTTTTAAGTCTTGATTTTGTTTTTTTAGCATTCATCCATTTTTCAATAGTTTAAATTATTATAAAAAAAGATTTTATAGTAAAAATATTTGATTTGAGAAAATTAAAAATTTTCTTTCAATTTATTTTCTAGTGTTCTTTCCTTTTACCAATTTATAAATTAATTTTTTTTATTAAACATAAAAAGTAATAGGCAGTAAGTCAATTCAAGAATAATGGACTAGTCTGATTTCAAATGGATCATTTAAACAAATGACAATTTAGAATGCGTTTTTCAAATGTATAAATAAAAAGAATTTATGAAACATATTATACTTTTTCCCTATTGTTGTACTTAACTGAATGAATATAGTATCCATTTCATACTTCATTGTATGCACTATCATTTGAGAGAACAAAATGCAGATTTCTAAAGCCATTAACATTTTTTGAGTTTGGGTTTGTGTTCGTAAGAGATATCCCAATGCAATTATAAGTTTTCTATACTGTATTTTTTACATTATATAAAGCTTATAAACACCAAATTTAAAAGCGTCTCAACACATTCTGCACCAATTAAAATTTCAATAAAAGAACACCCAAGATTCACTTACAATCACTTTTTACGCAAAAGGTTACCTTATATGAGATGCACGACCTGACTTTTGAAATCTACGGTTGACGATTGGAGATATCACCTCCGTTATCGCTTTTCCACCGTTTTTCGTCTGATTTTTCGTTGTTTTCTGTCTTGACTTTCGTCATTTTGCATCATCGGTTAGCAAAGTTGGTGTGATGTATTCACACATCATCTCATTGTAAATGGAGACCCCACTTTCACTTTTTAGGTTAGTTGTCTTAGTTTATTCGTTGGTAGTTGTCGTGTCTTTGCTATTAACCTTTTGCATTTAGTTGCTCAAAAGCTGGTCAAATCTCTCTCTTTGAGATGAAGTGAGGTCAACCTTTCCTTAGCCCTTTAAAGCCTTCAACCCGCTTCTCCCAACATTGTTAGTGGGTGCCCAAACCCACTCACACTCATTTCCACCCCTCACCATCGTCATCACCATTTCCACCTTCCCTCTCTCACTCACATCTCCTTCCATTTCTTTCTATGAACCCTCACCTTCACCTTACCCACACCCACACCTACACCTACACCTACATTTCCACCTACCTCTACTTTCACCCACATTCTCTAGACCTCCCTTCATTTCCCTACCCACTGCCTCTCCCTTCCTTTCACCCATCCACTAGCTTACCCTCCTACCTTTCCATTTCTCCTATCATATCCTAAAACTTCATTCACTATCTCCATATACCCCATCCTAACCTCCTTAACCATCTATCTACCCTCATCCTAGCCTACCCTATCCCTATCCAAACAGTTGGGCAAAACTGAGGGCTTAAATATGAGCAATTTCTATCTTATATTTCACTTGAATGTTGATTCCTTCAGTTTCTTCCTAACTGTGTCAATCTAGGATCCGTAGACTTGTGAAGGATATTATGGTTGTTTACCTAAGGGACAAAGATTGTGAACTAAGTGGGGATGAATGCACCTATGAGAATGAACACACTTGTTGATTAATGCACACCTTTAATTAAAACACATCTCTACTTTAAAGCTCAATTTAAAACACACTTGGTGAATGAATGAGATCGTATTATTAACACACTTTGTGTAATCTACACGTTCCTACAAATAAATAAAATACTCTACAATTAATGAAACCACACTTCTAAACTAATCCACAATAATTGCAATTCTTAATCCTTAATTAAATGACACTTCTCAAACTCGTTACCACTTCACACTCTTTCAATCTGAAAGACAGAGTAAAAGGTTCTGCTTCTTGTCACGGTTGTGACAGGAAGTAAACAGAGTGTAAAAAGGTAAAAGTTCCAAAGTCCCTGTTGCTTTAATTATTATCATGATGTGGAGCAATCATAATACAGAGATTGTGCATTTGCTAGATGATTAGTTTGAGACACAATTTGATCTTATAAGCCAAAATTTTCTTCTTTTAGTTTGCAATCAGAAACAAGAGTGTGTATGGATTTCAGGCTAAGATCTTAATTAAATACAAACCATAAAATAAACTTCTTCCAAATTCAAAGCTACCCACACAATAATGAAATTACTAGAGCACGTTAATGAATGAGATATCAATACGACAAATATATTTACAAATACAAAATTAATAAAACAAACATAGAACTCACCACACCACACCAACAAAGAATCACTTGATAATATGAGCAACGGGCCCTTTCTCCTCGATCACTAGGCGATACAGTAATTCTAACTTTCGCTAATTCAAATTACACATAACACAATGCATAGAGAAATGATTGATGACACAACAATATCTTGCATATATTATCGGGTACCTTAGTCTGATATATACATTCATTTATATAGTGTTTCTTTCTACACTTATCGTGGGTTTACAACCAAAAACATGAAAAAAAAAACCATGTGTTCAGTCAATTGAGGCCGCAGGTCACACAATCGAAACAGTCTTAACAACAAGTGAAACAGACTTAAACAAACTAGCGATATATCCTATTTTAAGATTGCAGCCACTTTATTATATGATAATTAAAAACAAACTAAAAACGATCTTGATCTCCTTCCTAATTTAGCCCTCCACCGACTAGTACTAGTTCACCACGAGCGACCCTTGTCCACATGCGTCCATCCTCCTATTGTCCACCTGTGATGACATTCAAGTGATTTTAATCAGCACATAACCAAGGGTTTGTATATGAGTGCAATTTTTAACTTTTCTTTCATATTTATATAATTTCTTCCTCTTCCTTACCATTCATGTAATTGTTTGGTAAAAGAAACATAGGAATAGAAAACAAAAAAGGGCAATTCAAAGGCAAGACAAGTGACATAATTTGGTCTCATCACCAACCCCCATCTCAACCCCCTACACCTTACACCCTTACCTTTTTCCTACCCCTTATAACTCCCACTGTCACCCATCCCTCCCCTTTACCCTTTTTACTATCTATTGCAGCACCCCCTTATAACTGGACACGTCTATTCTAGCTCCAAAACGGCAATACGGATTGAATAACACGTGTGTTAGTCGCGTATTTTATATCGTCGATTTTGTAATAAACAACTGCGATTGACTAACACATCGCTATCACGTTGTACAAAAAGTCTATTTTGAAACCAGAATAGCCACAACCCTTATAACTCCCTCCTATCACTTTACCCCTCTCGTACTTTCTCCGAACCTTTCTTCACCCTAAATTCCCTTATCTTTTTCCTCCCGTGGCCCCTCTGAACCTTTCTTCATCCTAAATTCCCTTATCTTTTTCCTCCCGTGGCCCCCACCTCTCCAAACTTATCACCTTGAGCTCTTCACTTTCCTTGGCCCACGTGGCATTACTTGGCCCCATTATGAGCCTTTACATTGAGAATTTAAAAAAAGGTTTGAAGCATCCTCCTTGCTGGGACCCACCAAGCTTTAGCTTGGAGATTTTCTAGGTGTTTTTAATTACCTTTAACCCTGCCATGCCACATATCATTGGGCCCCACCAAAGCTTTGCAATGGAAGAAAAAGTCTTTTTTAAGAAATTTTAAATAAAAGGGAGAGCATCCATCTTACTCTACCCCGTCATCCCTTCCACCTTATCCCCTCCATGGGACTTCTTTACCACATCACCCCACCTTCTTTGCCACAATATCCTCTTTTTTATTACACCTTTCCACTCCCTTTTCACACCCGTGGCATATTTGGGCTCCATTAAAACTTTAGGATGGAGAATATAAAGCGCATTTCACTGTAAATTTAATCCAAATCTCCAAGTTTACAATGGAAGATTCGATTCAAAGGTGGTGAAATCATTTTTTGAGGACATTCAATGAGGATCACCCGACTAGTGCATACAACAGCAACTGTGATATTGATCAAATTCTGATCATTTTGAGGCATTATAATCATCAGAGATCACCCCAAAGGCAATTTGATTCACTCACCAATACATGATCAAGGAGATTTCGTTTTGAACTCAGGCTTGAATGACCACGATATTGAGTTTTGATACTTCAACAGTGATTGAAAGGGCAGTGAATTTGTCACTCCAAGGTGGCAATATAAAGTTCAGATCGTTTCAGTAATTATCCAAGTCCAATCAAGGTGTCTTCATCTGAAACGATTTTGTGCCTTTGAAAGTGTGACATGCTAGGCCAACTAGTTAACAAAGCTTTGCAATGCCAAGGTCTTCAATTTCACCGATCATGTTTTGGTTTGCAAAGGTCCCCTAATCTGGCCTATCATGTTTGCAAAGCAATCAAATTATTGAAGATGCAAAGGTGCTGATAAACATTACTAAGATCAAATCAAATGGTGCAATGGTCACTGAGAATTTCGACTTGATGGTTGAATTGCAATTGGGTCCTAATTTGCAACCTAGATGTTGAGCTGCAATGACTCTCCAAAAATCCGATTCAAGTATTAAATTGCAAAGGTCATCCCGAGTGGAAGATTGCAAATGTCACCCCAATCATGAAGTAGTAAAGCTATCTCAAATTTCCGCCATAGAGAAAAGATGGCAAAGCCCTTCCAAATTTCTGCCTTGATGTTATGTTGCAATGACCCCCTAGAAGGTCGCCCTCATGAGGAATTGCAATGGTCACTTCAAAAATCCGCCCTCATCAAAATCGACAAAGCCTCTTCAAAACTCCACTTCGGTATGTTATCCGACAAAGCTTTTATCAAAAGCCGCCTTGATGTGAAATGGTAAAGCTCCCTCCAAGAGCCGATCAAGTGTTTGAATGGCAAAGCTTCCATCAAAAGCCGACTTGATGTTGTAATGGCAAAGGTACTCTCAAAATCCAATCACATCAAAATTGGCAAAGATCCCTCAAATTACCGCCAAGGTGATAAGTGGCAAAGGTCTTAAAAAAAGCTGATGAGGTGTAGAGTGGCAAAGGTGCTTCAAAAAGCCGATCACACCAATGATGGCAAAGGTCCCTAAAAACCCCACCTAGATGTGCATAGGGCAAACTGCAAAGGTCTTATAAAAATCCGCCAGGGTGTTAAGGGCAACGGTATTTCAAAAAGCGGATCACACCAATAATGGCAAAGGTGTTGTAAAACTAAAGGGTCAAATCATCAGCAAAACAAGAAGTCGGCTTTCAAGTGTAAAGCGCCCAGTAAAAGAAATCCAAATTTAAATGTTTAAAAAAAAAAACATAAGGGATTTGAGATAAAGAGACACCTCTGTTGCTCTTTGGTACTTTTGTCCTCGATGACAAGAAAGTAAAAAAAAAGGAAGCTGTGTTGGTTAAGTTTCATATTTTTAATAAGCATGTGATTATTGATTTAAAATGTTTTTCTCATGGGCCAGTCTAGTGACACGGACACATTGTTTTGATGACGTGTTATATGCTTAAAGCATCTTACTCTCGAGCCATGCTGGTGACACGGATAAGTGAATAGTTCTGATTTTGCATTAATTTAATGACATCTTTGATTTAATCTGTCTACAGACTAAAGGGCATATTCCTCCGAATACTCTTTGTGTCGGACAAGTTAAAAGTTTTTGGAAAACAGTTTTGTGTTTCATTTTGTTTTCGAACTTGTTTGGAGTCCATCACAAACCCTAACGCCACGAGAGACACAGCCGCCGCTGTAGCTAAGGAGCTCGAATCAGGTTGTTCAGTTAAAAAGAATGAAGCAAAAATGGTCTTAACCGGGAGCTTAATGGTTTGCTGGTTAGTTTGTTTTCAGTTATCAATAAGGTTGCGTTTCACAGGTATTATTCTTGATCATATGATTAAAAGATTCAGATTTTGTTTCGAATCAAGTTTTTCAGTTATGCAAAATGAAAATAAGGAAAATGTTCATGCTTTATTTTTGTTTTTCATGATTGGGAAATCAAGTATCTTCAGTTTTTTTTCCGTTGCACAGTTAAAAACGGTTATTGGTTTTTCAGTTTGCAATTCCTATAAGGTTTTGGTAACCCTATACGAGGGTTATTCTGGAAGAACATTTGGTGTTTTGTTTGGATATAAAACAGTTTTATACAGAACAGTTTTATATGAGGAAAACAGCGAGAGGAGTGTGAATAAAGTGAAAGACATAGCATTTGTTAAAAAGAAAAGAAGTGTTGTAGTTTACCAGAGATAGTCGAGGGTTTTGAGAATCAATACTCTGTTTTGTTGCAGAGTACATGAGGCTTTATTGTTTAAAACTATTTTTGTTCAGAGATTGAATTTTTTCTCTCTGATAGTGTTGATTTCATTTAAATTATGATTCAAATCCTTGAAGAATATTGTTGCAAATTTTTTTGAAAGAATCATCTGTACAGACTAGAAAAATATTCTTGCTCCAATCCCTGATGGTTTTGTGACTGCAAGATTTAAGTGCATGCATAAAATCACCAGTGGCTGTAGCTCGAGTTGAAATGTTTATTGGATAAGAAGAGGGGTTGGTGCTCCTTGAGGCCTTGTGGTTTCTAAAACTTGTGAACTGAGTTGGTGCTCTTTGAATTAATATAAGGGATCTTACCGAGTGGTTTTTCTACCCCAGGAGGGTTTTCCACTCATGAAAACTATGGAGTTATGTGCATTGTCTTGTCTCATTTTGTTTTACTAGTTAATGCTCTGATACGTCATATCTTTAGCTCTCTTTATTTCATACTCTGTTTTGTTGAGTTTATGTAATGAAATCTTTGAAGTACTCATTTAGATGTTTCATGTTTGTGTAAAAGATTCAATACCTTTCTTGTTTTTGAAAAGTCTGAATCAGGTGTTTCAGTTGGTTCTATTGTATATTTCATGCTTCATTAAAGTATTTCATCAAGGTGTTAAGTCTCAGTCATCTGTGCATATTGTGAATTAAAATTGTCAAGTTCATAAAAGTATTTCTTGTTAAAATTTGTAACACTCTGATTCACCCCCCCCTCTCAGAGTGTTTCCACTTCCAACAAGTGGTATCAGAGCATAGGGTCCCTCATATAGGTCTGTCCTAGGGATTGTTCCTGGTCACTTGGAAGTTTTTCTATGGCTCAAACTCAGGAAGGTGCTTCACTTTCAAGAGCTCCTCTTTTTGATGGAACTGATTATGTGTTTTGGAAGATTAGGATGGAAACTTATCTCATTTCAGTTGATCTTAATGTGTGGAATATTGTGACCACAAAATATACAGTTCCTTCCATTATTCCTACTGATCCTGATGATAAAACCAAGTATGAGTTAAATGCCAGAGCTAAGCATGCTCTCTTATGTGGTCTCACTAAAGATGTTTTTGTTAAAGTCATGCATTGTTCTTCTGCTTATGATATTTGGAAAAAACTTGAAACCATTTATCAAGGGGATGCTAAGGTTAAGGAGTCTAAAATTCTTACACTCAAAAATCAGTTTGAATCTTTAAGAATGAAAGAAGATGAAACAGTAGCAAGCTATTTTCTTAAAGTTGATGAAATAGTAAATTCGAGAAAGGGTCTTGGTGAAGAGGTTGAAGAAAAGGAAGTTGTCAATAAAGTGATTAGAACCTTGTTACCCAAGTTTGAAACTAAGGTTTCAACCTTAGAAGAAAAGAAAAGTTTTTCTACCATGACACTTGATAACCTACAAAGCATTCTTACTGCCTATGAGATGAGGATAGGTAATAATCCTTCTTCTTCAAAAGAAACAACTTTTAAAGTAGAAAAGAAAAAAGAACTTGATAGTGAATCTGAACTTTCAGATGCTATAGAAGCTCTTTTTGTTAGAAAACTAAAAAAGAAATATAAGGGCAAATTACCTTTTAAGCGCTTTAATTGTGGCAAAGCTGGACACTTTGCTGCTCAATGTCCTCTAAGTGATCAAAACAGTGAAGAGGAAAAACCAGAAAAATTCTACAAAAAGAAAATGTGGAATCCTAAAAGGAGATTTAATACCTTCAAGAAAAAGAAGAGTCTTTTTACTAAAGAAGACTCTGGAAATGAATCAGATGATTCACCTTGTGAAGGTGATGAAACTCTATTTATGGCAGAATTAGAAGATGTAACTAGCAAACAAAATGAATTTGAAGATTTAGATCAAGGAGAAATTGATCTTGAAGGAGAATTGCTTTGTGCTTTAAAAGAAATAAAGAGGTTAAAGAAACTTGTAGCTTCACATGAAAATTCAAATCAGATTTTACAAGTCGAGTTGAATGATGCAAATTTAGTGACTTCAAACTTGAAGTCCCTTCTCGAAGAAAGAGAAAAGAAAATTGAAACATTAGAACAACAGTCCACAAAACTTCAAAAACAAATTGAACAGTATGAAAGTACAATACATCTAAATGATATCTTGAGCAAGCAAAAGTTGCATAAAGATTTGGCTGGTTTAGGGTTTGATAAAGCTGAGTCATCAAGACAAAACACTAAGCCTGCAACTAGAAAATCATTTCAGACTTATAACAGAACAAAACCTTTTAGGTTTGGCTTTTTTTATGGATACTGTTTCTATTGCAATAGGTTTGGTCATAAGGTTAATACTTGCAGATTTCTGCAACAAAGATCTCCTATGTTTGGTTACAATCAAGGATATGACTTTCCAAACACAGTAAAGTGTAATAAGTGTAACACTTTTGGGCATACTACTATACAGTGCAAAACAAAGGCAAGCCCTAATAAAATATGGAAACCTAAGTTTGTATCTGGTATTGAGCAATCAATGATAGTGCAAACTGCACTTCTCTCAAATAAGAAATCTTTATGGGTGTTGGACAGTGGCTGTTCACACCATATGACAGGAGATAGAAATAAATTTCTTCATCTTGAAGACTTTAATGGTGGCTTTGTACGCTTTGGGGATAATTCATAAGCTTATGTACGAGGTAAAGGTATATTACTGCTAAATGATGATACTCCTATTCATGATGTGTACTTTGTTGAAGGGTTAAAGCACAATTTATTGAGTGTCAGTCAAATTTGTGATAGTGGTTACAGTGTATTTTTTAGCTCTCAAGATTGTACTATCAAAAATAAATCTGGTAAAACTGTTGCCGTTGGTTTGAGAACAATTGGCAATGTCTACAGTTTGCTTGATTCCACTGACTATGAGAATAATGAAGGCATTTGTCTTATGGGTCAAATAGAAGAAAATTGGTTATGGCATAAACGCCTAGGACATATAAATTTTGACAATCTGGTTAGAATCAGTAAAAATCAGAATGTTAGAGGTTTGCCTATTTTGAGTAAACCATTCAATTCAGTTTGTAAAGCGTGTTTGAAAGGAAAGCAAACAAAAGTGTCTTTCAAATCTAAAGAACATTCTTCTACTAGACCATTACAGCTTGTACACACAGACTTATGTGGTCCTACAAGGACACAGTCAATAAATGGTGAAAAATATTTTATGCTTTTTGTTGATGACTATACCAGAATGGTATGGGTCACTTTCCTCAAACACAAATCTGAAGCATTTGATAGATTTAAGATATTCAGAAAAATGGTTGAACGAGAATCTGATCTAAAATTAAAATGCTTAAGATCAGACAAGGGTGGTGAATTCACTTCACAAGAATTCATTGATTACTGTGAAAGACATGGTATTAAGAGACAATATGCTGCTACTCGTACACCTCAACAAAATGGAGTAGTTGAGAGAAAAAATAGAACAGTCAAAGAAATGGCTCGCACAATGCTTAATGAGGCAAATCTACCAGACAGGTATTGGAAAGATGCTGTACACACAACTGTTTACATTTTGAATCGTGTACAAATCAGGGTAAAATCTACCTTTACTCCTTATGAACTTTGGTATGGAAAAGCTGCTTCTATCAAATATTTCAAAATTTTTGGTGCCAAATGTTATCTAAAAAGAGATGAAGAAAATCTAGGAAATTTTGAGGCTAAAACTGATGAGGGTATCTTTCTTGGATACTCTACTCATAGAAAAGCCTATAGATGTTTCAATAATAGACTGAATAAAATTGTTGAAACAATAAATGTAAGGTTTGATGAACAATTTTTGTTAAGTAATGATTTGCAGGATATTGAGGAAGAGGAAACTACTTTAACAAAGGTTGATCAAGTTCCTAAACCTGCAGAAACAGAAAAGAAAAATGAAATATGTTCATCAAGTTCTGATGAAGAAAATACAGAGAATTCAAATGCAGAGACAGGTATTCTCCATTATACACCCTCAAAAATTATAACAAAGAGGCATCCTCAAAGTCAAGTTATTGGCAATATAGATGCAGGTATTTTGACTAGAAGAAGGGCAAAAACAACTGAACAAGCTCAACTAGCTGAACATTTTTGTTTGGTAACTGATTTCGAACCCAAAAATGTTTCTGATGCTTTATCTGATGAATGTTGGTTAAATGCAATGAAAGATGAAATCAGTCAAATAGAGAAAAATCAAACTTGGGAGTTAGTTCCTAGGCCAGATGATAAGAATGTGATAGGAGGCAAATGGATCTTTAGAAATAAGCTTGATGAATCTGGGAAGGTTGTTAGAAATAGAGCTCGTTTTGTTTGTAAAGGTTATGCTCAGCAGGAAGGAATAGATTTTGGAGAAACATTCACACCAGTAGCTAGATTAGAATCAATCAGAATTTTTCTTGCATACTCTTGCTATAAAAAATTTAAAGTTTACCAGATGGATGTCAAAACTGCCTTTCTGAATGGTTATCTTGATGAAGAAGTTTATATGGAACAGCCGGAAGGTTTTGAAGTTGCAGACAAATCTGATTGTGTATACAGATTAAAGAAAGCACTCTATGGCCTTAAACAGGCTCCAAGAGCTTGGTACTCTAGACTGGATAATCATCTTAGAGCAAATGGATTCACTAGAGGTGTTGTAGATAGCAACTTATATGTTAAAATCGATGGTAATGATATCCTAGTGGTTGTGATATATGTAGATGATATCATTTTTGGCTGTAATAATGACTCTTTATCCAAAAAGTTCTCTAAAATCATGGAATCTGAGTTTGAAATGTCTATGTTTGGGGAACTAAATTTCTTTCTTGGTCTTCAAGTGTTACAACTTCAGCAAGGTATCTTCTTGTCACAAACCAAATATGCCAAAGAGATGATTAGAAAATTTAATATGGCAGATTGTAAACCAGTCAGTACTCCAATGGAAATAGGTTGTAAATTGACCAAATCTGATGACTCACCTGCAGTAAATCAATCTGAGTACAGGTCAATGATAGGAAGTCTATTATATTTAATTGCATCTCGACCAGATTTAATGTTTGCAGTATGTCTAGTCTCTCGCTTTCAATCTGCACCTAAACAATCTCATTTGAATGTTGTAAAATGAATCTTTAGATATGTTCAAGGCACACTAGATTATGGTCTTTGGTATCCCCGTAATAATGACTTCACTCTTGTTGGCTTCACTGATTCTGATTGGGCCGATTGTCTAGATGATCGTAAAAGCACCAGTGGAGCGGCCTTCTTTCTTGGTGATTGTCTTGTTGCTTGGCACAGTAAAAAGCAAGATTGTGTCACTCTGTCCACCGCAGAGTCAGAATATATAGCAGCCACTGCATGTTGCACACAACTGATATGGATGTCTCATCAAATTACTGATATGGGCATTTCTACTATTAAGCCCATTTCAATCTATTGTGACAATACTAGTGCGATTAATCTTTCAAAAAATCCTATTATGCACTCTCGCACTAAACATGTTGCCATTAAACTCCATTTTCTACGAGATCAGGTGTTGGCTAATGAGTTTCAATTAGTGTTTGTTCCTTCACAAGCCCAAGTTGCTGATATATTTACAAAAGCTTTGTCTAAAGAAGTCTTTGAACGATTAAGAGATAGATTGGGAGTGTTTTCTCAGTCTGCTCTTGTCTCCACCTAAAGCATACTTTGAGGGGGAGTGTTGCTCTGTTGATTTTCTTTCCTTTTGTCCTTGTGTTTTAAAAAAAGTAAAAAAAAAGGGGGAGAAATTGGTATTCAGTGTAACAGTGAACAATGACATAGTGCAACAGTGAACAGTGACATTGGTATTTCATTTGGTATTCAGTGTAACAATGAACAGTGACACAGTGCAACAGTGAACAATGACATTGGTATTTCATTTTTTTTGACATTGGATATTGGCATTTCACATATTGGTATTTCATTTTTGATTGGCATTACAGACTTTACAGACTTGGCATTTCATTGGCATTGGCATTGGCATTACAGACTTGGCATTTCATTGGCATTGGCATTGGCATTACAGACTTGGCATTTTATTGGCATTTCATTGAGATTGGCATTTTTGATATTACAGTGATATTACAGTGACAATTGGCTTTTTCAGGCATTGGAATTTTATTACAGTGGCATAGACATTTTTATTTGGGTATTACAGTTTGGTATTCTTGTTTGATACAGATCAGATTGGGAGTTCATTATTCTGACAGTATTTATTCTTTACAGAATTGCATATTACAGGTTTAGAGGACTTACAGGTTTGCATATGACAAGGTTCAGTGTTGATTGTATATATTGCATTTGTTGACAGTGGAATTCCTTACATTGATTTTGGTCCTTTCAGTTGATGACATATTTCATGGCAATGATGGTTTAAGTTTTTTTTCTTTTTTTGCCATCAAGGACAAAGGGGGAGTTTTTTGCTCTTTGGTACTTTTGTCCTCGATGACAAGAAAGTAAAAAAAAAGGAAGTTGTGTTGGTTAAGTTTCATATTTTTAATAAGCATGTGATTATTGATTTAAAATGTTTTTCTCATGGGCCAGTCTAGTGACACGGACACATTGTTTTGATGACGTGTTATATGCTTAAAGCATCTTACTCTCGAGCCATGCTGGTGACACGGATAAGTGAATAGTTCTGATTTTGCATTAATTTAATGACATCTTTGATTTAATCTGTCTACGGACTAAAGGGCATATTCCTCCGAATACTCTTTGTGTCGGACAAGTTAAAAGTTTTTGGAAAACGGTTTTGTGTTTCATTTTGTTTTCGAACTTGTTTGGAGTCCGTCACAAACCCTAACGCCATGAGAGACGCAGCCGCCGCTGTAGCTAAGGAGCTCAAATCAGGTTGTTCAGTTAAAAAGAATGAAGCAAAAATGGTCTTAACCGGGAGCTTAATGGTTTGCTGGTTAGTTTGTTTTCAGTTATCAATAAGGTTGTGTTTCACAGGTATTATTCTTGATCATATGATTAAAAGATTCAGATTTTGTTTCGAATCAAGTTTTTCAGTTATGCAAAATGAAAATAAGGAAAATGTTCATGCTTTATTTTTGTTTTTCATGATTGGGAAATCAAGTATCTTTAGTTTTTTTTCCGTTGCACAGTTAAAAACGGTTATTGGTTTTTCAGTTTGCAATTCCTGTAAGGTTTTGGTAACCCTATACGAGGGTTATTCTGGAAGAACATTTGGTGTTTTGTTTGGATATAAAACAGTTTTATACAGAACAGTTTTATATGAGGAAAATAGCGAGAGGAGTGTGAATAAAGTGAAAGACATAGCATTTGTTAAAAAGGAAAGAAGTGTTGTAGTTTACCAGAGATAGTCGAGGGTTTTGAGAATTAATACTCTGTTTTGTTGCAGAGTACATGAGGCTTTATTGTTTAAAACTATTTTTGTTCAGAGATTGAATTTTTTCTCTCTGATAGTGTTGATTTCATTTAAATTATGATTCAAATCCTTGAAGAATATTGTTGCAAAATTTTTTGAAAGAATCATCTGTACAGACTGGAAAAATATTCTCGCTCCAATCCCTGATGGTTTTGTGACTGCAAGATTGAAGTGCATGCATAAAATCACCAGTGGCTGTAGCTCGAGTTGAAATGTTTATTGGATAAGAAGAGGGGTTGGTGCTCCTTAAGGCCTTGTGGTTTCTAAAACTTGTGAACTGAGTTGGTGCTCTTTGAATTAATATAAGGGATCTTACCGAGTGGTTTTTCTACCCCAGGAGGGTTTCCCACTCATGAAAACTATGGAGTTATGTGCATTGTCTTGTCTCATTTTGTTTTACTAGTTAATGCTCTGATACGTCATATCTTTAGCTCTCTTTATTTCATACTCTGTTTTGTTGAGTTTATGTAATGAAATCTTTGAAGTACTCATTTAGATGTTTCATGTTTGTGTAAAAGATTCAATACCTTTCTTGTTTTTGAAAAGTCTGAATCAGGTGTTTCAGTTGGTTCTATTGTATATTTCATGCTTCATTAAAGTATTTCATCAAGGTGTTAAGTCTCAGTCATCTGTGCATATTGTGAATTAAAATTGTCAAGTTCATAAAAGTATTTCTTGTTAAAATTTGTAACACTCTGATTCACCCCCCCCCTCTCAGAGTGTTTCCACTTCCAACAACCTCTTCATCTGCTTAGCAATTTCAAGAAGATAGCAAACTTCATAAGACAACATTCAGAAACTAATCAAGAAGGGCAAATTCACCTACAAGCAACTCTTGTTGATTGTAAGTGTGTCTTGTGTGGTCAATTGGAATGATACAAACCTAACTTCAAATTGTTATATATCCATTGTTTATGCATTAACTTGAATGGTAATCAATGTTTGATGATAATGATTTGAATATCTTTGAACTATCCTTTAGAATATTGCACTAAGCTTGAGTTAAATTGTTCGGTTTGATGGTGAGACCTAGCCCAGTAGGATTCCATCGAATCGTTCATCCATTATCTTGCATTCTTAGGAGTAGCTTAGACTTCTGGAACTCCATGCCTTTTTCTCTTTCTTTATTCTCCCAACAAATAGTTAGAATCTAAGTTCCAGTGATTCAAGCATTCAACAATTCAACGTAAACTTCTCCTTGTGATTCTAGCATAATCACATCAATCATTGAGTTGATCCACACGTCGTGACACGACATACAAGAACCTTGAATTTATCTCAAGTGATCCTTATGTGAATCCTCAGCATTTGAGTAACTTTTTTCAAGAGAGGATAAGATAATTCTGGGTATTTTATTCTATGTTAGACTGTGCCTAAAAAACGCATCAATGAAAGTCATTATTAATATTTTAAAAAACAAATTTAGTACATAAGCTATCTATTATTGAATATATTACTAGCAATTGTATCTTGGTATGTAATGGGTACACAGAAGAGGTGTGGAAGGTCAATTAGGAAAAAAAATGGTATATATTTGTGCAGTACATGAGGTCAATGGGTAGGCCATTTAGCGAATGATGTTTACGCAATAAAAGGTCTCAATAGAGAAATGATAGTTTCAAATTAATGATTCATTCTCATACATAGATTAATGATTCATACTCATACATAGGTTGAAATACATTTGAAACAAAACCTAATCAGACTCCACTACCCATAGGTTCTTGTTATGTTTGCAGTAGGGAAAGAGAGGTGGGTAAGGAGATAGAGGAAAAAATAGAATGAAATATAAAGAACAAAGAGAGAGATGTAATGTCATACCCTATTATACATCTCTATTTTGGCACAATTAAGGAGAAGATAGGAAAACATTTTGTGTGACCAACTTTATACGTGTTGATTGCATTTGCAAAATATTATAAAATTAAATGTAAATATAATTAAATTTTTAAAACTAAATTTGTTCTTCCAATAAAATATTTAAAATAAAAATAAACTATATGAAAATTGTTAAAGCTAAAATTTTAACCTCTATATTAAAAGCCACTTGAGTAAAACTAAATTTAAAAAGTTAACGAATAAAATGAAACCTGAAAAAAAAAACATTTTTTAATTTTGATTGTAATTTTCTATCATCTCTTGATATCATAGATTCTCAATTTCGTGTTTTTAATGTAAACTGTTATTAAATATATTTTTTGAAAAATTAATTAATGTTTTAAAGAAATATTTAAATAAGATTATTACTAATATTTTTTAAAAATATATAATAATAATTATTATTATTTAATGTTATTCAAAATAATATAAACTTTAAATATTGGTAAAGATTTTTTTAATCAAAGATCAAATTTTAAAATTAATCAATCATTGAAATTAAAAAAAAAAACACATTTTTTTTTCAATTATCTTATTATTTTATTTAAATAAAAATTTCTTCTTAAAATTTATTTTAATGTATTATTATGTGTAAGAAATTACATAATAATAAAAAATTTAATACAAAACCAAGTTATTCATTATTTTTTCATCTAATTATCTATAATATTCTATATAAATTAAAAATTTGTCTTTAGATATGGTTTAAATGTGTTATTATGTGTACAAAAAATATATCATAAATTAATAAACAATATATAAATAAAGGTAATTGGTGTAGTCACTGGTTAGGAGGGACCTCAAAGAGATCAATCCCGACCGGTCGGCAAGAGTAAACACAACGAAAACACAAGGATATGATGGAGGCAATGCAGAACTGAATGATTTATATCATGAAAAAGTGATTACAGTCAACCGGTAACAACTGGGTTACAAAAACCGGCTCATTGGATTGCTAAAACATGCTTAATTATAGGAACGGGTCACAACCGAGACCTCAAATCTTAGGATCTATCTTCTATCTGGTTCCAACTGATGGACCTAGAGATATTGCAGTTAGCAAGAAAAGACCACTTTGGGTTAGAAGCACAATTCAAGATGCAAAAAAGTTTGCAGCTCCTAGTGGCACTTTCAAAGAAAGTAAGAGACCTTAGAAGATCCCTAACTATGTTGCAATGATGTGCAACATCATTGAGGCCGAACCATTCAGCATAGAAGAAGCTATGAACTAGCAAGCATGGAAGTTAGCTATGAACGAAGAGTATCAATTATCAACAAGAATGATGTCTGGGATGTTGTGCCTAGACCTAAAGGTAAGTTTGTTGTTTCTTCCAAATGTTTGTTTAAAATTAAACATGTTGTTGATGGTAGTATAGAGAAATATAAAGATAGATTTGTAGCTCATGGTTTTTCTCAAAAGGAAGGCATAGATTATGAAGAAATATTTGCTCCTGTTGCTAGATATACTTCTATTAGAACTATTATCGCTATTGTTGCAGCCAAAGGTTGGAAATTACATCAAATGGATGTAAATATTGCCTTCCTTAATGGTGTTAGTGAGGAAGAAATCTATATTGAACAACCTGAAGGTTATGAGATTTATAATATAGAGACTCATGTGTGCAGATTGAAGAAAGCTCTCTACGGTCTCAAGCAAGCCCCTAGAGCTTGGTATGAAAGAATTGATAAGTACTTAGTCAGTTTAGGATTACCCTAACATTTACTTTAAAGTATTTAATGGTGAAATGCTAATTCTGGTTCTATATGTTGATGATTTATTTCTAACTGGTGAAGATAGTCTCATCATTAGGTGTAAGAAAAAAATAGATACTGAATTTGAAATGAAGAATCTAGGTCTAATGCATTATTTTCTAGGATTAGAAGTGTGGCAAAGACCTAATGAAATTATTCTAAGTCAAGGTAAATATATCATTGATATATTGAAAATATTTTGTATGATGGATTGTAAACCTGTGTCTACTACTATGGAAACTAACTTGAAGAAGTTGAGTATTTCTGCAGCTAACTCTGATTTTGCAAATCCCTCAAAGTACAGGCAGTTGATTGGATCCTTGATGTATCTAGTCAACACTAGAGCAGATATTTGCTATGCAGTGAGTGCACTTAGCCAATTCATGAACCAACCAAAGCATGTTCACTTGGTGGCAGCCAAGCACATCTTGAGATACTTGCATGGAACAATTGGCTATGGGCTGAAGTATCCAATCAACATAGTAATCAATTTGGAATGCTACTCTGATTTTGATTGGGTTGGAATTTTCACTGACAGGAAAAGCGCTTCAGGAATCTATTTCAGCTTGGGTTCTCTATGACCTCTTGGGCCAGTAGGAAACAATCCCCAGTTGCATTAAGTACTGCAGAAACTGAATACATTGCTTCAAGTGTGGTAACCAGAGAAGCAGTTTAGCTTCGCAAGCTTCTTGTTGGGTTGTTTAGACAACCTTGGGAATCTACTGTTATTTATTGTGATAATCAAAGTTGTATTAAAATGTCTCATAATCCTATGTTTCATGATAGGTCAAAACATGTGGAAACTCATTATCACTATATTTGTGATATGGCATAAAGAGGTGTCATCCAGTTGAAATATATTAGTATTGATGAACAAGTTTTTGATGTTCTCACCAAGCCTCTAACTCGGGTGAAGTTTGAGTACTTCGGAGAGAAACTTGGAATGGTGGAGAACACAACATTGATTGAGAGGGAGTCTCAATCTTAGTGATGCAATTCAGTCTGCATCTTCCACCCTCTGTGGGCAATGCAAGGTGACAGTTTATCCTTCTCTGGGAGAAGGCTGAGGTGTAAGACCTCTTCCACCCTTTGTAGGAAATGCAAGGTGGATCCATCCTCTGCGGACAATGCAAGATGGACATCATGAAATGAGTTCATGATATTTATGTGTTTTTGTTGCAAGTATACTCTATAGAGCTTATACATTCATCCTTGCGGGAAATGCAAGATGAAAGTCATGAATGGATCATGAGGTATGGCAGATATCCTCCCTAGATAAGAGAGTGTTGAAATGTTAGCTAGTTCGGATACCTGATTATCAAATTTTAATGTTGTCAAAAGACAATTAAAATTCATATGTATTATCTCAATTAAATTTGTTATTGGGGTGGACCCAAATGTAATGTGGGAAGCAATTAAATATATTATTGGGATGGACCCAAACGTAATGTGTAAAGGGAATTACATATGTTATTGGGCTAGTCCCAGAGGCAATGTGGAAAGGAAATTCAATGACTATTGGGCTGGACCCAAATGTCTAATGTGGGAAATGTACAATGACAATATAACATTATTAACATGCAATTCGACTTTAGGATAATTCGTGCCCAAAGGTTGATATATAACCACTTCAAGACGAAGTCATTTGAACACACAATAATAATCAAATACTATTTGCTCTCCTAGCAGCAATCCTTCATCATGCGAACTTGTATAAGGCGATTGTGCAAACTCTTCAAGGTTGATTGTGGCGAAGTTGTCAAGGCTCTTCATAAGGTCTCTTGTGCGAATCTAATTTGAACATCTACTGTTAATGAAGGGATGCATTCATCACCGATATCTTGAACAACAATCTGAGATAAGTCATTGCCTTGTAAATTGTCTACATTTGAGATAATACATATCACATTTAAAGGTCGGTTTATTTCACCTCCAAGAGGGAGGTTTTCCCAGGGTATTGGTGTCTTGTGTCTTGTGTTTTATTGTTGTTGTTGTTGTTTATGCATAGTCTGATTATAATTTAATTGGTTAAATTAACATCTGATTGCTTAAAATTAACAAAAAAGTGCATATGGGGTACCTATGGTATAAAAAGCACGTACGAGGTACTTATGGTGTAAGAAGCACGTACACTATCTTAATTATAAACAACGAATACGCGTTGTTTTTACTATAAACAACGCGTACTCTTTTCTTTTGTTTAAATTTTGGGAGTGTGTATAATATGATATTGTATATATAATATGTGTATATACATATAATATATAATTTATATATATATATGTGTGTGTGTGTGTGTCTATAAATATATATAATATAATTTATATAATTTATTAAGTATATATACACATACATATGTGTGTGTGTATGTGTATTGTCTCCCTCTATCCCCCTCTCACTCCCTCCCTCACTCCCTCGCTCCCTCCCTCCCTCCCTCTCACTCTCTCCCTCCCTCCCTCCCTCTCACTCTCTCTCTTTCTCTCTCTCTCCCTCTCTCCCCTTCTCCCTTCCTCCATACCCCATCTCTCTCTCTCTCTCTCTCTCTCTCTCTCTCTCTCTCTCTCTCTCTCTGTTTGTTCTTCTCTCCCTCCCTCTCTCCCTCCCCCTTCTCTCCCCTCTCCCCTCTCTCTCTCTCTCTCTCTCCCTCTCTCCCTCCCTCCCTTTTCCTTAAAATTTTATTTACTACAAATAGAGCATACATGGTACTGAACCTATTAGTTCCCTGCCCTGCCATAACATTTTTAAGGCAAAGAAGTGTGTACATGGTGAAAAAGCAATATCGTTGGGCTTGCCAACATTTTAGGGACTAACAACGCGCACGCGGTTATTAATATAGTGCATACGAGGTACTTAGACATAGTTTTATTTTCCAAAGAGCCTCAACGACTTCTCTCTCCCCCCTTCTCTCTCTCTCTCTCTCTCTCTCTCTCTCTCTCTCTCTCCCTCCATACCCCATCCCTCTCTTTGTTCTTCTCTCTCTCCCCCCCCCCTCTCTCTCTCTCTCTCTCTCTCTCTCTCTCTCTCTCTCTCTCTCCCTCCCTTTTCCTTCACATTTTCTTTACTATAAATAGCACATACGAGGTACTGAGTCTATTAGTTTGCTGCCCTGTCATAACGTTTTTAACACGTAGGAGTGCGTATAGGGTGAAAAAACAATACCATTGGGCTTGCTAACATTTTAGGGACTAACAGTGCACACACAGTTATTAACATAGCGTGTACGAGGTACTTAGACATAGTTTTATTTTCCCAAGAGCCTCAATCGTTGAAGGCCCCACTACAACTGTGTCTGCACTTCTATCACTGCTTTATACATAAAAGTAAGTGATTTTTTTGTTTTTGCATGATTTCAAATAATTGAATTGTTGTTCTTATTAGTTTTGTCAATATTATTGTGATTGTTTAATAGTTTTGATTCAAAAAAATAATGATAAGATACATATTTATGGTTGTTTGTTTTTTTATGAACTTTGTTTTACATATATATGTAATATGATTCTATTTAAGACAACTGATCTCAACCATGGGAAAGAACAAGCGAGGAAAATTGGAACACCGAGAGGCTAGAAAGGAAATACAAAGGCAGTGTATGAAGAAATTACATGACATAAGAGCAATGGGAGAAGAAGGTATGTCATCCTCAACATCTCAATTCGATTTACCAAACAAACATAATGCACTTAATGCAACTGAAGAAGAAACATTTGATTTACCATAAGAACCTAATGCAATTGAAGAAGATACCACATTGAATAATCAATTAAATGATGAACATACACCTTCTCTATTTGATGAATTGAATATACACAATGCACCAATGTTAACACCTCCTAGAATCATTCGTAGGAAACCAAAATATCTAATTGACATTGATGAGAATATATTGAAGCCAATGCCCGATAAAATGAATGAACGAACTTGTAGGAGAATGGTTAAAAGAATATAGAAAAACTATTTTCAAAACTTAAATCAAACCGCAATATGTTAATTAATTGTTCAAATGATTAAAAATTTGAATTTTAGTGAGACAATGAAAACTTTAGGCCTAAGATCATCTGAAAGTAATAGTGAAAAAACTATTGTGAGAAATATCTTTGATGCATATCAAGCTATTGGTTCAAAATCACGTACTAAATATTCTAATGCTACTCAACGTGTCATTACATCAATCATAATGAGAAAGAAATAAAAAAAAATTGTTTGATAAGCAAAACAAGTAAGTCATTAAATGTTAGTAGAACAACATTAAGTAAAATATTACAGAGGCGAGAAAAAATAGAGGAACCTAACAATAATTCTCTTTGGGCATTCTCAGATAGACTACCACACAAAGACAAGGTTTTTGTTGATGCACTAAGAATATTAATTGAAAAATTTTGGTATGACAACACAAGAGTTTTGCCCAACCAAAGAGATGTTGTGAGAAGGCGAATCGAGTCTACAAATCATGAGCCACATGCCAAACACTATTTGGATATGACTCAAACAAAAATTAATGGAAGATTCCTTCAAAAGTTTCCTCAAATAAGAATTTCTCAAAGATTTTTTGAAATGGAAAAACCTTTTTATATTAAGATTAATCGTGTACGCACCACATGTTGTTGTAGGATGCATATTGAATTTTCAATGCACTATGATATTTTTCGTCATATTTGTTCTACTTTGCACACTAACGATGTTTTGCAGGAATGCAATATACAAGCACCTCCTAAGTCAGTAAGAGAATTTATTTCAAGTGTGTTATGTAATAGACATGATGGTTGCATTTATTATAAGATGTCTTGTTTGGAAGGTTCTTGTGCTATATGTGGTGGTTTGCAACATTTACCAAGATATGTACATTTGGAGAGCACACATGAAATTGGTAGGAAACTAGTTTCTTTTAGAAAATACAAGACATTCACATATGGAGTGAAAGATGGAAAAGATTTGAAGAGATGTGAGCTATTGAAAAATGATATATGTGTAGCAGAATTTATGAAAATGTTTCAAGAGAAACTAGTTTATGAGTACATAATGCATACACATAGAGCTCGATGGTTAGATGAGAAATTCAAGTTATGTAAGGACACATTTAATCTTGGCACCATTGTCTCTATCGTTGATTTTGCTGAAAATTATACACTACAACCTCAAAATGAAGTGCAATCTATGTATTATCATTCTATACAAGTTTCTATTTTTGTACACATAACATTCATGCATGCAGATGATAGCACAGAGGAGGATAGAAAGGTTGTAAGAGAGTATCACTTCTACATAAGTGATGATCGAATTCATTCATCAGAGTTTTTACAAGGATTATTTAAAGTTTTTTATGATAATTTAAAGGAAAGAAACATACAATACAACCGACACTTAATATGGTTAGATAATTGCACCAAACAATTCAAGAATGCAAGGATGTTTTATTGGTTGACAAGGTTGCATATGACAAGCGGTGTACAACATTTTTGGAATTTCACTGAGGTTGGACATGGGAAGGGAGAGAACGATGGTGCAGGAGCATGTGTAAAAGGAGCCCTATCTAGAGAAGAATTGAAGTATGAAGGTGGTGTTGAGTTGATAGATGCAGAAACAATTTTGTGATGGTGTAAGTCTACGATGGGTCCAGGTGATCCAGGTAAGTTAATGGTTCATAGATATTTTTGGTTGATCACTGAATCTAATATTAAAAACTATCTAGATTGTTGTACAGTTGCATGATCGAGTGACATGCACTCATTTATGAGTTCAAATGCAAGTTCACTAGTAATTTATATGAGACAGATGGTATGTTTTTTCTCTTCATGTATGTATTGTTTGTGGGAAGAATGTGAATCACAAGAGTGGGTTGAAAAATGGTCTTGTAGATCGTTGGTTCCCATTGATACATATCAAATTCCCAAAGCACTACAATTGATCCAGATGGAGACATCAGTGGATTTTGACCATGTATCCGACCTAGTGGATTTAGGTAATTTTTTGAGTTAATTTTTTTGCAAGTATTCTTTTTGGTTCATTTTGTTGTACATCACACTTTATTTTTGGTATTAATTGTCACTTTATAAAATGCAGGTCATGTGTATGAAGTTGTTACAAAAGAGAACAATGAAGAAGAAACGAATTACTATTTGTGTCGTTATGCCGAGCCTAAAAGAAAATTGACAACCACAATCATTGATAAAGAGGGTATTGAGTACCCAATAGGGTTTTTTGTCGTGATAGGAACATGGCTTAGGATATACCCTATCAAGAATTATGATGTTTGATTGTTCGAGGACTTTGAAACACACATACATATTCTTCATTTCTCTATCCTTGTTGCAACAAATATTCATTTGATAAAGTATCATTGTAGACCTCATAACAAGATTTTATGGAAAGTTCATGAATCTGACCACGAGGCAATACATGACACAATGCGGGTTAGAGTCGATCCTGAAGGCTCACTTGAATGATTTTACGGTTCATAGTAGAATGATTTTGAGAATTTTGTATATATAGTCGACGAATTGTTCTATATTCTTTTTTTGTATATATAAATGCCCATGAGCTGATTTTTACATGTTTAGGGGCATAATTTTGTATATTTAAATGGCAATGAGTTGATTTGTACATATTTAGATGCCAAATTTTGTATATTAAAATGGCGATGAGATGAATCGCACATATTGTAATGCCAAATTTTGTATAAAATCCCATGAGATGATTTGTAAAGATTTTTTTTGTATATTCAAATAGCCAAGAGTTAATTTGACCATATTTAGAGGCAAATTTTTTAATAATTTATGTGACAATGTTTTGTGACTATTTTTTGTGTCTATGTTTTGTGACTATGTTTTGAGTTTATATGATGTGATAAGGTCAATCATGAGCATTCTTGATTCTTGTATAATCATGGATAATTATTTAAGTCATTATTGAGTCATAGGAGTCATAGATTGAGTCTAGATACAATTTGAGCAAAAATTATCATTATTGTCATTATTGGGTATGACTCTCGACATTCTGATGCTTTGAGATGCACGAGAGGAGCATGCCTAGCATAAACCTACCCACCCGGATGTGCTCATGACATCTGTTTGTGCACACGATGAACCAAATCAATTCTAGCCTCTCTTGCAACTTTGCATTGCATGCAATTGATCGTTTTTGCAGCAGGCAAAACAATACTACCAATTGAAAATGGCTTTGAGTCATCAAAAACTGAGATAAGACATTGTAGAGAAGCCTCACGCAACCCCACAGATTCAAATGGATCGATCATATGTGTCCTGGATTGGAAGAAATAGGCCGTCAAAGTTTGACAATATTTTGGACTCAAGGCACTTGAGAGATCGCACCAGTAGAGTATGACTCTTGACATTCTGACGCTTTGGGATGCACGAGAGGAGCATGCCTAGTGTAAACCTGCCCATCTGGACGTGCTCATGACGTCGATTTGCGCACATGATCAACCGAATAAATTCTAGCCTATCTTGCAACTTTGCATTGCATGCAACTGACGGTTTTTGTAGCAAGCAAAAAAATGCTACCAATTGAAAATGACTCCGAGTCATCAAAAACCGATATTGGCCATTGTAGAGGAGCCTCACGCAACCCCACGGGCTCAAACAGATCGATCATATGTGTCTTGGATTGGAAGAAACAACCTGTCAAAGTGACAATTTTTTGGACTCATGGCACTTGAGAGATCGCGCCGGTAGGGTATGACTCCCAACGTTCTAACACTTTGGGATGCATGAGAGGAGCATGCCTAGTGTAAACATGCCCATGCGAACGGGCTCGTGACGTCGATTTGTGCACACAACGAACCAAATCAATTCTAGCCTCTCTTGCAACTTTGCATTGCATGCAACTGATGGTTTTTTTAGTAGGCGAAAAAATGCTACCAAGTAAAAATGGCTCGAAGTTGTCAAAAACTGAGATAGAACATTGTAGAGGAGCCTCACATGACCCCACAGGTTCAAAATGAATTAACATGCACCAGTCTTAATTCATTTTGACTGAATCATAATTATCTTGGATTGGAAGAAACAACCCATCAAAGTTTGACAATTTTTTGGACTTAAGGCACTTAAGAGATCGCGTCGGTAGGGTATGACTCTTGACGTTCCAATGCTTTGGGATGCACAAGAGGAGAATGCCTAGCATAAAACCGTCCACCCGGACACGCTCGTGACGTCGGTTTGTGCACACGATGAACCGAATCAATTCTAGTCTATCTTCCAACTTTGCATTACATGCAACTGACGGTTTTTGCAGTAGGCAAAAAAATGCTACCGATTGAAAATGACTACGAGTCATCAAAAATGAAGATAGGCCATTGTCGAGGAGCCTCACGCAACCCCACAGGTTCAAACAGATTGATCATATGTGTCATGGATTGGAAGAAACTATCCGTCAAAGTTTGACAATTTTTTGAACTTGGGGCACTTGAGAGATTGCATCAGTAGGGTATGACTCTCGACATTCCTGTGTTTTGGGATATACGAGAGGAGCATGCCTAGCGTAACGTGCCCACCTGGACATGCTCGTGATGTTGGTTTGTTCACACGAGAACCAAAATTTGACCATTGCGAGCGTGAGGGTGCTCTCGCACCACACACATATTGTTGTTTATGATGCTCTGTTAAATGGACAAGGTTAGTCTAAGATAAACAACACAAGAAACCAGAAAATCGTTAGTGTTAGTTAACCAAGAGCTAATCTAAACAGGCATATCAAAAGAGATGCTAAAATCATGCTAATATATCTAACAAATGAAACAAAGATAATGAGGCATCTCCAAATGCCTCTTAGCATGCTCTTAGCTCCTTCTCCTTTCCTTTGTTCCTCTCCTCTCCAAGTTCCAAAATAGTGTAGCTCTCAGCAGCTTTTTGCACTATGGATGCTTATGGAGGTTTGAGATTGAAATATTGCTCTAAATGTAAATAAAGAAGCTAATATTAAGTTATTGATACTAAAATGATTTATTTTAACCAAAATGACAATATATGAGTTTGCTATGCTAAATGCTCTCTAAAATGTCTATAGGTTAAATGCATATAATTTTTCAGGATCTGGATTATGAAGAAATGGGCTCTATTTATAGGGGAAATGGAGCAATGGATGGTTGAGATTAAGCAATCTCAACAAGGGTCAGAATTGAATGATTTCAAATCCATGTGAGGGCTTTCAATCCAATCCCAGAATGACAAGTGTCAATGTGAGATAGGTTGAGAGGGGAGGGAATAAGCATTAAATGCTTGATATGACCTTGGGAGTTAGAGTCAAGGTTAGTTGAATGAATAAACTCTTTATTCAAAGAATAAAACTTTTATCCAATGGATAAACTCTTGTGAAAAGGCAAGAGGGATAAATATGGTCAAAGCAATAAATGCTTGGGGGGACAAGTTTGAAATAACCATAAATGGTTATGTAAGAGCCATAAATGGTCATGTAAGAGCCATTAGTGGTCTTGGAAGACTTTGGAGGTTAACTTGTTGAACACACAAAGCATTAAATGTTTTTCAAAGACTTTTTGAAGTCTTTGAGAAGTGACTCCATTTTGCTTAGGAATGTGACAATAATTAGGGGATGGATTAGGCTAATTAGGAAGGGGTTAGAAGAATCTAGAAGAGGATTTGATTTTGCAAGTGGATTTGGTGGGTGAGGGAAAATAGGATTTTATTAAAATAAAAATTCATTTATTTCAATAAATGTGTGCAAGTTGCATTTGTAGGAAAATGCAAGTGGGGGGGGGGATAATGATTTAAATAAATATTTTTATTTAATTTATTTAAAAGAGGAATAGGGGGATTTAATAAAATAAATAGATTTTATTTATTTAATTGATTGAATTTGGTTTAATGAATTAATTAAAATAAATTGAATAATTTATTTAATTAATAGAAGAATGTTTGGGGATGAATTAATTAAATCTTAATTTAATTAACTTATGGCTAGTAGATTTTTAATCAAATAAATAGCGAATATTTATTTAATTAAGCCGGACAGATTTGTGTGACTACATTTGCCCCTCTTTGAGATGGTGCAGTTCATCGCTTCATTTCAAAGAAAGAAAAACTGGTGTGAAGAAATGCCCCATAAAATGTAAATTTAATGGGTGGTATGCCCCCTCGAGAGATGGGGCGAAAATTTTTGAAAAATCAGGGGATCTCTCGAAAAAGAATGAAAATTGGCAAGGTGTTAGAAAAGAAGAATTTAGAACTAATGATGACAGAATGGGAGAAAATGGAGTGAATATGAAGAAACAACAAGCCAACGAGTACCCTGAGGTCATGCAAGAGATACATAGCAGATGTAGTGTGGGGTTTGGATTGATGCTATACAATTGATCAAAATCGGTTGGACAATCTGGTGCAATCAGTTTAATTACCCCAGTCAAGTCAAAGCGTGACAGTTAATGTCAGTTGGTCGCTTGGACATGATAAAGTCTGAGTAAGTGAATCAAAGTGACCTAATGTGACTTAGACAATTGATGTAATTGCCCAATGAAGTCAAGGTATATGAAGCAAAATACTTGTTGAGACGTAGACAATTGATGTAATTGTCCGTTAGATTGTGTTTGATTGGTTGATCAATTGATAGTGTGTGCGTGTGATGGATGGTTGTGGGGAATCATGGTAGCCCCGTTGAGACTAGGTCATTATGATAAATGTCTGATGTAGTCTAGGATTACCATGATCGATTACTTGTTGAGACCCGAAGATACTTGATCAGAGTATCTGTTGATAGTCTAGGTGTGTGGGAGTCGATGTATCTGTGTAGATAGAGTAACTTGAGTGGCTTATTGGATGACTTAGGATAGGAAACACAATCCCTCCTATTTAGAGATGGATGGTGATGAACGTGGCTTGATTGGGTTGATTGAGAAACGATGTAGGGTATGTGATGTTGATTATCGAGATGGGGAGGGTGAGGGGGGGGGTTCGATGTTAGATAGAAGAAATGGAGAACCTATGACTCATTCCTATAGAAGAAGAGGAAAATAGAGTATGCATTATTATGACTATGTATGCATGATATGCAGCTATTATGAATGTATGGATGGGTGGAATGCAATGAAATGCAATATATATAGATGAGATGAGATGACGATCCATAGTGCTCTAGTTTCATCATTGAGCTTTAAAATGTTGGAAGAGAATACAAGCATCTTGACATAATGATTCAAGATGACCTGAGTATTCCTTACATGGATTTTATATAGCAAGTTAATACCAATGACTTGATATAAGGGTCAAGTCGACCAGAGTATTGCTTGCAGAACAGACAAGGATTATCTCCGTTCATGCATGACTTGGATTGTCCTCCTTGATCTTAGGTTGATCATATCCTGAGACAAGTGCATACCGTACTAAAAAAATAAAACCTTTATCCAATTTGGATGAGGTAGGAGGAACCAAAGGAAGAGCAATGTACCTGCAAACAAACAGTATATACATAAAGAATAAAGAATAAGGATCCTTGGTAATGGTTCATGCCCATATGGTCGAGGTATACGCTGTAGTCAACAAGTTGTAATGATCTATGACTGCATTTGGCATAAGATCACGTAGCTTAGTGAACTTCCCACGTAGACACCATTAGTACATGCCCCAGAACTTCATCGAAAATAATGTGCAATCGATACAAAACAATGCTGAAAGATCCCGATACAGATAAACGAATGATTGTACTCACAAATCAACCAAGTATTTGATAGCTTAACATAAGTTTCTTGTCAAAGAAAACGTCACTTTTGTCTTTGTTTTGGTAAGGAAGGATGCATCCTTGTTGAAGACAGTTTGATTGTTTGATGTTGATTGTGTGGTTTGTTTGGTAAATGGTCATCATGTGAGTATTATGTCAATGTTTGTTTTGTATCTGTGCGGGTGAGTATGTACAAGGTGTTGCCATGTTTTTATTGGATTTTCGATGGTTTTTCGATGTTTTTGGACTTTTGTGGAACAGTTTTGAATGTTTTTGGATTTTGTGAGACATTTTTGAATGTTTTTGGATTTTGTGAGACATTTTGGAATGTTTTTGCCAATGAATCACCAATAATGTAGAATCCACTTCCATCATCTAGATTTTAAGGGTATTGCCCCCAAGTTTAGACATGACTACGAAAAAGTGGGATGCAAGACGCATGAAGTACTATCTCTTTATTGCAGATCAAATAACAAGCCATGGTTTGGATGGATGGATGTGTGTATGTATGAATGTGATCGCAACGAGCCGGAAAGATACTGGAGCCATTGTCTTTACGAGTGGTGCCTGTTTGCCAGGTTTTCACCATTGCACTTCCCCAAGGTGCCACCGGAGTGGTTGTTCACTGTTTGGATGCATGATTTTTCTTTAATTTTTGAATGTTTTTGTATTTCTTTAGGACATTTTTTTGAATGTTTTTGGTATTTTTTGGTATGCAGGGGAGCCTGATGCTCTGTATAGCTTAGGTATAAAACCGTTTGAGGTGCATGTTGTTGATTGGATCTGGGAGCAGTTCTCCTTCTAATGTAGCCAACTGATATGCCTCGGACCCGAAGACAACAGTGACAACATATGGGCCCAGCCAGTTTGATTCAAACTTGCCCTGATGTTCTCTGTTTGGTTGGTTGCAAAGATTCTCTCGAAGAGCAAGATCACCTACCTCAAATGTACGAGGTCTAACTCGGTGATTGTAGCTTTTGCTCATGCGCTGCTGATAGGCTTTGAGATGATTGTATGTAGCTTGTCGCTTTTCATCAAGTAATTCTAAGTCTTAGAGGCGTGAGACTCTGTATGCCTCATAATCTATTAGATTATGCAAGGAAACCCATAGTGATGGTATCTCAACCTCAATAGGTAAGATAGCTTCGGCGCCATACACCAATGAGTAGGGAGTTGCGCCTGTAGGGGTTCGAATGCTAGTTCGATATGCCCATAGTGCTGGATTTAGTTGAACATGTCAATCACAACCGGCATCATTGACTGTCTTCTTTAGGATCATCAATATGTTTTTGTTGGATGCTTCGGCCTAACCATTGCCTTGTGGGTATTAGGGAGTGGAAAAGCGGTGTTGGATATGAAATTTCTCACAAAGTTCACGGACATCCTAATTTTTGAAAGGAAGACCGTTATCTATGATGATGGACATGGGTACACCATACCGGTAAATGATGTAGTTGAGGATGAATGAGGCGATCTGCTTGCCGGTGACTTGGGTAAGTGGAACAGCTTTGATCCACTTTGTGAAATATTCGGTGGCGGTAATAACGAATTTATGGTCATTGGATGAAGATGGATGAATCTTACCCACAAGGTCAAGGCCCCATTTACAGAAAGGTCATGTGTTGTGATTGGTTGCAGTTCCTGTGCTGGTGCATGTATTAGGTCACCATGAACTTGACATTTCTTGCATTTTCTGACAAAGTAGTAGGAATCTTTTTCCATAGATGGCCAATAGTACCCATTGCGCAGGAGTTTCTTGGCTAGTGACGGACCACTTGAGTGAGTCCCGCAAATTCCTTCATGGACTTCTTCCAAAGCCTTTGTTATCTCACCTTATTCCAGACATCGAAGGAGAGTACCATCAAGACCACGTCGGTATAGGGTTTCGGCAATAATGGTATATCGAGCAGTTTGGCAAATGAAGGTTTTACGTTGGTTATTCAATTGGTTGGGAGGAAGGGTGTGATCATGGAGATAGGTGTAGAATTCACCGTACCATGGGGATTCAGAAACGACAAGGCGACATATCATTTCGGATTCGGGGATATCATAAGCGGGAATCCAAAGCTGTTCTACCAAGAACTCGTAGCATGTTGAATTTTGTGGAAGATCTAGGAGAGATGCGATGGTAGCCATAGCGTCAGCAGCTCGATTCTGATCTCTTGGTATCTGCTCAAAAGTGATAGTAGTAAATGATGTCTTTAGAGTGTCCACCATTTGCTTATATGGCATGAGTTTATCATCCTTGGTCTGATATTCATCTGTTGCTTGTTGAATGACTAGTTGTGAGTCGCCATATACTTCTAGTTCTTGTAACTTCCATTGTACAGCTAGCCTGAGTCCTTTGATCAAGGCCTCATACTCTGCTATGTTGTTGGTGCATGGAAATGTGAGCCTGTAAGACTTCGGGATGCTATCACCTTGAGGTGTGATAAACAGAATGTCTGCCCCCGAGCCATGCCTAGTGTACAAACCATCAAAGTATAATTTCCATGGTTGTGTTATTGTAATCATGAATATCTCTTCATCAGGAAAATTGGAAATGAGAGGATGATCGCCTATGAGAGGTGCGTCGGCCAACTGATCTGCAATAACTTGACCTTTGATAGCTTTAGATCGACATACTCGATGTCAAATTCACTTAGAATCATCACCCATTTGGCCAAGCGACCTGTCAATGCTGCTTTGTTGAGTAAATACTTAAGTGGATCAATCTTTGCAATGAGTTGTACTTTGTGTGTTAACAGATAGTGCCTCAGTTTAGTGGCTGCTAAGATTACTGCTAGGCAAGCTTGCTCAATAGGCGTGTAATTGAGTTCATAGCCCACCAGTGTGCGAGAGATGTAGTAAACAACACACTCTTTTCCTTCTGCATTATGTTGTGCTAGTAGTACACCCAATGCTATACTTGTTGCTGAGATATAGAGTAACAACGGTCTACTTGGATCTGGTGGCATCAGCAATGGTGGATTCATGAGATAGTCTTTAAGCGTCTGAAATGCTTGTTGGCATCGAGCATCCCACTGAAAGCGGATGTTCTTGTGTAGCAGGTGTGTGAATGGGTGACATTTATCTGCCAACTGTGCAATGAATCTTCGGATGGATTGAAGTCGTCCTTGTAATGTCCTTAGCTGACTGATATTCTTTGGTGGTGGCATGTCCATGATTGCTTTTACCTTTGCTTGAGACAATGTATCCTAGAAGCTTCCTGGAGGTTACTCCAAAGACACATTTCTTTGGGTTGAGTCGAACATGGTATTGTTCCAGTCTATCAATGATTTTATCTAAGATGAGGAGATGCCCTTCTCTGGTAAGTGATTTTGCTAGTAAGTCATCCACATAATCTTCCATCATAGTATGCATCATGTAATGGAAAATGGTGGTCATTGCTCTTTGATAAGTCGCTCCTGCATTCTTTAGACCAAAAGGCATTACATTCCAGCAATATGTGCCCCATGGACATGTGAAGGTTGTCTTATGTTGGTCCTCTGATGCGATCTTTATTTGATTGTATCTTGAAAAGCCATCCATGAGTGAAAGCATGGCATGTCCTACTGTCAGATCTACTATGATGTCGATATTTGGTAGGGGGAAGTCATCCTTAGGACATGCCTTATTTAGATCTCTGAAGTCAGTACAAATGCAGATGCCCCCTTTTGGTTTTCCGACAGGCACAATGTTGGAAATCCATTCTGCATAATCAATTGGCCTAATGAAACCAACATCTAGGAGTTTCTTGAGTTCTGTTTTGACTAGCACTGCAATTTGAGGATGCATCTTACGAAGCTTCTGCTTGACAGGTTTGGCTCCTTCTGCTATGGTTAGGTGATGCATGACTAAATCAGGATCAAGCCCAGGCATGTCTACATATGACCATGCAAAGTTGATCTGGTGCTTCTAGAAGAATTCTATAAATTTAGGTTGTTCCTCTGGAGTGAGAAGAGATGCTAGATGTATGAGATGAGGATTTTCAGGAGTCCCCACATTGTATTTTTTGGTTTCCTCGATGAGAATCGTTGATCATTCCTATTGTGCATTAGCAGGGAGAATGTCAAACCCTTCATCCTCAGGCGCCTCAGAGAGGTTTTCATCATTGGATATGCTCTTTCTTTTTACTTTTGTTGGATCAAACAGTGCCATAGTGTGGTTTTCACTGGAAGATCCATGTTTTATTGTTATATTTTTGTAGCTGAAAGGTTTGGCATCTGCCCCGAAGTATGTTGCGCTATTAAGTTCAATGGCGAATCCAGCTTTGTGATCCTCGCTTGGTAGGTTATCCCTTAATTCCAAAAAGGCAATGATGGTCTCATCGTTTTGGAAGAAGTCAAGACATGGGGGATTTGGTTGGTTCCATTCGATGAGTTCAGGGTGGATAATGGGCATTACTTCATCGATTAGGTTAAGTTTGTTAGATGTATCAGTGAGGGTTAAGACAGTGTGGTGAAGGTCGTTGATGGTACTCTCCCTGTCAGAATCAGGCATAGGATGAGATGTAGGGTCTGTGGAAGATGTTTCCAGTTTAGGAACCCAAGTGGTCGTTATCTGTGCTTCTCCGTAAATAGGGATGTCTTTGTGTGGTGGAGGTAGTGATGTTTCTTCCTCATCTGAAGTGTTAAGTTGTATAGAATCAAATTCCCACTCATGTGAGTCAGTCTCTGAGTCAGTCTCCAGCATCCAATTACTATACCATACTGGGATGTCTTTTGAGTTAAATATTGCAGGTGTGATTGGTTGATATACCTTTGTAGTGATCGGTGCTGCAAGGCGGTCGATGGGGATAAAAGAATATGGTACCGGGAGTATTGGCAGTGTTGACTCAGTGGCTTCGGCTGGAACTATTGGTGCCATAGATGTTGTTGCGGGTTTTGATACAGTTGTTGCTACTAATGGTGCTATTGATGTTATTGTTGTTGCTGATGGGATCATTGGTTCAGTTGGTGAGATGAGTGGCATTGGTGATGGTCGTGTTGGGATTCTGAGCGTCGGTGGGGCAGTTGTGATGGTGTTTGATGCTGCTCTGATAATGAAAGGTGTCCTTTTTGTAGTAGGCTAACATAATGGTTTGTTGGGTTTTCCTTTGAATCTGAGCTTAGGAAATATCTCATTTTCAAAGCCTAGGCCAGTATTATCTTTGGGCTTCAATTCTGGCAGCAGGGGTTCATGTCGTCCTTGTTTGCAATATCCCAAAGCACTTTGACCATCATACCCCATTCTTTGCATAATGAAGAGACCTTTGCCATACTGATCCGTAGGAAGTTTAACTTGTGGTATATCAGTGGTGATGGGATCTTTATAGATCCAGTCTGCCAAGTCCTCATCTTGGGTTTCTTATTCTTGACTCTTTCCAAGGATGAAAGGCGTCAAAGCACATGTGGGCATGATTAGTGGTTGCTGAAGTACCTGCTCTGGTTTACCATGTGTTCTAGGAGAAGCGGGCATCTGTCCCACACAAAAGAGTTGACTTAAGTTGTATTCCCCAGGACCTTCCTCTGCTATCTTCATCTTAAGCTTTTCTTGCTTGGGTATAGTGGTGTTTGAACTGGTAAGAGAGGCAGGACTTATATATGATGTGGAGGAAATAGCTTCTCTATTATTAGGAATGGTAATCTCTGGTTGGTGGTTGATATTATGGCAATACGCAAAGGGATTTGCATCGCCCAGGATTGTGATCTCTACACCGTTATGTGGGAACTTGATACATTGATGGTAGGTAGATGGAACGGCTTGCATGGCATGTATCCAAGGTCTCCCTAACAATAGATTGTATGGCAGAGGAAGGTCCAGAACCTGACAGATGATGTGTTTTACCATAGGGCCCACTCGGATTGGTAGTACCACAGCTCCTTTGGATGACCGCTCTGCATCGTCATAGGCTTTGATTGTGATCTTCTTACGAGTATCCACGGATTCAATGGCATATCCCAATGCTGTGACCAACTATAGTGTACAAATATTCAGGCCTGCTCCATTATCGATCAAGACTCGCTTGATCCTATGCTGGTTAATAAATCCTTCAATGTGGAGTGAGGCGTTATGAGGTTGTTAGAAGGAAGAGTTGTCACTTTCAGAAAAAGTGAGACACGGTGATGACTTTAGACTTCCAACCATAGCTTGAAATTGGTTTGTATTCAGGTTTGTAGGGACTGATACCTCTTGGAGTGCTTGATCCAAGATTGTTTTATGAGATGGCGATAGGCGCAATAGCTCTAAAATGGATATAAGCGCGGGCGTTTTATCTAATTGTTCCACAAGATTGTACTGCTTTGGGACGGAGGTGGTGCCTTGTGGAGCTGCTTTTATGGTGACCTTGCCACGTCGTGTAACAACATTGCAATTTGAGTTGGGATTTTTGAAGGTTATAGTTGCAACTTGTTCACTGGCATCATACAGATGATTTACAGTGTAATTATACGTAGCCTGTGTATAATCAGTGGTATCAGTGCCTCGCCTGGAAGTGGAAGGACCCCTTTGATCTTGTGATGGAAGTGGATTTTTGAACATCAGATGATCATTATTTGTTTTTTTTGGGTCATGTCCTTCAATTTCAATTTCTCCTCGGTCAATAAGATCTTGAATAAGATCTTTTAATCGGTGACACTTACTTGTCTTGTGTCCTCTCCCTTGGTGGAAATCACAGTGTTCAGTATCTCTCCACCATGTAGGTTTGACCTGAGGTTCATAGTTTGATGTTTTAGGGAGAGTGACCAAATTTTGAGAAATGAGTTGTCGCAATACTGTTTCAATGGGTTCCCCTAAGGGAGTGTATGTGTGTTTTTATTTTTGCTGACGAGGTCTTGGTTCATCATGAGATGTGATGCGACCTTGATCGGAAGGAACATTTGTGTTGTTCTGAGGTGGAGGATTTTGTCCTGCAAACTGAACCACCGGTTGTGCATTTTGGATAGTCCGGGCATCCACAACCCCATCGTTGACAATATTCTTGTTTTTATTCCAGAAGCTTGGTTTATCGCTATTGAAGAGTGGGCGAGGACCATCCTTTGGTTCATTATAGATTTTGATGAGTCCTTTCTTGATGAGTGCCCGCTCACATTTCAAACCCTTGGTGATCATATCATTAAAAGAGTCTGTGTCTTTGACATCCAGGTGAAATTCCATTTCTTCATTTAAGTTGGAAATGAATATTTCCACTAGTTCTCGTTCAGGTAACTGAAGAGAACGTCTGCTAGACATTTGGCACCATCGTTGCAGGAATACTGAGAATAGTTCACCTGGTTTTTGTTTGGTGTTGCACAGATTAGCCATGGTGATGTCGCGTTCAATATTATGGGAGTAATGAGCTCGGAATTTCTGGATAAGTTCCTCAAATGTTCTAATGCCACCTGATAGTTGGGACAACCATGATGTGGTTGTTCCTCCCAAGATTTGGGGAAAAAGGCGCATTAGCTATGTGTCTTCATATGCCACTTCGAGGCAAGCAGAATGAAATTCTCTGACATGATCGCGGGGATCCCCCTTTCCTCTATATTTTTTGAATTTGGGTGTTTCGAATCCTCGTGGAAAGGGTGGCATATAAAGATTCCTATTAAAAGGATAGGGACAGATGTTATTGAGTGAGAATTGGTTAGTTTTGACACCACTATGAAGTTGTTGGGCGAGATTCTCGACTTGTTGCTGCAACATCTCCATTTCAGTTGGAGGAGGAGGTGGTGGGTTACCTCGAGGAATGTTATATCTGATGGGATCTCTACCTCTTTCCTCTTCATGGCGACTTTGTCTTTCTGATGCTTGTCTTAATTGGGCAAGATCAAAGTCAGAGGGGATTTTTGCTCCTTCTTGAGCGAGCTTTAAGAAGTGAGCATCCGCATTGCTCCTGAGTATTTCGTCAAAAAGTCTGTTAAAGAGAGGGTTATGCTGAGCCCTTTCTATTGTTGCAGGAGTAGGAGTACTTGGGTTTTCGTCATTCGCATTCCCTCCAAGTGCTTCTTGAAAGTCATTGAGATTTTCCTCTTCTTCTTCTTCCATTTCTATTTCTCATTGCCTTGATTGTGATCGGGTTTGGGCCATTTTGCTTGCAAGCTTTTGTTGAAGTTGTGTGAAAATGATGATGAGTTTTTTATGAAATGAGAGATTGATGGTTGGTGAATTGTGTTGCATGTAGATCTCTAGCACTTTTAAGGTGGATGTAACTGAATTTCTTTCTTTGAATTGCTTGCTTGTTTTGATAAGTTTTGATGTGATAAGGTGTAGAGAAATCTGAGATGTGTTACAGATTTAACTACCTAGTAATGAGAGGATTCACTCATGAACTAGTTTTAACCTGCGTAGATGTGTCTCTTAGGATGAGCTTATCCTAGATGTAGAAACAATCTAAAAAGTGATGTGATGTTTTTGATTCAAGCAATATCTAAAAAGAGAACTTGGGGACAAGAACCTCTTAATGTTTTGAGAGTTTGAATGGATTGATGATGAAGTGATGATGTATGAAAAAGATGATGGATGAAAATGTTTTCAACTTCAATAAAAATTTTGTGTCACAAATGGGACAAACTCTACCTCTTCTCTTTCGGGTGTTGGTGGTATTTCTCGAGCTGTGTTGTATGTGATACAGATGTTTGGGAAAAAGTTGGGATTAATCTTTCCTCCTTGGTTTTTGTGATAACTTAGAGCTCTATATTGCATAAAAGCTCTGCGGTTCAATGATTTTGAATCAAATTCGTTTGTTTTGCCTTGAAGGTAGAGACGCATGTGACGCAGAAAGACTCTATGTGAGACAAAGATTTGTCTATTTATATAGAAGAATTTCCTCCTTTTGATCAAAGTCTTTGAGTTTAATGGTCTTCTTTTCAAGTTGATATTTTGATGATGCTTCTTCTTTCGCAAGATGTGAAGAATGGTCATAAAGTTTTGATACTCTTGTTGTTTGCACTTTGTTTTTGATATGTTTGGTTGTTTTGAGAAATTTTTGGTTGGATGAATACTTTGTTTTTGGAAGTGATTTTTCTGATTTTTCTTTGACAAGAAAACAAAGCAAGCACACAAACACAAGAATGTTGCCCCCAAAGGCACAAATGAGTATGGGTCTAGATCAACCCAATCCTTGGACTTTTATACGACCCTTCCTTTAGATGTATTTTTAAGGTGTATTTCCAAAGCCTGAAGTTGGCTCAATTTGCACTTGGTCTTTAAAACGAAAACACTTCAAACACTTTTTATCTCTAAGGTCAAATGGCCAGTTGTGATAAATTTAGCCCACATCTTGATATTTCTTCGACTTTGGTACTACATACCTTATGAATCCCGTCGTGGCAGGTAAGGATGTGATATACTAAGTCTTGCACGAGCATAACAAATAGATGATCCCTATGATGGGGGAGTCACCACTTTTATCAAGTCACAAGTGACTTTTCAAAAAGCTATTTTTCTACTCAAGGAAATATGTATGGTGAGTATCTTGGGAGCAAAACCATCTATGCTCTTGCACTAAATTATATCGCAAATATCCTCAATCAATAGAACGGGTGGGCTACTACTTAAAGGTGTTTAGTCATGTTCGATGTTTTTGGACATAAGTTCATTCTGCAGTGACTCACTTAAGAGCCTTGTAACCAGTGGTGGGGCCCATTTGTCTTTTCGGCCAGTTACACTGTAGAAACAGCTATACCCAAGGCTACAACTTTCGCTCTCACCTGATTTCTATAGCGGCTCGAAGGATTTACCGTTCGAGGTCGTTCCCAAGAGTGATGTGTCCCTTGGCAGGCCTCTCTTAAAAAGATAAAATTTTGAGTGTTACTAACACTTTTCTCTTGCACCTAGGACCACGAAAGCCAAGGGAGAGGATAGTGTGTGTTAGAAGTAGGACCACTCGACCAACTCTTTGCACAAGCGTGCCAAACACAAAAAGCACTTGTTCTTTTTAATCTGTCATTGCAATGTGTTCTAACTATTTGGAGATGTTGCTCCAACAGTCATGGTGTTCGTTTTAACTTCAAAGGCAATATGTGTTGTAATCTAGAAATTAGAAATCCTGGTCAACTTAATGGAAAACACGTTTGCATGAAGTAAATCGCTTGCAAGAATTAAAACAAGTGGATTGTAAGTTTTAATTGCACCAAAATTTGAAGTGTGGCTTGTAAATTCTTTTGATGCAAGAAAAATAGAATTGTTGATTTTAATCCCTAAATGAAGTGTGTTTCTTAACTTGCAAGAAAATAAATGTTTGTTTTGTTCAGTTTTAATGCACCAAAAGACGAGTGACCCTAACTAGAAAGCAAAGAAATTTTCTTTGTTCAAGTTTTAAAGCACCAAAAGAAAGTTTGTGATTTTTAATGGTGAGTTTTTAACCCTGCACAAACAACGACTGGTTAGTAAAATTCATGTCTAGGGGGGGCTTCCACAAGCCTAAAAACTTTCATTTTTTTCGGTTACAAGGCCCTTTATACAATGTTCTGTTACAATAGCGCTAGTCTGTGTTTGAACAGAGGCGCTATTTAACACAAATGCGCTAAAAGAAAGCGAAAGACAGAGAGGCAAAAGCGCTGAAACATGGTGAATAGTGCCAAAACAATGTCAAACGCGTCAAAATAGTTCCAAAAGCGCTGATCTTGATACAATAGCACTATTGTAAGAACAATAGCGCTAGAACAACAAGTATCGATAGCGCTAGAACGAGTTCAATAGCGCTAAAGCGCAATCTGTGTGACATTTTCAACATTCAAACATGTTATTGGTTAAAAAAATTAATCTTTTTGGTGTTTGGATTCATGTCGGGTTCACCAAATGATGCTCTGTTAAATGGACAAGGTTAGTCTAAGATAAACAACACAAGAAACCAGAAAATCGTTAGTGTTAGTTAACCAAGAGCTAATCTAAACAAGCATATCAAAAGAGATGCTAAAATCATGCTAATATATCTAACAAATGAAACAAAGATAATGAGGCATCTCCAAATGCCTCTTAGCATGCTCTTAGCTCCTTCTCCCTTGTTCCTCTCCTCTCCAAGTTCCAAAATGGTGTAGCTCTCAGCAGCTTTTTGCACTATGGATGCTTATGGATGTTTGAGATTGAAATATTGCTCTAAATGTAAATAAAGAAGCTAATATTAAGCTATTGATACTAAAATGATTTATTTTAACCAAAATGATAATATATGAGTTTGCTATGCTAAATGCTCTCTAAAATGTCTATAGGTTAAATGCATATAATTTTTCAGGATCTGGATTATGAAGAAATGGGCTCTATTTATAGGGAAAATGGAGCAATGGATGGTTGAGATTGAGCAATCTCAACAAGGGTCAGAATTGAATCATTTCAAATCCATGTGAGGGCTTTCAACCCAATCCCAGGATGACAAGTGTCAATGTGAGATAGGTTGAGAGGGGAGGGAATAAGCATTAAATGCTTGATATGACCTTGGGAGTTAGAGTCAAGGTTAGTTGAATGAATAAACTCTTTATTCAAAGAATAAAACTTTTATCCAATGGATAAACTCTTGTGCAAAGGCAAGAGGGATAAATATGGTCAAAGCAATAAATGCTTGGGGGGACAAGTTTGAAATAACCATAAATGGTTATGTAAGAGCCATAAATGGTCATGTAAGAGCCATTAGTGGTCTTGGAAGACTTTGGAGGTTAATTTGTTGAACACACAAAGCATTAAATGTTTTTCAAAGACTTTTTGAAGTCTTTGAGAAGTGACTCTATTTTGCTTAGGAATGTGACAATAATTAGGGGATGGATTAGGCTAATTAGGAAGGGGTTAGAAGAATCTAGAAGAGGATTTGATTTTGCAAGTGGATTTGGTGGGTGAGGGAAAATAGGATTTTATTAAAATAAAAATTCATTTATTTCAATAAATGTGTGCAAGTTGCATTTGTAGGAAAATGCAAGTGGGGGGGGGATAATGATTTAAATAAATATTTTTATTTAATTTATTTAAAAGAGGAATAGTGGGATTTAATAAAATAAATAGATTTTATTTATTTAATTGATTGAATTTGGTTTAATGAATTAATTAAAATAAATTGAATAATTTAATTAATTAATAGAAGAATGTTTGGGGATGAATTAATTAAATCTTAATTTAATTAACTTATGGCTAGTAGATTTTTAATCAAATAAATAGCGAATATTTATTTAATTAAACCGGACATATTTGTGTGACTACAGTTTATATTCATATTGTTGATTACATAAGCAAATATTCATTTAAATTTATAAATGGGTAGCCACCAAATACAGTGAATACACAATAATTAACTAAATACAAGGACGTTTGTAGGGTTAATTCGACATTTTAGAAATTTTATCAAATCATATTCTATGATTGCAATGTTTTATATCATAGGTTTTTGTTGTTTATATTCATATTGTTGATTACATAGGCAAATGATCATATCAACTTTATAAAAGGACAAGCACAAAATACAATGAATGCACAATAATGAAATCAATACACATTTATTGGATCGAATATATATATATATATATATATATATATATATATATATATATATATATATATATATATATATATATATATATATATATATATCAAAAAAAGGCATGTCTGTCAAGTCAATACAAGTATTACAAAAATGTGGCATATGTCATGTCCAAATCGATATACAATAAAAATGTAGAATATATCTACATGTATTGGTCATTCTATGACCACAACTAACACTATATGATCCTAAACTTGTGGTGGATTATCAAAATCGAGCCTCTTTGATGTAGTACATGGCTCTATATATGGTTGTAAAACCATAATTCAAAAGCCAAGTTAGAATTCTTTTGTAGAAAATAGTTCACAGTTAACAAGACAACTATGCATTTAACTATAATTCCTTTGCAATTGAAATGTAGATTACCTCATCGGCTGATCTCGGAGGTAATGTCTTCACTCTCCTCTCTTTGTCACTCTTAGGAGTTTTCTTGAAGACAAACTTAAAAGGATCCACATTATGGCCGAACTATGAAGGGGTCTATTGTAGATTAAATGTACAATTAATACAATGTTCTAACATAAATTCATCAAAAACACTTAAAAGTTATAATATAGAGAACAATGGTGTACCAGTACCTGAGATGCTTCTCCAATGGACTGAGGATGGCTCACCATCAATGGACAAACTGTCACTATTACCTATACAAAAAATGATCAAAGATTAAATACAATTAATATAATGATAAGCATTGTAGGTTAAAAATAATTAATGTAATATATCAAACAAAAGTGTATTGGATCCTGAGATGCTTCTCTAGTGCACGGAGGAGGGCTCGCCATTGATGAAGCAGCTATGGATATTTCCTATATGAAAAAATTATAAGATTATAATTTATCACAAGTTCACATGTACACGTGCATATAGTCATGAAATCAAGAAAATAAAGTAGAGATACATACCTCCGCCCTCTCTTGATCCACGGGTGAATCAGGTGCATTCAACAAATCTACATAGCTCGATGATCGTTGTACATGTAAAATAAATTAAAAAAACACTAATCAATCTACAAACCCATTGGATCAGACTTCTTTGGATCACCATCCCATACCTGTTGCCAGAACCTTAAATCTTTTGTCAGATTGCACCATTATTGACAAATGGATAAACTCAGGAAGTACATGTAACCAGATTTCTATATTAAAAAAAACTCCACCCTTCCAAGTCAGAAGGCATTCCTTTACTTCTCATTGTAGGTGCATTTAATTCTTCCAGTCGCTTCTCTGCCTCTGTTACTGCAAGGCGTCCCACTGCCTTCGCTGGAAATAATGTGTGTATTGGGATACTAAGCTACGATGTAATGGAGTTTCCACTGTCTGCAGGTAACGTAGTGTAGTAAATTGGGAGCCTTTTTAATGTGTAAGAATTATTTAAGTGAAATTACGCTTTGTTTAAATATCTAATAAGATTGTTTTATTTTAGAAAGATATTCTATTAAAAGTCTCCGTAAAATATTATTTGATTGAACATTTGTTAATTTTTTTTATTGAACAACACCATTGCATAAGGATTTGTTCAGATAAATCACGAACCATAAAGTTTTGTACAATTAAATTCTGGTCATAGTGACAGATAAGTTTTTGTACTAAAATTGCTCAGTGACAGATAGCTTCTGTACTAAATTTGTTGTTTAAAAAATTGATAATGGCTTTGCTTACAGCCGATGTCTATTAAAGTTATTCACACGTGAAAAATGGTCTTTTGCTGATAATTGAGGAAATAAATGCGTTCGATATAAATGGTTGAAAATTGTATATGAATTTTTTTGTATTGATCAAAGCAAAATGATTACAAGGAAAATAAATAACAGTTCAAAAAAAGACTACTGTTAAGGAAGAATAAGAATACAATATTAAACTATAGTCTTAGCAGCTGAAACTAGTGGCAAAGCTAGCTGATCTGAACATCTGTCTAACCAAAAAAGCAGATATGATTTGTTGCAGCTTTATTCGTCATGGGAAAATTGGTGAATAAGGTAAATTATAGATACAGATAAATTATGTAATTGAAATTGGAATAGGACCATACCTCAATAGATACATAAAATGTGTGCCTTGAAATTTGAAATTTTGTTTCTGCATGGAACAACCTAAGCATGTTTGTTGCAACGATTTTTTGGAGCAATTAGCCACTATGCTTGGGGAAACGTAGCAATAGTGGATATAGTTAACTTCATGCATCTAGAACAATTAAACGGTACATTGGATCTCGATTTATTTTTTTTGTTCTCTTTGTGAGTGACTTAACTGCTTATATCTAAGGTTCTAGCTTCTGGGTAATAGCGATGCACATTGTGGGATTAGTTATGCGCACAAGGGTCAAAAAGTACACATTTTAAAGTGTCACATGATACCTACTTTAAAATGTTCCAATAACTGTCCACTCAAAATTGCCAATACTTGTGGACAGATGTCCTAGTAGTGGTGCACAAATGTCCTAGTAGTGGATCAAAAAAGCTAAAAAATGATCGTCTATTGATACATGTGAAACTTATTAATGAGTTTTTCATTATTATTTTTCAAGCTCATTTAAACATAGTAATTAAAGAATTGAGTGCACAAAGAGTGATTGAATATTTAAACACGATCCACTATTGATGCTCTTCCCCTAATTATCTACACTGCATGCATCACTTTCCAAAATTTCTAAAGATTTGTCCATGATCTCTAAGATTGTTAGCTTCTCTTCTTCTCATAGAGAGGAGCTCTCTTGGAATGACATGCATTATGATCACTCAACAACATCCAACTTTGTTTGTCAATGCAAAATTTTCTCTATTGTGATTTTGGAGATATTTTGAATGTTTTAATACCTCTAGCAAATTGACCAACAATTTTAAGATGAAGAGAGAGTTGAACATATCAGATGTTGGGATGGGACCTTTTGTAATTTGGATAGTAAAATAATTATTCTATTCTTCTCTGCATGTCTCCCCATCTAGTGCTACCTATTAAATGGGTATTACTTATGTAATACAAATTTTAAAAAGCCAGGCTACTAAGATTACTTGGGTTTATAGATACGGAACGTTGTTTGTTGTAGTCATTTTCATAAAAGAACATACAAAATGTGAAATTGAATTTCCATGACATTCTAATATAGAGGAAGAGCACCAATAGTCGTCATAGTTCCAATAACCGCACACTTATTGTCATAGTGACCCCCCAATAGCTGTCATAGTTCCAATTTTTGAAAAGCCCATTAATAAATTTCACATGTACCAATAGCCGATCACTTTTGTCATTTCAGGTTAATATTAGCCCTAAGTTTAACATTAAATGGATATTGAGTCAAATCATAGCTCTGCCCTGATGCGATAGACCATTTAAGCTTCAATTATATCATTATGTTAAATGTTTGATATTTTATGAGTAACTTAATTGCTCCTTATGCTCAGTTGGATGCACATAGTACTAATGGAAGGACTGGAGAGAGCAACATGAATTAAGTATCCATTCAATGAACAGTGAGCAATCTAACCTCTGTCAATTTGCATTTAATATGCACTTTTTGTATTCAATGAAAAAATATGTCTGTCATCTTGAATAGCTCGAAATAATTATATAGTAATTCTTCATGTAATAATAAACTATGGCAACCACTGAATGCTAGCCACAAAAAGTTACTACTTCAAATCTTTACACATGAGGCTAATGAGAATCAGAAATCTGATACACTCTAATATGTTAGATGATACTAAAGATAGAATTGAACTGCTAACCTAAATGAGATAACAAAAGATTGTGACCAATTCAACAGAAATAACCAATTTCTCCTTCCTATGCTTCAAATTCTGGAGCCCAGAGTCTCCCCTGTTTTGACTGAACTTTTTACAGAAAACTAATATATTGTAATACTGTTCAATGAAACAATAATGGTACTAGGTGAAAATAATGAAGAATGTAACAGTAACTGGAAATAACAGACCATTAAAACCAATTTCCCTCTTTCCCTGTATAACAAGGAAAAACCAAACGGAAAGGAACAGCATTTCATACTATCACTGGCAGAGCAAATGCCTCAAATTAATGAAGTTTATTGAGGAAGTAAAACGCACAGAAATAAAATAATCAAACCCTCATGAAATTATCACGGAGAGGTTAAAGGGTTGATCCTCTGCCATAAATTTTGAAAAGCGTTCATCTATCAACACTTCCAATCGGTGGAAGCAGAGGACATCTGCAGAAAGGGCAGGTATCCTCATTAACATCAATCCATTTATCCAAACAATTTCTATGAAATATGTGGCAGCAATTGCACAGCTCTCGGATTTCATCATCTTCTTCAAAGGATCTCAAGCAGACAGCGCATACAAAATCCTCCTCAATCTCAATCAACTTCTCTGCAACATTTCGGAATGATATGACAGGCAACCTGTGCTTAATCATCTCCCCTGAAGACGCAGAAATGGCAGACGGAAGTTCTGAGAATTCTGGCCACCAATACATCTCTTCTTGTGGTGCCTCTCTCAGGCCAAGAGCAGAAAGAAAGCAACAAAATCCATTCTTTATATACGCCATGGCTGATGCCAAGTAGAGCAGAACTCTGGGTATAGTGATATTACGGCAATTTACAGGAAATCCCATGGCAGAGGAATCCTTGAGAAAATAGGTCACTTCAAGTGTACACAGAAATGTATTATAAAATGTGAGATGTTCTGCTATGCTCTGGCTTTTTCAATACTAAAAACGTGCAAAGATATTTGTGGGCATGACGGAATTAGCGACCGACAGGAGCTAACTATCTATGCAGCTATAGAATGCACTTTTGACCCTATTTATTAATTAATTGAGGAACCAAAATATAACAGCTTTTTTTAATTTTCAATAAAAAAGAGAATTTATCTATTAGAGTCTCTTCACTTATAATTTTTTATAATTAATTCAAACTTATTGATTTTTATCTTATGGTAAAGCCTAGTTGGAATGCAAGTTTCAAATATTGACTTCTAGTTGACAAGTACTCAACTACATGTGATTGATCTACTTATATTAATCATTGCCTAGCTAACTTTGCACTTTAATTTTGAGTTTGCATGGTATTTGTATGTATATTATATAGAGAGTTAAATAGTTCAATATTATGTCATATTTGTTTAGTCTTTTACTTATCATTTGTATACATATTGTATGGGCAATGTCTATTCACGGTTCAAATTGCACTATTTAGTATATTTATTCTTTATTTTTTGATGAATTGAAAATAAAAAAATAATTGTATTCTTAGTTTTCAGTTAATCAATAAATAAGAAATAAATATAATGATCAATGGTGCAACTTAACCCCTAGATAGACAATTTGCATCCCATACACCTAGCCATATCTTATCCCTATTTACACATACTGTGACACATTCACCTACTTTGCACATACATACTATTGATCTATGCACCAACTTTCATATGGTCATTAGTCACTTGGATATGACTATTATGTCACTTAGGGTCATATTTCTATTATGTCACTTAGGGTCAAGTTTGTAACTATATATTCATTAGCCACTTGGATATGACCATTCCATCCCCCAAGGTCATTTTTTGTAGTTACTTTCCTAATTTAACTATCATTAATTAATCTAAATTAATATATGCTTATGTGTATGCATTTTATAGGGTTTATCTAGGTTAAGTTGAATAAAAGACTACTTTCCTTCACATTTTTAGTGAACCCATCTAATCTTACACAACCTAGTTTGCATTTAGGGTAAATCTTATTCCTATTAGAGTTTTTAGATCTAATCTTTACATCTCTTTTAAACACATATTTTGTTAGTCTTAATGGTATTTTAGAATCATGTTGTTTTCAAAACATATTTTTGATAAAGGGGTAAAAAATAGGTTTTGAAGGGCCCTTGAAACCCAATTGGAAATAACAAAATATCAACAGAACTCTAGATAACCCACAACAAAGTCACAATGAAGCTATAGCAACTAATATAACATGAATTCAAAGCATAAAAAATAGAACAAAGATAAAGAAAATAGAAAAGTATGTCATATGTAGAGTCTTAGTAGCCTCAATTTGTGTAAATGTGAGGGCTTTCAACCCAATCCCGGGATGACAAGTGTCAATGTGAGATAGGTTGAGAGGAGAGGGAATAAACGTTAAATGCTTGACATGACCTGAGAGTTAACTTGGAAGTTAAGGTCAAGGTTAGTTGAATGAATAAATTATTTATTCAAAGAATAAAGCTTTTATCCAATGGATAAACTCTTGTGCAAAGGCAAAAGAGATAACTATGGTCAAAGCAATAAATGCTTGAGGAGACACATGAGTGCAAGATGAAATAACCATATAAATGGTTATGTAAGAGCCATTAATGGTCATGTAAGAGTCATGAGTGGTTTTGGAAGACTTTGGAGGTTAAATTGTTGAACACACAAAGCATTAAATGTTTTTCAAAGACTTTGAAGTCTTTGAGAAGTGACTTCAATTTGCTTAGGAATGTGACAATAATTAGTGGATGGATTAGGCTAATTAGGAAGGGGTTAGAAGAATCTAGAAGGGGGTTATGTTTGCAAGTGGATTTGGTGGTGAGGGAAAATAGGATTTTTATTTAAAATAAATTAATTTATTTCAATAAATGTGTGCAAGTTGCATTTGTAGGAAAATGCAAGTGGGGGGGATAAATGATTTAAATAAATGTTTTATTTAATTTATTTAAAAGAGGAATAGGGGATTAAATGAAATAAATATGATTTATTCATTTAATTGATTGGTGAATTTGGTATAATGAATTAATTGAAATAAATTGAATAATTTATTTAATTAATAGGAGAATGTTTTAAAGATGAGTTAATTAAATGTTAATTTAATTAACTGATGACTAGTGGATTTTTAATCAAATAAATAGGAAATATTCATTTAATTAAAATGGATAGATTTACGTGACTACACTAGCAATACAAATCTGAAAATGAACTAAGAAACTACAACACACCAACTATTACAACCCCTGCCAAACAACACACATAAAAATCCCTTTGAAGCACAACTACAACCCTTGAATGTGATTCCCACTGGAGACCTGTAAACACACTGCCTGCAAGCCTCTATCTCTATGGTTTATCAGCCTTGGAGATTTTACCTTCTTTGGTTTACCAGCCTCTGAAGGAAAATAGCTTTCACCTATTGAAAATGACTCAATAGAATTAATGGAAAAGTAAGCCAAAAACTTGATAAATGAAACCCGCATTCAAAATACATCTAGACACCAAAACCCATGCCAAGGAAGAGGGAATATTTCCATTAAATGTATCAATTCCATCTTTTTTGACTAAATTCTAAGAAGACACAAAATTTGCCAATTTGAACCCCACTAAAATCCACACCCATTTTGGCATTTGATTTTATTTCAAAATTACTTAATATTTGGTGCCAAATCAAATTTTTCTCAATCAAATTGGAAGATAAACTTTCCCAATTAATCCAATAGTCCCACCTTTCTATATTTAGATAGTCGACTTAGTAAAAATAGTAAATGTTATTTTTAGAAAGGGTACATGACAATATTCACCATTAAACTGATTTGAATATTTCACCTTCGAGTAAAGATTTCATGTTTTATCCCAGGGACAATTGATCTTATTAAAAATAGAAACTACTATTTTTAGAAAGAAGCAATTTTTAGAAAAAAGGAACATGACAAGTAGGGTGGTAGGTAGGAGATTTTTCCTTAAATATACACCTCCACTCCTAATGTATTTTCATGCCTTCTAATCAATCATCTCTCCATTTTGTTAGAACAATTTGCCTTTTTTTTTGTTTCATTTTGTTCAAGTTTCCTTTACAATTCTCACATGCTATCAAAGTCATGCTTGTTGCAAAGTGAAATGCATTTCTATTATTTGTGAATTGTGACTTCGCATGGAGGTTTCGAATGTGAATTTAAAAAATTCAGCTTAAGATCGGGAAAGTCTCTTGAAATTCATTCAATTTGTAAAAATTATTCATTATTCATAATTTCTCTTTTATTTTTAACAAAAATACGCAAATAGTGTTGAAACTTTCTAAAAGTTTTTCCTCTGTAGGGCATTCTTAAAATCAACATGAACGGGTCTTCTCAGGGAAACCCAGGTCCTGTCGGTATTGGTGGAGTTGGTAGAGATAGTTTGGGGAATGTTCAGTTTATTTTTTCTATTTATAAAGGTCTTCATACCAACAATTTGATGGAGGTTGTTGCTATTTTGTACGTTGTGGAACGTGCTTGTGCTCTTGGGTGGAGTAGCCTCATTTGTGAATCAGATTCACAGGTGGTAGTTCCTCTGCTGACTCAACAACATTCAGAGATTGTTAGTTGGTAGTTAGTCTTGCTTGTTAATCAGATTCTTAATTTGTGTGCTTCTTTGGATTCTATTACTTTCACTCATATCCCTAGAGTGTGGAATGGAGTTGCAAATTGTCTCGCCAAAATGTGCAAAAAATCTCACTTTCTAGCAATTGGTCAATGTATTTGTGTTGAAATCTAGTCAAATTTGTTGCATGAGACACTCTATTTGGGTGACTTGCTCAACTTACCCTTGAAATCTATAGTATCAAGGTCAGTTTTTGCCCATATTTTGGCATTTCATCTACAGTTTTATTTGCAACTTCCCTTTAACTCTGTTGATCTGATCTTTTCTAGTTGGGTATGGATACAATTCAATTTGTCATTGCTAAGTTAACTGCTTTTGTCATTTGAGGTGAGTTGGTAGAAGCATTGAATCTTCTTCAATTTGGCATCAAGGTGTATTTGGAAAGAAATACAAAATTGTAACACAAATAAATTATTCTATTGATTAAAAAAATTACAAGAACTTCTTCATCAAATGATCAAGGATCAGATTAACCAATGATGAATAAATTAAAATTGTCTCATTATATAGAGACTTTAGATGCATCAAAAGACTTCTACAAAATTATTTTGAAAACTTGCATTATTGTACAAGATTATTGCTAAATTGATTGCAGAGAGGCTCAAAACTTGTCTTCCTATTCCCATTTCTGAGGAGCAAGGGGGCTTTGTAGCTGGTAGACAAATTATAGATGGGGTGGTGGTGGCCTTTGAAGTCATTCATTATATGGTGACTTCTAAGGAAAAATCTATGTTCATTAAGTTGGACATGGTGAAAGCTTATGACAGAGTTAAGTGGCATTTTCTTGAGAAGATTCTTTTAGCCTTTGGTTTTTCTCCTGATAGGGTGAGTTGGACTATGAGTTATGTCACTTCTTCTTATTTTTTTGATTATTATGAATGGATAACCTTCAAATCTTTTTGGCGCCACTAGTGGCCTCTGACAAAGGGACCCTTTATCTCCTTATTTGTTTATTATTATGGTTGAGGAGTTGGGCCAATTTCTTAAGTTTTGATTTTCTCAGGGCTTGCTTCATGGTTGGTAGTGGGGCAATGGTTTGCCAAAGATTTCTCATCTCTAGTTTGTGGATGACACTTCTCTTATGGGGATGGCTCGTATTTGGGAAGCTGAGTCATTTAGGCAAGCTCTAGATACCTACCTTACTGCTTCAAGTCAGAAGGTCAATGAGCATAACTCTTCAATTTTCTTTTTTAATACTCCTCCGACTATTCAAAGGCAGATTGCGACTATTTTGAGGTCTCGGATTGGGTCTCTTCCCTTTGTCTGCTTGGGTATTTCTCTTCTATTGGTAGACAACCCAGATCTTCCTGGAAAATTTTGCTTGATAAGTTGCATAAGAATGTCACTCATTGGACTCATCGTTGGTTATGTATTGTTGCTAAAGTGACTCTTCTTAAGTCTATTATTATTTAGGAGCATCTCCGGTTCATAGTAATCTTGCATTAACTAAAAATATTTTCCTTTATGTTTTGCTTTTTGTTTGTAGTTTCAACATTTCTTTCTGTGTCCCGGTTTTGGCTCACCGGATCTTGTGGAGTTGGATTCTACTTGAAGACTTGATCATCTTTCTTATTTTCAGACTGCATCACATTTGGATCATTTTCCGGCAAGTTATTGCTATCAGTTTCCTTGACAGTTTCCTGTTACCGGTTGACAGTTTCTTGTTACCGGTTGCTTGGACCTATTTTGGTGATCTACTGGAATCCCTTCCAAAGCTTGCAGAGCCTTGGGCGTTGATTTCGATGTTCCTTGGTGTGTGGCTAACCTTTTCTTGCGATCTACACTTCATCCTTTGGATTTTCTGGAGGAATCTTTCAGCAGAGGCTGACCTTGTTGATTTTACACGTTAGGTCTTGTTCTTCGAGTTTTGATCCCTTTTTGGACTGACTGGATCCCCTTGGATCATACAAATCATTGTAATTGAGAATTAGAATGGATCAAAGGTTGAAAATAGAACATAGAGGATCTAGATATATAGTTTTGAGGTCCTGGTTGTGACCTATTATGTATTTTGAGCATGTTCTAGCAGGCCTATGAGCTGGTTATGTTGTAACCTAGTTGTTATCGATTGGTTGTAATCAATTTTTCATGTTATAATACAATCTGTTCTACATTACCTCCATCATATCTTTGTGTTTCTGTTGTGTTTACTCTTGCTCACTGGTGTGGATTGATCTCTTTGAGGTCCCTCCTAATCGGTGACTGCTTCAGTTATCTAGGCTCTTCCTACTTACAGGGGTTTTGTTCAGGATGGCCCTATGTATTTCCTTAAGGAATTTGATGCTCTCTCACGACAATTTCTTTGGAGTGGTAACTTGGCATCTACTAAGTGGAGCCTTGTTAAGTGGGAAATTGTGTGCAGACCAAAGAAAGAGAGCAAGCTTCGATTACATTTTTCCATTTTGAATGCACAATTTCTTGCAGCTAAGCTATATTGGCGTTGGTGTACCAATCAACATCAGCTTTGGGCCCGTATTCTCACCCATAAGTATCTCCCATGTGTTATTTATTTTGATGTTCTTCAATTTCCTTTGGAGGGAAGGGGTTCTATGATTTGGCATACTTTGAAAGTGGGGGCTCGATTGGTTAAGAGTCGATTTTTTTGATCTGTCACTAGGGGTCTCAGGCTCTTTTTTGGTTTGATTCTTTGGACAATCACCTTTTTATTCTTTCTTCATATCCTCACCTGCAGTCCCTTTGTGATATTTTTACTATTGTTGGCTAGGACACAGTTGAACATTATAAAGATGCTCAAAATTATGGGTTGGTTGTTAGTTTTAGATGGAAGCACTCTTCTAAATGGCCACCAAGAGGTTCAGAGATGGATAGGCGATAGTTGGCTAAGATTCTTGTTGCTCGTGACTGCAATGCCTTGGTGGGACATGATGTTTTGGCTTGGGTTGGTAGTGATTTGTCTAGGAAGTACTTTGTTTCTGTAGGATATGGGCAACTTGGTAAGCAGATGTTTGGAGACACTGAGGTCCCTTGGTGGAAACATGTTTGGCATAATTTTTCATGGCCCAAGTGCAACTTCTTCATGTGGTTGGTGATTCAAAATCGGTGTCTTACTTGGGATAATTTGTGCAAGCGTGGTTTTCAGGGCCCCTCGATGTGTGTGTTGTGCGGTAATAGTAAGGAGAGTGTTTCTTATCTCTTTTTCCAATGTTCTTTCTCTAGGGAGATTTGGCACTTTTGGTGGGGTGTGTGGAATAAGGATTGTTGGCATGTCTCCTCATTGGCTGAGTTTTTAAATATCATTGGGACAAGGCTCTTGTTATGACCTCATTTCTTTGAGTTGTTGGGGCTCTTGACCCCTCCTTTATCATCTAGAATATCTAGTTGGAGAGGAATCGTAGGATTTTTCAAGATGTGATGTTGGTGGCTCCTCGCTTATGGTGGAAAATTCTTCATTCTTTGGAAGAAAATGTTTCGACTAAATGTGATTTGACGGAAATAGTGGATCCTCGAGATGTTGCTTGTTGCGATCATTTTCATCTTCCTCCTCCGCAAAGACATGTCATGAGATATAGATGTCGACATCCTATTCAGAAGATAAATAGGGAGGGGTGTTAATCTCCTCCTCCTCAAGGAGTTTTGAAACTCAACACGGATGGTTCTTCACGGGGAAACCTTGGTCATGGTGGTATTGGTGGAGTTGGTCGAGATAGTTTTGGGACTATTTAGTTTATCTTTTCTATTTATAAGGTTTTTCATACTAACAATTTGATGGAAGCTCTTGCCATTTTATATGTTGTGGAATGTGGTTGTCAGCTTGGGTGGAGAAGGATCATTTGTGACTCTGATTCCTAGGTGGTGGTGAATTTGTTGCATAGACGAACTTTAGAATATTTTAGTTGGCATTTAGCTTTGGTTGTTAAATAAATTCTTAATTTGTGTGTTTCTTTGGATTTTGTCACTTTCAATCATATTCCTAGAGAATGGAACAGAGTTGCAGATTGTTTGGCCAAATGGGCCTCTGATCACATGCAAAATTGGAACATTATCTATAGGGGTCAAATACCCCTGGATTTGTCTCAAAAGTTGGACCAGTTAGTGGAGCTTGACAGGGTTTTGTGAAGCCCTTGCTTTGTACTTCTTCTAGATTGCATAGTCATGTACTTGTTACAAAGACTTGGGATAAACAACTATGCAAGTAAGAGGAATTACTAAATATTTCAACGCATTTTTGGAGTGAGAAGTCACTTGGTTTCCAGTGTGTTATTCACTAGCATTTGGTGTATTGACTAATTGTGGTGAGAAGAATTTGACAGTGATTTGGATTTTGAAATTCAAAGTTGCATTTCAAATTTACATTTGTATATGGATGGCATTTCATTTTTTAATTTTACCTTTCTTTCCTTGTATCAAGAGAGTGATAGTTGTCAAATTTAGGCAAGAAAATTGTAGCACTATTTAATTGTGAATTTCTCAACTCTCAATGTCCCTTCACGTCTGAAAAAAACAAATCATTTTTTGTAATTTTTGCAAAGGCGTAAATTTTGATGAATCAAAATTGAGTGTTGTTTTAAATTGCAAAAGTGTTTTTTTTTTCAATTCAATGGAGTCAATCCTGCACTATATTTACGAAGTTCTTATTTTCACTCGAATTGATCAACCGTATGCACTACACTTATAAAGTGCCTATTGTAAGGAGGTCTCTAATACTGAATCAAGGGGGGAGGTGGGGGGTCTAATTTGTGTTGTATCTTGTACATGCTTCCACACTTCTTATTAAATTTCTTTAGTTTGAGAATAATTGAGATATTATGGAGTTTTCACATGTAATCACGAACCAAGATAAAATTCCACTTTGGGGGGTTCACCATGTCAAAATCGTAATCTCATGTTCTTTTGTTGTAAAGCTTGCTTCAAATAACTATTTATCTAGGAAATATGGGATAAAGAATCAATCTCATGGTCTTGGTACACTGTCTTATATCCTTGGACTAATTTTGAAGCTACATGATGAATATCAAAAGAACAAGTGATTTAGCAACTACCATACCTATATTTGAAAAAATCTATGTAAACTATGCCAAAAGATATCCATTTTTAAAAGAGTGAATTTCTTATCTCAACCCTAACAAATGTGTTGTTTCAAGCGTATTTTGAGAATTTGGGAAGTATGAATACGAATTAATAACTTTTACCAAGGCTTAAATTTGTAATGACTATTGGTTGGAAATGTCCATTGTCGTATTTATCTGAAAAACACAATGAAGTATAATTAGAATATAGGCTATTGATTTACTTATGCCTCTTAAATTGTGTGATGTGTTCCAGGTGACACGAAAGATTATAGGTGGGTTACAATTTATTCACGACAGATATGGCAAAACAACTCATTATGTTTATTTATGTTTTCTTATTGTTTGATTATAGATTGCATCTTGCTTATGTAATATTGCAAGAAGCTTTCATTTAAAAAATTTGCTCCATTATAATAGTTCTTTACTAGTGGGAGGTTGTTATATTTTTATTGTTTAAATTAAGCCACTTAACTTTCAATCTTCACAATTTAAATATCGTGTTTATTAAAATTGAACTATTTATAGTTTTGTGAATAGATCAATCAACAATTTTTTAAAGAATGATGATAATTTAAAAACACTTGAATCATAGAGATGATTGTAAACGTTGATCGGAAACCCCATCTTGAATGACAAGAATAATCAACATTTTGAAATATATAACAACCATTTGCATTGCGGCAACCACATCATAAGAAAATACAGTAAATTAACAATTGTACTCAATTATCAAAGAAAATTATCAATATCAAAACTATAATGGAATAGGATAACATAGAATCACAACCTAGTATCATAGATAATCCAAAATAATGGTTTTTACACAAACACAATCTCATAATCTAAATGGACTCTTTATAGCCATGAGTAGATAACTTGTACTCAACCTTTATTTTGAATAAAGCAATCATACCCAATCACTTCCTCATCCAATTGATTACACCATAAAATAAGCTAAACTCATAGCCATTGGTAGAAATTATATTGTTGACATCCCCAACCCAATTTGAATCCCCATTCCTCTAAAAATTCATCATGATATCAAATGAAATACTTGGAAATACTTGTGAATTGAAGATAATATTTTATATCAATCCAATGTTTTCATCTAGAATTAACCATGTAATAACTCAAGACTTCTAATAGTTGAATAATATTTTTTAGTAGAAACCTTAGCATATATAAGACTCCTAACTAGCATAGGGTACTAAAATCATCTCTATAGGTGACTTAGCACATTTCTCAATTGAAATTTAAGATCCCATAAATATAGAAATAGTGAGTAGTTTTTTGTTGGACACATTAAAATTCTACAAAATAGACTCAATGTACTATAAGGTTATATATATTAGGGTATATTATTAAATAGAAAATTATATATAAGATTGAATTATATATAAAATCATAAATTAAATAGCACAAAATGATGGATATGGCAACTAGATGATGGCATCCCACCAAGAGGTCAATGGTTCAAAATTTCAAATCTAATCTCTTAGTCTCCCTTGTTTTGGCAAAACATTATACAGAAGAAATCAACCAAAATCAGAAAACTAATATATTGTGATGCTGTTGAATGAAACAGATGATGTCAGGTGCCAGAGTTGAACACTCGACCTAGATGAAAATGGTGAACTGTAACAGTTAAATAGAAATAATAAATCATCCCAACAAATCTCTCTTTTTCCCAATATAACATATTGAAGAAAAAAATACAAGCAGAATACATTTTAATCACTGCCACAGAAAAGCCTAAATTTTCTGAAGTTCATTTAGGAAGTAAAATGCACAGAAACGAAATAAACAAACCCTCATGAAATTATCAGCGAGAGGTTTGAAAAGCGTTCATCTACATAATTTATCAACACTTTAAATATATAAGAAACAAAGAAGATTTCATTTTAATCACTGGCACAGAAAAATGGCTAAATCTACTGAAGTTTATTCAGGAAGTAAAATGCACAGAAATGAAATAATCAAACCCTCATGAAATTATCAGCGAGAGGTTTGAAAAGCGTTCATCTGCATCATTTATCAACACTTTAAATCGGTGGAAGCAGAGGACATCTGCAGAAAGGGCAGGTATCCTCATTGTTATCAATCCATTTATCCAAACAATTTCTGTGAAAAATGTGGTTGCAATTGCACAGCTTTCGGATTTCGTCATCTTCTTCAAAAGATCTCAAGCAGATCGCGCATACAAAATCCTCAGAAATCTCAATCAGATTCTCTGCAACATTTCGAAATGTAATGACAGGTAAATTGTGCTTAATCATCTCACCTGAAGAAGAAGAAGAAATGGCGGAGGGAATTTCTGGTAGTTCTTGCGTCAAATACATCTCTTCTTGTGGTGCCTCGCTCAGGCCAAGAGCAGAAAGAAAGCAACAAAATCCATTCTTTATGTACGCCATGGCTGATGCCAAGTAGAGCAGAACGCTCGGTATAGAGATATTACGGAAACCTACAGGAAATCCCATGGCGGAAGAATCCTCCAGAAGATAGGCCAGGCCAGTTCAAGTATACAGAGAAATGTATAATGAATCTGAGATGATCTGGTCTGATAAATGCATGATAAATGTGTACAGAGAAATTATTGGACGTCCTGATGTAAATTTCCCTTTGTAAGTACAATAATGGCCTGAATGTACTTGTTGGCTTTTTCCAACTCAAAAGAAAAGACAAAGATGAAGGCAGCCATTAAGGCTTCATTTGAGCTTTCTTTAGGGAAATTTATTTGAGTCTCTTTAGGCCTAGTTGTAATTTTTCTTATATTGGGTTCAACTTTGGATTTTTTTATATTGGGTCAATTTTGATACCTATTATCCTTTTTGTTTCATTTAACAATAATGGTAGTTTATTTATTATTAGCTTTTACATGATGTAAATTTGTGTCTTTTTATAGAGTTTAGTTGGAGTACAAGAGAAGTGCAGATGCAAAATGTTGACCTCTACTTGGCAACCATTCAACAACTTGATTGATTTATTGGCCATTGTTTCTAAGTTGTGCACTTTAATTTTGAGTATATGTGATATTTGTGTAGGTATTATTTTGTAATGGTGAAATTTATATGTTTGTCATTTAATATCAACCACTTAGATATGATTGTTCTTATGTTATGGACTCATTTTCTTTAGTATTTTATCCACCATTTACAAACACATTCCATGCACCTAGCTTTACCTTATCTTTATATACATACTTTGATACATTCAATTTGTCGCATATTCATTGCATTTGTCTTTACACCTACTTTCATATAGTTATCAACCACTTGGATATGTCAGTTCCATCACTTAAGGTCAACTTTACAACAATCATTAATCACTTTGGTTATGACCATTTCATTATCTAAGATCATTTTCATACTGATGTCCACTTGAAGCTTATTTCTCAAAATTCAAATTTGATTGATTGGCTCCCTTTATTTGCACACCCTAACTTGATTAATGTTGTCATGTGGGACCCTCAACCCTCCTCAACACCCTAACCTCTCTAGCGATGCTATCACTAACAGTTCGAACTTTTGGTGTAGTGACAACAAAATTGGTGACTCTGTTGGGGAGGGTTCGACTCCCACAAGCGACAACTTACTCAACTTGTGGTCGACTATATCTAGTACAGACCTCTTGGGTCAAGGGGTCAAACTGTTGTTTTGTGGGATCCTCAACCCTCCTCGAGACCCTAACCTCTCAACAATTAAACACTTGCTTTGGAAAATTTTATGACATGTGCTAGTATTTAAAGAAATTTAATTATATTCATTTATCCAATCTTACACAACCTAGTTTGCTCCTAAGATCTTATTCCTATTGGTTTTTTTAGATCTATAATTTTCGAACATTTGTATCTCTTTTAAATACATGTTTTGTTAGTCTTAATGAAATTTTAGAATCTTGATATTTTCAAAACACATTTTTTATAAAGATGTAAAAAAAAGACATTGAAGGACCCTTCAATCTCTATTACAAATAAATTTAATATAAATAAAACTCTAGATAATAGACAAAAAAGAAAAAGAAAAAAAGACGACAAAACCAAACCAAACCCTGGCTACATCTTGTTATATATGTTACAATCTATATGTCACAATCTAAATACTCTTCAATTGAGGTACCCCTCATTTCTGCAATAGAAAAATTATAAGTTTGAAAAGAAAACCTACTATGAATACAACATAATGTTTTGTAAACTTGTCTTGTTTAAGTTAAACAGTAAGCTCCATAAACTATCAATAAGATAAACCAAAACATAAGAATTGTAAACAATTGTTGACTAAATTGATAAAGAAAAATAACAAATTAAATAAAAATAAGATTGAATATTTTTTAACCCATATATATGTCATAAACCATCATCTAATTAATCAACAAAAAATAATATTGAAGGAAATTTTTTATTTTTTTTCCATCTTATGATTCTTAAATAGTAGTTAACGAAGTTGAAAAACCTAAATTTATGTTTATTGATAAATATGAACTAAATATAAAGAATAACCAATAGTGATGCATATTAAAAAAAATACAATTGTCATTGTTAACTAAATAGAAATAATCAACTTGATTTTTGTTGCTAAATATTCAACTAAGCTAAAAAAAATTAAAAATACTTCTTTTGCATGTTGAAAAATGTTGGGAAAATAGGTGGTGTACATCTTGTATAATAATGTTTATAATTGTAATATTTATTTATTTGATGTTGCACATGGACGTGTAACATGTAGAGATTCTTTGGGAATATTCTTGGGACCACTTGATGAGTTGTATTGCAACATTGGGATGTTATATTGTATTTATTTAATATTGGGGAAATTAATTTAATAAAGTACCCAATATTAGATGTGGGATCAATGGGGTAGTTAGCCTCATGATATTTGCACATGGTTTTGATGTAATACCACTTGGTGGTTTTGTTGGAGTTGTGTTTATAAAAGAAACCACAAGGGTAGTTGTTTGGGTAGGCTAGCTAGCCAGGTTTAGCATTTGTTGAAGTTGGAAGCATGGCATGGGATGTGTGGTTACATGCTTTTTCCCCTAGAGTGTTTGTTGATGGCTTGTTGATGGTTGAGGTTTCAAAGGCTTTCATGAATGTATTGTAATTTTGCATTGTTGAATAATACATGAATGATGGATGTTTTTGTAGGCTGATTTTTTCCCTCATGAGGGTTTTACCAAGGTATATCTTGTGTCAACTATGATGGGTACGTTGTCTATTCTTTGCATGTGGTTTCTATGTGATTATTTTGTTGGAATCTCAATTGGGTTATGTGGAAATTGTCATAAATTTGGCTTCAAATTTCCTTACAAAAAATATACCATATTTTTCATCCAAAAAAAAAAAAACTATGTTATTGGTTTAGTCAATTTCTATCAACAAAAATCATATTGGGTTTTTAAATAGTCAACAATTGTTAAAAATTTGTAAGAGAGAAAACAAAAAACTAAAAACTAAAATCATGTAAATGTATGTATTTATTAATTAAACAAAAATTTGTAAACATTTATTTAGTCACCCATAGTCTAAAGAATAAACAAAAAAAAGTGACAAAAAAACAACATTGAAAGGTTTTTTTTTTTAAATTAAGAATCCTACATAAAATTTTACTTTAATTTTTATGATAAGCAATCAACATATACTCTAAGTCTTGAGTATGCTAAGTTGCTAATTTTATTTTTGCAAGAGATTATTAATCCATCAGTAATTTTCACATTAAACCCTTTGAAATCTTTGAAATCTTTAGATTGAATTCCTTTCTCAACCACCAAATCTTCATTAATATAATTATGAATAGCTCCATTATAAATGAGTATTTGAATTCCACATCCACATAGAGTCCCTTGAAATCTAAAAGGATCTCATCTTGGTGCTCCTAAAAGAGAAGAAGTGTTCCCCCACTATTTGGATGTGGTTTAGGTTCCTCTTTTTCCTCCTTTGAATCATAAACTACTTCAATATATTGAATTTTCTAATCTAGGGCTAATTTAATAGCTTCTTGTAAAGACAATAGATCAAATGACTTAATCAAACTTCTAAGAGGTTTGGTTAAGCCTTCTATATAAAGAGTAATTAATCTTCTTTTTGTTACATCAAACACCATTACAAATCATTTTTAGAATTCTTTCACATGTACTATATTGTTCTCTCTTGCTTCAATTGGACCAACTTTCTAAAATGAACTTAAGGATCTTTTGTAACAAACCTTTCAATCAACCTTTTGCAAAATTCATTATATGAATCAATCAAACTATGACCTTGGGTAACCAACTCATGGTACCACCATTTGAGTGAGTTTCCTTCCAAGTTTAAGGTAGAAAATTTTATGATGTCATCCTTAGCCATAAGTTCTAAAACTAGACATATGTCTAACTTTTACACACGTGTCCAAGTAGTACACTTATTGACATCCAAAGTGAAAAGTATGAACTTACCTAAAGGTTGTTGATGATCATTTTGTCTTGGATGAAGCCTAGACTTAATTCTCAATCCACTTAAATTGCCTCTCTTTATTTTCATGTAATTTGTGAATCATTCATCCTTGAATCTCTAGAGGGAGATTTCTCTACTCTGCATAACAATCAGTAATATCATCTTGTATTAAGATTTGTGCTTCCCCCACTGAAACATCTTCCTCTTAAAGAAAGTAGGATGAAGAGGTCCCTCAAGAGACCCAACCTTGGTTCTCTATGTGTGACTTTCTACTTATTATTTTCATTGTTATTGACTCTAAAATAATTTGATTGGAATTTCATGCATTGTTTTATATAACATAAGATCAAACTTCACAAAGAGCTTTCAAAGCTTTCTTCTCTTTTTCCATACCTCAAATTCCAAATGAGTTTTTGTTTCTTTGTTCTTAGGAAATTGATTTGGGGTTTTTTAAAAATCCCTCCAATAATATCTATCGAATGTCATTTGTCTCAAAAAAAAAAAAGAAAAATCTCACAAATTAACAAAATCGACTTTGATATTTTGTAATCCCCAATAGATTATTCAATTATAATTTTCAATTCCTTCAACAATTTCCATGATTTAGCTCTTCAACCTGATTGAATACTATTAATTGCTATACACTAAAGCGTAAATATAGTATAGTCATAGACCATGAAATTGATAAAATAATTTTAGTATTCCAACCTAGAGAGATGGCCTAATTTAAGTCTCTTTGTTCCAAATAAAGTGTGACTCAAAACAAGTTTACTTAACAAATATAGAGACATACAAAATATTAGACATCAATATGCTCTTAGCCGTAATAATGCAGTTAATGCAGTCCAACTGTGTAGTTTTTGTCATGGTAGACATTAATATACATAAGATTGCAGATATTAATCATGTATGAGCATAACATCAGAGTGATTAGTCACCAATTTTGATCTAATTCATTTTGCAAAGTGCTGCCAAATGCCCAGAACAATCCATTTATTGCATGCTATCTGAAGATATGGACGCTTATACTAGTCACCAATGATACCAATAATGGCACTATAAGAGCTGCTCCACACAATTTAATTATGAACACTATGAAAGGATACCGAAACTTACACAAATATAGTGCTGTGGAAATATTATCAAGATAGTCTTCAATGTATATTCAACCAAATTTCATCATAATTTCAATTTTCCTGTGATTTTGAAGTTCATTTGCATTTTTTAATGATATTTTCGTAATTTGAATTATGGATTTTCTTCTATTTATTTAATAGTAGATACGGAGTTTTTGTCTTCTAATTCTAGACCTAAAGAATTTTCATCCTGTTTTTAATTGAACCAAAATCCAATGATTCAACAATAAGAAGAAATCAGAAAATATAATTAATATGTCCTATTCTCATTGTTTGACTTCTCTTCAATAGAGTTTTTCTCCATAAGACGTAGCTATTATAATTAGTTAAATTCAATTAGCTATTAGAATTAGTTAAATTATTAGACGAATCGTTTGAAAATGGTCAATTTTAAGTGTCTATACTTATAACAAATGTTCTTTAGACTATTGAGATGTTGATTGATTATAATATATGATCAGATGATGAATTAACTCTAATGAATGTTTTTAAATACCAAAATAAATAAATAATCATGTGAAACATATATCAAGTTGGTTATAGGCAAGGAATGAAATGGGTGAGAGTTGAAAAAAAATGAATTTGACCTCTTAAATTTCAAGGGTCAATTTTGCATGATACTCGCTTAATCCCATAAGATTGACCCAAGATAAGGGAATACTAATATTGATGTGGAGAATGAGTATCTAGACATGGGAATAATAATAGACATAATAAATGCTAAATATACATGGCATGCAAATAAATAATAATTGAATATGTAAAAATGAGTGTAAATAAAGAACTATAACAAAATTTAAAAATTACATAAAATTACTTCATTTATTGACATATAATTATATTAAGATATTTCATTAACTAAATAAATTTAACATAACTAAACTCATAAAATATGTTAAAACTGAATAAAAATGTATTCAAATTTAAAGAAAAAAAACAAGGGTGCTGACCCTTACTTAGTCCAACAGCCCTTCCGGCAGTAACTAACCGAGATAACAAAAAAGAGGCAATCCCTCCCCAAAAACCAAGGTCGAACACCAAACCTGTCAAACCAACAACAACCCAAACCCAACTCAAGAGAAGAGACACCCAAACCTTGACATGTAGAATCACATTATATTTCCTTTTCTAATCGAATAACAAAAAAATTCTCATAAAATAATCTTATAACATACAAATAACTCCATGACCAGATCTTTTCTTTGTATTCTTAAACACCAATTACATACTGAAAGTATAATTTAACTTAACCTTCATGATTCCACAGAAAAGTTTTCAGATTCCTGCCATGTGACCATCATCTGAAAAAGTGACGTGCTTCAGTACTTGTTTGAGGACTGAACTTAACCCTACCTTTCTGTTTTGAATGGTAAGATGTGACAGGAGTGCAGGCCCAGCAGAAAAGTACTGTACACTTCAAGTAATTTCCAAACTCCAATGAATACCAAATCCCAAGCTGCAGATACTCCATGCAAGTAACCTCAACTTACAATAATAAATTATCCATCCATTGCATTTGTTTCACAGCTTTTGAGGATATTAAATTTAAAATATTCATACTTCTTGGTTGCTCTGCTCAGAGGATTTATGGAGATTGTCAAAGGGTTTGTTTGTATATGGGATTTGGAAGTTTTAAAAGAATGACCAAATTCATTGCGATTACCAAAACAGCTTGAAGTTTTATATTGCCATAAAAGCTCAGCAGCTTTTGGTGGGTTAGTGTGACAGACACACTTTTGTAACTCTTTTAACTGCTGCAATTAACCAGTGTACAGGCTCGCGTAGATTCATTCTAAATAGATTGGAGTAATAGACAATTAAACAAGGATGGTTGTGTACATTGCAATTTTTTTTTTTGTATTGTTGCTGTAAAGTTTTTACATTAGTTATGTGATTCAGTTTAGGGTCTTAGAAATGTGATAAAACAATTTAATTTGTTTTTAATTTATTATGTGATATTTTGTTAGTATTTGAATGCGTTTTTTATTTTAAAATAAAAGAAGTAAGAGTAGAATATGAAATAGAATTGTGAATAAAAATATAAAAAGAGAGTGATGGATAGGGCAGAGGATCTAGCGGTTGAGTGTGTTTCAATTGTTGTGATAGCCGTTGTTGATTTAATGTCTTATGTTTTTTGACAAAATTGCATCAATAGTTGTGACTTTGATACCCATAATTGAATGAAATGTACCCTTAGTTGTAAAAACAACCAATCATGTGATGTGATGTCATATCAGTTGCACAAGTATTAGGGTCCCTTATGCATGACTATTGGTCTCACCTTTTTGGGGCTGTTTTGGACACCTTGGCAAAAAGTATGCTAACGTGGCTTTGAAGCCTTAGTTATAAGCAGGGGACTTGACAAATAAGTTGTTGTAAAAAATTCGGAGTGATTTGAAATTTCCATGTAGGATTTTGAGAACACAGAGTTAGGGTGCTAAATTACTCAGTCCTCTCCCCTAATTAAGTTTGTTTAGTGGTTGGAGTAGACGTAAATGAATGAAGGAGACTGGGAGGGACAATACTATTAGAATCAGATTATGTTCAATGTACTTTGTCTTTGTATTGTTAGGAATGGAACCATGAGCATCAGTATTTTGATGGTTGTGGCATTGCTTATATGACTACAGTACTGGTTGTTTTATGCATTAATATTATATATGGTCATGTTAGTGTCTAGTTGGCATATTGGTGTTCCATATGGTCATGACAACATTCTCAACAACTTTTGACATTTTCCTTTGCACCTATGCTTAAATTAAAGATGACTATTTTGTGACAAGTTGTGAAAAGAAGAAAATGTGCATAATACAATTCTTATACTAGTCTTGATGAATAATGATGAACAATAAATACTCAACAGATACTGCAAGGGGGGGGGGGGGAGGGGGGGTGTGAATCAGTATAGACAAATACTTCTTTAACAACTTAACTACATAGACTATACTAACTGGTAAACAACATCACCGATCTAAATCAGGGCACTACCGGTAAAACACAATGGGACCTGTGAAAGACATAAATCGGTAACACTTAGATCTTCACAAAACCTAATATCTCATTTCCACTTCACCCATATGCTTAAACAAGTAATACATCATCAGAAATATAATGACCACTGGGTCAACATGCTTTACCACTTAACTAGAAAACACTAAGATATCACATGAAAAAGCATCACACATAACACACTAATTTTTCATGTGGAAACCCAACTAGGAAAAACCACAGTGGGGATGAATACCCACAAGTTGTTCTTTGAACTCTTCTGAAGTCCACTCTGTTAGGAGCCTAGTCCGGTTAAGGACTTTACAACAGGTTCTGTTAGGAACCGATCCTGCTAGGGATCACCCAGTTAAGGGATGGCTAAATACTCAGTTAGATGTTAAAACCCTGTTAAAGGTTACCTTGTCAGAGGATTTAAAGAACTCAATGATTTTGAGTCACCCTGTTAAAAGATTTACAAAAAGTCTGTTAAAGCTATCTGGTAAAGGGATTTTCCAACTGCTAAAATGGTTAGAAGTCAATAGGTAATACACTGATCTGATAACAACACTCAATGCCAAGGAAGATCCACTTTAGTTACTTTACATTTGCAATCACACTCTACAGATCTCTACTCATTGCATCGGTCTGGCAAGAATCAAGTATCTCTTCACTTGGATACACACATAACATTTGCCAACAACTTCACAATGCAAATCATCATCGACCTTATAGACAACAATTAGGTCGGTAGCCAAAACCTAAAACCCTAAGAATCTAGGTTATCAATACAGTCGGTCCAATCCTGACCGTTTAATCACATTGCATAGAGTAAAACAATCTTGAACAAATCTCAAGATGTTCTCCATCGTTCATTCTTTGTTGCTTCTAGTAGCTGATAACCCATCAAGTGCTCTCCACCATTTACTGAAACTTCGCACATTCCCGAGGTAGATAGAATCAATCTTCTTCATACAAGATCCTCAAGGAAATCCTTCACACGCACAAGGTTGACGTGGCAACATGATCTGATCTTCATTTCAATGCTAACTCATCACAGGATGTCATCGGTCGAATCACACAGACTTGAAATACATCAACCGAAAACCCTAAACCCAAGACTACCAACCAGTAGTCATATCAAATGAAACTCCAATACAAACTTTGCATATACCGGTTCACATTCCAACATATCGGTTCTCTTGCCAGTTTTCTTTCTTCAATATACCGGTTCATACTTCAACATATTGACATCAATGACAACATACAATATTATCATGTCATCAAACTCTCCACATATGCCAACAATCTCCCCCTTTGGCATTGATGGCAATATACAAAGATATCTCTCGGCTTCACATCTTCTCCCCAATATTTTTCATATTATGTCTTCAAAACTGCAGATATATTCTCTGCTTCACATCTTCTCCCCCTTTGACAACAATGCCAAAGTGGAGGCACAGACATCCATGTTCCAATATGCTGCTCCCCCTGAGGAGTAGCATCCTTCAACACACCAATCCTAAAAAGATTTGACAATGCAATACCTGACTGATGTGGAGCACATGCCTTTAGTTCACCTCTTGAAGGGGCAACATCCCTAATTCACCTCTTAAATAGGTAAATGTAGCCTTCGGTAGAGGCTTGGTGAATATATCTACTAACTGCTCCTTACTGGAAACATGTTCCAATACAACCTCTTTGTTTTGAACTTTCTCCCTCAAGAAATGATACTTGAGCTCGAGGTGCTTGGTTCTAGCATGCAATACCGGATTCTTGGAAATATTAATTGCACTTGTGTTGTCACAAAATATACTCACCAGTTTAGATACAGGGACTTTGAAACCACTTAATACATGCTTCATCGAAATTGTCTGAGTGCAGTTCATAAATGCTGCTACATATTTTTCTTCTATTGCAGACTGAGAGATACAACTCTTCTTCTTACTCATCCATGAGACTAGTCTACCACCAAGAAAGAATGCACCACTGGTTGTTCTCTTCCGGTCGTCCACATTACCAGCCCAATCAGCATCTGTAAACACTTTGAGATTGAAATCATTATTGTATGGATACCACAATCCATAATCTATAGTTCCCTTCAGATATCTAAGAATCTACTTGACTGCTACCAAGTGAGATTCTCTTGGACTTTTCTAGAAACGTGCAGCAATGCCCACTGCATGTGCAATGTCTGGTCTATTGTGTACTACATAGTGCAACTTACCAATCATTTACCAGTATTCCTTCTCATTCACCAATGTTGAGTCATCTTCTTTTGACAATTTACAACCGGTCATCATCGGTGTACCAACTGGTTTGCTGTCTTCCATGCCAAAGGTCTTCAACACCTCTTTGACATACTTGGACTGAGTGATAAAGATACCATCTTTCATTTGATGAATCTGTAGTCCAATGAAGAACTTAATCTCTCCGATTAGTGACATCTCAAATTCCTTCTTCATCTCATCTGCAAATGCATGGCTCATCTTGTCATCTCCACCAAAAATTATGTCATCAACAAACACTTCACAGATCAGAATCTGATCTCCTTCTAACTTCAGATAGATATTCCTATCTTCACTTGTTCTTTCAAATCCAATCTTCACAAGATGGGAGTGTAAACGTTCATACCATGCTCTAGGTGTTTGCTTCAATCCATACAAGGCTTTATGTAGCCTACACACCATATCACTATCTTCTGATAGGAAAAACCCATATGGTTGCTCTATATATACTTCCTCTTCAAGTACTCCATTTAGGAATGCAGATTTCACATCCATCTGATACACTTTGAATCCCTTGAAGGCAGCATATGCAAGTAGCATTCGAACTCCTTCAAATCTAGCTACTGGAGCAAAGGTTTCTCCATAGTCTTCTCCTTTTTCTTGAGCATATCTCTTACATACCAATCTTGCTTTGTTTCTTACCACTATGCCATCTTCATTCAGCTTGTTTCTAAAAACCCATTTGGTGCCAATAACATTTTTATGCTCAGGTCTGGGTACCAAAGACCATGTACCATTATTTTCTATCTGGTCAAGTTCCTCTTCCATAGCCTTAATCATGTCTTCATCTTTGTGTGCCTCTTTAAATGTTTTAGGCTCAAATTCATAAATCATGCAAGAATTTTTTTTGACCTTTCTTCTTGTAAGAATTCTTGCATCCTTATCTCCTATGATCTTCTTTGGATCATGATGTAGCTTTACACACCTAGGAATGATCTTAACTAATTCCTCTTATTTTTCTTCTTCATCCTCATCTTCATCAGCAACTACTAGTGTAGGAGCACTATTACTGGTACTTGGTTGTTTTGCAACCGGTTCCCAGAAGGTTACATCTGGCTCATCTACCACTTGCTCATTGTCAGTTTCCTCGGGTTTCTCAGAGGTTTCATCAACTCTAACATTGATACTTTCAATAATTCTCTGATTCCTATTGTTAAAACACTTAAGAGCTTTGCTCTTGGTGGAATACCCTAGGAATATTCCCTCATCACATTTTGCATCAAACTTGCTCTGGTGTTCACTCCTCTTGATATAACACTTGCTACCAAACACTCTAAAGTAGCTTACCACTAGAGTTTTACCAGTCCAATACTCATAAGGAGTATTATCCTTACCTTTCTTGATGAGTACCCGGTTTATAGTGTAGACTACAATGATCACCGCTTCTCTCCAAAAAGTGTGAGCAACCTTCCCTTGAATCAACATTATTCTGGCTGCTTCAATTACAGTCTGGTTGTTTCTTTCTACTAGGCCATTCTGTTGTGGAGTCTGGGAGGCAGACAGTTGGCTCTTGATGCCATTCTCTTCACAGTACTTATTGAATTCTCTAGAAGTGAACTCACCTCCTTGGTTGGTTCTAAGGCATTTGATCCTCTTACCGCTTTCCTTTTCAACTAGTGCTCTAAAGGCTTTGAACTTTCCAAAAGCTTCAAACTTGTCTTTCAAGAATGTGACCCACATCATTCTTGAACAATCATTAGTAAGAATCATAAAATACCTATCTCCATGAACACTCTTAGTTTTCATAGGACCACACAAATCAGCATGCACAAGATCAAGTAAATTATCTGTTGTGAAAGATTTTCCTTTGAAGGTTGAGGAAGACATTTTCCCCAGTTGACATTCTTTGCACAAAGGATTCTCCAGTTTGTTCAGCATAGGCAATCCTCTAACTGCCTTGATCTTACTAGCCTTCACAATATTATCAAAATTTACATGGCAGAGTCTTCTATGCCATATCCAACTGTCATTAAACTTAGCCATTAGACATTGACTGATATTTGTATTTAACTGAAATAAGTTACCTTTGGTCTGCATACCAGTGGCCATCAGTTCACCACTCTTTCCTTTTATTTTGCACACTCCATCTTTGAATTCTAGAGTGACTCCTTTATCATTCAGTTGCGCAACACTCAAAAGGTTATGCCTAAGACCTTCTACCCAATACACATTATCAGCACTGCTTTTTCCATTTAGAGAGACGGACCCTTTGCCTTTTACCATGCAAGGTGCATCATTACCAAATCGGACTACACCTCCATCATACTCTTCCAAAGACAGAAACTTTCTCCGGTCACCAGTCATGTGGTGAGAACAACAACTGTCAATAATCCACTCATTAGAATTATCAAAGCGGGAGACAAGAGCCTTCTTGTCTAACACATCTTCCTTAATGGCTACAAAAACTATGTCTTCGCTTTCTTCGTCTTCTGATTCATCATCAGTGACACCTTCATCAACTGCAACAAGATAGTTTCTCCTATTTCCTCCTTTGAACTTTTTGAACCTCTCTGGTTTGTCTTTATTATCACTATTGGGACAGTTTACAACAATGTGTCCTATCCTATTGCAAGAAAAGCATTTCAAAGGGAGCTTACCTCTGTATTTTCCAGTTCCCATAGGAAGTCTCTTTGCCAGAAGAGCTTCAAATTCCATCAGGATCTCCTCATCATCCATATCTCTGCTTTGTCTAGGTTCACAGTTGGTACTAGCTTCTTTACCCTTTCTAGATAGAGCAATAGATACTCTAAAGGCTGAATCAGTCTTCTAAACACTGCCATCATAACAGTTTAGCTCATATGTGGTCAACTTCGCAATGATGGAATCAAGGGATACCTTTGTCTTTTCAATAGATCTCAACTCCTGAATAGCGGCAACCCTTATTGCATAGACCAGTAATAAGGATCTCAAGACTTTGCTAACAATGGTGGAATCATCCATTGTACCTCCTGCACTCTTGATGTCTCCAACAACAGTTTTAATCCTTATCCCATATTGTTGAATGGTCTCTCCTCCAACCATCTGCATGTCTTCAAACTTTCCTCTAAGGCTTTCTTCCTTAGCTTGCTTCACATGCTCATCACCGCCATAGATAGACTCCAGAGTATCACATACATCTTTGGGATTGTTTTTTTCCTGAACATCTATAAACTCAACATCAGATAGACTGTTGATAAGAGCTTCCATGACTTGCCCATTCTCCTGAATTTCTCTTCTTTGATCATCGGTGAGAGTACTAGTAAGGACAACATAAGTATTCTCAACATAGTTCCAATGTTGAGCACCCATTCTTTTAATGTATATCTTCATTTTGTCCTTCCATATCTTAAAGTTATCTCTATTGAACTTAGGACCTTCCCTTTTCATCATTAGAATAGGATCTTTTCCTTAAGCGATTAAACTTACAACACAAAGGACCAGGAGGACGCTTTGATACGAATTGATGAAAAATGATGAACAGTAAATACTCAACAAATACTGAGAGGGGGGGGTGAATCAATATAGACAAAAACTTCTTTAACAACTTAACTGCAAAGATTGCACTAACTGGTAAACAACATCATCGATCTAAATCAAGGCACTACCGGTAAAACATAGTGGGACTGTGAAAGACATAAACTGGTAACACTTAGATCTTCACAAAACCTAATATCTCATTTCCACTTCATCCATATGCTTAAACAAGTAATGCATCATTAGAAATATAATGACCACTGGATCAACATGCTTTACCACTTAACATAAAACACTAAGACATCACATGAAAAAGCATCACACATAACACACTAATTTTTCACGTGGAAACCCAACTGGGAGAAACCACAGTGGGGATGAATACCCACAAGTTGTTCTTTGAACTCTTCTGAAGTCCGCTCTATTAGGAGGCTAGTCTGGTTAAGGACTTTACAACAGGTTTTGCTAGGAACCGATCCTGCTAGGGATCACCCAGTTAAGGGATGGCTAAATACCGGGTTAGAGGTTAAAACCCTGTTAAAGGTTACCTTGTCAAAGGATTTAAAAAACTCAATGATTTTGAGTCACCATGTTAAAGGATTTACAAAAAGCTTGTTAAAGCTACCTGGTAAAGGGATTTTCCAACTGCTGAAATGGTTAGAAGTCAACAGGTAATACACTGATCTGATAACAACACTCAATGCCAAGGCATATCCACTTTAGTTCCTTTACATCTGCAATCACACTCTATAGATCTCTACTCACTGCACCGGTCTGGCAAGAATCAAGTATCTCTTCACTTGGATACACACATAACATTTGCCAACAACTTCACAATGCAAATCATCATTGACCTTATAGACAACAATTAGGTCGGTAGCCAAAACCTAAAACCCTAAGCATCTAGGTTATCAATACAGTCATTCCAATCCTGACCGTTTAATCACATTGCATAGAGTAAAACAATCTTGAACAAATCTCAAGACGTTCTTCATCGTTCATTCTTTGCCACTTCTGGAAGTTGATAACCCATCACGCGCTCTCCACCATTTACTGAGACTTCACACATTCTTGAGGTAGATAGAATCAATCTTCTTCATGCAAGATCCTCAAAGAAATCCTTCATGCACACAAGGCTGACATGGCAACATGATCTAACCTTCATTTCAATGCTAATTCATCACAGGATGTCGTCGGTCGAATCACACAGACTTAAAATGCATCAATCGAAAACCCTGAACCAAAGACTACCAATCGGTAGTCATATCAAATGAAACTCCGATACAAACTTTGCATATACCAGTTCACATTCCAACATATCGGTTCACCATTTCACATATACCGGTTCACATCATCATATCGGTTCACTTCATACCATCATATCGGTTCTCTTGCGAGTTTGCTTTCTTCAATATACCAGTTCATACTTCAGTATATTGACATCAATGACAACATACAATATCATCATGTCATCAAACTCTGCACATATGCCAACAAATCTATGATAGGAGGTATGCACAAAAAATAAAATTAATCATATGTTTACAAGAAAAGAACACAAAAATAATGTACCATGTGTTAGTGTAGGTTTTTTATTTTCCTTATGTTAGGGGGTATTTATTTTTCCTACACATATATTATTTAAGCTTGCTTAGATTAATAGGAGTGGTTTATATGAGGACACGTGGCGAAATATTTCAGCTACATGTATAACTCTCCACCTCACATGGGTAGTTGAGCTACACACCCTCTTTTGGCTTGTTGTGCCACCTCTCATAACCACTATTTTGTCATTTCCTAAGTGGGTTATGGGGTAGTTGGGTTTCACACCCTCTTTTGGACTTATGTCCCAACTTTCTCAACTCCTTTTTTGTCTTCATGTAAGGAGGTTATGCCACATGTTTTGGCATTTACCAAGAAGGTAAAACCTCCCACTTTTTATGGGGAATACGAGTTAATGTACCCCTTGGATGTATATGCTTATATTTTTCTATATAATAAGCACTATACTCTCACCTTCACTAGTAAAGTTATTGAAGTGATAGCTTGGTGAGAGTCTTCTCCAAATTCTTTTATTTGTCTCTATTTCTCTCTCATATCGAAATTATCTTCATTCAGCTATTTTGATCTTTGATCATCTGTTGCGTGAGGAGTTGCATGTGATCTACGACCGACATCAGATCTTGGCTCGGTTCTCGCTTCTCGCAGAATCTCACACCATGACATTGATTTTTCGTGGAGAAATTCATTTCAAGAGAAACACTCCAAAGCAAGTCAACGTATTATTTTGTAATCAATGGTTGTAATACACTTGTAGAGTATAAGATTTTTTCAAGAATATCACCACCAACGGATTTGGAGCAATTGTAACATAATAATGGAACCTTCAAAGAATTTTATGAAACCTCCATCTTATGCACCCAATAAATAGGAGAAAAAAAACATAAAACTACCAAATAATAATTAGAAATCGTGAGCTAAAACTATCCAAAATTTAGTGCTCAAATCTTTAGTCAAAATCTAATGCTCCAATGCCAAGATAAATTTATTTAAAATAGCATATCCCTTACACCTATCACAAGCTTGTCATAATACCCTAGCCAACTTGGGTGCTTCATTTTGGCTATATTATCTTTGTTCAAAGATGTCTTATAGCACATAAATGTAACTCTCTCTTATAGCTCTCTTATGTGCATAAATGCTTTTAATTTTTAATTTGGAAGGCCATAACTTTTGATCTAAGAAGTTAATTGAGTCCATTTTTTTTAAGTGGAAATTCTCAAAGAGATCCATGTCACTATAATTAACTTGCTTCAATTAAGGTCCATTTCAATCATTTTTTGGACCAAAATCAATCTCTATAATCAGAAAATTATAGTTTTGTGTTATATAGCCCAAAAGTTATATATTGTGTTCTTAACATTTTTTTAAGAAATGGGCTAAAAATTTATTAATCACAAAGAGAATTACAAAGCTACAAAGGCCAACAACCCAACAAAAGCAAATAGTCACACAGTTCTATCTTCAACAACTAATTGCTCCAAAATTGCAGAGAACTATAGAGGCAAATGACTCATATCCACAATATTCCAATCATGCATCCAATCATAAGCTCATTTGTCCAAAGAGTCTGCAATTCTATTCCACTCCCTAGGAATATGAGAAAAGATAACATACTCAAAAGACATACCTAATCTCAAAATCTGGTGAACCACCATAGTTAATTGCCAATTAACAATGTCTAATGTTTGCACACTTTACAAGTTCACCACCACTTGTGAGCTAGATTCACAAATAATCCTTTTCCAACCAAGAACACATCCGCTCTCCATAGCAGGCAAAATGACGAGAGTCTCCATGTAGTTATTTGCATGAAAACCTTTATAAATAGAAGAAAAAAAAACTAAACCACCCTAGAACTATCACAACCAATTCCACCAATGCTAGCATGACCAAGATTCCATCAATATTTATCTTCAAAATTCCTTGGAGAGGAGGAAGCTGTCTGTTGGGATTAAAGTGTCTCAACCTTTGCAAATCCTAACATTTCCTTATGCATTTATTTATTAATTTATTAATTTATTTATTTATTGCCTACAAATGTCTAGTCATCTAGTGGGATCCACAGGCTTGGTGGCATCCTACTTGGTGATAATTGTATGACACAGATGTTGCACATGTGGAGGTAGGCATCCCACGTGAGGATCTTGATGAGTGTTGGCCTATGACAGATTCTATGACAGAATGGACAAGTGGTAGAAGATACCTTTTGCATTGAGAGGGTTATGACGAGTTGTAAGAGAATAAGCTAAAATTAGTCATTTATGACAGATTCTCTTACAACTGTAAGTGTTGTAAGATATGGCAACTATAAGATGCATAAGAGCATTTGTCATACCTCGAAATAGTAAATTTTAAGTGCCCAACTTAGGAGGTTTGAATGGGGAGTCATTTGGAGACGTACATGTGTCATTTGCATGATTTTTGGTGGCCAAAAAACAGGGCCAAATGTTATGCACGACCTTGTCTTGATGCTTCATCTAGAAGTTTCCTCTTGAGTTGTATTTCTCTATAAAAGGTAGTCTTGAGGAGTGTTAGATATGTAATGTTTGCAGGTCAAGTGTTATGTTGTTAGAATTAATCCAAGTTATGGGTTGTAGTTGTAGACTCATGTTGAAGAAGCTAAGTGTTGGCATTGTATTGTAAGATTTTGATTACTGGAATACAAAGTACTATGCTTTTGGAGTGTGGGGTTTTTTACCAAAAAGGGTTTTCCCCACGATATATCTTGTGTTCATTGTTTATCTTTATGCATGTTTATTATCTCTCTATGAATGTGTTTCTATTTTTGTAATAGAAGATTTGTAAGAAAATTTGCGCTATCTCCCCCACTAGATTAGTGTTAGGAAGCATTTTTTGCACCTTAGCTTCCTTTTAGTTAGTATCAAAGCCTGGCCAATTTTGGTTCCATTTTTGGGTAGCGGGTTTTTTGTACTGAGCTTAGTTTGAGTGGGATCTTTTACAGAATATTTTTAAAATCGTGTTCAGTTTTACTCTAGTTCTCACAAATCTTTTGGGCTATTGGACTTGATACATTTTGATGTTTTTGGTCCTGTTAATGTTCCTTCGATTTTAAAATATGTTTATTTCGTTTCGTTCATTGATGACTATAGTAGAAGGACATTTTTTAATTTTCTCAGAAGTAAATCTAAAGTCTTTAGTTGGTTTAAGGAGTTTAAGGCTCTTGTTGAGAATCAGACTAGTAGAAAGATTAAGTGTTTGAGGACTGACAATGGTGGTGAGTTTTGCTTAGCAGATTTCGACAGGTTCTATAAGGATCATGGGATTTAGAGGCATAAAACAACTCCATACACCCCTCAATAGAATGGAGTTGCAGAGAGGATGAACAAGACGTTGATGGAGAGGCCTAGGAGTATGCTTAGTGGTGTTGGCCTCGAACAAAAGTTTGGGGCTAAAGCAGTAGCCACTGCTTGCTATGTGATAAACAGATCTCCTACTTCAGCACTTGTTGATAAGACACCTATGGATGTGTGGTCAGGAAAGAATCCCTCGATGAGACATCTCAGAGTATTTGGTTGTGAAGCTTATGCTCATGTTCTAAATAAAAAGAGATCTAAGTTGGAGAACAAGGCAGTGAAGTGTATCTTTATCGGCTATGGTGTCGGTGTAAAAGGGTACAAGCTTTGGGATCCAATGTCAAAGAAGGTTATCTATAGAAAAAGTGTTATTTTTAGAGAGATGAAACCTTCCACTATTGAGCTACAAACAGAGAAAGAAGAGAAACAAAATAATGAGGTAGTTCAGATTCCTTCTACCCCTGAGAAAGAACACAAGCTCTTGGTGGACCTGATGATGAGGAGAGTTCTAGCAGCTCTAAAAGTTTTGAAGAAGATGAAGAACTTCAACCTCAACCTTTGAGGAGGTCTACTCGTGATAGGAAGCAACCAAATAGATATGGGTATTCACCATATATGTTTGGATATTCATTGTTAGATTCCAGTTGTATTTTTGCTTTGATTGCTAACACTGATGAGCCTAAGACTATTAGAGAGGCTATGGGTATGCATGATGCAGATTCCTAGATGGAAGCCATGAATGATGAGATGGCATCTTTGAAAAAGAACAATACCTAGGATCTGGTACCTTTTCCTAAAGGACGTAAGCATGTGGGATGCAAATGGGTGTTCAAGAAAAAGTTGGGTCTTGGTGGCAGTGTTGAGAAGCATAAAGCATAGTTGGTTGTGAAGGGGTATTCTTAGGTTGAGGGAATAGATTATGGTGATATTTTCTCTCCTGTTGCAAACTTGACATCCATTCAATTCTTCTTATCACTTGCTACAATTCATGATTGGGAAATTGAGCAAATCGATGTGAAAACAACATTCCTTCATGGTGATTTGGAGGAAGAAATTTATATGTCAAAGCCAGAGCATTTCGTAATGAAAGGTAAAGAAAATATGGTTTGTGTCATATGTAAAATTCTTCTTGTAAAATATCAATTAGAAATCAAAGGGAAATCACAAATCCCTATCTAATCAAAGAATTCTAACAAACTAACAATGAAATAACACAATAGCAAGAAATAAGAATTATAAATCAAATCAATCAAAAAATCCATGTTCCAAGATCGCATATAGCTTCCATTGCTCTTCTCTTCTCTATGGTATGATGACTCTTAGATATTGCGTTGGCAACTTGCAAGTGACACAAAGATTTGAAGTTCGTGATGGTTGAAAATGGAGATTGGATGCTCAATTTATAGAAAATTGGAGAAGATTGATTGAAAGGTGGAACTCAGGTGAGCTCACATGCTGATTGATAGTTGAACTGCTGACTTGGAGGAGTGAAACTCAATAGATTGAATAGATTAATTGAGTCAACTGATTGAGAAAAAGCTGACTGAAGGAAGAAAAAGAATGATTGGAGGAAATAAAGAGGATGACAAAGAAAGCTTAATTTAGAAAAAAGCTAACTGAAAGATGGAAATAGAAGTTGAAGAGATAAATGATTTAATTAATTGATTGATTGAATTAATTAATTTAGCATGTGCTTGCATTTAGATTTAGATTTTCAATTTAATCTTTGCATGATATTTATTCAAATAATTGAATTTATTAATTCAATTTAGTATTTGAATATATTTAGAACTTGACTTTGATTTTCAATTTGGTTTTTGAAATCATGCACATGTATTTGAATTTGGAAGAAATTAGAAGAATATGAAATTAAATGAAATTAGAATTTGGGGGACTAGAAGAATTAATTAGTTAATTAAATAATTTAAAGAAACTATTTAATTATTTAGGAATGGACTTTAATTAAATAATAAAGATTATTTAATTTAAAGGAATTAAATCACAATTAATTAAATAATTAATATTTAATTAATATTTAGAAAAAGGTAATATGAAATTAGAATTTGGGGGACTAGAAGAATTAATTAGTTAATTAAATAATTTAAAGAAACTATTTAATTATTTAGGAATGGACTTTAATTAAATAATAAAGATTATTTAATTTAAAGGAATTAAATCACAATTAATTAAATAATAAATATTTAATTAATATTTAGAAAAGGGTTGATGATTAAATGATTAGAGATAGAAATTGAATAATTAGTAATTTATTTAAATAATAAAGATTATTTAAATTGGGGAATTAATCAGAATTAATTAAATAATAAATATTTAATTAATATTTAGAAAATGGTTAAAGTGATTAAATGATGATAGAATAGGAAATAGAATAATTAGTAAGATTATGAGGAAATATAAAAATTAGAAGAATATGATTAATTAAATTAATTAAAGAATTAAAGAATTATTTAACTAACTAGATGAATAATTAGTACATGATCAATGAGACATTTTTAGGAGTCTACATTTGCCCCTCTTTGAGACAAAGTTGAAACGACATTGTCTCAAAGAAAATTAAAAAAAAAAATTGCCCCAGTATGCCCCGGTGATACTTAGGGTGTAATGCCCCCTCGAGAGATTGTGCATTAAGACATGAATGATCGCTCGAAAAAAAAAGAATGTTAGATGAAAGAATAGTTAGAATGGTAAGTTGATTAGAGATAGAGATAGGTGATATGAAGATGATATTCGGATAAAATATGAGAGAATATATTGATGAAAGAAATAGAATAATGAATTAGAAGCAATTGAAGATGATTGATATAAGATAATAGATTTAAAATGATTTAGAAAGAGATGATGAGAAAAGAATCAGCAAACTAGCAAAAGAAAAGGAGATGAAATTGAAATTGAAATTGAATGAATCACGAACCTGTGTCATTTATTTTATTACGCAATATATATTCATCGATGAGCCTTATTATTGAACAATGGAGCTTAGCACATTAAGGTATAAGGAACCAAGATGTAAAGATATCTCATTGTAGAAACAAACACGTAGCAGACAAGGAGCAAACAAAGAAAAAGATAACGCCCATCATAGCTCCTCTAGTCACTTGTAGACATCCTTGAGTAGCATAGGAACAATATATGTCACCAAATGATAAAAGATAAAGACTGAACTGGACAAAATTCAGTAGCTATACTGACCTTGTGCCTTCATTCTCAGTTGCTTGATGTGATGGTTGATAATGTCTGATCTTAGAAAGTTGCGGACCCCGTTTAAGACTGACCTGTCTGATTTCAAGTGTAACCTCTTCTGTTTAAGACAAGATAATGATCGCGTTGATATGGATATGATACGATTGATAAGACAGTTTGATCAGTTGATTGCAGACATTTGATTGGATAGTCGTATTCTTTGTTAACTTCATGCGAAGTGTTTGTTGGATATCTGCTAGGGTATTTGTTTCTCACAAGACATTTTATTGCAAGTTTTTCTGATTGATTGATTTTCAATTTTTAGTTCTTTTCCAAGAGCTTTTTCGATGTTTTTGGATTTTGTAGATCGATATTGAATGTTTTTGGATTGATTTTTTCAGGACTTTATCCGATGTTTTTTATTTTTGAAGGATTATTTTGCAGATGTTTTTGGTATTTTTTATGGTTTTCAATGTTTTTGGATTTTGAGTTTTTCAATGTTTTTGGATTTTGAGTTTTTCATTGTTTTTTGGATTTTTTTAGGACTTTATATGATTTTTAGGATTTTTTTCAGGACTTTATTTGATTTTTTGGATTTTTTCAGTTATGCCCCCAGTGTGCAGACCTGTATGACATGATGATCTGCAGAATGCATGTGGAAGACAAATTAATTTTTGGTATGACCTATGTTAATGCAATATGCACGATGAAGATGCATTTCCTATTCGAACAAGGTTGACTGTGTTTGTTTTAACATTTGTAATACACCAATTGAAATGGAGGTGCAAAAAATTTCATAGATAAGAGGTCAATCGATCCCTAAGGTCCCTTGGAACATCCAAATTAACACACTTAGTGACTAGGATTTATAAATGGAGACGCGAAAAACTTCCCCATTGATTCTTGAAACTTTGATCTTCTTTTGCCCATGTGTGTGCAAATGAGTTAATTCCTTCTCTTGTGTTCACTAAAGATCCTTAGCATCCTATATGACTAGCTGCATGGATTATCCTAACTTCAAAAGTATCCCGAATAGATCCTCATTGCCAACAAGCCTTGAGAGCTCCGACGAGGTTATAGACTGTAATTTCTCAAATATTGCTCCATTGCCAGTAGGCGTTCATAGCCTTGATGGAGTTACTTGTATGTTCCCATAGTCAAGCTTTTTATTGCATTTTTATACATGATATTTCAGTTATATATCATTGCTCTTTTGCCTTGAGATGGATATTTGGCATAGCTCTTTTTATTTTTATTTTCTTGCCTTGACTTGTAAGTAATGAAACCTACTTGGGTGTGACAAGTACAATGGCACTGAAGTAGAATATTAGATTTTTCACTAGTCATATGATCAACTAGATGTCTAGAATGAATTAGAGATCTTCTTAATATGTTTGAGATATAACAATTGATAGATTTTGGGTTAACAAGTCTCAAATAGTGAAATCACTACCCAACCATAAGTAAAGCGTCGTCACAAGGTAATGTTGAAAATGAATGATCTTAGGATCTCAAAGACTTCATGTCTGAATATCTAAGAAATGAGATGACCCTTGTTTCTCTTAAATGACAACAAATGATAATCTTGATAGTTACCTTGTTTTATTGATGTTGTTATATGAAAATGCATAAACTATATGCCATGGAATCTGTGAATACAATGTGCTTGAAAAAGAAACTATATGCAATGCAGTGTTTTGAATAAAATAGTATGCAATGCGGGAATTAAAACCTAAACTAACCCAACCCTTAGGTATAATATCGTGTAGGTAGTTCATTGGTCTTTGTTTGAAGAGTCGGATAAATATGTATTTTTCAATAGGACATAAGGACTCAGCTCGGTGTATATGTTCAAAATCTCCAATGTTGATTTTATTAGTTTTTCTTTTTTTTGGATCATCGTAGCGAAATCTAGCTCTAGAACCCATGAATTCAGGTATAGCCTTATCATTTTCAAAGAAATCCAATCGTGATGGGTTCTCTTGCCCCCAGTCTATCAAGTGTGGGTTTATGAGGCAAATTGATTCTAGTTCTAAAGTTGTGACATGAGCGGGTGCTATGCCTATTTTTATTGATGCACTTGAAGAGGATGATGAAACCAACCAAGTGTTGATCTTATAAGCTCGTGTTATGGTTGTGCGTGAAGAAGATGATGAAAAAATTTGAGTGTTGATTCCATTAGCTAGTGCCATGCTTGTTTCTGTCACCACTTTGGTACTTGATGATGGCACACATACAATTGTTGACAAGTTGCTCTGTGTAGTATGATCTGGATTGGTGATTTCATTGATAAGGGGTTCATGAACAACTTGTGTAGAGGGATTGGGATCACTAGGAGAAATGGTAAGTTCATTTGAGAGGAAATATTGTGAAGAACATGGAGTATTATGACATGGAGATGAAGGGATGGAGTGATCTTGATCAAGATTTGGAGAAATAAGGGAATCTTGTTTAGGACATGAAGGTAAAGGTATGCTTTGATCTTGTCTTGGAAAAAGATTATTATGAAGGATGGAAGAGATGTCCTGATCTTGTTTAGGAGGTGGATGTTTGATGAGACTTGAAATGACACTTTGTTCTTGACATGGAAGAGTTTGATTATGAATGGAATAGAAAAGAGCGAGGGGATCATCATAAGATTCTTGGTTGGTGGGATCTTGATCAAAAATTGGGTAGGATGGAAGTGGTTGTTCTTGATCTTTATTTGTTTCAGGACTCATTTCTTCTGATTTTGGATCATCATCTTGACACAGGGAAGGAGTTTGGATATTCATGGGATATTCTTGGAATGTTTCAACCTTTTGACTTGATGAGAAAGGTTTTTGAATGAGACTCTCTAAATCATGACTTGGATTGGATTGGTTTTGTGCTATGGATACCCCTTGGAAGGTTGTGTTATTAGATAAAGATGGTGTGGATTGGTCTTGTGTGACTTCAGGGGATGATGAAATGGTGGATAGATATGGTTGATTTAGGCTTTGGTTGAAAGGGATTTGATTTTAGTTGAAAGGAGTATGATTTCGGGTGAAAGATGTTTGATTTTGGTTGAATGAATTTTGATTTGGACTTTGGTTGAAGGAGGTTTGATTTTGGTTGGAAGAGGTTTGAATGTTGGGTTGGTGTGAGTTTTGTTTTGGACTTTGGTTGAATGGTATTTGATTTTGGTTGAAAGGGGTTTGATTGTTGGGTTGGTGTGAATTTTGATTTGGACTTTGGTTGAATGGGGTTTGATTTTGGTTGAAAGGGGTGTGATTGTTGGGTTGGTGTGAATGGTATGATTGATATAGTGGGTTGAAAGAAAAAGAAGGTTTACATGACTCTAATGTTGGTTGAACTGAGGTAGGAACAATATTATTGAAGAATGAAGGTTGGCATGTTTGAATGGTCTCACAAGAAGAAGAAGGTTGGTTTGATACTGATCCCCTCGTGGTCATCACTTCTCTCATCATGTTTTCTAACCAGCCCCTATGGTTGTCAGGACTAGCCATGTCTATCACTTATTGTTGCAAAGTTTTGATTTGTTGAGCTAATATTTCTATTGATGGCGATGGAATAGGAATGGAAGGGAATAGGAATTGAACATGCTAGTCTGAGATAGTAGAAGATCAAGAGTAAAAAGAGGGAAAAATTTTGAGTGTGAAGGGAGTTTTGTTTTAGTACATTAGACAATACATGTTACAATGATATATATTATATTAAGTGGTTACTGTTGGGTGCTAAAATAACAAAAAAATATTATGTATTTTTTGTAGTTGCAAATAAATACAATACAAATATTAGATTATTATTATTTTGTTTGAAAAAATCAACATATTAAATAATTAATGTCATATATAATAAATAAAAATACAAAATAGACATTTTTTATTTTTATAAATATATAAAACTTATTAATTTAAATATTAGAACGTTAATCATTTATTTAAATCGTCTTTTTATTTTTATAAATTATCAATTCATTTATAAAACCATCATTTATATATTTTTTTATTTACTTATTTTTAATTATTATACAACTTTAAATATTTATGTTAATAATATAAACAATTTTAAAAACCTGTATGCTTGTTACCATTTCAATTATCATATAATTGAATTATTTAATTTACATGTTTTGGAAAAAAAATGAGTGTTACTAGATTTAAAAAGTTTAAATGTGCTAAGAAGATAGACTTGAATTGGTATCTTATCTCATAAGATCTATTCTTACGTTATATGTTTTTATCCTATATAATAGAGATTGCACATCTCACCATTTCATGCATATGTATTTAATGTGAATATTTATATTAATAGTTGTTTAAATTAAGTTGATATTGTTAAATATATTTATTTGTTAATATGTGACTATATGATAAAGGTATAGATTCATTGTATAAAAGTTCGTTGTACTTTAAATAATTTAATTTATAAGAATTAAAAGTGTATATTTTTATTTTATTTTATATATTTAGCTTTAATATTATTATAAATGAATAGTAAAGTGATTCATTTATTTTAATTGATATAAAAATCAATTTTATTTTCAAATTAAAAAATACTAATATATTGTTTTAGTTGAGGTCGTATTAATCATTTAAGAATTCAAACTCCTTGTCCTAGGTTGTGTATGTGGTCTTATCACTCATACTAGGGTATGCCACAACCTAGCCTTCCTATTTTAAATTTTAGATTTCTCATTATTAAGCCTAGCTCCTTCAAAAATTGATAGTTGTCATGTTGGCTTGTTCAACAAATATATCAAGCTTTAAAAGAAGCTAAAATAATGTAACACTTCCTACACTAAGCTATGAGAAGAGATAATGCAAAAAGACTCATATCTAACAAATTTCAAATAAGAAAATAACACATACAACAACATGTCTTAACTTTCAAGTGGCATGCAATAGACATACAACTTAGAAAATATAAATTTTGACATTGTATTTCCCTAAAATAATCATTTTGTAAGAAAATCAACCTCTAAATCTTGGACCAATTGTATTTTGAATAACACTAATAGTTACAACACAACTCTAGGCTTAAGTCTTCACAAGATATTACACAAGTCAATATTTGAAGATGTTTTGACAACATAATGGTACCTACAAAATATGTGATCATAACATTCCAACTTGAGCACTCAATACATAGGTATGAATAAAATAAAAAACTATGAATAATTTCTAAAACTATATGTTGAAAACTATTAGTTGATTTAGGCATCCATATAAAGACTTTTGTTGCTTGGGCATCGTCTAATCTAGTACAAATTATAGCATGCATCAAACTAATAATTTATCTAGCATAAGGATCATGAGACATGTCCTCCATCTCATCAAGTGAGGTCAAACACTAGTCAACCGATAGCTTGTTGATAGCAGGACAACAACAATGTGGGAAAACTGAGAGGCTGGGGGGGGGGGTGAATCATTTTTTACCAAACTTAACCAATTTAACCTTGACTTTAGATATGATCAAGAACAACATTAGCAAAGATAAAAACCACATCAACAACACACATAACACAAGTATTTTTTATGTGGAAACCCCGGTTAAGGAAAAAAACACAGTGGGAACCTATCCACAATATGATGATACTTTGTAGTAGTATGTGTAAATATTACAATGGGGAATGCACATGCATTCAAGCACACTTCCTAGAGCTCACTGCTCAAAAACAAGAAGGGCTACAACCTTGAGGAAGGCTCACTGCCCTACAAAGATTGGCCAACAATCCAGATTACATGAACTGAAAGAATAGCATCTCCAAATACCTGATTACAGTTCCGATTAAGCACAGTGTCTGTACAACAACTCTTCTCTAGTCTTCTTCCACATTTCTGAATGATATATTCACTTATTCGCACATACAACAACCTTAGACACTCACAGACACACAACTTACATGATTACAACACTTATTTATACAAGTCATCAACCTTAACCTTAAGATCGGCTAAACACATAAGACCTAATTATAAAATTACATCACATGATACATAAATCCATAACCGGGCCAATACAATGTTGGCAAGGACATATCATGGACCCAAATCAAGTCCTCGAACATGCAAAACCAACAAATAATTCGCCAAGATCATCTGCAACACGCTACACCACTGAATATGTCACATAATACAAAGAATATCACCAGACAAATAAAATATTCAATAACGCGCACCATGATCAACGCGGACCACCAAAAAACATAAAACATGATCAGAGAACATCAACAAGCAACGTGAATTCCACCGCAATCACCACAACAACTTGGATAACAAGATTCATCATTATTTCATCACCAGAGCTCAAGAACACCAACTATCAAACTGAAAGATATGCTTGCGAAGTTCCAAATCATGAACCATCTGATCTTAGGACACACGTGAACATCCCAAACACTATCCAAAATCTGCAACTCAAGATATAATCATTCCGGAGCAATATGGATCAAATACCAACCAAAGTTGTGGTGTTTCAAAAAACACTGAACGCTGAAAAACCAACCATCACACCGGATCACATAACTTGACCAAATCACCTCACAGCATCATGAAACTCATATTGAATCAACTAGAGATAAGCATCTCGAAACCCATTAAACCGCAACAATATATTTGCAATAGGTCACTCCAACAATTCACTGAAACACACCAATTCACTGCAATACAGGAATATGTTGACATTAATGACAACAACATATCCCAACAACTCTAACATCCAACATAGCCCTCATTGAAATAGAAACACACATTGGTCTATAATATATCATGCTAAAACACTCTAGCATAGAGTTCACATACTCCAACCTAATGAAAACTTTTTATTTGCTCTATCTCTTTTTATCCTTATACCTTAGATGAAATTAGCAATCCCCAAGTCTATATCGAACTATGTAGAAAGTTAAAATTTCAAATCATTAATGATACAAATAAAAAAAAACATATCATCTATAATTATTTTTATCATATCTATGGCGAGCATGGTGATTTGATTTAAACATCTCAAATCTGAATCTTGACACAGTAGAGTCAAACTTTTGAAAACACATTCTAGGTGACTATTTGAGACCATACAAAGATTTTTTCAATGTACAAAGCAATGGCTCCTTAGCTAAATTTACAACATGGTTCTCTAATCATATCATATAAATTTCTTCTAAAAAGTAACCATGCAAAAAGTTGACTTCCCATCCATCTTCTCTATCTAAATATTATAAATTGATGCAACAAATAAGAAGAATCTAATAGCTAACAATTAGCAACAAGATAAAAGATCTCACCAAGTCATATCCCCTCAATGAATAATATCCTTTTGTAGCTAATCTTTCCTTTTACTCCTCAACATTTCCATTTGAAAACCCATTTACAACTAATGGGATTCCTTCCTTTAGAAAATTAAATCGTCTTAAGGATCAATTTTTTAATGTAGATGTATCCTCGTCAATGTGATATGTTTGTAATTCTATAATGTACATAGGATAATGAGTATTCATCTTGTGGCTATCTTAACTATTAATTATATGATATATTCATTATTATAGTCCTATAGAGGTAGTTATTTTTGGTTTGGATGGCATCCAAGGTATAAATTAGGTATATATAAGAGCTAGTGCTTAGTTTATAATCAATATATAATGAATTATGTTATCATTACAGATACTTGGAGGTTTTACCCCTTGAAGTGGTTTAGTATCATCAAGTATTTGTACCATTTATTCTATTATGTTCTTCTATTGGGCTAGTTATTTCTACTGGAGCTTGTAGTGAACCCCACAACTCCCATAAATCACCTACAACCAAAACACCTATCACATCTGAAGAGAAAAAGGCATACTTATTTTATACAACCTTGAGATATGAATTAATCCACAAGAGAATCATCTGATATTGAGATGAATCTAAAAAATCTAGCTTGAATTGATTAAGTTGAGAGATTACAATGATTAGAATGAATTCTTATAAAAGAAAAAGCAAAAAATCCTAGATGAAAATTGTATCTGATGATTAATTTACATTGTGAAAGGTGTCCTCATCGTATTCTAAGAGACAAATTGACCTAAATATAGCTCAATTTAAGTATATAAAGCACTTCTAAGTTTAACTTAAGTGGATAAATTAATAGCAGGCCTAAGTAATTAATAATTGATTGATTAATTATTAAGGTGATTATCCTAATTACTCCAACAATTTTATTACATCATGGATAATCTCTAGGATTCATTGGCATCCATTGCAATTTCCTCTTTCACAATTTGATTTTCATCAATGTTAGTAATCAAAGAAAAAATACTTACAAAAGCAATTATTCTTTACCTATCTAGTTACCTTCCCTATTGAGTGGAGCTTCTTGTTAGGATCGTTTGTGTTATTCACGTTGCAAATCCTATTTAAACAATGTGGTAATTCAATTTATGAATTTATTATTCTCAATATTATGTTAATTGTATCTCCACAGATCATGGAATGGAATAAACGAGACACCCATGTAGGGTTTGGAGGCATGTGTGTGGTAAAATGTTATTCCAAATAAGACACTTTTGTTAGAAGGGGCAAAATGTGGGAGTAAGCATTGTAATGCGTCCTTAAAAATTTAGAAGGAAGTGGAATGTGTTACACACTTTATGATGTTGTAAGATTTGCAATAAGCAATCAACACATTGTAAGAGGCACATAAGAAGCATCGATGACAATTTTTAAGAAGGTGGTTGTCTTGTTTGTGTTGGAAAAATGGTGTCTCAACCTTGCAATTACATGAGGTTACTATTTATAGTAAGTTTTCATTTGAGCACGAAATGGTGTGAAATTCTCCCCGAAGCTTCTGGTTGGCTAGATAAGCATTTTGGTAAAGTTATGTTGCAAGATCATAGTTAGTTTTGAAGATAATAAATTTTTCGTTTTGGAGGGGTCCAATGAAAGGTTTAAATTTGATTTTGAGGACTTTAGAGGCCCCGAAACACCCTAAAAAGTGGGTGTAAATGGCGTAGCAATTTTCAAAGTAATAGAGCACTTCGCGAGCTTTTTGACGCTTCAAACGGCTCATCAATAGGACACACACTTCTCAAGTTATGGCCTTTAGAAGTTTGTACTCATGAAATAGGAAATATAAAATACATCAGACACATAAATGAGTTGTAAAAAGGGAGGGACGTGTCATAGGGCATCTAGAAGGGAGATAAGGTCGGCTGCACCTTATTGGGTGGTTTTAGCCCATGGTTTTGTAATACCGTTTGACGGTTTCTTGTATTGTATCTCTTATATATGAGATGCATGAGATAGAGGTTGTGTGTAAGAGTCTTATGGCTATTGAGGTACCTCTGAATCTCTGATTAGCAGTATTCTTGCAAAGAGCTTGCTCTGCAAGTATATTGTAATATGTTTTTTATTGCAGAATAATATATTGTGCGGCTTTTGGAGTGGGTTTTTTTCTCCCGAAAGGGTTTTCCTCATGTAAATCATTGTGTTATGGTTTGAATGTTATTATATCTATTTCTGTTTTATGTAACTGTTGTGACGATCTGTAAAAGTTTTTGTATTACCCTCCTCTCAGGGTTAGTGTAGGAAGTTGTTTCGCTACTTAACTTCCTTACAAGTGGTATCCGAGCTTGATCACCTTTGGTTTCAGTTGTGGGTTGTTGGGTTTTTCGAACTAATTCATATTTGAGTGGGAGCTTTTGCAGAAGACACTTTTTGATCTTGTTGCAGGAAAATTTAAATGGCAAGTTCATCAGGGAAAATAGAGGTGGAAAATTTAATGGAATAAATTTTGAGATGTGGAAGCTGAAGATGGAAGATTTGCTAATAGATCAAGATCTATGGGATGCTATTGATGTGAATGTCCAAAGGCCCTTAGATCCTACTGTGGTGGCTTAGTATGATGTTATGGACTGAAAAGCAAAGGGTCTAATCAAACTATGTCTGGCAGACTCTGTTCTGATCAATGTCCATGAAGAAAACACTGCAAAGAAGCTATGGATTAAGCTTGGTGAAATGTATCATGCGAAATCTTTATTAAATCAAATTTTCTTGAGGAAGAAATTGTATTCCTTGAAGATGGAAGAGGGTGGACGAGTTGAAAACCACCTGGAAGAATTCAATATGTTGGTGCCTCAATTAGTATCTATCGGTGTTAAGATGAATGAAGAAGAGAAATACCAGATTGTGCTTTGTTCTTTGCCTGATTCATGGGATTCTCTTATTATGGCTATCGGTAGTACTTTTGTTGTTTTGAAGTCTAAAGATGTGGTGGGTACCCTACTTGGTGAAGAGATGCAAAGGAAGGTATCCCACAGTTCGAAGGAAGCCCTAACTGTTCGTAGAAGACCTAAGGAGAAAGGCAAGAAGAATGAGAAGTGTGATAAGTCCAAATCGAGAGGGAGATCGAAATCTCCTGGAAAGTCCAAAGTCATTTGCTAGAATTGTGGTAAACTAGGTCACATCCGTAAGGACTGCAAAAAAGAAAAGAAGAAGAAAAAGAAAAAGATTGATTCTAATTCTGAGTCTGAGAAGGATGATGGTGATGCATTTATTATAGCTTTGGCAACTCATGCAGGTAATGATTCCTGGTTAATTGACTTAGGTGCATCTTTTCATATGACTACCAGTAGAGATTGGTTTTTTGAATATAAATAATTTAATGGAGGTAAGGTGTACTTGGGTGATGATTCACATTTAGACATTGTTGGTCGAGGTAAAGTTAGAATTAGGTTTTTTGATGGTAGAATAAAAAGGATTAATGGTGTGCTACATATCCCTGGTTTAAAATGAATTTTGTTATCTGTGAGAAAACCGATAGATATGGGTGTGCATGTAGTCTTTTCTGAAGCAGGATGTAAGATAATTAAGGGTGCTATGGTAATTTCTAGAGGTGTCAGGTTCGACACTTTGTATAAGCTAGACGCATACACTATTGAGTGTAATAGCACTTATGTAAAAAGTAAATTTGTGGAAGAATTGAGGGTTTCACCTTCAGCAAAAGGAAATGGTTTTTGGGTACCTAAGGGTGCTCTTTCTTTTAAAGCAAAGTTACATGCAGAGAAGACTATGTTATGGCACCAGAGGCTTCGCCACATTGGAGAAAAGGGTCTAAGGACCTTGAAAAATAAAAACCTTGTTGAAGGTTTGAATGATTGTAATCTTGACTTTGATTTCTAAGAGCATTGCATTTATGGAAAAAAAAACCGCATTCAATTTTACTCGAGTTCTCATAAAACTTGTGGTGTTTTGGATCTTATTCATTCTAATGTGTTTGTCCTATAGATGTTCCTTCAATTGGAAAATCCACATATTATGTTTCATTTCTGATGATTTTAGTAGGACATGGGTATATTTTTTAAAGAGTAAATCTGAAGTTTTCAGTCGATTTAAAGAATTTAAAGCAATGGTTGAGTTGCAGACTGGAAAGAAAATTAAAAGTTTGAGGACTGATAATGGTGGTGAATTTTGCTCTAATGATTTTTATAGATTTTGTAAAGAGTGTGGCCTTAACAGACAAAAGACAACTCTGTATTCTCCACAGCAAAATGGAGTTGCAGAAAGAATGAATAGGACACTGATGGTGAAGGCTAGGAGTATGCTGAGTGGTGTTGGTCTAGAACAAAATTTTTGGGTTGAAGCTATTGCCACTACTTTCTACCTGATTAACAGGTCTCCTACATCAGCCCTTATTGATAAAACGCATATGGAAGCATGGTCAGGTCACAAGCCTTCATTGAGACATCTTAGAGTTTTTGGTTGTGAGGCATATGCACATGTGCTAGAGGAGAAGCAGAAAAAGTCAGAGAACAAGGCTGTGAAATGTATCTTCATCGGGTATAGTTATGGTGTGAAAGGATAAAGCTTTGGGACCCTGTTGCACAAAAGGTAATTCATAGTAGAAGTGTTATTTTTAGAGAAATTAAGTCTCCTTTTGTTACATTGCAAATAGAATAGACTTAAAAAGAACATGTGATTCAATTTCCTTCTACACCTAAAAGAATTGAATCGAGACCCCTAGATAGGCAAGAAGTTGAGGAGAGCTCATCTAGCTCTTAATCTTCAAAAGAGGAGGAAGAACCTCCAACTCAGCTTGTTCGAAGGTCTACAAGACATAGACAACCAGCTGAAAGGTATTCACCTGATGATTGGAGATGTATTTTTGCTTTGACTACTAATGTGGATGAACTGAAATCTGTAGAAGAGGCATTAGGTATGAATGATGCATAATCTTAGAAGATTGCTATGGAAGAAGAAATGATAGCTTTGAAAAAGAATGATATGTGGGATCTTCTACTATTGCCTAAAGGATGAAAGCCTATTGGTTGCAAATGGGTGTTCAAGAAAAAGATTGGTTCAGATGGAAGCATTGAGAAGTATAAAGCAAGGTTGGTTGCAAAAGGCTACTCTCAGGTTGAGGGTGTTGATTATGGTGAGATATTTTCTCATATTGCCAAAATGACATTCATTAGATTTTTGTTTTCTATTTCTACTGCTTATGATTTAGAGGTTGAGAAAATGGATGTGAAAACTGTTTTCCTTCATGGTGATTTGGAGGAGGATGTTTATATGACACAGTCAGAGCACTATGTGGTGAAAGGTAAAAGTAATTCGGTTTGTAAATTAAAGAAATCCCTGTATGGCCTCAAACAAAGTCCTAAGATGTGGTACCAAGAATTTGATACATATATGTTGGGTTTGGGATTTGAGCATTCTATATCAGATCATTATGTTTATTATAAAACTGATGGTGATCATTTTCTGTACATTGCATTGTATGTTGATGATATGGTATTCATTAATAAAGGGAAAGGTATGATTTCATAACTAAAGTCTCAGTTTGCTACTAAATTTGAAATGAAAGATCTTGGTGCAGCAAAACACATTCTTGGGATGGAAATTAGAAGAGATAGAGCGAACAGAAAGTTATGGCTAGGTCAGAGTAAGTATGTGAATTCAGTGTTACAGAGGTTCAACATGCAGGATTGTAGACCATTGTGTGTTCCTTTTACAGTTGGAACGAAATTATATTTTGCAGATTGTCTTACATCCCCATCAGAGATAGAAGATATGAGCAGAGTGCCTTACCAAAGTGTAGTTGGAAGTTTGATGTATGCTATGGTTTGTACTAGACCAGACATTGCCCAAGCAGTGGGAGTTTTTTCCAGATATATGTCTAATCCTAGTAGAGTTCATTGGGATGCAGTCAAAAGAGTCTTAAGATATTTGAAGGGTACCTCAAAGAATTCTTTGTGTTATCATGGCAATTCAGTTGGAGACGTGATTTCCCTTGATATTCATGGTTATGTGGATTCAGACTGGGCAGGTGATATTGATAGCAAAAGATCCACCAGTGCTTATATGTTTACTTTATTTGGTGGTGCAATTAGTTGGATGAGTAAGCGACGGGTTGTGGTTGCTTTGTCCACTACTAAAGCAGAGTATATGATAGCTACTCATGCTTGTAAAGAGGCCATTTGGCTTAAGAGACTGTGTTCAGACATTGGAATAAAACAAGGAGTTGTGACAGTCAGAGTGCAATCTACCTAGCTAAGAACCTGACATTTCATGCCTGGACCAAGCACATTGATGTTCAGTATTATTTTGTCAGAGATATGGTTGAAGATGGCAGGGTGAAGTTGGTTAAGGTAGAAACTTTGATGAATATTGCAGATTCTTTAACTAAGGTTGTGAGAACAAAGAAGTTCAGATGGTTCTCAGAGTCTATGGGCTTCATGGCCCCTAGCAATTGATTTATTGTGTTGATACTCCCTTTTCTCTTGCAAGGTGTTCGACAAGTGGGAGATTTGTTGGGAAAATGGTGTCTCAACCTTGCAATTACATGAGGTTATTATTTATAGTAAGTTTTCATTTGAGCACGAAATGGTGTGAAATTATCCCCGAAGTTTCTGGTTGGCTAGATAAGCATTCTGGTAAACTTACATCGCAAGATCACAACTAGTTTTGAAGATATTAAATTTTTCATTTTGGAGAGGTCCAATGAAAGGTTTAAATTTGATTTTGAGGACTTTAGAGGCCCCTAAATGCCTTGAAAAGTGGGTGTAAATGACATAGCATTTACAAGGCAATAGAGCACTTCGCGAGCTTTCTGGTGCTTCAAACAGTTCGTCAATACGACACACGGTTCTCAAGTTATGGCCTCCAGAAGTTTGTACTCCTGAAATAGGAAATATAAAAAACATTGGACACATAAATGAGCTGTAAAAATGGAGGGACATGTCATAGGGCATTTAGAAGGGAGACAAGGTTGGCTACACCTTATTGGGTGGTTTAGCCCATGGTTTTGTAATATGGTTTGACGATTTCTTGTATTGTATCTCTTATGTATGAGGTGCATGAGATAGAGGTTGTGTGTAAGAGTCTTATGGCTATTGAGTTACCTCTGAATGTCTGATTAGTGGTACACCTGCGAAGAGCTTGCTCTGCAAGTATATTGTAATTTGTTTTTTATTGTGGAATAATATATTGGGCGACTTTGGGGGTGTGGGGTTTTTCTCCCGAAAGGGTTTTCCCCACATAAATCATTGTGTTATGGTTTGAATGATATTATATCTATTTCTATTTTCTGTAACTGTTGTGACGATCTGTAAAAAAATTTGCATTAGTATTACCCTGCTCTCAAGGTTAGTGTAGGAAGTTGTTCCGCTACTTAACTTCTTTATAGTTTGGACTTGGCTAGTTATTATTTTGTCCCCTAGTGAAGTTTAATGGCCTATTTCATGATAAAGATCTTGAAGCTTCTAGAAAGATGATTGTAACTTTTAGATGCATGTCATGAGGCCCTTTCCATGTTGACTACGTATTTCATGGTTTTATTTAATGGTTTCCTATATGCCTTTACATATATATTAGAGTTTTGGAATAGTTACTTCAGAGAGAAGACATGTTAATTGAGAGAAGCAACACAATTCTGAGCAATGCTACTTTGTCAAAATGCTACTAGGATTCTACCATGGATGCTAGATTGTATACTCTCCTTTTTATTATTATTATAATGTAATATGGATATGAACATATTGTTGCAAGTGGGAGATGTGATAAGCTTATAAACTAGATGATATTACATGTTGAATTATAAGCATAAGAATATGTGATGGGCATTGGTATTCGAATTGAAACAAATTCTTGTATTGTAAATATTTAGACATGTTGAATAATACAAGGTATTCATGGTGTTTGAATGGTAAGTTTTTTATTTAAAAGAGTTTTCTCACATACATCTTGTGTTGTTTCTCTCTTGATGGATGATCTTTCTTCCCCTATTGTTTTCTTTTTCTTTTTTTTCTTTTTCGCTAAAAGTGATTTTTACAAGTCATTAAGGCACTAAAATGAAACCTTTCTCTCAACCTTTAGTCTTAGATTTGTATGGTTGGTTCCACGGGTTAAATGTCATTGCATGTAATTTTTGTATGGTTTTTGGGTTCTAGGAATTCATTATTTTGTTTCATTGTTTAAAAGTCTTATTGGAATTTATAGGAAGGAATAGCTTGCTTTATTAATCTTTAATGGATGAAAGTTTTTAACGTTGATATTTCCTTTTATAGTAAATAATGAATTGCACTTGTGGATAGAAATGGAGAGGTTTAAAGAATATTTATAATTGTACTAAAAAACTCTAGATGTCTTGCAATGGGAATTTTTAGTGTCATGTTAATTTGTATATTCATAATAAATGGCATTCTTATTGGGCATGTTGGTTGTGTTTATGTGTGAGGATTGTTTTAATTTAATAATAATTTTTCACAGTCATAACTATGTTTCAAATGTGTTCATCAGCATGTTTTATTTATTGTAAACATTGATTAGCTATATTTTTATGATGAAATAGATTCTTTTTTTGTAATATGATTTGTAGTTGTGATGGAAGCATATGGAGTAGGATGAAAATCAAATGTGTTGCTATAAATAATACTAAAATATTTAAGAGCACAAATATAAAAAAATTTGAACATGAGCAACACTATGTATTTTGGAATATGTAAGGGTTTTTTAACCTAGTGATGTAACTTGTGTAATGTTATAGTTTCATTTTATTAATTTGGTAGAGAATTTCTTTTATCGTCTTAAAATTTGGATTACTTGTTTAGCTATTTTAGACCTATTTTGTAAGCTTTAGATGTTAATAGAAAATATATGTTTGGAAATGTTTCTCTTGTAAATTTTTGGTTCATATTGATAGTCATTATGTTTATGGATGGTGGATGAGCCTATGTTAATACATGTCTTTAATGTTCGTGGATCAATCTATGTTCAAATCTTGTGAGATTTGATCCTAATTGTTTTCCTAGTGTGAAAAAGTCATATTTTAGTGATTTTTATTGGGTAAAAGAGGAACACTCTTTTCTTATGATCTTGATACTAAGAGGATGGTTTGTATGATTAAAATCAATTGTAACCATGTTGGCATCATATAGATTTTTAAGAGTAATGATTAAAGGTTGCACAAATGAAATTCTTATTGCATAGGTTTTATAGGATAAGTGATTCTAAATGTTAGAGCATTTTCATGCAAAATTGAGTTTCTTTGAATATTAATGTCATATATTGGTGATGATTGAATTGTGTTATTCTCAAACTTATTTGATTGCAGGAATGAGATATCAAAGACTATTCATTGCATGCACAGATTTGTAATGCTTTGTCATTTAGAACGTTGATCTTGGTGCAAAGGTTTATGGGTATTTTAATTTTTTTTCCTAATGGAATTTGACTTGCATGATGTGATAGCCATCTTGTGTTGAAGAATAATGCAAATCTTTTATGATGGATGTTAGTAAGAGGAATCTAGATTCATATGAATGCTATATTATATTTGGTTAACTTCTTGGTTTTAGTTTTATTGATTACAATTAAAATTTTGCAGTTCTTTGTGGATTTATTTAAGGATAAAATTGGTTATGAGACAAGGTTCTTCTGTATTGTTGATCTATTGTTCAAATGATATTTGAGGAGTTTTGCAGGTTTATTGGTATAGACTTTTTTGAGGAACCTTATAAGTTGAAGCATACTTACATTCCTTATGAAGAAAACTTGTAGCTAACTTGTAGTATTTCTATGCTGGATCTTTTGGTGGACTTGTCTGATTCTATAATGGACTTATAGTATCCTTGATAACTTATAGTAAGTTTTTTATTAAGAACAAAACAAGATTTGAAGGGACCTGAAACCCTAAATACAAAAAGCTGCCAACAGCATACCGTCAAGAAACAGGCAACCAACCATTAGCAAAACCTAAGCACAACCAACAAACAAGGAGATAGCTTATAGTAAGTTGTTTTGTTGGTTTTTTTCTTATTTTGGGTTTGAGTTATAAGTATTTGATATCGATTATGTGCATGAGAACCAATGAGATGTCCTTTTTTCCCAAGTGTGAAAAACATAAAACAAATAATTTGGGAGTGTCTTTAAATAATTTCCTATTGTTTTTTACCATCAACTAAATTTAAAACAAGCTATCTTGGGTCTTGATTTGCATAATAATGTGATTGTTGATTCAACGACACAAGTCATTTAAGACATATTTAGATAACTAAATGCTTTGCTCTATTTTGTTCTCTAACAGTTGTTATCAAGGAACTATAATTCTAAGGCTTTACTTTAAAATCTTTTCCAGATTGCCTTTCTTTTCTCATATAGTTGTAGGTCTTATTGAAGATGAATGTCAAGCTCCAGCATATTAAAAAGTAAGTAATGCATTTTCAAAGATACAACAAATTTGGACAAAATCAAAGAGCATTTCATTGTATGAAATGAATGTTTCTTTCAGACCTCTTGTGGTTGCTATGTATTTTTGGTTAGGCTGGTCTATTCTTTTTTTTTTATTGTAAAACTGCTTTGTTCAATAAAAAAAAAATAAAAATAAAAAAGGATTCAACCCTTAAGCTAGGATCCTATGGAGGCTTCAAGATCTATTTTGGAGGAGCAAGGGATGGTTAATGATTTAAGTAAAGTGCATTGAAGGTGGTTCTAGAAATTTTCCCATCAATTTAGATTTTTTCTGCCACTTGTCAATCATTTAGAGTTTTTAAATTTCAACCAATTAATTATTTTATAATCTTATATTTATTTTGTTAAATTGAATATGCAAAATAAAAAATTCATGAGGCCACCAACTTCCATAAATTATTAGTTTCAACTTGCATGACAAAATTCATGGAACCATTGGCTTTAAAATATTCCTAAAAAATTTAGACTGCTCCAACTGAATTTTTTAGGAAGCCCCTAACTGTGGAATCCAACCCTTACAAAACAAAAAGATTGTAAAGATCCCATGTGTATAAAGAACGGACTTTCCTCTTGATTTAAGATAGGGAAATGCATAATAGAATTTAATTAGTAAAACTCTTATTAAATTTTTTTCTTTTATTTTTCAATAGATAAAAATCGAACCACCAAATTGTATGCTCAATCTTAATCTTGTTTGTGATTTTGTTATGCAACCAAAGCCTATGTAATAAAATCAGTGCTGGGTAGAAACTTAGAAACACAAATGCCTAAAATGTTAACATGGCAAATGCATGCATGGTATTTATTAATCACCGCTAAAGGATTGCAAACATTTAAAGGAATTTTTTAAGGACCATTAAAGTATTGCAGACAATTAAAGGAATTTAATGCTGAAGTGTCGTTCCCAACATTCTCTCAACAAGATTCAACTTTATCAACTTCATTTATTGATCTAGCACCCCAACTCACTGATGTATTAAAAGCTTACTCTGAACAGACCATTTCTTTTTGTACTGTATCTATCTACCTAGCAGTGTTAATCTAAATTAATCGATTAAAGAAAAATTATTAAAAAATAAGGGAAAATTTACATGGCTTGGTTAGAGATTAATGGAGGATAAGACATTCCAGAGTAAGTAATACACGATTCACAAGTGGGAACAAAACTACTACTTCGTTTGAAGCAGGTTCCATTAAATACCATTCGAAATAATGTATCTAATAAATATCACAAAACAATTCCACACCCACGAAGGTCGTATTGAGAAAGCACTAAATTAGCTCATTTTCTGTAAAAACTTATCTTGATGAGAGAAACGTGTTAGTGGGGATAATTAGCTCAGTGGCTTATGCAAATTTTGCTTCTGATACTTGATAACAGGTAGCCATAAAATTTACCGAAGTACAACATACCCATGTCACTGATGGAGCTCTGATTAGGATTACAGGACCTCGAGTACAACTTGGTTCAGATCTGGGTTTAGTAGCCTGGCCAAGTGTTGAAAGCTAATCTCCCAAAAAGGCTCATATATCAGAAGCAACTATCTTATACACAACTAATATCAGTCATTGGCAGCACCACTGCTGCCACTGTCAATTGAAGAAGACTTGAGTGTCACAATGTTATGATGCAAATTTGGGGTGCTGATCACCCTAGAAGATGGCCGATGGTGCTTCACAAGAGGAACCAATGACTGCACAACATCAGCCATAAGAGGTCTGTAGTCTGCTTCTGGTTGTGCACACATTGCAGCTATTGCTGCAACCTACATTTCAGAAGAGAAGGCATATGAAGTTAAGATACAGAGAAACAAAATATATTTTTATGGTTACTGTTAGTACATTGAAAATTTAAATTATCAAATGGCTGACCTGAATGAGCTCCTTCATGGAGAACTGACCCTCCAAATCAGGATCTACAATCTGAATTAGCTTATCTCTGTCTGTAAGCTGAGGCAGAGCCTGCAATGAACGAAAAAGGAAGTATACTGAGAAATTTGTGTTTACAGAGCTCTGTTTTTAAATCCAGAAGAACAAACAATCAGGCAGGTATATCTCATTTATGTAGGAAAAACAATACCCAAGAGACGAGGACACCTTGACCAGGTGGCCTTTTCATGTCCACTGGAACTCTTCCAGTTAAGAGTTCCAGTAGTACAACTCCGTAGCTGTACACATCTGATTTGGTAGTCAAGTGCCCTGTCAATGCATACCTGCATAGCAGACACTGGCAATTATAAAATGCAAACTGACAAGGGTTTAATCATCATTGTTTCTGCCATAATTTCAATAATTGGATAAGGGAAATTCGAGATATAAGACATTGATATAATTGCAATGCCAAGTACCATACTTGAAGGCCTTTATATAATTTAACTACTGAAACTAGGTCTTCAATTCCTTTCATTTTGGGCACAATAACAAATGAAAATTGGTTATGGAAAAGGAGACCAAAGTAAAAAAAAGAATGTAAGAGGCCAATTATATTTGGAAATAGCTATCCAGCCACAATGCCATCCATGGTTAGATATTACATAACTTAAGTTTTGACTTCTCATCAATGAGGGCTGATTTTATTTGTTTGCAGCGATGGTCATTATATTTGTTTTAAGAATTACTTCTAGAAAACTCAAGAAAGTGAGATTCAACTTAGTGTTAAGAATCACTTCTAGAACACTCAAGAAAGTGAGATTCAACTTACTCTGGGGCAACATATCCCTGTGTTCCTAAAACACGAGTAGACACGTGACCGCCTACTTTATCAGACCCAAGTTTGGCCAACCCAAAATCTGAGACTTTGGCGTGGTAGTTTCTGTCAAGGAGAATATTGCTACTTTTGAAGTCCCTGTGGATCACAGGAGGATCCACGTACTCATGCAGGTATTCCAGGCCTCTTGCTGCATCAAGGGCTATTCTCATTCTAGTCTCCCAATCCAGTTTTGGAGGGGTACCAGAAGACCCTGTCAACAGGATTTAAAGTTAAAACATATTTTTTCATAAACAAACATAAGTAAAATTACAATGAAGTTAAGAACATTGGACCGACCTATAGTTGTTGCACTGAATTTAACTACCAGGTTTAGTTTATGAATTGGGAAAAGAATGCATTATTAAAGATAATGTTACATGGGACAGTAGCAGAAAGGAAACTTACAAATTGAGGCATTTCAGATAATGATAATTTTGTTGATCTACATAGCATAACAAAACATATGGATGAAAAGACCAAAAATACTCAATAAAATTCAGATATTGCCCACAATGCATTAGCCAACTGGAAAACAATCTATGTTTCACATAGTTTCTGGGATGGAGATGGCAGGGGACAGGGTAACACATTTCTAAGATAGCTGGAATAGAAAGCTATTTTTTAGAAGACAGCAGGAACAACAATTAAAAATTACTTTAAGGAATCAATTATTCATATGAGGCATTCATCATATACATTATAGAATCAAATTACAAAATATTAGCACTGAAATGAGAATTCACATGAGAATTGACAAAAAAATTAACAAAATTTCAACACTTTCAACATTAATGCATATATATTACTCAAAAAAGGTCCAAAGGCTACAAGTCACAAATACAAAATGATGGAGACAAGTTTAGAATAGTAAAATTGTGAAATTGAATAAATGGGTCCTGATATAAAAATTTGTTAGACGACATAACTATTATTTCTGTCAAAATGGTTGACTCCCTCTAATTATATAGTTACTCATTTAGTACCTTGAATAAGATGTAATAATGCTGCTGAACACTTTTTATCTCATAAATTTCACATTGCCTTCATTTAAAGGGAAATAGCCTATAATCTTTTCAATTCATAGCTAATTCAGCATGGATAAGAGTGATGTGAACTTTCGTTTTTGCCTTGCATTCATTTGGGCTTTCCTACCAATATCATATTCAAAAGTTAGGTCATTTTCTCCATTAAAATTTCTTCAAAATGTATGTGGGGAATTAGACCATTATCAGTAATTGACAATGTTATTTGGTACATCAAATGACAATGAATTAAAGCACATGTAATGCAGCTGTTTATACTTATGTGAATCAGTTTGGATCTGAGTAATTAGTAAATCAAATTACAGTGAATTATAGCACATGTAATGCAACTGTTTATATTGATGTGGATCAGTTTGGATCTGAGTAATTATATGGTCATTCATTTGGTACCTTGAATAAGATGCAACAATCTTACTGAACACTTTCTATCTCATAAATTTCACATTACCTTTCATTTAAAGGGAGATAGCTTATAATCCTTTCAATACATAGCTAAATCAGCCTAGATAGTAGTGGTGTGAACTTTCATCTTTTTCTTGCTGCATTTATTTGGACTTCATTACTAATATCATATTCAAAATTTAATGCATAATCCCCATTGAAATTTGTTTAAAATGTATTGAGAGAAAAAATCAGACCATTATCAATAAATCAAATGAAAGTGAATTATAAAAAATGTGATGCAGCTGTTTATATCATAATTTATGTGTTTCAGTTTGGAACTGAGAAGAATTATACAGCAGTTATATCATACAGTTTCTCAATTCAGTTTGAATTACGCTGACAGATATATGTGGGATAAGTATTGTATACTTTCCATGTTTAATGATCTTGATGGAATCAACCTTATTAGTAGTCGGAAGCAATTTTCTAAGTATTTTTTGAAATAAAATTGTTATTATTTTAGGTTTTCCTATTGTAGCCTGTCATTTAAAGCCCTCACTTTTGTTTTGTTTTTTTGCATGATTTCATACAATATGCAAAACCGCTTTTGAGGTGCCTATTTCCATCTAAACATGCTTAAGAGTGACTGAAGAACAGTTGAGATTTTGCAATATTGCAATATTGCAAAAGCTTGATGTGCTGGGTTTTGTATCTGAAAAGGAATTCCCATGTGAAAATACTGTATATTGTCTTTGCTTTCCATTTATGCTGTTATTGTTTCAGATTATATATGCAGTGCTTCTATTGTACAAGTTTATCAGACTTCTTCCTTCTTTTTGTTTACATTATACCCTCCTTTTCTCCTCCTTTTTGTCTTCATTTTTTAAATCATACTTTTTTGCAGGCTGGGTTGTTTGGTATGGCTAGATTCCATGACCGTCCCCTGCCATTTCTGAAGCATTCCAGAATGTTTCCTACCAGTTAACTTTCCTTTTTCTTTTGGAGATGGCCTCGGAGACAATTTTTACCCAGATCGGTGTCCCCAAAACTTTCCAATTGAAGGGGCATTGTTGTTATTGTTGGCAATGATTTTAGACACACAATCTACTAATACATTCATTATGACCAGAATCATTAAAGTGGAAACTCCTCTCAAAATCAAATTCAGATATTGCCCATAATCCATCAAACAGTTGGAAAACAACTTGTTGGCAATAATTTTGAACAACAGTCTTAGTAATACATATGTTAAGACCAGAATCATCAAAGTGGTGCATAGTTTAAGTGGTTTCTTGCATGCATTTAGTAACTTCATTTAGAGTCACAAATATTAAACCCTAGAAATTTTGAGAGTTACTTAACAAGTTTTCATGTATATAGATCAAAATGCCTGCAGAATTTTATCTTGCCAATAAAACAGGGGATTGAATAACTTGTGTGAATTCAGACAGTGTAGTTTTGGCTGTGATGCAGTACGCTTTTGACCCCAAACAAAAACCACCCAAACTACAGGACCTTCCAACAATACCTATTAGACAGACTAGTTCTGGCTACAATATTGTATAGAATCTGCACTATTGGTATAAGCTATAAACAAGTCACTAAGCAAAAACACCCAAACCAAAACAAATTTATCAGCATTGTTATTATTAAGGAGATATTAAAATGGACAAATTTTTGCCATCCGTAGGATACCATATGGTAGTCAATAATTTCAAATAAAGAATGCGTCAAAATGATATTAACCACAGGGCAAGGGTTTAGATCAACAAAGCTAACATCATTACACGATGTTGTACCAGAAAAGGTGCTGGTACTAGTTATGCACACTAGGTACTCACCCAAATGCTTGAATCTTGATTGAGTTCGTTTTCAAGACATGGAGTACTTTCTGATTCTTTTCTTCGATTGCTAGTTAAACAAAGCTTACAATAAATCTCACCGTAAGTCCTAGATCAGGCACATGTGATTGTTTTTTTGTTGGCAATAATATTTTCTAATTTCAATCACCAGAGAATGTAAGACTCAAACCTCTCCTACAAACATTTATTTGCAAGAAACCCAAACCAAATCAACATAGAAAAGCTCAATGAATCTTCAAGATTTTCAATAAATCTAATGGCAACAAAGGGGAAAAAAACGGTTGGGACTAAAAAGCTAGGAAATAGATGCTAACCGTCAGAGTAAAGGTGCTCCTGAAGGCTTCCATTGGGCATGTATTCATAGACTAAGAGCCTGTGGTCATAGTCTGCACAGTAACCAATCAATGCAAGCAAGTACGGAGAATGCAGTCTGCTCAGAACATCAACCTTTTCAACACGGAATCGATACATATTAATATTTGAGTGTTAAACCAAATAAATAGAATCATTCAATGACTGATGACACAAGCAGCATACAATCAGTAAAAACAACAGTTTTACTCGAAGAAGTCTCTTAATCCAGAACATAGAGAAATGCCTTCATATTCTGACAACATTTTTACTCTAAGAAGTCTCTTAATCCAGAACATAGGGAAATGCCTTTCTACTATGTATTCCTAATCATGAACTGTCAAAAATGCTGAAAGACATAAGATGGAAGAAGCCAACATACCTCCACACGAAATTCTTGTTCTCCCTGCTTGCTTGCCAGGTCAAGCTGCTTGACAGCGACCTTACTGCCATCCTGCAGCACCCCTTTATAGACGGAGCCAAAGCCTCCATGACCGATAACATTATTTTGACTGAAATTGCTAGTGGCAACTTGGAGCTGTTTGAATGTGAATACTTGGGCTTCTGTGTGACAAGAGCTCATCACAGGAGTTGCAGGTTCATCGATTTCTTTGGGTTCTGCATTACAAAAACAGTAAAATAAAAAATGTTAAGAAGGCATACACATATATTTGAACCTGGGCTCCTTTTTATTCTTCTTTTTCAAAAATGGGTGTCTCAAATAGGCCTCTAAACTTGGGAAAAACATTTTTAACTCAGATACTTCTTCCCAAAACTGATCAAGATTTTGAATTTGCTTCACAAAACAATAAAAGCCCTAGCAAAGCAAGGAACCCAAAACTTACTCTCAGTACTAAACCTCCTCTTTACTTTGTTTCTGATATACCAATAATAACTGAATGCAACAAGCAAGGCCACCACTGCAAGGGCAGCAATAACGACAATGACAACAAGGGCAATGCCAGCATTTCTTCTGTCTCCATTATATTGGGTCACTGAAGGAGGACCAATGCTACTGTTTTCCTGCAGATAGCGAACCATCTGGGCTTTTTCGGGTCCCCTATTACATAAACCCAAAACAGCAGACTATCCCACTTAACTAATAAATTTCGGTCACAACATTTGGCACGTAGACAGATTCTACGAAGGGCCAAACACAACAAATGCTAACACCAAACTGCTTAACTACAATCACAACATTTGGCATGTACCAGAGTATAGTCTATCAGAGCAGGAAGAAACAAAAACAACAGACAGTGACACTGGGCTGCTAAACTTTGATTGCCACTGCTGGTGTGCAGTCAAACTACGATTGATCAATGCAATGCAGGAAGAAAAAAGCCTTCTGCTCTGGTTTTCTTACATGAACCAGGGAACATGCTTGGAAATTTTGGGTTATGCGGTGGTTTATTATAATACATTTAAAGTTCCAAGGTTGTGTTGGTTCTCTGCATTGGTCTCAGAGCCCAGAAGAAGCCAGATACAAATAGAAAAGAATTGGCTGACACGCTACTAGTCCCTCTGCCATTGCCCGGTCCACATAGAGTCAGGGAATACACAAACATACCATTGGACCTCCTCTATCATTTGAGATTTTGAACATTGAAGATAAGAAGACATGCTCTCGACATCTCCTAAATCTTTCACAAATGGGTCAACAAGGAGGAAGATGGACTTACAAATAATGCTACACAATATACCATCTTTAAGGAAAGGATATAGGTAAGACATCCTCTCAGTATCTCCTAAAGTTTCGACAAGAGGATAAAAACAAAGAAACAATGTGTAGCATATTATTCTAGGGAAACATTTTATATCAGTATTTATGCTTAACAATACACCATCCTTGAAGGAAAGATATAGGTAAGACATCCTTTCAGCATCAACTAAATTTAACAGTAGTTATGATTTTTCATAGATAAAAGGCTTTTTAAGAATTGAATATAAATTTATTAGCTTAAAATTCAAATTACATTGAATGAACCCTCATCACTGGAACAAAAATATTATATATAATGTAGTTTACAGGATAAGGTTTGGACCCAAGTTGTGGAAATGAATTTAGTGAGTTGATGTGGTTTAATAAAAAAATTAAAATCAAATACCACATGCCCCAAGATATATATAGCAAGTAAGCATTTGGAAAAGACATTTGGTATCCTCTCCACATGGTGGATTAATCAATTTTGTCTTTTGTATTGAAAAGTCACATAAGTATTGATTTGAGCATTGAAATATGAAAATAGTGGGTGGCTTGTGGACAATGGCAGGTAGAAGGGCAAGAGAACGGCTTAAAGCATGTTATTGGTGCTTGTTGCTCCATATGCACCAACATTAACAAAGAATATCCACTTCAATAGTATTTTATTTATGACTTGGTAACTAATATGCTTTGTGGCAATAAAGTAAGCTTGTCTCTTTTGTAGTGACAAGTTGGCATGCCTAGTTCTATTTGAGGTTTTGTCATGTAGTCAAACTTCTTCAATCATGTATTGCTTCTCCAAGGAATGTGGACCAGGAGAACATGTTCAAACACTACATAAAAAATATTTTTAATTGAGAATCTTAACCTTAGTATGGTGAGAAATCCTCTCATAGAGAAACATTATAATTATATGTGTTGTTGTAACAGCAAATTGACGTATGCAATGGGTAGGGTTGATGAGTTTTAAGTAGTTCATAAATTCTAAATTATGTTTTCTTAGCAATTTCAATAATAATGGTGAAAATTATATATATATATCTTTATGTTTTGTTTTGAGTTCATTTTAAATAGAGTTTTTATTGGTAATAATAAGTTTTTAAGTGAAAATTTTATATTAAGTTTGGCTTATGATATTTTACATTTTGAATTCATTTATCTTTAAAAGTTAGTTTTAGTTCTTAAATCTTTCTTTGATCATTGTTATTAGATTTGCAGGTACAAAATTGATCTAGGTCATTTTTGTAGTCATAGATTTAAACCTCAAACATATAAAATTTAAAATTCAAATTTATATCTTGTCAATCTTTTTCATTAGCCACTGTGATTCAACCTAGTCCATTTTTGTTTTGATTTGTGTGTTATGTTGTTGTATTTAAAAATGGTCATTCATTTATTTGAAATCATACTTAGATGTTGTGTGCTCTAATGCACTTGTGTTTAGGGTTGAAAAAGAAATGGGCTAAACTATTTATCAACTCAACTAGGACAAAACCCTCTTCCAACTAAACATTGGAATACAAACCACTAAAGGGGAAATATGCTTGACTAACTCTTATCCAAAGAGAGCCAAACAACCATTTGGGTTATATTCCTTTATTGCTCTCAAAGATTGTTTGTTTGATTCAAAATGTAAACTAGGTCCTAAGTAATGCATGAATGAACACATAAACTAATTAGATTGTCTGATATAGAAACTGAAACTACATAACAAATACAAAAATGAAATAGAAACTCATAAATGCACGTATGCCTAAAAATAGTGTTGAAACTAGGTGGACATTGTGGCTAGGTGTCATGGTCCTAACTAATGAATCACTAAGCAATGAGAATAGATCTAGAATTTCGAGACTCTGTACCTACTTCATATAAAATTTGAGGTTGAAAAAGGAGAACTATGGCAATAGATGCCTTGGTTCTTGTTGGTAGAGGTGTTAGGCATCCTAGTCCAGGTGTTTTTTGATCAAATTTGCAATGGATCTTTATCTACTGGTATTGAATAATTAAATTCATCTCCAGTCTCTATCAAAAACATGTAGTTGAACTTGCAAAACAGATAGGAGTGGTTGTGGCTATATAGGGGTTTGCCTTAGTCAACCCCTTGTTTTGGCAATTTCCACCTCCACAAAGAGCCAATTTTAAATCTAAAGATTATGTGTGTGCTCTAAATATTAATTGTGTTTAAGATTGCTATGACTTAAGATGCAAAAATGTAAACTAGACTCTTACTCAAGTGTGTTAGAGTAAACCCTAAAAAATGTGAATTAACTCAAGAATGCATGAATCACATAACTTGAATGATAAAACTTAGACGTAAAGCTTAATTGTAGAAATGTGAGAATAAGATGAAATCATACACAATCCCTTAAGGAGAGGTACAAATCAATCATTAGTTGATGACTCCCTATCATCCTTCAACATCCTTTGAAACTTCCACCATGATGAATAAATGTTGATGAAGACTTGAATATTGTTGATTATTCCTTAAATTTGTAGATCTAGAACTTCAAAATAAAACAAGTTCTTCACATCATAAGGATATCTCTAATTTGCATAATTGATTGATGTCACAAATGATGAAGGTAACTTGCTTATATATGAAATTTTAACTTTAAATATATATGTTGGTGTAAATCATATCTCATAATCACCTTACTTAAGTTGACTTAGGATAATGCATTTCACAGAAGTTTGGATATGAGACACTTAGGGAAGTGTACACATTGGGATTGTGTATGTAGGAGAATTTCCACCTTTTATGGTGTGATATTGTTATTACTTTATCATATCCACTTATCATGGAGTGATAATTCCACCTTTCGTGGGTGATCCACCTCATGTGAAATATTTTACTATTTCTCCTATCTACCCTTGCATCTCATTGAGCCACATGTCATCATTGTGTGCTCTCTTGTATCTTAACCTTGCCTTTATAAGAAGGCTCATCATACATTGTATGTAATGATTCAATTGATCTCATTTTGCTATTGATTAGAATATAGTTTATTCTTATCAAATATTTTGTCTCTCTTTTGTGCTATTCAATGTGCTCTTGATCTTGGCTATTTTCAACAAATTCTTACATGGTATCAAAGCCATTAGGGCTTCATTGAGTAGTCTTTTTGGAGAGAATTTAGAGCATTTTATTTTCGGATATGGAGAGCTACACATTTTGGGAGCATCATGTGGCAATTTCAACCTTACTGTTGCGTCTGGGAGGTTGTTTCCATGAACTTTGAGTATAAGTTCGCCTACTTTTGGTGAAAATCGCATTTTGGGCTTTGAAGGAAATTTTTAGCCAATTTGGCTAATACGATATGGATTTATTAAAAAATAAATAAATAAATATTTTAATTTTTTTGTGAATTTCTTTTAAATTCGTATATTTTTAATTCATAGTTTTTTCATGTGTTTTGTAAAAGTTTTTTTTAATTAAAAAAAAAACAAAAAAATATATTATTGAGGGGGGGTAGGGGGTGAGGAGGGGTTATATTACCCACGCCCCCGTACTAGTAGTATCCGCGATTTGATGCAGGCACGGTATAGATTTTCTGGCAGTCACAAACTTCAGTCACCCTTTGTTTCATCGTGCCCACCAACCGTCGTGCTCATTTTTTTGGTAGCCACCACTTCGACTATCGTACTCACATCGTAGCTGGTACATTCGTTATCCCGTGCCACCAACAGTGCCAGCCACTGCCACTGATTCTCCTCCGTATGTCGGCTTCTCCTTCGTAGTCGATCATTACCAGCATTGCTTGCCTCCTTGTTATAGTCGCTCCCAGTCTTCTCCCACCGTCGGTAGTCGCTTTCGGTCCACCCCTGGCCTCCTCACCGCCTTCTCCCGCTGGCCAACCTACTCTGTCATCGGTGCCCTTAACCGCTCCCAGCCCGACACGTGGCGATTGTTCAATCTCCCACATAGATAGCAAGATCTAACACGGGGGCCACAAAATTGTCCACGCCTACACAACACAAAGACAGACATGTGGCCGCATTTCATTAGCAGGACCTACATAGTCAGTGCACATGTGAAAGTTTACATTTCGCCACCAAAACACAGTTAGCCCATGGATCCTGCACAGTCAGCCACCTCAGCAACACGTGGCGACATTTGATTTATTGAGCACCGACAATTTAGCACCCAGTTGGGGCAAATTCACCTAGCCATGCAGGAGTATGGATGCCCATGCAATTGTACGGGTCTGACACATGGCATTCCACGTCAATTGGTCATACCACCCAATTAGTCTACCACGTCATCTATACGAACGCCCAGTTAGCCTGTCACATCATTTGTGCGGACACCCAGTCAGCCTACCATGTCAGCACATTCATACGATCAGGCAAGGGGTGTCTGGTGGCGGTCATACGGTTGTCAAATTTAACCTCGTTTAATGATGACATCATCAATTTTTGAAAATTTATCAGCCCCCTCTCATTGAGCTTTTTGGTTTTGCAGGTTAACTTTGGAGGCCCATAACTTGCACATTTTAGCTCCTTTTTTCAGTGCAATTTTTTTTATTGGCGCTAATTTTTCGTGCTCTTTGTAGTGGTGGTAAAATTTTCTGATTTTGGTGGACATATTTTTCATAATTTTTAGTATTTCATGACTATACCTGTCCAATCCTCAATTTTGCAACTTCAGAGGGTTCATTCGGGGTCATACTGTCGTGTATTTGTGTGGTGTACCTATTATACATGTTCCTGCAACACAAAACACTCAATAAATCATTATAAGCATAGTTAGAAGATTTAAATCAAAGACATATAAAACCATAGCTAATCGACTTATTGCCTCCTAGTAAATGCGAGTGTGGATTTTGCTCTCAGATCTCAGTATACAAATTCCAGTGACTTGACTACACTTAGATGGAGGATTTGAATGATTAAGATGCATGATCTAGCAAGAATAACATGATTAAGCTATATGAATGATTGATCTAGCATGATTGAAGCTAAGATTTAAGCTAAAATTGAGCATGATAACATTGCTAAAACTGATAAACTATAAGCTATATGCCTATAATAACAATGCATAAGATGAAAATGAGATGGGATCCATATTGCTCAAAATGAGGTCTATTTATAGGATTTTCCAAGGCTAGGGGTGAGTTGGCATGAATCAACGGTTGAGATTGATCTGAAGATATCAATGGTTAAATTGGAGGAGGATGGCAAAGGGGGTTGGATTAAAGGGGACACTTAGTGACAAGTGTCACAAAGGTTCTAGAAGATGTTGGATGAAAGGAGACATGCGGGTAGGTAGAATGGGTTAGGTTTAGGAGTGGTAGAAGTTAGGAGAATTTGAATTTAGAACTTCAAATATTAGGAAAATGGCTAATTAATCTCAACAACTCATGATTGATTTGTTTTAATTAATTAGGGGATTTAGAAGAAATGATTTTGGTGGAGAGAATTAATTAATTAAAGGGGTGAAATGAAATGAACCTATTTAATAAATCCTTAGATTTATTAATAAGTAGATGAATGGGAGATTTAATCAAATTGCTTAGTGAATTCAATTAAATTGGGAAGGAGAGATTAAATTATTTAATTAATTATCTTTAGATCATTTTTAGGTGTATACACATACGACCTCCTTTTTAGGTGTCATTTTTTTTAAAGTGCATGATTTTTCACCATTTTGAGTAGAAATTGTACTTTGAATATTTGGCCATTTTTGGCGTATTTGGTACTTGTAGTTTGCTTGGATCTCAGTTTAGATCACTTGTAGTATTTGTTGGGGTCTCTTATAGCCTATTTAAGGTAGTTGTAAAGTTGAAATCAGAAGTCCACTCTTGTCTTGTTTTGCAAGTTGTCATTGTAATTGCACTAAGTATAAAGTGTCAAATCATCATTTTTTAATTTTATTTTATGTTTTATTTTGGGGGGTGTTCTTGATTGTGTAATTTGAGGTGGTGTCTTGTGTGATTGTGCCTCTCTCTATCTTGTGTTTTTTCAATTTGGTGCTATGGGTTCTCCTAAATTTCCACTTTTAATTCCACATAGTTATGCATCATGGAAAATTAAAGCATGGAGTAAACTAATGAAAAAAGAGCTCATTTATTATGTAAATAGAACAATAGTTCAACACCACCTAATCCTAAGGTTGATCATAATTCTCAAGTTGAATGGCTCACTAAAAATTCTATGGCACTTGGAACTTTGAGAAAGTATGTATCAAATGACCTCATTTTTCACATTGAGAAATGTACTACGATTAAAGAGGCTTGGGATATTTATGCAAAATTGTATGGTCAAGTTGATGAGATTAGAGGTTATAAGCTTGATGATGAACTCACAACATTGGATCCCAAGGATTTGATACAATCCAAGATTATGTCACGAAAGCAAATGAGCTAAGAGAAAAGCCTAAGAATTGTGGCATTGACAAAAAGGATGCTCAATTGGTTTACAAGTTTTTGTACAAGCTTCCATCAGAATATGCAGCCTTTTTTCCTAGCTTTTGCACCCATCAGTTGGCTCAAGGTGCATCATACACTTCACCATCATTTGATGCATTCACAGAGTTGTTGATACTTGAGAAATCTAAGTTGACCAAGATGGGGATTCTCAAATCTTCAAAGTCACAAGATTTGGTGACTAATAAAGGGAATCAAAGCAATCAAGGAAAAGGCAGAACCAAAAGCAGTCTAAGCCAAAGCCACAACAAGATGGAGCACAATCATCCTCTCCACAACAAGGTGATTCTACATCATCACCTAAGAGAAAATCATATAAGGACAATCTTTTTTGTGCATATTCCAAGAAGTCGAGACATGATGAACAACATTGTTACAAGAAGGATATTGATGAATTGAAACATCTTCTTGAGAATAATAGAATCGGTTTTCCTTCTAGATTGTCTACTTCGGCTTCTTCTTCCAAAGAAAAGGATAAAGGAAAGGATCACACTTTTGAGTCAAAAGAAAAAGGACAAGCTCTTTGTGCTACTACAAGTCATGATTCAGAGAGATGGTTTCTAGATTTAGGGGCTTCTCATCATATAGCATCTTCGCAGTCTATGTTTTCTTCTTTTGAACCTTGCAACATGTCAAAGGTTTTGATGGGCAATCATACCTATATGAATGTAATTGGGAAAGGATCTATTGCCATTGGGGATAACTCCTTCAACGCTGTGTTGTGTGTACCCCATTTGGCAAAACATCTTCTTTTCATCTATCAAATCACTCATGGGGCAACAAGGAAAATTGTGGAGTTCACAACCAATTCAGTTATCATTAGATACTTGGAGAGTAGAGTTATCATTGCAATTGGGGTGGTTGATCATGCATCTCGATTGTACTCCTTTTCACATTTTGGTCCTATTGATGAGGTTGATTCTTCATATGTTGATGATTCAGACATCGAGGAGCACTTTGGGTACTTGAACTTGGGTGTTCTCACATGTGACCTTGTTCTTGAGCCTTTCATTTTATCTCCTCCTATTGATATTACATCACCTATTGTACTTGATGATGCAGATAGTGCAACAATTTTACCTTCTTGTGATTCAGTGCAACGGGATATTTCTTGTCTTCCAGCTTCAGTTTCTTGGGATGACTACTTGACAGACATTGCAAGTTTGTTTGTGGAGTCCTACATTGCAGATTTGGGAGACATCATTGATGATATTTATCTTCTCTTTTATGAAGATGATCCTTCTTCAATTGTTGGGAGGGAACACTGTAACCCTCTTCTTCATTCTCTACATGATCATTCTTTCGATGTTGACATGATTGTGGATACTTATGTACAAAATTTGGAGGAGGTCGCTTTATCCTTAGAGGAGACATGTGAGTCTTTGGATCTTGTTCTACATTCATCTCGACTAGATCTTGGAGTGCCTTTTTAATAGTGTGGTTCAGTACACCGCCTTTGGAGGGGGTAACTTTCAATATCGACATGGGGATACTTAAGCAGTTTTTAGAGACTTCACAAATCTTGAGTTTTTTTCCTACATCTTCCCTTCATGATTGAGGAGACTTCATGGATACACATTTGGTTTTGTTTCTTGCCAATGGGAGGAACATTGTTCGATGATCGTGGAGCAATTTCTTCATTCAATTTCGAGCTTCTACCATTGGTGCAGATTCTACATTGAGGGGGAGCTACTTGGTTTCTCTTCTTCTCTCTTATGGGGGGACTTTTTCCTAACATGGGGTTTTGTCATTCTCATACTTCTTTGAGAATTCTTTTGTATAGTTTTCATCTCTCTTTTTTTTTTTCGGGGGGGGAGTTTTTCCCATTGGGTTTTTCTCTCTTTCTCTGTTTGTGAGAGATTACATTGGTATGTGTGCATTTGCATTTGTACATGGGTACCTAACATGGCCTAGTAGCCAAGACCCATCTTGCATTGTTAGCTTAAGTGCATTCCCCTAAGTTACACTTAAGGGGGGGTGTTGGTGTAAATTATGTCTCATAAATACACCTTACGTAAGTTGACTTAGGATAATGCATTTCATAGTAGTTTGGATATGAGACACTTAGGAAAGTGTGCACATTGGGAGTGTGTATGTAGGAGAATTTCCACCTTTTATGGTGTGATATTGTTATTACTTTATCATATCCACTTATCGTGGAGTGATAATTCTGCCTTCGATGGGTGATCCACCTCATGTGAAATATTTTACTATTTCTCCTACCTACCCTTGCATCTCATTGAGCCACATGTCATCATTGTTTGCTCTCTTGTCTCTTAGTCTTGCCTATATAAGAAGGCTCATCATATGTAATGATCCAGTTGATCTCATTTTTCTATTGATTAGAATTTACAGTTTATTCTTATCAAATATTTTGTCTCTCTTTTGTGCTATTCAATGTGCTCTTGATCTTGGCTATTTTCAACAAATTCTTACAAGATAAAAGGTCGACTTAGAATAATCATTTTTTGCATCAAATATAGATCTGGAAAATGCAAGACTGATATATTATCCTCTCAAAATTTTGGCCAAAAAGCATTAGACATTGTTCATTGAATGCTAGTGTCATAATAAAATAGCCCCAAATTTGTAGGGTCACGAAATAATAGGTTTTTGATACCACAACTATAATTTATATGAAAAATTACAATATTTAAGTGAGGGAAAAGGTGTTTTGAAATTTGAAATGGGGTAGGACTTATAATGAATTAAAATGATAAAATATAAAGGGTGCGCTTTAAAATAAGGGCTCAAATAGAAGTGTGGTGAGATTTAAAATAAGAAAGGACTCATATTCTTGAGTCAAACATTAATTTAAAATTAGAAAAGGTCCTATAATGCATAGAGGAGTGAGAAACACTAAAATGAGTGCTAGGAGAGTGTGAAATTGGACTCCATATTTTGAAGGAGTATAATTTACAATGCTACATTTAGCCTACACTTTAGCGGTCATATGGCACTATGCGCATATGCAAGCTAACATATAGAAAAGTAAGAATTCATGTAAAAAAGATATTCCCAAAGGTGTCGAATGAAGTTCCCAATGTAGCAATACCTTCAATGCAATGTTAGGAACTGCATTTTGCAAGAACACATTGTTAGTCAAAATCAACAATAACATAGAATGCTTACTAGAAGTGATGAAATTTGAGGGTAGATATATACTCCCTATTTCTGCTTTCTCATTAGGATGTGTAATGTTCTAAAATTTCACCTCTCGCAATTTTCAACTGCATTTGGGTCTTCCTTAGTGTTTGTGCCCCTCGGCCTGATTGGAGACTTGAATATGATCATGCACATCAAAAACGCCTTGCAACTTAACAATGCACTCAAAAGCCACCTTGATCTTGCCCTAAAATAGGGCAAGACCAGGGCGTGGCACCCTGGTCCCCCTTAATGGGGACCTATCTTGATCCCCTCCCCCTAACCTAACTCAAATTTGTAGCTGTAAAATCCCCCCTATGTCGGCTCAAGTCAAAAAATTAATCAATTAATCCTATTGACAAGTATATAAGAGGGATTTACCCTCTCATTTGACATCTAACGGAAATTCAATCAAGCATTCAAGCATTCAAGAGCAATTGAGCATTTTCAGTCTTCCTTCAAGCTTTGGAGTACAAATAGAGTCAAGATTTCAAGCAATGAAGAGGAGATCATCATTCTACTTCATTAAATCATAATTCTGTGTGGAGGCAAGCAAAAATTCACGAGGTATAAGCATTTCATTTTCAAGCAATTCAACACCCCCTCAAAGAGGAGGATCTCTACTTTCAATCATTTCATTTACATTATTTCAACCACTTGGTTAATTCCAAAACTAGGGTTTGACCTGAAGACAAACCCTATTCCCCACACATTTCCCTTTCTTTCTGTGTGCAGGAAACATGTGTGCAGTTGTACTTCTGGAATTGAGCTTTATTCGCAGAAACAGAAAAACCCTTTTCGACGCATGAAAAGTTCAGAGGACCAGTAGGAGCGTGCCCCTGTCTGGACACGTGGTCCATACAACTTTCACCCAATTTCGCGGAGCAGATTTGAATCATCTCAAACTTCTCAGATCCGAGTGCACGACTAAATCCTGAATCTGTAGCTCGTTGTTTTCTCATACTCTGTCTTCATTTCCAACACTTAATCTTAATTCAAATAGTCAACTTACAAAAGAGATCAATTGCATTCCAATCACAACCAACCTACTTAGTATTCAATCCTTACATCATTTAGGATTGGATCTAGTAGATTCAACCCCTCTTTTGAATGTAAATTCCCCCTCAAGTGAAAAATGAGCTTAGTGAATTTTCCCTTCCCACATGGAGAATTTTCTAATCTCCCAATTTTCCACATTACATTTTAGTGAAAAATTTGAAGCTTAGCAAATTAACCATTAGCAAATCACCACTTGGAAAGGGGAATTCACTAAGCCAATTTTCACTTGGAGGACTTTACATTCAAAAGAGGGGGATAAATCTACTAGATCCAATCCCAAAGGATGCAAGGACTGAATACTAAGTAGATTTATTGAGTTTGAAATGTGTCTGGCCCTCTTTTGTAAGTTGAATAGGTAAAGTGCTGGAATTGAAGACAAAATAGGCAGAAACAATGTGCTACAGATTTGGGATTCATTCGTGGACCTGGATCTGAGAAGTTTGAGATTATTCGGAACTACTCTGCGAAATTGAGCAAAAGTTGCAAGGACCATGTGTCCGGACAGGGGTTCCCTCAACTTGGTCCTCCAAACTTTCTGCACATCGAAAAGGGTTTTTCCATCTCTGCAAATAAAGCTTAATTCTAGAAGTATAGTTGTGCACCTACTTCCTACACACATAAAGAAGAAGAAAGGGGTTGGGAATAAGGGGTTTACCTAAGTCGAACCCCGATTTGGAATCAACCTTGAAATAAATATTGCAAATGCCTGAAATAAATGATGGAAAAGGTATAGCTTCAGATCTGCAATAGATGATGATGATGCTTTGCTTCTTAGATGTAATCACATATATTGTATGAAATGGCATGAACATGACAAACCCTAAGACACACACAAATGCTTGCAAATGAATTATATAATGATGCTCCAATGGATGAATGAAGAGTATGCAACCTTGAAGAATGCTTGATGATGAATGCTTGAACGCTTGAGATCCAATTATACCTTTATGGATGTTTGATGATATGCTTTTAGTTCTATCAAACGAGAGGGGAAGACCTCCTTATATACCTACCTATTGTCAAATATTTAATTTTCTGACAGAGGCTGACATAGGGGATTCATTTCCCACACAAAATTGAGATAGCGCCTAGGGGCCAAGATAGGTCCCAATTAGGGAGGACCGAGGCGTGGTGCCCTGGTCCTGCCCTAATTTAGGCCAGGATCAAGAGCTATGCAAGGTGCAAGATAATAACAATGAGGTTTGGTTGCATAGAAGAGGCATAAACAGGTCTCGATCAAGCATGGGGATGAGACCGATAAGGTGAGGGCCTAAAATGCATTCAAATTAAGTGGTTAATTACACATACCCTAATTTTTAAAATTAAATTGATTTATTCAATATTTAAACATTCAAAAATCTCAAAATTTTAATTAAGAGGTTAGATTTGGACACCCTAATTTTAATTTTGATTTTCCCTCCTTTCAAACTTTTAAAATTAAGAGGTCATTTTCAACCCTAATTTTAATTTCAAATTTCTATCTTCTAGGGCATAATTTCAAATATTCTAAATTTTAAATTCCTAGGAGATTGCATTATTCTTTCCAATTTCTTTTTCCTAGTGCATGAGTTTTACTACTATTAGTCCTACCTATAGTATCCCCGTTAGAAGAAGTTGTAGAATTAAGGCTGCCCAAGGTTTAATTACTGAGGAAATGGAGCCTAATTTGGATAGCTTTTTCAATGAGGATATTGGTGGTTCTTCCCATCCTATAAATATTCCTGTTTATCCTCTTGATAACTCTCACAATGAGGAGGAATCACTAACTAGGGTATCCATTGACCAATTGGCGAAGATGGACAATCAATTTGACAATCTTCAACAATGGATGAGTCAAGAATACCCAGAAAGTGAATCTCTCCCATTGATTGAAGGATTAAAAACAATGATTCAAAGTGATAAACATGGTGTGGATATCTTGCGTGGTATTGCTCATATTGTTGATTCTAATATCATGCCTATGAAGAGTTGTCCTAAAAACCTAGGTTATACACAACCTCCTAGTCAAGTTAATCATTTCATTCCTTTAACAACTCCTATGACTAGTGTTCCTGCCTTCACATCAAACATCATGGTTACCTCTACACAAAATGTCATACCTACAAATTTTAGTCATGGAGGCAATACCTCTTCTTTCATTTCTCCTACCATGAGTGTTCCCCTTGTTACCCAATCGCACTCACCACCTGTAAATGTTAGTCAAGGGGGCAACTCCTTCAATCACATTTCCTTCATTCCTCCTATGAGTCTTCCATGTGTTACCGAATCTTCTCTATTACCTACTTATCATAGTGTTCCACATCCTTATTCCCAATCTTTTCCCTCATTCAACAAAATTACTCCACCCTCTCAGTCAAATATGTCTAATTTCAATCCTTCTATTGAAGCTACAATCAATAGTCTATCCCAAACAATATCTTCCTTACAAAAACAAATAGCTTCTATGAATCAATCCAAGTATAATGTGCCCACATTTGATGTAGCCATCCCATTATCCAATGACATTGTCAGAGTCATCCCTCCCAAACATGTAGAAGTCCCTCAATTGGAACTTTATAATGGAAAAGGTGATCCCTTAACTCGTGTTAAAACATTCAAACATTTGTGTAGTGATTTTGCTCATGATCAAAGATTGTTAATGAAATTGTTTACTAGAACATTAAGGGATAGAGCTTTGCAATGGTATTGTTCTTTGCCTCCTTATTCTATTACTTCTTTTCAACAACTAGCTAATGCTTTTATTCAACAATTTCATAATAACATTGGTTCTAAAGTTACTTTGACTGATTTGATGTATTGTAAACAAGGAGTTAAAGAAAAAGTGACTAATTTTATTGGTAGATATAAGCATTTGTATTCTCAGATTTCTTTTCCTATGCCTGATCAAGATTTTCAAAATATTTTCATTGCTAATTTATAAAAAGATATTAGGGATAAACTTATTTTAACCGAGTTTACTTCCTTTTTGTAGTTCTACGTAGTACTCCACAATTATCAACTGACTGTGACTCAATTGGAATAATTTTCTCCTTCCATGGCTCTGAGTGATAAGGGCGATAGTGCTCAACAACCATTTACAAAGTTCAAACCAAACAAAGGATTCATCAAATTCAATGACATCAACAAAAACACCCAAGTAGCAGCCACTATAAGTGTGCCTCATTTGTCTAAATTCTTTAAAAGAGAAAAAGAGTTTACTCCTTTGAATGAATCTTTGCATAGCATTATGTCTCAATTAATAAAAAGGAATGTGTTAAAACTTCCCCAAATCAAACCAATTGATCCATCTAAGTCAACTTCACCTTACTTTGATGCTAAATCTTTTTGTCAATACCATCGTCAGCTTGGTCATGATACTGAAAAGTGTTTTTCATTGAGAAGTAAGATTCAAGAATTGATTGATAACAATAATATATCTATGGCAAGTGTGAATGATAAAGTAGAATAGTCTGTAGCTCCTCCTAATTAGAACCTTCAAATTTTCACCGATCCTTTACCATCCCATTCCACTAATGTGATTGAGACCGATCATCTTGTTTTCTCTCCCAATGATGTGACCCTTGAAACTAATAATGTAGTGAACCTTGTATATCAACAAGAACCTCCTAAGGATTTGTGCATAATATTTGATCCTAGTGAGACCATTAAGCACCCGATGGCCCATTATACATGTGTGAAAATGAAAGGTATACCCACTAGAGGAGTTCTTATTGATTTTGCTTGCATGGTTAATGTGATAACTGAAGAATTCCTTTATACTTTGCAATTTCATCAAGTGATATATGATGATATCGATGTGATAGTTAAAGTTTTTGATGGTTTCTCTTGTCCTGCTATCGGTTATATAACACTTCCTATTGATGTTGGCACTAAATACTTAGATGTTCAATTTACTATCATTCCTACATTTGATCAGTTTCGTGTGAAGTTGGGACATCCTTGGCTCTCTTCCATGAAAGCGGTTGCTTCTACTATTCACAAGTGTTTGAAATTTCCTCATAATGATAAAATCATAACTATTAATCATAGCATATTTCAACCTACAATGAGGCATGGAAATGTTTGTCTTGATTATTTTTGGTCCGAACAATTCAAGCCTCTTCAACCTAGAAGTGATGCTCTCTTTAGATCATATCAAAACTTGAAAAATGAAATGATTTTGTCATTGAGTAAACCTAGAAATCCAACACTTAGCATTCCTCTTGATGATCATATACCCCTTCTTGAGGATAAGATTATTCTTCCTCCTAAGCAAAGAAATAATCTTCTTCCCAAAGAGGCACCTATTCCTTCTCCCAAAGAGAAGAGTATCCTTTCTTCTAAGAAAAGAGATATCCTTCTTCCTAAAGAATAATCTATTCCTTCTCCTATGTATGATTTTCCTATTCCTTCCAAAGGTAGAAAAACTCTTCCTCCTAAACAAAAATCTATTCCTCCTAAGGCTAGACCTATCCCTCCTCCTCATGATGGACCTAGTCTCCTTCCTACACCTCCCATTCCTCCTTTATATGGTGTGGTTCCTCCTCCTTCATCTTATAGAGAGAAGCAACCGACCTCTCCTATTGTCCAACCTAAAAGACCTCAATCCATTCAACCTTCCCTAAAAGAAGAGATGAAGCCTATATCTGATGAACCTAAACCTTCTCAACCTTCAGCCAAAACTAAATGAAACCATTGTGCGAGAGAACACCGACGAAGACGTCATGCTAGAGCTCGTGAAGTTGCTTCCCAAACCATTTCTTCTCCTAAAACAAATGATGGTTCAAGTTCTATTCCTATTAGAGCTCCTATTCTTATTAATCTTAATGAAGAAATAGGTGAGAATGTTCTTAATGATGAAAATGTTGATCCTAATATTTTTGATGAGGAATATGAATATGTTGATGTTGACAATGATTTATCTGCAAAATTTTCCAAAGCATTAATCTTAGCTCCTAGTAACGAACAAAGTGACTCACCATTAGAGCATGGTCCTTGTTTGGAACTTGTGATAGCTCCATCTACCATGCTAGATGTGGCTCCTCTTGTGTGTTGTCCACCTTCCCAAAATAATGATCAACAAGATCAGGGGGAGGATGACGTGCTTGATTAGCTTCATTAACTCTCTCTCTCTCTCTCTCTCTCTCTCTCTCTCTCTCTCTCTCTCTCTCTCTCTCTCTCTCTCTCTCTCTCTCTCTCTCTCTCTCTCTCTCTTTGTGTGTGTGTGTGTAGATTTGTGACATTCTTCTATTTGTTTCCCTTATTCTTATATTTGTTGTCCCTTGTGTTGTCTACTCGAGGACAATGCAAAGTGTTGAGATCTCTTTTGGTCTCTTCCATGTTGACTCAAAAGACACGTGTTCCCTTCTTCCATGGTGGTTTTCTTTCTTTGGGGGATGAGGACGATTCTATGCACATACATATACATGATAAACATGAGTTATCATAAAAATCATACTGACTCCAAAGTTAGGTGAAACCACCTCGTTCTTTGTGTTTTGTGTTCATTATCCTTTGATTTATCCTCTCTTGGGGGCTAAATTATTGCGATAACATGCATGTCTTCTTTGGGTGTATCGTACCTTCAAGCAATTTCTCTTAATAAGGTGTACGTAATCGCTTTAACGTGAGGGCATACACTCCACTCATGATTCTCTCTTGATACTTTAAGTTACTTAGCAAACTTTGCCTTGTGATTTTTAGTATCCTCTTTTCATGACTCATAGTAAGAGAACCTTACTAGTTGCAGTCATGGTTCTCTCTTTCTTTCTCATGATCTTCCCTTTTGCCTTATCATTGAAGTCAAATGATTCTAAAGTCCACTGGTGGCTTGGTGAATCTTACCTCCTTGACATGGTGAAAGTATTTTAATCTAAATTGTGTGTACTTTACCGACATTATTTGCGTAAGCTCACACTCCCGCTAAAGTGGGGGCTAAATGTAATGTCCTAAAATTTCACCCCTCGCAATTTTCAACCTCATTTGGGTCTTCGCCTTCATTTTTGTCTGATCAGACACCTGAATATGCTCATGCACATCAAAAACACCTTGCAACTTAACAATGCACTTAACATCTACCTTGATCCTACCCCAAAATAGGGTAAGATTATGGCGTGGTACCCCGGTCCTCACCAGGACTAGGGCATGGCACCCTGGTCCCTGTAATGTCCTCTTACTGGTTTTTACATCAGATTTGATATTCCTTTTTATTTTTAATGCAATACAACAAAATTTCCACCAAATAAAGATTTCTTCGAAAACCGCCAAATCGGGTATACCCGAAACAATGCCAAAAGTAACACAACTTTAGATATTCTTCGTAAATCTGAGAATAAAAATTTCTAGAAAAATTTTGGCAGCATAATGGCCTATAAAATGACACTTCCAGATCTGCAAAAGAGTTTTACAAAATATCTCCAAAAATGGAGTTCAATACAAAGCTCAACGGGCTCCAAAACAACACAAAAATAGCCCGGAAACACCAAAATCACTATCAAACTCACATAGAAAAAGAATCACGACCCAACACACTTAGTCCACTCTATTTTAACAGAAAAATGGCTGCAATACAGCAGCAAACCAAACTGATACATAAAACTTAACTAAAAACACAAACCCTTGCTGAAACACACTTGCGAACACACCCAAAACACACACAAATATGCATTGTTTGGCACAAAGGCAAACTCCGCATGAGCTTGCACATGGAAGAGCCTCAAAATCCTATCCTTAGCCTTCCTAGAAACCTGCAAACTCCCATCTTTGGGTCTCCTTCTCCACAGGTTTAGCAGCCTCTAAAGAACAACAAAGCAATGAGCAAAAATCAAGTCCAAGAATGAGCACAAAATGTTTCCAAACCCTCTAAAAAGAGTGCATAACCCTAACTCATGACCAAGAGGGTAGAATAATTATATTTTCAATGATATTTAATTCCTCTCATCCCATTGGTTGCCAAAAATTAGACACTTTTCCCAAAAATTTATTTAAAACACCTCACCGCCATAGGAAAAGTTATTAATTTGAATTGTTTTGAAAAGGGGACATGACAAGTCCTCCCTCCCAAATATTGTTTGTCCTTAAGCAATGAAGGTTGGGATGTTCAAGAATCTCTACTCCTTCCCAATTTGCATCCTCTAATGGTAATCCCTTCCATTTGACTAGATGCTCTGTGATGTTTCTATTTCTCAATCTTCTTTCCCTTGTATCCAACACCTCCTCTAGTATTAAAACTAATTTCCCTTCATCATCAAGAGGTGGTAACTATGTAGATACCATGACCTACTGTCCAATAACCTTGTTTAAGCAAGAAACATGAAAAACATTATGTATTTTGCTATTAGGTGGAAGCTCCAATTCATAAGCTACCTCTCCTATCTTTCTGATGATCTTATAGGGCCCATAAAACCTTGGCTTGAGCTTCTCTACCCCACTCCTCTTCAAGGTACTTTTCTTATATGGCTGCAACCTAACAAATACCAATTCTCCTACCTCAAAAACTCTTTCTGTTCTCTTTCTATCTGCATACAATTTTTGCTGATTTTGTGCATGTTGTAGATTATCCTTGAGAGACCTGAGTATGTTTTGTCTTTGCTCAATAAAATCATGTGCTGCGGGTACTCTACTATCTGAAAGTAATAGATCAACAAAGGAAAGGGCATCATAACCATAGAGAGCATGGAAAGGAGGCATACCAATAGACATATGATGAGAGGTATTGTAACAATACTCCCCTAAATGCAACCATTTTACCCAAGCATGCTATTGATTTGAAACATAGTTCCTCAAGTATCCCTCTATCCATTTATTAACTATTTTTGTTTGTCCATCTGTTTGAGGATGATAGCTGATACTAGGAGTGAGTTCTGTCCCTGTCAAATGAAAGAGTTCCTTCCAAAAAAAGCTAAGAAATCTACTATCTCTATCACTGACAATGTTCTTAGGCAAGCCATGTAATCTGAAAATTTCTTTGAAGAACAATTATGCCACTTGTGATGCCTTGAAATCAGATGCAATAGGAAAGAAATGTGCATACTTGGTTATCCTATCTACTACCATGTATATGCAATCCTTACCTTGAGCCTTAGGCAAACCAGTAATGAAGTCCATGGAAATACTTTCCCATTTTTGTTCAGGAATGGGAAGTGGTTGCAATAACCCAGCTGGAAAAATCTGCTCACTCTTGTTTTGTTGGCATACCATGCATTCCTTAATGTGTTTGAGAACATCCTCCTTCATACCCTTCCACAAAAAATGCTCGTGGATCTGCCTATATGTTTTGAAATATCCTTGATGACCAGCCAATGGTGTGTCATGAAAGGCCCTCAATATCTTTTCCTTAATCTTTGATCCTGGCACCAAAAATATCCTATTCTTGTAATAGATCAACTCATCAATAGCGTTGTATCTATTATCATCCACTAACTCATGCAATATATTAGTGGCAAAGGAATATTTAGCATACTCTGAAATTATGGAAACCTTCCAATCAACAGAAATAGATGTTAAGGAACATAGAGTGGGCTTCCTTGAAAGAGCATTAGCAACTACATTTTTCTTTCCTTTTACATACTCAATCTCAAAATCATAGGCTTGCAATTTACTCACCCATTTTTGTTGACGGTCATTCAAATCCCTTTGGTTTAAAAAGAACTTGAGGCTATTATGGTCTGTCTTCACAACAAATCTCCCACATACCAAATATTGTCTGAATTTGTCAAGTGCATGCATGATAGCTAGCATTTCCTTGTCATAGATGGAATACCCTCTTTCTAGTTGATTCAATTTTCTGCTCTCAAATGCTATTGGATGTCCCTTTTGAGTTAGGACAGCTCCTATACCTTCTCCAAAAGCATCACATTCAACAACAAAAGGTAAGGAGAAATCTAGAATTGCAAGTATGGGGCATGAACTCATCACCTCCTTAAGTTTATCAAATGTTTTCTGTGCCATTTCTGTCCATACAAAGGCTCCTTTCTTAGTCAAATCAGTCAAAGGGGCAGCAAGCTGAGAAAATCCTTTGACAAACCTTCTATAGTAGCTACAAAACCCAAAGAACCCCCTCAACTGTGTAAGACTGGTGGGTGGTGGCCAATCCAAAATTGCTTGAATCTTTTGTTGATCAACTTGTACTCCCTTGCAACTTATAACATGTCCCAAGTATAGAATCTCAGTCAAACCAAACTCACATTTGGATAATTTAGCATAGAAGGATTGCTGCTCCAAGATGCCCAAAATAGTATCTATATGCTCTAAATGCTCTTTCCATGTTTTACCATAAATCAAAATATCATCAAAGAACACCAAAACAAATTTTCGAAGATGCTTGTTGAATACCTTGTTCATACAAGATTGGAATGTTGCTAGTGCATTAGTAAGACCAAAGGGCATAACAAGAAATTCAAAGTGCCCATAGTGACATCTAAAAGCAGTCTTTTCCACATCTTCCTTCCTCATGGGAATCTGATGGTAACCTGATCTCAAGTCAATTTTTGAAAAGTACAACGCACCATGTAACTCATCAATGAGCTCATCTATACAAGGTATGGGATACCTATTTTCTATGGTCTTCTTTGTTTAGGGTCCTGTAATCTATTCACATTCTCATTGTACCATCCTTTTTTTTCACAAGTACCACATAAGATGCAAATGGACTAGAGCTAGGCCTTATGAATCCCATGTCCAAGAGTTCCTTAATAGTCTTTTCTATTTCCTCTTTATAACCCCTTGGATGGTGGTATGGAGTAGTTATAATAGGTTTTTCACCTTGTTCTAATTCTATAACATGCTCAAATCCCCTATCTGGTGGTAATCCTGGGGGCAAATCATTGAAAACTAGACTATGCTTATCAAGAATTTTTTGAATTTCAAAATGGAAATTACCTTGTCCCTTGGAAGAGCTCGTGGGATGGATTATGATTCCTGCTGCCCATGCTACTTGTCCTCTTCGAAAGGTCCTCTCCATCCTCTTTGCAGTGACCACCCTGGGTGCTCCATTTGATAAGCCCCTTAATAGGACTTCTTTCCCATTGGACTGGAACTTGAACTCCATTGTTTGATGGTTCATGTAATAGCCCCTAATAGAGTGTAACCATTGAACACCCAATACAATATCTGTTTCCCCAATTCCAACAACATAGAAGTCATCACAAAGCTCATAGTCTCCCAAAGTCATCTTGAGCTACTTTACCACACGTGTGCAAGGCATAGTGAATCCATCAGCTACAGTGACATTGAACCCTTCAAAATCTTCTGCTTTAAGTCCTCTTTTTATAACAAACCCCTCATCTATAAAATTGTGAGTTGCCCCACTATCTAGAAGGAATGTCATCCTCTGCCCTGCTAATACCCCTCAGATGCGGAAAGGATGATATCTTGGGACTCCTGATAATGCTGCCAAAGTGCCACCCTTGCTGATTTCTTTGTCTTTCTCTTCATCTTCTTCTTCCTTAGTGCCATGAAATTCCTCATGCTCATCTGAATCAGATTATGAAGCAACCTCAATATAGTGCACTTGACCTTTTCCCAAACACCTATGTCCTCGAACCCATGGCTCCCTACAGGTGAAACAAAGCTTTTTCCTTTGAAGTTCACTCTTAGTCTCTTCATCTACCTTCTTGTTTGTTGTATTTGTCACATTCTTTGATGGTAGTGGTGGAAAAGTCTTTTTTCTGAAAATTTCCCTTATGTTGCCAAAGATTTGGAGGCTTTTGATTTGTCACTGGTTTCTTAGGCATGGAAGTTTCAAGCTGCAAACTTCTTTTGATAGCTTCCTGTAAAGTTGAGGGTGAGAAAGCCTTAACCAAGCCCTTAATTGGATCTTCAAGACCATCAAGGAAAAGATAATTGATTCTCTTTTCAGATATATCAGGTACTATAACAGCCACCTTTTGAAATTCTTCTACATACTCATTAACTGATTTGGTTTGTCTCAACTTTGACAATTCTTTAAAATACTCTTCCTCATCCTTGAGATCAAATCTATCTATCACTCTTTGACTAAACTCATCAAAAGTAGTTACCTAACCATGGCCTTGAGTATTCATTCCATGATACCACCAATCATAAGCTGCATCTTCCAAGTGTAGTGTTGCAAACTGAACAACATCATGCTCCTTCATAGGATTAAGAGTGAAGAAGGTTTGTAACTTTTGTAACCATGCTCTAGCAGAAATTTTGCTTGTTCCATCAAAGGTAGGGGCTGCAAATTTGCTTATTTTATTTTTGAGTTCTCTTCCACTTATGTCCTGCTCTCTCCTATACTCTTTCTTGGGCAGCAAAGTATTCATCATGTCCACATATTCTCTAAAAGGAACTGAACCCTTAAAGTCAACATCCAAGCCATTATAAGTGGCCCTCAATGCAACCAGATTTTCGGCAACCTCTTCCATAGGATTAATAGTTGCATTTGATACTGGTGTCTCATCTGTAGGTAAGAATATACTCTTTTTTGATTTAGAGGATGTAGGTTTCAAACCTTTTGGCCCCTCTGAAGTGCTTCCTCTCTCATTCGTAGAGCCTACTTCTTGAAGTTTTTCTGTCAATAATCGCAGGGCTTCTCTAGTCTCAGCCAAACTATCTGCAGTTTTCTTTTGGTTATTCTGGAGTTCTAAGAAAAATTGTTTATGCATCTCCTCTAGGTCAGCCATTATTACCTTTCCTTTAGATTTTATATTTTTATCCTCAACCAAAGATTTGTACAAAATCTCCTTGTTCTTCTGTCACTGCAAATACCTTTTTTCTCGTTCACTTGGTTGCATGGAAAATGGTATAAACTCTCAGGCTGGCAAGATATTGGCTCTGTTACCACTGTAATGTCCTCTTATGGGTTTTTACATCATATTTGATATTCCTTTTTATTTTTAATGCAATACAACAAAATTTCCACCAAATAAAGATTTCTTCGAAAACCACCAAATCAGGTATACCCGAAACAATGCCAAAAGTAACACAACTTTAGATATTCTTCATAAATCTGAGAATAAACATTTCTAGAAAAATTTCGGCAGCATAAAAGCCTATAAAATGACACTTCTAGATCTGCAAAAGAGTTTTACAAAATATCTCCAAAAATGGAGTTCAATACAAAGCTCAACGGGCTCCAAAACAACACAAAAATAGCCCGAAAACACCAAAATCACTATCAAACTCACACAACAAAAGAATCACGACCCAACACACTTATTCCACTCTATTTTAACAGCAAAATGGCTGAAATACAGCAGCAAACCAAACTGATACATAAAACTTAACTAAAAACACAAACCCTTGCTGAAACACACTTGCGAACACACCCAAAACACACACAAATCTGCACTGTTTGGCACAAAGGCAAACTCTGCATGAGCTTGCACATGGAAGAGCCTCAAACTCCCATCCTTATCCTTCTTGTAAACTTGCAAACTCTCATCTTTGGGTCTCCTTCTCCACACGTTTAGCAGCCTCTGAAGAACAACAAAGCAATGAGCAAAAATCAAGTCCAAGAATGAGCCCAAAATGTTTCCAAACCCTCTAAAAAGAGTGCATAACCCTAAATCATGACCAAGAGGGTAGAATAATTATATTTTCAATGATATTTAATTCCTCTCATCCCATTGGTTGCCAAAAATTAGACACTTTTCCCAAAAATTTATTTAAAACACCTCACTGCCATAGGAAAAGTTATTAATTTGAATTGTTTTGAAAAGGGGACATGACAGTCCCCCTTAATGGGGACCTATCTTGATCCCCTCCCCCTGACCTAATTCAAATTTGTAGCAGGAAAATCCCCCTTATGTCGGCTCAAGTTAGAAAATTAATTAGTTAATCCTATTGGCAAGTATATAAGAGGGATTTCCCCTCTCATTTGACATCTAACAGAAATTCAATCAAGCATTCAAGAGATCAAGCATTCAAGAGAAATTGAGTATTTTTCAGTCTTCCTTCAAGCTTTGGAGTAGCAATAGAGTCAAGATTTCAAGCATTGAAGAGGAGATCATCATTCTACTTCATGAAATCATAATTTTGTGTGGAGGCAAGTAAAACTTCACAAGGAGATATAAGCATTTCATTTTTAAGAAATTCAACATCCCCTCAAAAAGGAGGATCTCTACTTTTAGTCATTTCATTTATATTATTTCAACCACTTGGTTAATTCCAAAACTGAGGTTTGACCTGAAGGAAAACCCCTATTCCCAACATATTTCCCTTTCTTTCTATGAGCAGGAAACAACTGTGCAACTGTACTTCTGGAATTAAGATTTATTCATAGAGACGAAAAAACCCTTTTCAACGCATGAAAAGTTCGGAGGACCGATAGGAGGGCGCCCTTGTCCGGACACATGGTCCCTACAAATTTCGCTTGATTTTGTAGAGAAACTTTGAATCATCTCAAACTTCTTAGATCCATGTGCGCGACTGAATCCTGAATTTGTAGCTCATTGTTTTCTCATACTTTGTCTTCATTTCCAACACTTAATCTTAATTCAACTAATCAACTTACAAAAGAGGGTCAATTGCATTCCAATCACAACCAACCTACTTATTATTTAGTTCTTACATCATTTAGGATTGGTTCTAGTAGATTCAACCCCTCTTTTGAATGTAAATTCCCCCTCAAGTGAAAATTGAACTTAGTGAATTTTCCCTTCCCATGTGGAGAATTTGCCAAGCTCCCAATTTTCCACTTTACAAGATGTATAAATAGGAAACCATGTTTACCATATTGAATTATGAAAGATAGGTAATGAAAAATTCTTTTAATGAGGTTCTAAATGAAATCAAAACCTCTCAAAGAGAATTTGGTAGGAAAGAGAACTAAATCATGATTTGAACACAAAAAATGACATGCGAATCGAAATTCTCTAGATCAAGTTATGAAAGGATTAGTGAACTATGCTAGATTAGGGTTTTAATAGAAATGTGCCTTTAAATAGTGAAAAATCCAATGTTCACTTGTTTTATTTACTTTTTTGTCTCTTGTTTAAAGGGGTCAAACTTGTTATGGGGGTCAAGATGCCACACAGACAATAACTGTTGAACACACCCAAATGCTAAGAGGGTGGGTGAATCAACATTAACTAAAACTTAAGCATACATTAACCATTTAAATAATAAATTAGATTTGTTCAAAGAAAGAAAAGAAAAACAGCAAAGAGCATGCATCACACAAGAAAACCAAGATTTTTATTTGGAAAACCCAAGGAGGAAAAAATCATGGTGAGAGCTAACTCACACTATATGAAACGAACATTACAATGTTTTTTTTAGGGCTCACTGCCAAAGGAAGCTCACTGCTTCCAGAAAGGACTTGAAAAACAAGATACAATGAAACAAGGACCTGCTAAAGAGACTCACTATATGTCAGAAGTATACAAGAAGATAATAATGAAAGCATAGTATTAATTGTTGTGGAAGAAGCATCTATTATATGATGGAGTTGCAGTCCTCCTTGTATCACAATTAGTCAGTCATATTGATTTTGCACAATTTATAATCAACTATTACATCACCAAATTATTTCACACATCACATCACATACACATTACACAAATGATTTATCATTCTTTATATATCCTTTGTAACACCCCAAAACATAAATTAGTTCTGATCTAATAAGACCTATTAAATGAAACATGTGACCCGATATAAGTCAAATTCAAATATATGTATCATCAACCAAATTAGGTTGTTGATCAACTCAAGGAAAATTTGAACCCCAAACACATTTTTGAACATCCTTCAAAGAAATTAGAATAGGCCGTGATCAACCGCAAATGAATAAAAACAAGTTGTCAGCCCAAATATCAACACCACTATCAAAATTGTTAACTATTTGCCTTAAAGCCATTGGAGAGAAACCAAAACCATCTTGCAAACCAAGATGAAAGTAATGCAGACCATCTCTAAAACCTCTATACAATCATCTCTAGAGGAAATCAATCAACAATTATTGGCGCAAGTGGATAGATCCATTGAAAGTTGACAGATACAAGGAAAACTAGATAGGCTTTAACACTTCAACATAATAAATATTGCATTGTGGAGCACCAATTCACCAAAGACTCACATCACTAAATCCTCATATCTTCCTAAACATATTACCAAATTTGCACAAGCATACCAATCACCACAGAGAAATGCAGAGCATTCTAGTGAGTCAACATATGACACTATCATATTTATAATCCGAAGAATAAACACTTATAAATATTTCTACAAAAGTGGACATGACTTGAAATCTATGAATTAGACTCCTTACATATTATTGACCTTAACTACATAACTACACAACCAGATCATGTAAAGTGGTAGAATGCAAACCAAAATAACAATTGATAGACAAGGAAAAATACACTATTCAACCCTAAGATAAATTTCCTCAATAGAATAGGCATGAATCTAAACTAAAATATCAGTCAACTAACTTCTTGAAACATATATCCATCAAGTAATGTAACTGAATCTCATGACCAAGGTATAAACCATATGTAATTTAATGTGAACATACCATACATTTGGATTGATATTCCACCATGGATACAAGTGGTGATTTTCTCAACTATCTTCAATCATAAATCTAATCTCAAATATATGTGTGTTGGTGAAAAATTAGGGTTTCCACCATTAGAAGTATGAAAACCGTTATTTTTTTCTTAAAACCATCACATTAGGGAAAGATAGGAATTAGATAGGTCTAAACCTAAGAGGTCTTAATGTTGATCTAATTCCAGGGGTGTTGATTGTGCCCTCTTCTTTCCCTTGAATTGAATTGATTTATTGAATTTGCTGAAATTAGGGTAAATGTGTTAGAAATTGATGGTAAAATGCATATACAGTAAGCTACAATTGTCATATTGAGCCACAAACCTGAATCTGAGGATTGTAAAAGGATTTAGACCTGTTCCTAGAAGGAGCTTCTAATTTGTTGGGACCAGAGTGATGATCGTTCTAGTCCTCCCAACTTTTTGCACTCCAATGGGGGATCGATTCGTCTTTGCAAATAAATCTTATCCTAAAGATTATAGCTCTGTACCTATTCCTGCACACACTAGAGAAGGGAAAAATGTTGGTAATAGGGTTTTTCCTTAGGTCAAACCTCGGCTCTAGAATTAACCATGAAATAGGAATGAAATCTGATTGAATTGCAGTAATGGAAATGTTCTCCTTTTAAGGTAGATGTTGAATAATGACTAAAAATGCAAATGATGTACCTCCTTGTGAAGTTTTGTTTGTCTCCACATGGAATTAGGGTTCCATGAAGTCTTCAATAGCATATAACATGAATGTCAATTCTAATGCTTGAATCTTGACTCTACCACTGCTCTAATGCTTGAAGGAAGACTAATTGCTTGCTTGCTTGAACTTGAATGCTTGATTGCTTGAATTAATTGAACAAATATGATTATCATATGATCAAATGAGAGGGGTAGACCTCTTTTTATACTTTCCCATCAAAAAACAAACTAATTTTCTGACATGAGCCAACACAAAGATGGGTTTCCCACTCTTATTTTAAGACCGTAAAGGAGCCCTAATTGGGAGGACTAGGGCATGGCACCCTAGTCCTTCCCAATCAGGCTCTAAGTTTTAAGAGTAGGATGATGTATTTAATAAAAATGAGGATAAATATGCAAAGAAAGAGCATAATCAAGTCCTACTTAGTCCTTGGAGCGCAGACACCAAGGCGAGGGCTCAAATATAGTTGAAACTGTAAGGGAGTATAATTTAGGATGCTACATTTAGCCCCCACTTTAGCGGGCTCATATGAGACTAAGAACTCTTGGTAAAGTACAAAGGTTCACATTGAAAGGCTTTCATCAATATGTAAAGGAGGCAAGACACACAAAGCCCCCAGTGGACTTTGGGTAGCTTACAACTTCAAGATCAAGATAAAAGGGACATCATAAGAAAGAGAGAGAAAATAGAACCTTGACTAAAAGCCTAGTAAGGTTCTCTTACTATGAGTCGTGAAAAGAAAAATACCAAAATTACAAAGAAAAAGACAAATTTCACTAAGTAACTTGAGTATCAAGATATGCAAAGAAAGAAACATTGAGCGGAGTGTATGCCCCCACATTAAAGCAACTACACATGCCTTATTGTGAGTAATTGCTTTAAGATAGTATACATTCATCCAAAAGAGAAGCACATTATCACAATAATATGCCCCTAAGAAGGATACATCAAAGGATAATGATCACAAAACACAAAACACATAAGGGTTCTACTTAACTCTGGGGTGGTGATGTTCTTATGATAAACAATGTATATCATGTATATATTTGCATTGAATTTTCCTCAACCCCCAAAGAAAGGAAAACCACTATGGAAGAAGGGCACATGTGTCTTTTGAGTCAACAAGGGAGAGACCAAAAGAGATCTCAATGCTTTGTATCATCCTTAAGTAGACAACACTAGGGACAATAGATAAAAGAATTGAGAAACAAATAGAAGGTTATGAACAAGCGAGAGAGAGAGAGAGAGAGAGAGAGAGAGAGAGAGAGAGAGAGAGAGAGAGAGAGAGAGAGAGAGAGAGAGAGAGAGAGAGAGAGAGAGCATGAATGAAGCTAATCAAGCAAGTTATCTGCCTCCCCATCTCATTGAACATTGTTTTGAGAAGGTGGAAAATATGCAAGAGGGGCAACTTCGAGCATAATAGATGGAGCTATCATAAGTTCCAAACAAAGACCATGCTCTAATGATGGATCACTTTATCAGTTAGTTGGAGCTAGGATTAATGCTTATGAAAATTGTTTAGATAGATCATTTTCAACATTAACATATTCATCACTTGAATCAACATTGTTAGCATGAACTTCATTTTCATTCATCTCTTCATCAAGATTAATAAAAATAGGATCTTTAACTGGAATACAACTTGAACCATCATTGTTATTTTAAAGCATTTTATGTATTGGAGATTTAGGTTGAACTTCCTCACTAGGGTTAGGCAAAGTCTAGACAAGTGTGATCATGTCAATATTTGGAGTCTTCGGAGAGGAAATAAGTTGAGAAGAAAGTTCATGAGTTGTAGCACGATGCCTCTATCAGTGTTCTATCGATCAACGATTTCTTTTAGTTTTAGCTAAAGGTTGTGAAGGTTTGGGATCAAAAGGCATAGGCTTCTTCTCTTCCTTTAAAGAAGGATGCAAAGGAGAAGGTTTTTTAGGTTGAAATATGGGAGATGTCAGACACTTTCCTTTGTAAGATGAAGGAGGCGAAACCACATCATATACAGGAGTAGAAGGTGTAGGGAGAAGACTAGGTTTATCATGAGGAGGAGGATAGGGCTCTCATGAGGAAGAGGAATGGGATTGGGATCTCTAGGTTTTCTCAAGGATAGGATCATCTCATTCTTCCATCTTTGATAAGATTTAAAAGAGAATCACTTCGAGGCTTAAGAGGTTCAAATTGTTTATACCAAAAGTAATCGAGATTAACATCTCCACACTTCATCATGGGTCGGTACATGCTATGATTAACTGTTACAATTTTGTCATCAAGAGAGAATTTAAAACACTTCTGAATAGTGGGAGGGATCGCTTTCATGGAAGAAAGCCAAGGATGTCCCAACTTCACACAATTTTTTTTTGATGTAGGAATAATAGAAAAATTAACATCTAAAGACTTAGTACCAACCTCAATAGGAAGGGCCATAGAGCCATCAAATATTTTAATCACCACAATATATTTATCATATGTCACTTGATGTAATTGTAAGTTATAAAGATATTCTTTAGTTATCACATTTACCATGCACATAGGATCAATGAGCACGACTCATGAGAGAATATTTTTAATCCTCACAGTGATTTATAGTGGGCCATCAGGTGTTTCAATAGTCTCACTAGGATCAAAGGTAATACATAGGGCCTTGGGAGGTGTAGGTTTTTTGATAAGATTCACCATATTATTAGTCTCAAGGCCAAGATCATTAGGAGAAAAGGAAAGATGCTCAGACTCAATCACATTATTAGAATGGGAAGGCAAAGTATTGGTAAAGATTTGGAGATTTTGATTCAGAGAAGATACAGATTTGTTTCCTTTGTATTATTATTATCAATGAGGTCTTGGAGCTTACTTTTAAGGAATAACACTTTTCATTGTCATGACCAGGTTGACGATGATATTGGCAAAAGGCTTTGGCATAATAATGAGGTGGCAATGGTTTGGTTGTGTTAATTGGTTTGATGGGAGGAAGTTTCAACACATCTTTTTGTAACACTTGAGTCATAATGTTATGCAAAGATTCTCTAAGAGGAGTAAATTCTTTTCTAAAATACTTGGATAAAGGAGGCACACCTATTGTCATGGCTGCTACCTAAGTATTGTTGTTGTCTTTGAGCTTGATGTCTCCTTTGTTTGATTTAAACATCACAAAAGGTTGTTGAACAATTTCATTCTTATCAACCAAATCCATTAAAGGAGATGATTCAAATTGACTCACTTGAAGCTGATAGTTATGAAGTACTATGCACAACTTCGTAAAGGAAATAAACTCATAAAAGAGAAACTTATCCCTAATGTCTTTTTGCAAATTAGAAATGAAAATTCTTTGAACATCTTTTATTAGGCATAAGATAAGAATTTTGAGAATACAAATGCTTATATTTACCAATAAAATTAGTCACTTTGTCTTTAACACCTTGCTTACAATGCTTTATATCAGTCAAAATAATTCTAGAACCAATATTATTGTGAAATTATTGAATGAAAGCATTTTCTAATTGTTGAAATGATGTGATAGAATAAGGAGGTAGAGAACAATACCATTGCAAATCTTTATCTCTAAATGTTCTAGTAAACATTTTAGCCAAAAGTCTTTGATCATAAGCAAAGTCACTACACAAAGTTTGAAATGTTTTCACATGAGTCATAGGATTACCTTTTCCATTATAAAGTTCCAATTGAGGGACTTCCATATGTTTAGGGGGACAACATGAACAATATCATTAGATAATGGGCTCGCTACATCAAATGTGGGCACAATATACTTTGATTGGTTCGTGGAATCTATTTGTTGTTGTAGGGATGACATGGTTTGAGCTGGGCTATTAATGGTTGCTTTGATGGATGGGTTGAAATTGGACATGTTTGATTGGGATGGAGAAGTAACATTGTTAAATGAAGGAGGAGGTTGAGAATAAGGAGATGGAACACTATGATAGGTAGGTACGTGAGATGATTGGATGACAAATAGAAGACTCGTGGAAGGAATTATGAAAGAGTTTTGATTAGCAATGTTTCCCCCTTAACTAGCATGTGTAGGAATAACATTTTGTGTGGAAGTATCCATGATATTGGATGTGAAAGTAGGCACAATAGTGATAGAAGTAGGCATAGGAATAGGATAATTAACTTCACTAGGAGGTTGAGTGTAACCAAGGGCTTCAACACAACTTTTTAAAGGCATGATATTAGTGTCAACAATATGAGAAAGGCCACACAACAAATCAACACTAATTTTATCACTCTAAACCATTATTTTTAATCTTTCAATCAATGGGATATCCTCACTTTTTTAGTATTGTTTTTTATTAAGGAAAAAATAGGTTTTGAAGGGGCCCCGAAACCCTTTACAAACAGAACTAAAACAACATAAATAGCAAAAGTGATGAGAAATAGAAAAGATCAGACCCACAAAAAACCAACGGATAACCAGAGAAAACCCAGAAAAGCCCCATTAAGCCAGCAGGCCTTCCAGCATTCAGATTTTTTCCAGGGCTTTTGCCAGGGTGTTGCTAATTTCGTGCAGCTCCTTGATGTTGTCTTTGAGGTTAGGGGGATCCTTAGCGGATGCAGCCACAACTTTCTTGACACTGACCTTGGTTCTCTTCGCAGTACCGCCCACCTGAGTAGCATCATCGCTTGCAGTCTGGATGGTCTCATCTTCCAGGTCAAGATCCACAACCGGATTCGGAGTGCGGGTATGATCAAAAACCTTGGCGATGTCCTCCAGGTTTTTAGTGACGACAAAGAGGATATGTGGGATAATGCCCATCAAATTTTTCATTGCTTCTTTTCCCTCTTCCAGCAATTTTACCTTATTCTCCATTTCCTACTTCCATTTAATCTGCTCTTTGTTTTCATCCTCCCTCTTCTCATCCGAGTTTATTCCCTTTTTTCTAGGTTTTTCAGGCTCTCATAGGTCCATCTATCGTAATCCATTCTCCCCTCGGAGAGTTTCTTGAGGTTATCCAAGATAAGCCCTTTACTGGCACATTCCTTATCCTCGCTATCCCTATCCTTAGTCAGGTCCTTCTCAGAATCTTTGTTCATTTCCTTCTCAGAATTCACTTCGGTTTCCTCGTTATCCTTGAGTTCCACTTCTTCCATCAGATGGCTATTGTCCTTACCAGGGCATTCGCTGAGTATAGGGCTTTCGTGATCAGGCTCATTATCCCCACTTTCTTCCTCATTACCCAGCTCCTCGTCTTTCTAGCTGTCTTCACCGTTGGAGTCATCCATCTCCATTCCGCTGCTTTCCTTAACCATTTCTTCTATTTCCAGCCCAGGAACACTTTTCCTTTTTTTGCTGGAGGACGCCTTCTCCTTACTGGTTTCTCCCTCTTCCATCTTTCTCTTTCCCAGAGAGGTGGAAATCCTCTTATTTTCTAGCAATGCAAGGGTTTTGCAATGCTCATAGATGAGCAGCAAAAGCCTGTAATGGAGAATCGGGCTGGAAGGGTTGTTCCTGTGTTTATTGAGGGACCTAGAAAGGGACCGAAACAGGTAGTAGGGAAGGGATACTTTCTTGTCGTGTCTGAAATGGTTTAAGAGAATGAAGTGGTAGGTGTGGGCCTTGGAGAAACAAACTTCAACCATGATGTATTCCATAATTGCATTCAGGACCCAGCCTCACAGCTTCTTGATGTTTGCAGCTTCGTAGTAGCCCCCAATGACTTTGCCAATTTTAACCCTCTCTTTCTCTTTCTGCGAGAATAGATTGACCATGTTGTTGGAGACTTTAAGGTCTCAAAAGAAATTAAGCCCAGTGTGGGCCATTCCGATCATAGTGGATATGAGCCCAGTGTCTCGCTTGAACTTAACTCCATAAATTTTAAAAGAGCCATTAGACCAGTTTTTAGAAATCTTAGAAAGAGCTAGGTTAACCCTACCTTTGTCATAGTCCACGAGCTTCTCCATGAAACTGGTGAGGGAGCCCTTCTCCAATTTCGCCCAGACTTTTGGCATCGCTTTCCAAGTCGACGTATTGTCTGGTTCTTCCCACCTTAGGTCTCCTCCCATCTTCATGAACAGGCTATCTGCTCTGTTTCTCTACAAATTAAAACCTTCTTTCCCGATGTTGCTCAATTTTTTGAACTGAGTAACCCATAAAGCGTGCGTCAGATTATTAAAGGTTGTAGAAGATCTGCCGCAATGCGAAGTAATGATGGCCTTTCCAGCAAGGCATAAATGATACTTTTTACTTGTCATGATTAAATTGTCCTTCTCTCACCATATAACAGTCTTTTCTAAGGAACTCTTTAATGTTTAAATTGATATCCTCCTCGTGCCAAATCATTTGGGAGTCAGAGTTAACCCCAGTATTTGCTAAACAATCCACAACACTATTTTGTTCTCTCAAAAGCATGTTGAATAATAATTTCTTTGAAACTTGCAATGATCTCCCTAGCTTTCATGAGGCTCTGATTCCCCCTTTAAACACTTAATGATATTAAGTGAATCTCCCTCAAGCCATAATTTATCATAATTAATATTTTTAGCTATAATTAAGGTGTTCAGGGCGGCAGAGGCTTCGGCAAAATGGCTAGTTTGATTCCCCAAAGGTCCAGTAACCGCCTTAAGACAACTTCCAACAAAATTCCTGACAATGCCCCCGTATCCAGCTTTACCTGGATTCCCTTTAGAAGCCCCATCAAAGTTAGCCTTAATCCATCCCTGAGGAGGAAAGCACCAGACCAAACCTTCTCTTCCAATCTCCTTGCAAGAAGAAGTGCTAGAAAGGTTTCATCTGTCTTTAAAATCATCTTTAGCAGCAGGTCCCTGATTAGTACAATAAAGGCATTCAAAAATACTCCTAAAGATTTTATCTGCAACCACTTCAGGAGTAGCCCTTTTATCCCTAAAAATCCTATTGTTGCGCTCTTTCCAGATATTCCAGATAACAATCGGCAAAGTAAGTCTCCAAGTTTCCACAATTTTAAGATTAGAATTAGGGCAATGCCATTGCTGCCAAGAGTCCCCAAGGGAGTTCGGGAAAACCCAGCTCAGGTTCCACCTGGTTAGGATGATTTTCTAGATATCCTGGCTAAAAGTGCATTGATTGAGAATATGGCAAGCCGTCTCTTCTTCTCTATAGCAAAGAGAACACCTATTAGGAAAAATAATACCTCTTTTATGAAGATTGTCCAAGGTTAATACCTTATTTTGGATGAAAATCCAGAAGAAGATATTGACCTTTGGAACTAACTTCTTGTTCCAAACTTTAGCCCTGATGGGAATTTCTTCCACCGGGTCATTATGAATAGCCACAACAGAGAAGACAGAATAAGTCCCATCCTGGGTTTCCCTCCATATCAATCTGTCATCTTTGTTGTCTCTAGGGATATTAGCAGAGAGAGAAATCTGAAGGAACTTGTGCCCTGGACACTGCTGACTAAAATTAATCCAGTTCCCATTTATCCAGTAATCTCTGACCTTTTCCCCATACCTGCTTTTTAACCGATCTTTCCAATCTTTAAGGATTGGAATTTCCTCCAGAGGTTTATCCAGGATCCATCTATCTTCCCAAAATCTTATTCTCCTCCCATCCCCAAGGTTCCAAGTTCTGCCAGCAACAACCCAGCTTTTAGCAGACTGCACAACATTCCATATAGCGGATCCTTCAACAATGAAAGAGTTATCAAAGAATTCTTCCTCAGAAGGTTGCATATAGAGATATTTGTTTTTCCAGATAGAGTTCCATTCTCTTTCCTCCCCTTTGAATCTCCAAATTTGTTTGGCTAATAAAGCTTTATTCGTAAAACCTATGTTCCTTAAACCCAGCCCACCAGAGGCCTTAGGGAAATAGATTTTATTCCAAGCAATAAGGGGAGTTTTGTTTTTGACTTCCACTCCCGACCAAAGGAATTTTTTTTGGATTCTTTCAATGGCTTCCGCAAACTTTGTGGGGATTTTGAACAGGCTGAGAGCATACATAGGAAGGTTTTGGAGAGTGGGTTTGAGTAGGGTGATTTTGCCTGCTTGACTAAGGATAGCCCCTTTCTAGCTAGCAAGTTTCAGGTTAAGTCTGTCTATCAGCTTGTTCCAGAAGGAGTCCTCAGGCTTAAGACACAGTGGAAGCCCTAGATAAGTAGAGGGAAACTCAAAGATATTTCAGCCAAGAATCCTTCCAATCCTTAGTTGCCTTTGGACTGGGGTATTGATGATAAATAGAGAACTTTTATCCCAATTGATTTTTTGGCTAGAGGCAGATTTATAAGTATTCAAAATATTCTTCATATTATTAGCTTCCATGATGGTGGCTTCCCCCATAGTAATAGAGTCATCGACGAATTGTTCATGAGAACAAACAACATTGGAAGAGGAAGGTTTCAGACCCTTAAGGTTGTCGTCTTCCACATTTTTTAGAATGAATCTGCCCACGCATTGAGCAAGAATGGTGAAGAGGATAGGGGATATGGGGTCCCCCTGTCTGAGACCTCTAGAGCTTTTGAAGAAATAGGATGGGGAACCATTGACAATAACAACAGAGGAGGAAGTTTCCATAAGTTGGGAGCAAAGCTAAATAACTTTGTAACCAAAACCAAACGCTTTCATGATCCTAAGGAGAAACTACCAATTCACTCTATCAAAAGCTTTAGCCATGTCTAACTTTAGGAAGAATCCCTAGTTATTCGCCACTTTCAGGGAGTGGATATTTTCATGAACGAAGATAATGGAATCCAAAACCTGTCTTCCGGGGACAAAGCCATTATGCTGGACAGAGATAATCCTAGGAAGAATTTCCAACAACCTGGAAGTCAGAACCTTGGATAAAATCTTGCAAATAGAGTTACACAGGCTAATAGGTCTAAACTTGTTGAGAGAATTAGCTCCAGGGATCTTTGGGATAAGGACAATGAAGGTGGCGTTCAACTCCTTAAGAAGTCTTCTGGAGCCAAAGAATTCTTTAACACCATTGCATATGTCAGCCTCCACTATGTGCCAGAGATTTTGGAAGAAAAACATAGGGAAGTCGTCCGGTCCATGGGATTTGTCGCCCTGAAAGGAGAACACTGTCTTTTTGATTTCCAGATTAGAGGGAATACGGGATAAAAGGTGGTTATTAGCTTCCATCAGGATAAAAGGAATAGCTTGTAAAAGGGTGTTTTGATTGCTGAAATCCAGGTTATCCACTTCACCCAACAGGGTACTAAAATGATCGAGAGCTTCCTTCCTAATGTTGCAATCCTCTATTAGGATACCTTTATTGCAGGATAGTCTAGATAATCTATTGGATGCCTTGTGCTTAAGAGCAGTTTAAGTGAAAGAAGTAGGCGTTTTTGTCGCCTTCCTTCAGGAACAAGGCTCTGGATCTTTGTCTTCAGAAAGTCTCTTCATTAGAGATGATGGTGTGGTATTTAGATAAGATATTATTTTCAGCCATCCTAAGATCTTCAGTCAGTCCAACCTCTTGGATTCTATCCTGAACATCCTTTATTTCAGCTTTGACTTGAATTTTTCTCTTGAATATGTCCCCAAAAATCTCTTTGTTCCAGGTTTTAATTTTAGTTTTTAGAATGTTGAGCTTTTTGGTAATTCCGAATAGAGCCTTACCCTCCACTTCAGAGTTCCACCATTCAGCAATACAAGCTTCCAGAGAAGGATGGGAGAGCCAGGCTTTTTCAAATCTGAAAGGGAAATTTCTCTTGGGCGAAAAAGAATTGGCAGTGAAGGAGATAGGGTAATGATCAGACCCAATTTTGATAACAGAAGCCAGGGAGCGGCTATACTTAGAAAACCAGTCAAGAGAGATTAAAGATCTATCAAGCTTAACTTGAATCAGATCAACTCCGGTTCTTCTATTGGTCCAGTTGTAGTTGATACCTTGAAGATCCACATCAATGAGAGCTTGGTCATTAATGAAGTCCATAAGGTCTTGTTTTCCATCAAGTTGTAAAGGGACACCTCCCATCTTCTCATCATCTTTGAGCGGGGTATTGAAGTCTCCCATGATAATCCAGCTTTGATCAGCAAACCGGAGTCTGTCAGCTGCAAGGCTTTTCCAGTATTTAGCTCTCCCGGCTTTGGTATTAGGAGCGTAGACATTAGATAACACCCAAACAAAGTTATCCTTAATATGCTCAAGCTGAATTGAGATCCTATTAAGAGCAGAGATGATTTCCTTTCCTATTTTAGTTTTTTTGTTCCAAAAAATCACGGTTCCTCCAGAAGCTCCCTCCGAGTTGGATCCTATGACTCCATTTTCCTTGAAAATTCTGATCTTTTCAACTTTTTCTTTAGACATTTTGGTTTCCTGAACAAGGACCACATCCGGTTTATGATCTCTGATGATGTTTCGTAACACATCCTGCTTATGAGGGGCATTCAGCCCTCTGATATTCCAGGATATTATCTTCATACTTTAATTGGGGATAGGGCTGACTCAATGGAACACTGTGTTCCATCAACACGGTTCTTCTAGCTTTCCTGTTCCCTTTGATGTTTTAGGGATGGCCTTCCCTACTTTTTATTCTGACTTCCAACATCTGCCTTTTTCTTGATCTTGCTTCTAGTTGAGATTCCTCCATTGAGTTCCTCCTTGTTCGATTTTCCTTCTCTCGAATCGGGTATCCGGAGATTCCCATCCAGCACATCCACACTTTGAGAAGGGGTTTTACATAGGAGAGGCTTTGGGCTTCCATTAGTTAAAAGCAGTAAGGGCTCAGTATCAGAAGGGTCTTGAGCTTCATTAAAGTTTTCCTCGGTCGATATAGAGAGTGAAGAGGCTAGAATGGTTTCTTCCTTCTCTTGACTAGATGATCCATCCTCCTGGTCCGGATAGGTTTCTTTCTTCTCCTGACTAACAGATCCATTCTCCTGGTCCTCTGGGTTTTTTTATTGTTCATCTCAGTTCCTTGCTCTGCTTCTTTAGATCTCTCTAGTAGGTCATTGGAGAAAACACAATCTTGTTTATCATTACTGCTACTCACAGTCCTCTTGACTTCATTCATAAGATCCATTGCATCCTTTTTTTGGTTACACTCGGTTGTTGATGAGTCTCCTTTTTTATTTATCATTTACCAGATCTTTTTGTTCTTAGTAATGCTATCAACCTTTATTTCCTTGCATTTCTTGAGCGGACATGATTTAGCCCAATGCCCCGATTTTTTGTAGTGGAAACAGGCAAACGGTAGAGATTCATATTCAATAGCTTGAAACCATTTTCCTAGTTTAGATATGATATCTATGGATTGAGGCATATCTATCATTTGATTAACATTTACGCAGATGCGAGAAAAGACTAACCTTGATTTAGCCGCCATCATCAGGTCAATCAACAAGAGTTCTCTAAAGGATTTTGCAATGCCTTTGAAAACTTCCTCATTCCAGTATTCCAGCAGAAGACCCGGGAGGCGCATCTAGACTGGCACAGAAACAAAGAAGGATTCATCAAGGATGAGATTCGGGGCCCATTTCTGAAGAGCCAGGGATGACTTGTCAAACATCCAGGGGCCTTCGTAGAGAGCTTTATTCATGTCTTCTTTAGAGTTGAAAGCGAAAGTAAAAAACCCTCTAGGCAGAGCTGCCACTTCCACTTGTCCTTTTACAAGCCATTTTCTCCTTATGAAATTCCTAACATCATCAATGTTAGGTCTAAAGCCAGTGAATCATCCCACTAATGTCATAGATAGTCCAGCTACAGTCAAATCGACCACTTTGTCCGGAACGGAAATAGCGACCTGTCCAGAGGTAGTGTTTGAAATGTTTGTTACTTCTGGAAGCCCAGATTTAACCAGCAGCTTCACTCCAAAGAGCGAAGACCATTTTTTGCCTTTACCTCTGTCATGTGGGTCCCCGGGGTTCAAATCTTTTTCCTCTCCCGGTTTTGCTTTTTCCTTGTCCTCTTCTGACCCTTGAGATGCCTGACCTCCTGCCTGACCGTTCCCAGAAGAGCTACAATCTCCAGGAAATCTGACTTCCCCAAGAATTCTGCCTTCCCCAAGAATTCCGCCATTTCCCAATTTGAAATTTGGGATTCCCGCTTGTTTTCGCGCCGCTCCCATGCTTGGAATACTATTTTATTTATTATTGTTGACTCATCCATTGTTAAAGATTTTCAAATTCATTGTCAATCTTCTCCAATTGGCCAACAGAAACCCTAGTTAGTGATTCGCCCTCATCATGAGAATTATGTAAAGAGTGGGGATAAACAACATCAATTGTTGGAATAGAAGAACCACCCACATTCTCATGAAACAAGTTATCCAAATAAGGCTCCATATCCTTAGTAATTAAACCTTGGGAAGCCTTAATTCTAGAACTTCTTCTCACAAGAATGTTATAGGTAGGACTAATAGTAGTAAAACTCATGCATAAAGGAGGGAAATTTGAATTTGAATTTAAAAATTATGATTAAGCAATACAAAATTTTGTGAAAAATGATTGATTAACCAATTAATCAAGCAATTTGATTTGTGAATTTGAAAGAGAAATGCATCTAGATCATAACATGACATTCATAAAAATTAGATCTGAAAATTAAATTGCAAATTTGTGCAACCCTCGTTGTAAATTTTAGAATTATAAATTAGGATTTTTGTAAATGTAACCACTAAATTTATGTAATTCAATTTGAAAAAGAGATCTAAGAGGGAAAATTTGAATTTTAAATTAAATGAATAATCAGATCTGAAAAGATAAATCCAAATTAGAGAACCCACAAGCTTAAAATTAAAAATTAGGGTTTTTGTAAATTCAATCTCCAAAATTTTGAAATTCAATGAAAATTTAAACTTGCAAATGTATCTTTGAATTTGAATTTGCATAAACACTCAACTCTGAAAACCAAAAACCAAAAATGTGTTGGTGAAAATTTAGGATTTCCACCATTAAAAGTATGAAAACTGCTAATTTTTGCTTAAAACCATCACATTAGGGAAAGATAGGTCTAAACCTAAGAGGTTTGAATGTTGATCTAATTCTAAGGGTGTTGAATGTGCCCTCTTCTTTCTCTTGAATTGAATTAATTTATTGAATTTGCTAAAATTAGGGTAAATATACTAGAAATTGACATAAAAATGCATATACAGTAAGCTACACTCGTCAAATTGAGCCACGAACCTGGATCTGAGGATTGTAAGAGGATTCAGACATGTTCTCAGAAGGAGCTCCTAATTTGTCAGGACCGGAGTGACAATTGTTCTAGTCCTCCCAACCTTTTGCACTTCGATGGGGGATTGATTCGTCTTTGCAAATAAAGCTTATTTTGAAGATTACAGCTTTGTACGTGTTCCTACACACGCTAGAGAATGGAAAAAGGTTGGGAATAGGGGTTTGCCTTAGGTCAAACCCTAGTTTTGGAATTAACCATGAAATAGAAATGAAATCTAATTGAATTGTAGTAATGGAAATGTTCTCCTTTTGAGGGAGATGTTGAATAATGACTAAAAATACAAATGATGTACAGTCTCCTTGTGATGTTTTGTTTGTCTCCACATGGAATTAGAGTTTCATGAAGTCTTCAATAACATAGAACATGAATGTTAACTCCAATGCTTGAATCTTGACTCTACTGCTTCTCTAATGCTTGAAGGAAGACCGATTGCTTGCTTGCTTGAACTTGAATGCTTGATTGCTTGAATTGATTCACCAAATATGATTGTTGAATGATCAAATGAGAGGGGTAGACCTCTTTTTATACTTTCCCATCGAAAAATAAATTAATTTTCCGACATGAGCCGACACAAAGATGATTTTACTACTCTTATTTTAAGATTGTTAAGGGGCCCTAATTGGGAGAACCAAGGCATAATGCCCTGGTCCTGCCCAATCAAACTCCAAGTTTTAAGGGCAGGATGATGGATTTAATGAAAATGATGATAAAAAATGCAAAGAAAGAGCATAATCAGGTCCTATTCAAGCCTTGGAGCGCGAACACCAAGGTGAGGGCTCAAATGTAGTCAAAATTTTAAGGGAGTACAATTTAGGATGCTACAATATGTATATGTATATATATGTATATAAATATATGTAAATATATATGTATATATATGTATTTACATATATATGTGTATGTATACACACACACACACACACACACACATACATACATATATATACATATATACATACATACATATATATACATATATACATACATACATATATACATATAGATGTATATACATGTATATATATACATATACATGTATATATATACATATACATGTATGTATAAATAATGCATACATACATACATACATACGTGTGTGTGTGTGTGCATGTTTGTATACATATATATGTATGTATGTTTATATATATGTATATATATGTGTGTGTGTGTGTGTATCTATATATATATAAATATGTATGTATGTATGTATGTATGTATGTATGTATACAGACACACACACACACACACACACACACACACACACACACACACACACACACATGCATATATACATATATATACACACACCTATATGTGTGTGTGTGTGTGTAGACACTGAAAATTGTCCTAAGTCTTCGACGACACTTTTCACTAACCTTTTTCATCTAAATTGATTAAATAATTTTAATTATTTAATTAGTACTAATATTCTTCTTCTAGTTTCCTATAATTAAATGATTCTTAATTATTTAATTATTGTTCTTCTAAACCATTAATTAAATAATCTTCATTATTTAATTAATGTTCATCATTATCTCTTTCTAATCAATTAATCTCGATCTTAATTGACCAATCCTAACTATTCCTCTACTTAATTATTTAATCCCTTTATACTAAGCTAATTATTCTTCCATGATTAAATAGTAATTATTTTTAATTATTTAATCCACTTCTCCAAATTGTTCTAATTAAATAAATTTTTAATTTATTTAATTATCACGTGTTGGTGAAATAAATAAATTTTATTTATTTATTTATGACCCCACTTATCTCTTCCACTTTCTAATTTTTATCTCCCTTATCTCTTTAACCTGCTAATTTGGTATTTATGAGAAGATAATTAAAGATTTTATTATTTATTTTCATAATATCTTCTCATTTGCTTTCTTCTATCTTCATCCTTCCCCGAATGGCAGCTCTGTTGTGCACTCAATCTTGTCTGTTGATTATTTTCAGTCTCGAATCAATCTTAGTCATTCAATTCATCCTCAATTTTTCTATAAATTGAGCTCTCACTGCTCATTTTCAACAACCATGTTTCGAGTATCCTTACGCTATCAATTTTTCTTACAAATCTTGCATTTCACTTGCAATTGTGCCTTGTAGGTGAGATCCACAACATACTTGAAGGAGAAAGAGAAACAATGGAGGTCAATTGAAGGAGATTTATTTTATTTTTTTGCATTTTTTGTTTATATGTCATCTTCAATTGTTTCATTGAATGTGATAGGAGTTGATTTCATTTGCAATTAGGTTTGTGGTTGCCTAATGCTAATGCTTTTGATGCTTTACTTTGATTTTCTACATCACATTTTCTGGTGAACCCGACGTGAACATGCAAAGTCTAATAATTTTTTGAATCTATTTGCATGCAGGTTTTATGTGTTAATCCATTGTTGCATGTAGGTTTTACTTGATGATCTATTGTTGCATGTGGGTTTTATGGAGTGTAAACATTTATTAATGTAGGATTTCTTAACATGCAATGAACAACAATTTTTCACATACCCTAATTACGAGGTTTTAATGAACAATAATTCTTCACATAGTTTAATTAGAGGGTTTGAATGAACAACATTTTTTCACATAGCCTAATTAGGAGGTTTTAAAGAACAACAACTCTTCACATAGTTTAATTAGAGGGTTTGAATGAACAAAAAAAATTCAAATAGCCTAATTAGGGGTTTTTGAATGAACAAGAACTCTTCACATAGTTTAATTAGGAGGTTTGAATGAATCCTACAATTCTCACATAGTCTTAATTAGGATATGGATCAAATAACAACAACAAAAATTATATTTTATGCATGCAAAGGGTTTAAAATGAACAACAAATTGCATTTAATCATGGTTTAAATTGATCAAATCCTTTTCAAATTAAGGTGGAATTAACCTCATCTAGTCTTAATTAGGATGCAAATGGATCAATGAACTTATTTCATTTTCTAAAGGTTAAAGAATCACTATTTGTCATGTCATCTTTTATTTCGATTGTGTGCTTTTACCTTTAGAGGGTGATGCAGGAGCATCCCCGGTCTCTGAGCAATCTTGCATCAACCAAAAAAATTTCCTTTCAGTTTAGTTCTTGTCTAGTTTAGTGTGGAGTTTTATGTGTTCTTACTAATTGGTACCGATAGTTGCTTGCTTTTTCGTTGCAGATCCTATTTTCAGTTTCCAGGCTAGTTCATGTGCTTAATTCCATATTTTCAGTCCATTTGGATTCCTTTCTGGTCAGTTATTGCTTCCGGTTGACTATTTCTGGGTTCCGGGACAGTTCTTGTGCTTACCGGTTAACTTTCCTTCATTACCGGAGCTGTTCTTGGCATGTAGATCTATTATGGGACTTATTTGATGTTCTTTGGCATGTGGCCGACCTTCCTGCTGAACCGCACTTCTTGGTTGTTATTTTCCAAAAATATTTCTTTAATTCTTAGGGTCAACCATGTTACATGTTTCATTTCCCTACATTGGTAAATGTAATCTTATGAGGCCAACCTCGATATGTTTTGGTGGGTATAAATATGGCATTATGTAATCATTTGTAGGGGCAAAGGAAGTAGAATGGAGATAAGGATGGAGATTTGCATTTTGTGATCCGGTTGATTCGTAGAGTCCGAGTTGGATTGTATCTGGCTTGAAGCCTACATGTAACCGGTTAACTACCAGATGTTCTATGATGATTGTATGATGATAACCGGTTGGTTGCTGGAAGTTATAAGGCAATAATATGATCTATTTCTGTAATATTTCTATGTTTTCTTGTTGCTTTCATTGTGTTACTTTTGCTGCATAAGCCAGTTGATTCTCTTTCAGGGTTTTACCGGTTATGGCTGCACCAAGTGGTATCAAAGCTGGTTATGAACTGGTTGGTGGAAGAGTTGTTTACGAACATTGAGGCATTCCTTTGGGTGGACAGATCGTCGATTGGAGGCAAGCTGTGTGTGTGTTCAATAGATCATCGAGGGGAGGCAATTGAAATAGGTAGTCAGATCGTCGAGTTGAGGTAGTTCACCGAAGTAGAAGAGGAGATGCCACCTAGAAGAACAAACCCTTGAAGGGTAGAGTAGATGATGGAGGACTTCAAGAATGAAGTGAGGAATGAAATTTGGAACGCTTTGCCTGGTTTGTAGAGAAACCTTGAATCTAAGGATGAATATGAAGAAGCCGGTGAAGAGCTTGAAGAAGAAGAGGCTGAAGGATTGAAAGATGGAAGAGAGGAAATATTCCTGAGAGCAGTGGTGCAAGCGAGTGAAGTTCATAAAGTGGAAGTTTCAAACTTTTCTAGAACACTAGACCCGAAGGATTTGATTGATTGGATCAGAGAGTTGGAGGACTACTTTGAGTTTGAGAATGTCAAGGACCCGTAGAGAGTCCGGTTGGCACATACTAAGTTGAAAGGGCATGTTGCCTTATGGTGGAAAGAATTGCAGAAAGACAGAGTGGAGACAGATGGTTGCAAGATTGAAGGCCAAGTTCATACTGGGAGACTATAAGTTGGAATTGTTCAAGAAGTTGCAGAACCTGAAACAAAGAAACATGATTGTGAAAGAGTACACTGAGGAATTATACAAGGTGATGATTAGATTTGGACATAGAGAGATGGATAGAGAAAAGGTAGCGAGGTACATAAATGGACTTGCATTTAACAGTCAAGATGAGATTAGTATGTTGAGGGTTTCCACAGTTGAAGAAGCTTACCAGTATGCTTTGAAGGCTGAGGACAAGATGAGAAGAAGACAACCTAATAGAGGGAAGGAGAAATTCAAGGGACAAATGAGTACAAAGAAGCAGAATGTTGAGGAAGAATAAAAAGCCTAAGTGGAGTAAAGAACCAAAACATAAAACACAGAGGAAAGGCATTGACAATACCGGTAGAGAATTTCCTCGCAAACGTTCCAAGTTTGGAGAAACCAGACATAGATCTTATGAATGTAAGAAGGGAATGAAAAGAAGTTGTGTGGAAAATGAGGAACTAGGAAGTGAAGTTACCGGACCTGACTGCATACTGGAGCAAGGATAATCCCTTATGTTCAAAAGATTCATGATGGAGCAGAGTAGTGAGGATACCGAATCTATTCAAAGAAAGAGTCTTTTCTGGACTATGTGCAAATCAGGTGGTAAGTGTTGCAAGGTTATTGTGGATAGTGGAAGTACTAACAATTTGGTATCTAAGGAGATGGTTGTGAAGCTTGGATTAAAGAGGCTTGAGTATCCTTGTCCTTATGAGGTGAGTTGGTTACAAGATGATCAGAAGATAGAGATAAAGGAACATTGTTTGGTAAATTTCAATATTTGGCCTTTTAGGGATGAAGTTTTGTGTGATGTTGTATCTATGAGTGCTTGTCATGTCTTTTTGGGAAGACCTTGACAGTTTGATAGAGGAGATATTTATGACTGTAGAAGAAACCTAGTCACTATTGAGAAGGATGGGCGTAAGTTCACATTGACGGAAAAAGAGGAGGTGAAGAATCTGAGTCCTGAGAAAAGTAGTTGTACTGAGAAACCGGTTGCAAAGGTGATACCGAAAGGTGACATGATTTTGCACAAAGATCTGATAGATGGGCCTAATGGACAGATAGGACCGGATGACAGAGAGCTTATGGTGACAAATCAGATGAAGTCTTGTGGCAGAAACAAATCAGAGTTGCAGAAGAAAGAAAGCAGTAAACAGAGACAATGTGCAGATCTGAAGTAAGGGAAGATAAAAAAAGACAGTCAAGGGTTAGAGAAGTCGGTTGAGGCACTAGAGGAGCTAAATAAGAGGTTGGCAGATAAGGAATATGTTTGGATTAGAAATGAGCATGGTATATTTATCCTAAATCCTTTTAGATGTTCATGAGTTGCTGGTGCAGGAGCACCTAAGACTTAGGTTTAGAGATTTTTCTCATTTTGTCTTGTACTGACCCTAGGAAAGTCAGGTAGTGAATAAGGACTCCAGGAGGGTCCAAGATTGAGTGTGATGAGTGAAATGTAGGCCTAGTAGAGTTAGTTTCTTCCTAGGTTTGCATTTTGTGCATAAATAGTGGTTTGAGTAGGTAGTTGACCTTCTTGATGGTCAAAGTGTCAAAACTTGGTATAGGAATTAGGGAGGGTTAAATTAGTCTTAGACATGTTTTAAAAGTCATGTGTGATGACTTAGAATAGGCCTCATAGGTTGAGAAGGCCAAAAAGTGAAAAAGTGCAAAGTTGCAAAAAGTTGTCATGACAACTTTTGAAAGTTGTCATGACAAATTTTGTCCTAAATTGGTTAGCGATGGAGTTAGGGATTTTCCAATGCCATAGGATGACTCCAAAAGTGGGGAATACTATAAGAATCCTCTCTTGCATGGTTACCAAGGTTGGAGCTATTGTTTTGTAAGATCAACAATCTGAAAGTACTCATTTTCAGACCAGTTGGCAGCATTTTGGCTTGTTTTGTTCATTTTGTAAATGCAAATGGATTGAATAAATTGATCCAATAATGGATTGATTTTCTTTGGTGTGTTACAGAGTTGTTAGTTCCATTTTAAGCTTTGTAGATAGTTAGTATTAGTGTTTTTTTGTTTTAGTTTGTAAACAACCAATTTTGGCTTGTATATAGCAATTTTATGTAAAATGGTTGCCCCATGAATTCCACACGTGATACCATCACAACCTGTTGGGAAATGGAGGGAAACCACTTGTACAGTGTACATATGTAAGGACAATTTCTGGAGATGATATTTGATATGACTGTCACCTTGTTCTAGGCGAGTCCAGGAGCAAACTGGCTAGAGGAGACAGGGTGAAATTGATGTGCAAAGTGCAGGGGTGAATGCCAAACCACCATCTAAGATTTTGGAGGGGTCCATGAAGTTAGTAAAGAGTTTCCAATGCAATGGGAAGCCTTGAAAAAGTCATTTGTTTCCCAAACACTAAATTGACCAGTCATTGTCAGCTAGAAGGCCTAGAAACCCTTCAAAACCCTCATTTTGGGGTTAGAATATTGAACGGTGGGATAAGGAGCCAAAACCACAAAAATCACTTGAGGTTAGGTGTAAATTTGAAGAAAATACAAACTTTCTATGGGGTATTTTGGATCATTTTCCCTCAAGCCCTAGAAAACCGGATTTTGGAGGCCTAATAGGGCTAATTCCTTGTAGCCCTTTTCTAGGCAAAATGGTGAAATCGGTAAGGAGGGAAATGATTGCAAGCCTCAAATGGACCCAAAAGATATTAAAAAAAAATTAGTAGCCACCTCCACACCTCTGCATCAACTCATAATAGTAGGAGGTCAGTTTGACAAGTTGAAGCCAAGACAGCCATGATGAGCACATGGGAAGCATTGTGAACTGGTAGGGTTCCTAGCTAAAACACTTGAAGAAAACACCTTGGAATGGTTAAGAAGCAAGACCTCAAAGAAATTGAGAATGACTTGGAGGTCTAGAGTGCAATGAGGCTTGCAGAGTTGGTGGAATTGAGAAACACCAACTAGGTGAAGTGTTAGCAACCTAGGTGAACCCCATCAAATTGGTATAAGAGCCTATAAGATTTGGGCTAGGTGAGTAGATGTCCTCAGTGGAATCTATAGGAGACAACAACATGGTGACCAATGTAGAGTTGGCAAAGAAAGTGGATGATTAGGAGGAGGAAAACAGACTCATGAAGGAGAAGTTGCTAGAATTGGAGAGTAAGCTTGGTGAGGTAGAAACCAAGGCAGATGAAGTGTTGGTAAAGGTAGAAGGAGCAGAAGGGAAGGGTAAAGAAGTGTCAGAGATAGAAAAAGTACCTAAACTTGATCCCATCCTAGAACAAGAACCTTTCCTGAAGGCATTGAAGGCCTTGAGTGGTAAATAATTGGAAGGATTGCCATTGTTCACTGGTAAGATGGAGGCAGAAGTGGTCCTAGAATGGATAGAAGGCATGGAGAACCATTTTGAATGTGAAGGCATAACTGAATCCTAGAGAGTCAAAGTAGCCAAGTCAAGGATGAGAGGAGCTGCTCTCACATGGTGGAAATTTGTGCAAGATGAGAGGAAGAAAATAGGCAAAGCACCCATCCTTTCTTGGAAAGGGATGACTATGAAGTACAAATTCATAGGAAGAGGCAAAACTTAAGACAAAAGACCTTGATGTCAGTAGCTATATGGAGGAGTTTCACAAACTTAGCCTTAGATCTCATGCAGTGGAAGAAGATACTCTCAAGGTTGCTAGGCACCTAAATGGTCTATGGTGGAATATCCAAGAAGAAATCATTCTAATGAGCCCACAAACAGTCCATCAAACATATCAACTTGCCCTTAAGGTGGAGGAAAAACTGAAAAGAAGACATGACTCAAGAAACAATAGAGGTAGAGGTAGAGGAAAAGATAATAGAGGCCATAGGGGAGGCTTTGGAGGAAGAAGTTCCGAACAAAGAACACAAGGAGAGTCTAAACTCACTAAGCAGCAAGAGAGTGGCACTAATAGAGCTGGATTTAATAGAGGAAGGGGGTCCAATATTGGTTTTAGAGGAATATCTAGTGGTCAAGGTAGAGGTTCCTCATATTTTGCAACAATGAAGTGTTACCATTGCAACCAACTTGGTCATCCAGCATATAGGTGTCCAGAGAAGGGATCATCATCACATGGTGGTGAAAGAAGAGTGAACTATCTTCAAGAAGAGTCTTCAAGCAGCAAGACTTCAGAGGTTTCCTTAGAGTCAGAGGTAGGTGACAACTTGATGATAAGGAGAAATTTGATCAAAGAACTGGTCAGAGAAGAGCCAAGACAAAGAAGGTCCTTATTTAGGATCAAATGCAAGATTGTGGACAAAGTTTGCAATGTGATCATTGATTCAGGGTCAATAGACAACATTGTGTCAGAAGAGGCAGTGAGTAAGCTCAAATTGAAAAGGATACCTCACAACAACCCTTATAGAGTCACTTGGTTGAACAAAGGCCAACATGTCCTAGTCAATGAGCAAGCATGGGTGGATTTTATCATTGGGAGGTATAAGGACAAGGTGTTATGTGATGTCCTACCAATGGATGCATGCCATCTTCTATTGGGAAGACCATGGCAATTTGATAGACAAGCTATTCATGATGGAGCCAAGAATGCATACTCATTCAAGAAAGATAGAGTCACATACAAGATTCAGTCTATCCTTAAGGAAGGTTGAAAGAGGGCAGTAGGTCCTAATGTTCTTTTGGTGAGTGAAAAATAGTTCTTGAAGACACTTGAGGAAGGTGAAGGTATAGGGTTTGAACTAGTAATGAAGCCCAAAGAGGAAGACAAGAAAGAGCAGCCATATTTGCCAATAAAGGTGCAAGATTTGTTGAAGAAATTCAAAGGCATAGTAAGTGATGGATAGCCAGCCACCTTACCTCCTAAAAGAACCATAATCCATCAAATACACTTCATTCCTAGAGCATCCTTTCCTAATAAGGCAACTTATAAAATGACTCCCCAACAAAAAGTTGAGATTGCCAAGAAAATCCAAGAGCTCTTAGACCAAGGCCTGATTAGGAAAAGCATTAGCCCTTGTGTTGTCCCTACCATGTTAACCCCAAAGAAAGGTGGTACTTGGAGATTGTGTACTATATCTAGAGCTATAAATAGGATCACCATCATATATAGGTTCCCAATTCCTAGAATAGAAGACCTAATGGATTATTTAGGGGAAGCCAAGTACTTTACCAAGATTGACCTTAAAAGTGGATATCACCAAATTACGATTAAGGAGGGTGATGAATGAAAAACCACATTCAAGACTACAAAGGGTCTTTATGAGTGGCTTGTAATTCCATTTGGCTTATCCAATGCTCCAAGCACCTTCATGAGACTCATGAATGAGGTGATGAAGGACTTCATAGGTAAATTTGTGGTGGTATATCTAGATGATATTCTCATTTTCAGTACAGATGGGGCAGATCATATTAATCATTTGCAAGATGTATTACAAAGATTGTATGATGAAAAGCTAACCATGAACTTGGATAAGTGTGAGTTTGTTAAGAAAGAGTTGGTTTACCTTGGGTTTGTGTTGTCTCAAGGAAACCTCAAGATGGATCCCAGCAAGGTTGAAGCCATTGTAAATTGGTGTACTCCTAAGTTAGCAACAGAGGTGAGAAGCTTCCATGGACTAGCTCAGTACTATAGGAAGTTCATTAGGCAATTCAGTGCTATATGTGCACCAATGTTAGACACCATTAGAGGTGGAATGAAGGAAAAGTTTCAGTGGGGTGAACAAGCAAACAAAGGTTTTGAAACCTTGAAGGAGAAGATAGCTACTCAACCAGTGCTAGTGTTGCCTAGTTTTGAGAAACTTTTCATAGTGGAATGTGATGCAAGCAATGTTGCAGTAGATGTTATCCTAAGCCAAGAAGAAAGACCAGAAGCCTTCCATAGTGAGAAGATAAGTGATGCCAAGAGGAAATAATCCTCTTATGATCTTGAGTTATATGCTTTAGTGCAGGCTTTGAGGAAGTGGAGACACTATCTCCTTCCTAAGGAATTTGTAGTCTATACGAAAAACCAAGCATCGAGTTTCCTAAACTCACAAGACAAACTCAATCATAAACACATGAAATGGGTGGAGTACATGCAGGCCTACACATTCACAATTAAGCACAAGAAAGGGCAGTTAAACCGAGTTGCTGATGGATTAAGTAGGAGACTTTTGTCAGTCCAAGAAATCCAATTGAGAAGCATAGGAGTTGACAATTTTAGAGACTTATACCTAGAGGATGAAGACTTTTGAAATGCCTACAAGGTGTGTAAGGAGTATCAAAATCACTTCCATAGTGAGTATTTTGATTTTACTTTGCAAAATGGACTATGGTTTAGAGGTGGGAAACTTTGTGTGCCTAGAGGCTCAATGAGAGAAAATCTCATACAAGAGAACCATAATGGCAGCCTTAGTGGACATTTTGGAGTAAATAAAACTCAAGAGTTTGTTCAAAGGTATTACTATTGGCCAAGGATGAATCAAGATGTGAAAAAGTATGTGGAGACTTGCATAGTTTGCCAAGAGGCCAAAGGTACTTCTACAAATGTTGGTTTATACCAACCTCTTCCCATACCAAATAGACCTTGGGAGTGCATTAGTATGGAATTTGTAGTAGGTTTACCAAGGACAAAGCAGGGATTTGACAACATTTATGTCATTGTAGATAGATTTAGTAAAATGGCTCATTTTGTGCCTTGCAAGACTACTCATGATGCATGTCGAATAGCTCATTTGTTCTTCAAAGAGGTAGTAAGGATACATGGTTTATCCATGAGCGTTATTTCAGATAGGGACTCAAAGTTCATGAGTCATTTTTGGAAGACACTTTGGCAAAAGCTTGGCACCAACCTCTATTTTGGAATAGCCTACCATCCTCAAACAAATGGGCAGACCGAAGTGGTGAATAGAAGCTTGGGAAACTTATTAAGGTGCTCTACTAAAGAGTATGGTCAGACATGGGATCAAGTACTCTCACAAGCTGAATATGCATATAATGACACCATGAATAGGACTACCGGTAAGAGCCCTTTTGAAGTGGTCTATGGTGTGCACCAAAGAGGTATTTTGGAGTTGAGAGACTTAGGTAGTGCATCAACAAGAAGTGGATATGCAGAAGGCTTTGCTCAGTCAATGAAGGAGGTACACGAATCAGTCAAGCAAGCATTGATGGAAAACACAAGAAAACTCAAACAAAAAGTTGATGAAAGAAGGAAGAACCTACAATTTCAAGTGGGAGATCTTGTCATGGTGCACCTAAACAAAGCAAGGATACAACAAGGAGTGCCTAACAAGTTGCAAATGAGAAGGTTGGGTCCATGTGCCATTCTAGCCAAGTATAGAGAAAATGCATATAAGGTGGATCTACCTAGTGACATAGGATTGTCACCGGTTTTCAACATAGCAGACTTAGTTGCATACAAGGGACCAATTAAAGGTTCATATTGTAGTCACTCAAAGGTATCAAATGATGTGAACAACCTTCAACTACTAGCCAAACCAATTCCAAAGGCCGAGAAGGTGTTGAGTTCAAGGATCACCAAGAAGACAAGGCATCAAACCTATTGGGAGCACTTAATCAAATGGTAGGGTATGGATGATGTTGAAGCTACATGGGTGCTTGGGACAGATTTTAAGAAGCTAGGCATTGATCAGAATCTGATTCCCAAGGAGGTGACATGATTTTCTTTTTTTTGGGAGAATGGTGCAGGAGCACCTAGGACTTAGGCTTAGGGATTTTTCTCATTTTGGCTTGTACTGACCCTAGCCAAGTTAGTTAGTGATTAAGGACTCCATGAGGGTCCAAGAGTGAGTGTGATGAGTGAAATGTAGGCCTAGTAGAGTTAGTTTCTTCCTAGGTTTGCATTTTGTGCATAAATAGTGGTTTGAGTAGGTAGTTGACCTTCTTGATGGTCAAAAGTGTAAAAAATTGGTATAGGAATTAGGGAGATTTAAATTAGTTTTAGACACATTTTAAAAGTCATGTGTGATGACTTAGAATAGGCCTCATAGGTTGAGAAGGCCAAAAAGTAAAAAAGTGCAAAGTTGCAAAAAGTTGTCATGACAACTTTTGTCCTAAATTGGTTAGTGATGGAGTTAGGGATTTTCCAAAACCCTAATATGACTCCACATGTGTGGAATACTATAATAACCCTCTCTTTCATTGTTACCAAGGTTGAAGCTATTGTTTTGTAAGATCAACAATATGAAAGTACTCATTTTCAGACCAGTTGGCAACATTTTGGCTTGTTTTGTTCATTTTGTAAATGCAAATGGATCGAATCCATTGATTCAGTAATGGATTGAGTTTCTTTGGTGTGTTATAGATTTTTTAGTTCCATTTCAATATTTTTAGATAGTTAGTATTAGTGTTTTCTTGTTTTAGTTTGCAAACAGCCGGTTTTGGCTTGTATATAGTAGTTTTATGTAAAATGGTTGCCCCATGAATTCCACACATGCTACCATCATGGCCTATTGGGAAATGGAGGAAAACTAATTTTACAGTGTACATATGTAGGGACAAGTTCTGGAGATGATATTTGATATGATTGTCACCTTGTTCTAGGCGAGTCCAGGAGCAACTCGACTAGAGGAGACAAGGTGAAATTGATGTGCAAAGTGCAGGGGTGAATGCCAAACCACCATCTAAGCTTTTGAATGGGTCCATTAAGTTAGTACAAAGTTTCAAATCCAAGAGGAAGTCTTCAAAAATTCATTTGTTTCCCACACACCAAATTGACCAGTCACTGCCGGCTAGAAGGCCTAGAAACCCTTCAAAACCCTCATTTTGGGGTTAGAATATTGAACGGTGGGATAAGGAGCCAAAAACAAAAAAATAAATTGAGGTTAGGTGTAAATTTGAAGAAAATCCAAAATTTATATGGGGTCTTTTGGACCATTTTCCCTCAATCCCTAGAAAACCGGATTTTGGAAGCCTAATAGGGCTAATTCCTTATAGCCCTTTTTTAGGCGAAATGGTGAAATCGGTAAGGAGGGAAATGATTGCAAGCCTCAAATGGAACCAAAAGCTATTAAAAACATGTTAGTAGCCAGCTCCACATGTGTACATCAACTCATAATAGTAGGTGTATGCGGGAAAAGCACGCTGATAGAACTCAATATGTGAAAAACTGAACTCTATGGAGCCTTGCTCACACACCCACATGACTTCTTGGTGCAAGCTATGGAGTCATGAAGTATGGCTCAGCTTCCCAAGGATGGTTCCATGGTTCTCTATCTTGCACGGTCCCTCAAACTAATGTTTTTTCTCTCAGATCACTGAGCAAAATAGTTTAGGGATGGCAAATGCAAGAACGAGGGATGCTTTTGTTGATTTTAATATGAGATGCATCCTAAGCTATGCATGATGATACAAATGCAATAACTAGATATAAGATGACAAGGTTAGTAAACAAAACTATCCTAGCATGCTATATTAGTTCATGATTTAAGCTATATGATAAGGAACATACTCTAAATTAGCATATTTAGATTAATTCTTGTTTAAAAGAGAAGCTAAATGATGAGCATATAAAATATGAAAGCTTGAATGGATTTGAGTATAAATGTGATGCTAAAGACTTGGATATATGAAAATGGAGGGATGAGAGCTCTATTTATAGCAAAAATAGGGCAATGGATGGCCAAGATTGAAAGAGTTAATCAAGGGCCAAGTTTGAAAGTTGGGAATCCATGTTTGCAATTGGCACCAATGAAATGGTGACAATTGTCAACATAAGGTTGGTTGAGAGGGGGTGTAAGAAACATTAAATGCTTGAGAAGACCTCATGGTTACCCTAGGAGGTAAGGGTTAAGGTTAGGTTAGGGTTATCCAATGGATAAAGCTTTTACCCAAAGGATAAACTCTTGTGCAAAGGTTTAAGGATAGCCATGGTCAAAGAAATAAATGCTTGATGAGACCCTTGGGTTAGATAGGGTTGAGTTTATGGAAATTCTTTAGCGATGTATGAGGGTTGAGTTAACCATTAATGGTTATGAAGACTTTGGGGATAACTTTGTAAGAGTCCTTCCAAATTTGGGGGCATTCAACAAGTTAGCTTGTTGAATGGATAAAGGCTTTAATGCATTTTGAAGACTTTACTCCAAATTTGAGAAGTGACCTCCTCAAATTTAGGGAAAAGGGATAATGGATAGGTTTGGGTTAATTAATTAGGATTAGAAGAATCTAGAAGAGGTTAGAAAGAGGGTTAGGATGCAAGTGGGAGGTGTAGGATTTTGCAAGTGGGTGAGGGAAAATAGGTTTTAATTGAATTTAATTCAATTTGGTTGTAATTAAATAAATTAGATTTATTTAATTTAGGATAACTATTTTAATTAAATTTGAATTTAATTAAAAAGTGGATAGGGGCTTTAATTGAATAAAATGGATTTATCCTATTAAATGGGTATAGTGAATTTAATTGAGTAATTTACTTAATTAAATAGAGGAATGCGGATAATTTAATTAAATAGAGAAATGAACATAAAATATTCATTTAGGAATATGGTCATTTTTATACGTCTACATTTTGCCCCTCTTTGAAGTGACGTGTGTGCACATGTTATTTCAAAGAAAATGATGTGTCGTTGCGATTTTATGATCGATGTTGTTTATGATTTTTATGATTTTTATGTCGTGCCCCAGATTTGATAAACGATGGTGATAATGCCCCATCGGGAGATGAATCAATATTTTGAAAATTTTGATTTGATTTGATGATTTGCATTTGTGGCACAAGATTTTGGCTAGGTGAAACGTTGAAATTGATTCATCTCCCGATAATTGACGTGTTTTAGGGTAGGAGGGAGACCGTGAGCAAATTTCATGCTTATTTCCCTAACCCTAATTTTATTTTTCTCCTATAGAAGGGGAAAAGTGCTTTGATTTGTTTCATTTGTGCTTTGTTGACTTTTGAGAAAGAGATTTTTGGAGAGAAGACAAAATGCCCATTCCTTATTCTAGGCATCATTTTGAGCGCGTTCGGAGGTATCGGAGACCTGCCACATACAGACCACCAGTAAGTCAACGCTTTTGACCCTTTTTTGATTTTTTATTTGATCATTTTTGGTTTTTTTTTTATTTTTGAAATTCGGTTTTAATGCTTTAGCGCGTAGAAGTCGTATTTTAGTGCATGCGATAAATTAGGTAGCGCATAGGGTATAAATTTTAGGGTAGCGTCCGAAATTGAATAGGGTAGTGCATAAAAATTTTAGGCTAGCACATGGTCTCAAGTTAGCGCATGATGAACATAAGGTAGTGTGTCAGGTTAAAAGGGTAGCGCATAGGTTAGACCTAGCGCATAGGGTACGCAAGAGGTCGCATGGGTAGGGGGATTTAGCGTGTAGGTTAGACCTAGCGCATAGGGTCAAATAGGTAGTGCTAGCATGGGATAGGTTAGCACATAAGTCGGTTTTAGCGCCTAGGGTAAGTTGGGTGGCGCATGGAGGAAAAAGAATAGCGCATAGAGCTAGTCTAGCGTATAGGGTAGACATAATAGCACGTGGAGAAAACAATGTAGTGCATGGGTGTATTTTAGCGCATAGCCAAGTTTTTGTAGCATATGGGCCGGGTTTTTGCAAGAGTTAGTAATTTTTTAATGTGAGAAATTACATAGGAAAAGGTCAGTTTTGCCTGGGTGATGGATTTTTGTCACTTGCTTGGTCTTTGATCATGTTTTTGAAAATGTGTCCAATATGAGTGTTGATATAACTTGATATAATTGACGATTTGTTTCAAGTTATTGATGTAGATATAAATGTGTTGTTTTGATCGAACCATGATTTGTTTTTGCACTGTTTCAAGTTCAAATGTGTGGAGCCTGATTTGTGTTACAAGCTGATATGGGTTGGAAACTTGAGTTGTTTTACAAGCTGATATTGGTGGGAAACTTGATTTGTTTTACAAGTTTATGTGATGTGGAGACTTGAGTTGTTTTACAAGTTTTGATATGGTTTTTGAAAACTTGAGTTGTGTTACAAGTTGATATGATATGATGTGGAACTTGATTAGATGAGCAAATTGTTTCATGCTTTTGATGTGATTTTGATTTTGATATCTTTGTTTGGATGCGGAAACTGATATTGGACTCATTTTGCGTTTTGACAGGAGTGATTGGGAGTGTTGCAGTCACAAGAGCGGTTTCCCAGACCTTGGGCACTGATACAATGGTTGGCACAGGCTGACCTAGATGTGATCAAGAGATGTGGCCTATCATCTTTTCTAGACATGCCTCGGTTCACTGTGAATCGGGGTCTACTGACAGCGCTTGCAGAGAGGTGGCATAGTGATACGAACACCTTTCACTTTGCTACGGGCGAGATGACAGTCACTCCAGAGGACTGTTATAGGATTTTGAGGATCCCAGTAGCAGGTGCTTTATTGCCCTATGAGCAGACAGAGGAGGGTGGTACTGAGGCACTGCGATGCATTTTTCATGATGAGACGGTATGTGGGTATGAGATCCCATGGTAGGAGTTCCTGGATTTAGATTATGCCCCCCTCTCGTCAGTACTAGCAGGGTTTATCGATGGATTCCTTTGTCCTAGTCGTAGGTCAAAGGGATTCTCTATGGGTTGGGGATTGGTTCTTGAGGAGATGGTGACCCAGGGCTGCAGGTTTGCTTGGGGATCAACCATGTTGGCCCCCCTGTACAGGGACCTGCATGAGGTTGTGTATCTGGGTTACGGCAGTTTGTCGGCTAGCGTGACACTTTTACAGGTATGGTGCTGGGAGCACATTCCAGTAGCGAGACCACTGGTAGACAGAGACAGGCCTGCTGGGCGGGCATATGCTTATGGTTACAGGGGTCTAGTTGTCCAGCGTAAGCTGGGCAAACTGGAGCATTGGAGGAGGGTCTTGGATGATATAGATACGGTCATCTGGCGACCATATACAGATTACGAGGTCTGGGTAGAGGATGGGTTGGAGATGTCATTTGTGTTCATGAGCCAGTTTTTGATAGGGCAGACACCCTTTGTGATAGAGAGATTTTAGGTGGGCAAGGTGCTGAGGCAGTATGGTCGGCAACAGGGTATACCACAGGGGACCTGCTTGTATGTGCAGCGGAGACAGGATGTACCTGATTGGGGTCCCACTATTGACAGCAGGGCAGCCGTAGAGGAGTTCTCTAGCTTAGCAGCTTAGATATGGGACTATGCTCCCGAGGTACTTGACGCAGGGATGACCCATGAGTTTGCGGGTTTGTTTGCAGCTCGTGCTGTTGCCAGGATATCAGATCCTGAGGAGATGCGGCTGACCTTTGACGATGATGAGGAGGATGTTGGGGGAGATGGAGACGATGGAGATGATGGAGGCAGAGGCAGATGGCGGGGGAGAGGATATCGAGGGAGGAGAGGAGACAGGGGTAGGGATGAGGGAGGTCGAGTGCAGAGAGCAGTTTGGCGAGCTGTGATGGACAGGGGGAGAGGAGGGCTGGATTGGAGCAGGGGAGGAGGGGAGAGTGGGAGAGGTGATGGCAACAGTGGGAGGGACAGATGAGTGGAGGCGGCCACCACAGAGGAGGAGGACTGATGAGTTACCTCCACCAGCACCTAGGATAGGTAGAGGGATAGGGGGTACCCCTTCACAGGTGCCCCTACGGGTCCGAGTCCCGACGCATGTGGAGGATGTGCAGATCAACACCCTATAGTTGATAGTTTAGCAGCTGCAGGCACAGCTATTGGCGCAGTAGCGTCAGATCACTCAGTTGACGCTAGAGCGAGACACGGAGATACAATGGCGTGGTCGGGCAGAGGAGCTGGCAGCTAGTATTCAGAGATCGGTGGTAGGGGGCCCGATGAGGGATATCATGAGGGAGTTGTCCTCGAGAGTGAGGGAGGCGGAGTATTATAGACGCCAGTACAAGGATGTCATGCCTAGGGAGCGCAGAGTACAGAGCTTCACGTAGGTGAGATCGAGTCGATCTTGAGAGACTGGGACACAGTCAGAGAGTAGAGGCGTGACGAGGCCCTCGAGACAGGATCCTCCTGGAGATCCAGGAGCTGGGACATCAGCTGCGAGACCATCCCCCTCAAGAGATAGTCATACCTGAGAGATGATTTCTCTATTGTATTTTTAGATCATTGTTTTGCTTGTACTGGGCACGGACATGACAAATTTTGTATATTTGGATCATTTTTGAGATATATATATATATATATATATATATTTATGGCACCATTTTCGTTGATCATGTGATGTGTTATATGGATGCATGTTCTATGTGCTCTTTCTTTACTTTATGATGATGCAATGCTTAGATAGATGATATGATGCATGATGTATGCTTTGATATGCTGTGAGATGTATCTTGAAAATGAGATGTATGATTTGATAATGATGTGAGATGTATCTTGAAAATGAGATGTATGGTTTGGTAATGATGTGAGATGTATCTTGAAAATGAGATGTATGATTATGATAATGATGTGCAACTATTTGTAAAATGATATGCAACTATTTGTAAAATGATATGCAACTTATTTGTTTTTGGAGCATCCTTATTCTTGCATTTGCCATCCTGATATAACCATATGTTATTTGCTTTTGATATAAGTATCATCATTGAGCATTGATTTGCTTTTGGGATATGTTGAAAATTTATACAAGCATAATGGTATAATTGAACCATAATGACTTGAGAAAAATTTACATGATGTTTGTTTTTGCAAGATAGCACAAGCGTCAAGGTAAAATTGAACCAGGATGACCAGAGTGCGGATTGCATATAAACAGACAAGATTAAACCATTTGTATGCGTAAAGTGGCATCATGTCTTTAGTGATATTTGATGTATCACGTCTTGAGACAAGTATTTACACAGTACAAATGATCACCTCCTAGACAAAAGACTAATAAAATATTGGAGTTTCCCCATGACCTCTAGCTTTGAAGCATTTAGTGAGAAAATGCAGAGAATCCAATAATTTAAAAAGTTTAAATGCAAAAATAGTCAAGACTTTATGCGATAATGCAACATTTAGTACTTCATAAAATCATCCATCTTTGGTATGTCTATGATTCTTGTTTTAGTGATCCAATGTTTTGCTCGGCGATGGAGTGAAGTTTTTGGTTGTTGGATGCAATGTTTCTATGTTTTGCAAATAGTTTTGATGTCTTGAATGTGTTGCAAGTTTTGACAATTTATTGCCCCTAGCTGAGTGTGCCTCTTGATGTGGATATGTTCAGTGATTACCAAACCATGGTGGAATGTGGTAAGAGGATATATGGATAGACTAGGACAGTGACTATGCTAAGTATGTCCTGAATGGATATTTGCTAAGTGTCGGGCGATGGCCGATAGTATTTGACTGCAAGTGCCTAGATGTAGATGGAAGAGTTGTTCTTTCACAATAGCGCCTGTTACCAGGTTTTCACCAGTTGCTTTTATTGTACCTTTTTATTTGCTTTTTCTTGATTTTTTGATTTTTTGATTTTTTTTTGCTTGTTTTTTCTTTTTACGTGCATTAGACTACTCAAGTGTAGTATTTCTTTAGATGAATGTTGTTAGTTGGTTCTTCAAGCACATCTCCTTCTGAGGTTGGGAGCTGATAGACACCTGATCCATAGACTGATATGATGACATAGGGACCCAACCAGTTAGGTTCAAACTTCCCTTTCTTTTCTCGATCTTGTTGACTTCTTGGATTTTCTTTGAGGACTAGGTCACCAACCTTGAAATTGCGAGGGATGACCTTGTGATTGTAGCTTCTGCACATGCGTTGCTAATATGCTTTGAGATAAGTGTAAGCATGCTGATGCCTTTCATCTAATAGTTCTAGTTCTTGCAGTCGATTGACCCGATACTCTTCATCTGGGATTAAGCCTTTTAGAGAGACTCTGATAGACGGAATTTCTACCTCCAGCGGTAAAATAGCTTCTGATCCATAGACCAATGAGAAAGGTGTTGCTCCTGTAGGTGTATGGATGCTGGTTCTGTATGCCCAAAGTGCTGGATTGAGTTGGATATGCCAATCTTTGCCTGCATCATTTACTATTTTCTTGAGAATTTTCAGTATTGTTTTGTTGGATGCTTCAGCTTGACCATTCCCCTCGAGGTAGTATGGTGTAGAGAACCGATGTTGTATTTTGAATTGTTCACATAGTTCTCGGACATCTTGGTTTTTGAATGGTCATCCATTATCGGTGATGATGGAACTTGGAATACCATATCTGCAGATCAGATAGTTTAAGGATAAAAGACGCAATTTACTTTCCAGTTACTGTGGTCATTGAGATTGCTTCTATCCACTTGGTAAAGTATTCTATTGCAGTTATAATGAACTTGTGTCCATTTGAAGATGAAGGATGAATTTTGCCAACCAAGTCTAGTCCCCACTGACAAAAGGGCCAGGATGTTGTAAATGGTTGCAGTTCCTGTGCTGGTGCATGTATCAGATTGCCATGGATCTGGCATTTAGGACACTTCTTGGCGAAGTGGTAAGAATCTTTCTCCATTGTAGGCCAGTAGTATCCCATCCTTAGAAGCTTTTTGGCAAGAGTAGTCCCACTTGAATGTGTTCCACAAATACCTTCGTGAAGCTCATGTAAAGCAGAATCAAAATCATTACGATCAAGGCAACGAAGAAGAGTACCATCTAAACCTCGACAGTACAAAGTATCAGCAGTAAGGGTATAACGGGCGGCTTGTCGGATAAAATTACGTTTTTGGTTTCGGGATAAGTCAATGGGTAAGATGTGGTTCTTTAGGTAGTCGTATATAGGTCCATATAAAGGTGAGTCTGAACCGGTTAAGGCATAGACAACATGGGATTCAGAGTGATCATAGGCTGGGGAGAACAGTTGCTCTACTAGGAACTCGTAACAACTCTTTTGCTCTGGAATTTGTAGTAATGAAGCGATAGTAGCCATGGCATCGGCTACTTTGTTATTCAACCTTGGTATCTGCTCGAAGGTGATGTGTACAAAATACTGTTTGAAGTCATCCACCATTCATTTGTAGGGTAGTAGCTTGTCATCCTTTGTTTGATAGTCGTTGTTGATTTGATTGATGACTAGTTGTGAATCTCCATAGACCATTAACTCTGTGATTTTCCATTCTACGACCATTTTGATGCCTATAACCAATGCCTCATATTCAGCCACATTATTTGTGCATGGGAACATTAGCCTCTATGATCTTGGTATAGTGTGTCCTTCAGGAGTGATGAATAGAATGCCAGCACCTGAACCATGTTGAGTGTAGGATTCATCAAAGTATAGAGTCCATTGTGTGGTAGAAATAGCAAGAACGTCCCTGTCCGGAAATTCAATCTCCATAGTTTGTTTTCCTAGTAGCGATGCTTCAGCTAGTTGATTTTCAATTGCTTGTCCTTTGATGGCTCTTCGTTTTGTGTATTGGATGTCAAATTCACTGAGAATCATGACCCATTTAGCCAATCGACCAGTAAGAGCTGCCTTGTTGAGTAGATATTTGAGAGGATCAATTTTTGCTACTAGCTTAATTGTGTGTGCTAGCATATAATGTCGAAACTTTTGAGATGTGAAGACTACTGTTAGACAAGCCTTCTCAATGAATGTGTAGTTGAGTTCGTAGCCATTCAATGTTCCGCTAATGTAGTAGATGGCTCGTTCTTTTCCTTGTTGATCTTCTTGTGCTAATAGTGCCCCCAGTGATATATCTGTTGTTGAAATGTAAAGAATAAGGGGCTTTCCTGCGACTGGTGGTACTAGAACTGGTGGGTTCATCAAATACTATTTGATTTGATAAAAAGATTCTGCACACTTGGTCTCCCATTTGAAAGGTACATTCTTATGGAGAAAATGATTGAATGATAGACTTTTATCAGCTAGTTGAGCGATGAATTGCCTGATTGATTGAAGTCATCCTTGTAGAGATCTGAGTTGACTGATATTCTTTGGTGGTGGCATTTCCATAATGGCTTGTACCTTTGCTGGATCCACTTCAATACCTTTAGCTGAGACAATGTAGCCCATTAACTTTCCTGATGTAACCCGAAGACATACTTCTTAGGGTTGAGCCGAACTTGGAATTTCTCCAATCGATCAAAGATTTTTGTTAGGATGCCAAGATGTTCTGCTCTGGTGAATGATTTAGCTAGCAGATCGTCCACATAGTCTTCCATGAATGTGTGCATCATGTCATGAAATATTGTTGTCATTACTCTTTGATAAGTAGCCCCTGCATTCTTTAAGCCAAAAGGCATAACATTCCAACAGTACGTTCCCCAAGGACAGGTGAACGCTATTTTATCTTGATCTTCTGGGGATATTTTGATCTGATTATAGCCCGAGAAACCGTCCATTAGTGAGAGCATTGCATGGCCCAATGTGAGGTCTACAATTATGTCGATGTTGGGTAAAGGAAAGTCGTCTTTTGGACAGGCTTTTTTGACATCTCTGAAATCAGTGTAGATTCTGATGCTGCCGTCTGGTTTTGATACTGGCACTATGTTGGAGATCCATTCTACATAGTCGATGGGTCGGATGAATCCGACATCTAATAATTTCTTTAATTCAACTTTGACCATGAGTGCCACCTGTGGATTCATCTTTCGTAGCTTTTGTTTGACTGGCTTAACTCCTGGAGAGATGGATAAGTGATGCATGATTAAGTGTGGATCAACTGTGGGCATATCGGCATATGACCAAGCAAAGTTAATTTTCTTTTCTTTAAAAAAGATGATAAATGTCGATCTTTCCTCCTTTGTCAGAGATTCTGCAAGGTGTATGTTCTTGACTACTTCTGTGATTCCAATGTTGATTGATTGAGTGGGCTCAATCAATATGGGTGATCGCTCATGAAAGTGTTCTGGAAGAGTGTCAAGTCTCCCATCTTTAGGTGCCTTGAAAAGGTTTTCACCCTCAGATGCATCCTTTATTTTTACTTTTTTGTGATCTAGAGCTGCCATTGACTGGTTTTCAGCATCAGATCTTTTATTTGGTTCATTTTTGCGACTAAGAGACTTGGCACTCCCTGGTGTGTAGACATCATTACTTTATTTGCTAGTAGAGCCTGATTCCAGGTTAACAGTACATAGGTAATGGATAATAGATTCATCGTCTGGGAAAATTGGTATATCATGTATTTTGGGTTCGTCCCAGTCAATGAGGTTAGGAAAGACAAGCGGTAAGGAATCATTCGGTGGATCAAGTTCTGCCATTGTAAGTGTCAAGAAAGAGGTTTCATCGTGATTGGTTTTGGTAAAGAAGCCAAGGATTTCATCAAGGTCTTTGATGGTATTATCTTCCGTATAGACTTGTTCATAATGTTTTTGTTCGCTTTCCTTGGCGTCATAGATATTCTGTGGTCTGAATTCAAGAGGTCTATCATTTGCGTTACGTTCTTCCTAAGAAAGGGGTATGGTACTAGTATTGTTAGTGATATCTACATTAGCATTTGAGCAGCTACCCCATTCATATTCATTGGAATAAGTCTCTGAGGCATCATCCCAGATTCTATCAGTGTTGTAAATAGGTATGTTGTAGGGTGAAAATAGATCTTTGATGATGGATATCAGTTTGATAGTTTTTGTTGATTTGGTGTCAGATCCTGCTTCTACTTTCTGTATTTGTTCATAGACTGTGCCTCCTCGGGGAGGAATAATGGTATCAGGAGATGATATTATCAGTCCTTGAGATATTGGTGTTTGAATATGAGCTACTACTACAGATATGGCCTTCTTGTGGCTTAGAAGCTTTTCCTGATGTAGCTTCTACTCTTGACGTTCACGTGCCTTGCGGATTGTTTCTGCTGACTCAAATAGTGCTTCCTACCAGGATTCTTCTTTGTACTTCTTTTCTGTCCATTGAGGTTTTGGAGTTATGCATTGTGTCTTTCTTAATAGGAAAGTGAGTTTACAACCCAATCCTATTTTGTCTCTACTGGGCTGTGAAGGAAGATCTATGGGTTCAGTGACTCCTTCTTTGCGTTTTCCAATAGGTCCTTTACTGTCATATCCCATTTGCTGCATGATTAAGTAGCCCTTTCCATATAAGTGTGTCGGTAGAACTATGTCCAGAGCAGCTGCTCGGTTATCTTCTTCCTCGTCTTTGTATAACCAGCCAAGAATGTCTTTATCTTCTGATTCATGTGCTAGAGTGCCTAATTGGATGAAGGTACCATCAAATTTGGTGATGGGCTGAGTTACCTGATGTGTCGATGGAGTGGGCAATCCATGAGATCTGGGTGATGTTGGTAATTTGGCCAAACACATGGGTTCCAAAGAGTATTCTCCCATACCTTGGTCTTTGATTTGCATTTTCTGCTTGAAATCTCTAGATAATGATTCGGGCCTTCCCTTCTGTAGATCTGATGTTGAGGATCTCTGCTTTTCCCTATTATGAGGAACCAAACTATCCTGGGCTGCCCCCATTGCATTACAATGTTGAAATGGATTGTGATCAACAGATATAGAGACCTCTTATCCATTATAAGGAAATTTGACACACCGGTGATACATAGAAGGCACTGCTTGCATTTCATGTATCCAGGATCAACCTAACAAAATATTGTAGGTGAGGTCTATATCTAAGACCTGACACACAGTATCTTTTTGTACTCGTCCAACTTGAATGGGTAACATCACGGTTCCTTTAGATGACCTTTCCTCATCATCATAGGCCTTTATGGTAATCTTTTTACGGGGATCAATAGATTCCTCCGAGAAGCCTAATGCACGAATAAGTTTTAAAGTACATATATTAAGTCCAGCTCCTCCATCTATTAAGACTCTTTTTACTCAGTGTTTATAAACGATGACTTCAATATGGAGAGGAGTTTTATGCGAATGACTCAAGGAAGTATTATCATGCTCTGAGAAGGTGAGATTATGAGGCCCTGTCATATGGGCGACCATGGCTTGAAATCTGTTTGCATCCAGATCTTGAGGTACATTTGTTTCCAAGAGCGCTTGTTCCTATATGTTTTTGTGTTTGGGTGACAGTTTCAGCAATTCTAGTATAGATATCTGAGCTGGAGTTTTGCATAGTTGGCTGACCAAATCATATTGGATCTTTGGTGTAGTGGTTGTAGGTGTTGTGTGTCCTTTCAAGACATATTTCTGAGTTCAGGTTGTTACATTGACAGATTCATGATCATGCTAGTCTCGGATGGTGATGATGTTTACCTGATGGTTTTCAGTTGATATGTGATTGATGGTGTTATTGTATATGTGGTTGATACGAGCTCCTTGTGTATCGTTTGAGGTTGAAGCTCCATCTTTGTTGTAATTTGGAAGAGGATTTTTAAAGGCTCTGTGGTCACCATTTGTTTTGAGACCATCTACCGTTAAGTCACCTCGATCAATCATGTGTTGAACAATGTTTTTCAATCTCATGCAATCGTTCATCTGATGACCCTTGTTACGATGAAAATCACAATAGTGTGAATCATTCCACCAAGGTGGTTTGATTTGGGGTTCATAGTTGTTGATTGTAGGTAAAGAGAGGATCTTGTTTGCTAGAAGCTCTCTGAATGCTGACTCTAGTGATTGCCCCACTGGTGTGAAGACACATTTTTGGAAATTGTTAGTGTTGTCACGTGAATTGTTATTAGGTCCTTGATTCATGGTTTTGTTTTGAGTATCGTTGGTGTTGTTTGTGTTGGGTTGTCCTTGATTGGTGTTTGGTGCATATGTGTTAGCGTTTGGATTAGCACCTTTAGGATTTTTCATAGCCTGAGGATTTCCGGCTAATGCGAGAACTGGTTGCTTAGATTTTGGATCATGTGATTCATTGTTGCCTTCATTTTTGTTTCGAGTCCAGAATCGAGACTTGTCCAAGTTGCTATTGTTTTGGTTATTGTAGTTTGATGAATTTGTTCCTTCTTTGAAGAATTTGAGCGTTCCCTTTTTGACACATGCTTCCTCTACTTGAATGTCATTTTCAATCAATTTAGCGAAAGACGGTATGCATTAGAGTTTGAGCCTGTAACTCATCTCACCATTCAAGTTGTCGATGAAGATTTCCATTTTCTCCTTTTCGGGAATATCTCGAGGATATTGTGATACCATACGTCGCCAGCGTTGAAGGAATATCATGAATGTTTCATTGTTCTTTTGTTTGGTGTTGCAGACGTCTAGCATGGTTATAGCATGTTGAATGTTATAGGAGTATTGTGTTATGAACTTGTTAACTAATTCATCAAACAATCTGACAGGCAGCGTAATTTTGGATAACCATTCCATTGTTTGTCCTCCCAAGCTTCTTGGGAATAACCTCATCAAATAGGTTTCATCATGAGCAAATTCAAGACTCATGGTACAGAATTCTCTGACATGATCATGGGGATCGCTTTTCCCATCGTACTTGTCAAATTTAGGTACATCTGAATTTGGAGGAAAAGGGATCATGTGTAATCTTCTGTCAAAAGGATAAGGACAAATTTTGTTTAATGAGTACCGCACTGTTGTCCCTTGTTGCATGTCTTGCATTTGTCTTTGTAATATTTGCATTTGTTGAGTAAGGGCAACCAAAGGCGCATTGTTTTGCTGAGGGAAAGGTTATTCCCTTGTATTGATCCTGGGTTGCAATGGTGTATGAAACGGTATGTTTTGCTCAGGAATGTATTGTCTTGGTGTATGTTGCTCCGGTATGTTTTGATCCGGGATGTTTTGTCTTGGTGTATGTTGTTCTGGTATGTTTTGATCAGGGATATCTTGTTTAGGGTCGCGTGCTTCCCTTTCCCGTTGTCATTCTTGATATTCATAATGTTGAGGTCGTGTTCTAAACATATCTGCATCAAGGTTTTCAGGGAGTTTTACTCCTTTACTTGTGAGCATGAGCAAATATTTTTCTTTGTCATTTTCCATGAGCCTTTCTACAAGCTTTTGGAATGAAGCGCTTTCCTGACATTCCTGAAGAAGCTCTTCAGAAATTTCAGTATCCTCTAGGTGTGGAACTTCAAAAAGATTTGACAATCGTCGATTCATACTGGACTCTGCTTGTGCCTCACTTTGTTGGTTTTGTTGAGAGCGAGTAACAGGCATTTTAGTAGAAACTTTCAGTGACGAAGGGGACAAAATCCTCTTCGATATGTTTCTTGGGGGTTGGTGGTTCAGGTTGGGGTGTGTTATAAGTGATACACTCGTTGGGCAAGAATGCCGGATTGATCCTTCCTCCATGGTTTATGATTTGATTAAAAGCGGATTTTTGACAATATGCCCTAGTCTTTAAAGGCTCTTTGTCAAATTCTTTGGATTTGTTTTGGATATAACATTTGACGTGATGAAGGAATACTTGATGAGATTTGAAGAGTTGATGATTGATGTATAAAAACTTGTTTCTCTTGATGAATTTGAAAAAACTAGGTTGTTGTTTCTTCAACGTGATGTTACGATAAAGATTCTTTCTTCTCAGAATATGGGGATTAGTCATGCATAAGTGATCAATGGTTTCCTTTGATTTGTTTTGGATTTTAGTTGATCTTGTTTTGAAAATTCAAGTTTTACTCTATCAAAGTGAAGGTTTAGATGCCCCTTCATGACAAAGCGTGTCAAATGATATGAATAAAGTCTCCCGATATGGAAACTTGATTTGACAACCTGAGGTTTTTAAACAAGTGTTTTTGAGATGAAATCCGTGAGATGATAAAGGATCCTTTTGATACTTGTGATGATGTTTCTAGATTTTGATAGGATAGATATGTTTTACTGTGCGATCAGTTTCGGATTTTTACAACATTTGTTTTGACACAAACTTTGCTCAAGAAATAGCTTTTAAAGCTTTGTTTTCGCTACTCTGCTTTGATGAAAAATGATGCTGATGAAAAGAGGCTCTTGAAGATGTTTTCAAAATTTTCAAAATTCCTCACTATTCTACCCACTGTCTTTTTGTTTTTGGTCACGCGCTAAAACAAAGACAAGATGCACTACTAAATTTACTTCATGTGCTAAAAGAACGACCACACGCGCTAGGCTGCCCCCAGTCACGCGCTAAAGTTTCGACCGTTAAAAATTTGTTTTCTATTTGTTTTGAAAAGCTATGCACTAGTATGGGCCTGCGATGCGCTAACTGTTAAACCCTATGCACTAAAGTTTGGTTTCTACGCGCTAAGCTGATGTTTCAACGCGCTAGGCTGTTTTTCCGATGCGCTAATTATTTAACACTATTTTGGAATTTGGATAAAACGCTACTGTTTTGACTAGACGTGCTAACTTGATGCTTGGATGCGCTAACAGAAGTACCCTACATGATAAGAGGTTGTTCCCACGCACTAAATTGCCCTGATTTTTCCTTAGATTGGTTTCTTTGTAATTTTTGGTCTTGATTGTGAGTTTTTCAGTCTTGATGGATGATTTTCTGAAGTAGTAAATGCAAGCACAACACAAAAAAGACAACCATTTTTGCCTAATCTAACAAAAAGTGTATGTTCTACGAGGATGTGTTCAAATCCCCAACATTTTAACAGGTTTGGATATGAATAATACACTTCAGAAAGACTCTTTATTCAAAGGTCATAAATAACATCATAGCCCACTAGTCTCGATACTCCGTCAGCTCAAACAGCCGTGTCACCCCCTAGAGGGCACCCGTTTTTTTGCCTTTTGCCAGAAATTAACTCAAAGTGAATTGCTTCACAATTGAGTAGTTATCTTGGGAGATATATGGTGAGTGATCTTGGGGGCAAATTTTTCCCCACCCTTGCACTATGATGTTATAAATGTCTGGTTACTGATTCGGTTCAAAGTTTCTATTTCTAAGGTTCACAATCAGGCTTCCTGTTTGGCTGTCAGTGATAAACTCCCTCAGGAGGCTTCCCAACCTTTAGAACAAAGGCTTTACGTATCTCGAGGATACTGGGGGAAGGCTAATCGCTGCGCGCAACCATTGAAAAGGACTTTCGTCACTTTCCACTTTTGATTATAGTGGGTTGGAACACTTGGCGTCAAAGTTGTTTCCCATTTAGGTTGTTCCCTTCACACTGGCCATAAATGGCTTTAAGAATTGATTCCAACTCCTTGGGAAGGCAGGCCTGCTAAAGGATTTTATTTGCTTGAAGTAAAGAAAGCTTTTAAGAGTGGTTTGGATTTTTGATCACCCAGTTAAGGGGAGAGCATATTCCTTCCACTTTCAAGACAAGGCAAATAATTTTTCTTTTTAGCCTTTCAAGATAAATGATTTGCTAACTTCTATTGGGAGATGTTGCTCCAAAAAGCATGGTGTTAATTTTATTCCCCAAATCAGTGATTATTTAATCTAAGGAAATAATCGAGTCAACAAAGAAAAAGGTTCGATTTGGTCAACAAAAGAAAAATCGATAAACAAAAGGGGAATAACTTCCCTCTTTGATTGCAACAAAATTTTTAGGTGAGGTTCTTTCCTTTGCAAAAAAATTTGAAAATGAATCCTTTTATACACCAAAGGATGGTGAGGTGCTTTTTATAGCTATTTTTGCAAAAAGGAAGGTTTGTATGGTTCTTTTTAAAGCCCAAAAATATGTTTTCTCCTATGAAAACAATAAATGTTCTGATTTGTGGTTCTTTTTATAGCCCAAAGGAAACAAGTGAATTCAATTTTAAGAATAAAAGAAGTTCAAAAATTTAAATTAACTTAACTAAGTTAGTGAAAATCCTAACTATCTTAATATTTTTAAAATTAAGCTCCCATCTACAACAAATTTGTTAGAATCCTGCAAGAAAACAAGTGGAAAATGTTAGATGGCTGGTGGACTTCAACAAGTCGACTTTTTTACTCCCGGTTACAGATTTTAAAATTTTGATTTCTATCTGTTTTCAATGCGCTACAGAACAAACTATACGTGCTACAAAATATCCGTGATGCACTAAAAGAAGTTGGTGACACGCTACACTGTTTTCGGGATGCGCTACTCTGTGTTCTGAAAGCACTGCTCTATTTTCTCCCGCGCTGAGACCTATAGGAAAAGTTTAATATTCTGATGCGCTAATAAACAGACTTGATGTGCTAGATGATGGACCCAAAGTGCTGAACAGTGAACTGGATGCACTAGGTTGTCGACCAGATGCGGTAGGGAATGATTCCCACGGGCTAATTCTCATTTTCTACGGACCTGCAAAAGTGGTTATATTTCAAAACCGATTTGATATATGGGGTAATGCCCCACGGTGGGCGCCAGAAATGTATGCGGGAAAAGCGGACTCAATATGTGAAAAACTAAACTCTATGGAGCCTTGCTCACACACCCACAGGACTTCTTGGTGCAAGCTATGGAGTCATGAAGTATGGCTCAGCTTCCCAAGGATGGTTCCATGGTTCTCTATCTTGCACGGTCCCTCAAACCAATGTTTTTTCTCTCAGATCACTGAGAAAAATGGTTTAGAGATGGCAAATGCAAGAAGGAGGGATGCTTTTGTTGATTTTAATATGAGATGCATCCTAAGCTATGCATGATGCTACAAATGCAATAACTAGCTATAAGATAACAAGGTTAGTAAACAAAACTATCCTAGCATGCTATATTAGTTCATGATTTAAGCTATATGATAAGGAACATACTCTAAATTAGCATATTTAGATTAATTCCTGTTTAAAAGAGAAGCTAAATGATGAGCATATAAAATATGAAAGCTTGAATGGATTTGAGTATAAATGTGATGCTAAAGACTTGGATATGTGAAAATGGAGGGATGAGAGCTCTAATTATAGCAAAAATAGGGCAATGGATGGCCAGGATTGAAAGAGTTAATCAAGGGCCAAGTTTGAAAGTTGGGAATCCATGTTTACAATTGGCACCAATGAAATGGTGACAATTGTCAACATAAGGTTGGTTGAGAGGAGGTGTAAGAAGCATTAAATGCTTGAGAAGACCTCATGGTTACCCTAGGAGGTAAGGGTTAAGGTTAGGTTAAGGTTATCCAATGGATAAACTCTTGTGCAAAGGTTTAAGGATAACCATGGTCAAAGCAATAAATGCTTGATGAGACCCTTGGGTTAGATGGAGGTTGAGTTTATGGAAATTCTTTAACCATGTAAGAGGGTTGAGTTAACCATTAATGGTTATGAAGACTTTGGGGATAACTTTGTAAGAGTCCTTCCAAATTTGGGGGCATTCAACAAGTTAGCTTGTTGAATGCATAAAGGCTTTAATGCATTTTGAAGACTTTACTCCAAATTTGAGAAGTGACCTCCTCAAATTTAGGGAAAAGGGATAATGGATAGGTTTGGGTTAATTAATTAGGATTAGAAGAATCTAGAAGAGGTTAGAAAGAGGGTTAGGATGCAGGTGGGAGGTGTAGGATTTTGCAAGTGGGTGAGGGAAAATAGGTTTTAATTGAATTTAATTCAATTTGGTTGTAATTAAATAAATTAGATTTATTTAATTTAGGATAACTATTTTAATTAAATTTGAATTTAATTAAAAAGTGGATAGGGGCTTTAATTGAATAAAATGGATTTATCCTATTAAATGGGTATAGTGAATTTAATTGAGTAATTTACTTAATTAAATAGAGGAATGCGGATAATTTAATTAAATAGAGAAATGAACATAAAATATTCATTTAGGAATATGGTCATTTTTATACGTCTATAGTAGGAGGTCAATTTGACAAGTTGAAGCCAAGACAACCATGATGAGCTGTAGGATTTTGCCAAGATCAAGGGCACAATGAAAAGCATAAAAGAGAGACAATAGAATGACAAGAACAAACTGTATTCTCATCAATATGCAAATGATCAACTAGATTAACCAATACAATGAATATAGGCCTGCTTATATAGGCAAGGCCATATGGATGTATGAGCACACAAATATGACATGTGGCTCAATGAGAAACAAGGGTAGGTAAGAAATACTAGGGGTAGGTGGGAGAAATAATATAATATTCCACAAGAGGTGGATGACCCACCGAATGTGGAGTGTAACAACAAAATAAAACCACAAAAGGTGGAATTTCTCCTACAAGCTCTATCCCTATGTGCACACTTCCCTAAGTGTCTCAAATCCAAACTACGAAGAGATGCATTATCCTAAGTTAATTTAAGTAAAGTGTCATAATATCCATAATGAATATTTATTTACACCAACACCCCCCCTTAAGTGCAACTTAGGGGAATGAAGACTCAAGTCAACAATGCAAGATGGGTCCCGGCTACTAGGCCATGATAGGTACCCATGTACAATATGCAAATGCAAGAAAAACTATACAATGCAATCTCTCACAAATGGAGAAAGGGAGAAAACCCAGTGGAAAAAAACTCCCCCCCAAAAGAGAGATGAATGTACAAAAGACTCTCAAAGAAGAAGGACAAAACCTCAAAGAGGAAAAAGTCCCCCCCATAAGACAGGAAGGAGAAGTCAGCTGACCCCCCCTAATGACACATCCCGCACCCCCAAGAGAGCTCGCAACTGCTGGAACTTACTCTCGATTAAAGGTTTGGTGAATATGTCAGCAACCTGCTCTGTTGTAGGACAATACTGCAAATCAATGACCTACTCCTGGTTGAGCTCTCGGATATAGTGCATATGAATCTCGATGTGTTTGGTCCGCTGGTGCTAGACCGCGTTCTTTGAGATCGCAATAGCACTCTAATTGTCACAATGTAGAACTGTCGACCGTGGAGTGGTGAATCCAAACTCTGTGAGAATCTGCTGGAGCCAAATGGTCTCAGTCGCTGCATTAACAGCGCCTCAATACTCAGCCTCAGTCAAAGAGAGAGAAATAGCATGTTGCTTCTTGCTCTACCAACAAATGGGGCCTGAACCAAGGTGAAAACTAAAACCAGAAGTAGACTTACGATCATCAAGATCGCCAGCCCAATCGAAGTCTGTGTAACCAACAAAGCGAAGTCCTGTGCCTGCTGCATAGTGAATCCCATGGTGATGTGTACCCTAGATGTAATGAAGGATTCGTTTCGCGGCTTTCCAATGAAGCTCATGTTGTTCCTACATGAAGCAGGAAACCATGCCAACTGCAAATGAAATATCAAGGCGTGTATGAGTCAAGTAGATGAGACTACCCACAAGCTGACGATACAAAGTGGCATCAACTGGTGGAGAAGAACACTAAGCCTCAAGCTTGACTCCTGAAAGAAAGGGAGTTGGGGCAGGCTTACAATAAGCCATATGAAAGTGTGCAAGTAGATCAAGAGCATACTTGGGCTGCGATAGTGTAATCCCGGAAGGTGACTGTGAAATCTCTATCCCGAGAAAGTAGTGCAAAAGACCCAAGTCAGTCATAGCAAATCTATCATGCAAAGTAGATTTGACCCTGCTAATGATGGATGAAGTACTCCCTGTAATGATCAAGTCATCAACATAGAGCACAAGTATCAAGTGAGAGTCATCTTGTCGCAAAATGTAGACATTCGGATCGGAATGACACCTGGTGAAACCTGCGGAGAGAAGAAAGGAATCCATCTTGGCATAACAAGCCCTGGGGGCCTGCTTAAGGCCATAGAGAGATTTCCTTAGTCTGCAAACCAAGGAAGTATCCTTGATGAAACCCTGTGGCTGCTCCATATAAATCTCCTCATCAAGATCACCATGAAAAAAGGCACTCTTCACATCCATCTGATGTACAGCCCAACCATGAGCTGCAACAATAGCAAGTGTCAAACGAATGGAGTTCATCTTGGCTACGGGTGCAAAGGTCTCAGTATAGTCAACACTTGCAACCTGTGAGAAACCTTTCGCAACAAGCCGAGCCTTATACTTATCCATGCTACCATCCATTGCAAACTTGGTCCAATAGATCCACTTACATCGAACCATCTTTCTCCCTTTAGGGAGATGGACTAAATCCCATGTGTTGTTCCTCATCAAGGAACTATACTCTTCCTCCATAGCGTGGTCCCACTCAGGAACCCCTGATGCTTCCCTAAATGTCTGTGGATTGGAAGTGGTAGCAATGAATGCATGTGGAAGATCCTGATGTTGTGATCAAGTTCTCCGTGTATCTGAAGGATCCCCAACAAGAGAACCCACAGACTCAAGTGTCTATCGAGCCCAATGAGGTCAAGGTGGAGGTGGAGAACGAGACTCCTCAACTTCAAGTGGACCCTGCGGAGGTGTAACCCTGCGAGTCGGAGTTGAAGGAATCTCATCATCTGAATCACTAACATCACTATCCACAAAGGAGGAAGGTGGAGGAGGTAGAGAGGCTAAGCTAGGAGAGCTTTCCTCAAAGTGAACACTCCTCTCAATGAACACCTCATGTGTCTCTGGATCTATCAATCTGTATGCCTTAACACCCTTAGGATATCCAACAAATATGCAAGGCCAACTTTGCGGTTCCAATGCCTTGTGTTTCTGTGGAGGTATGCGAGCCCATGCGGGACACCCAAAGACTCTAAAATTTCTTACAATCGGTTTCCTACCAGCCCAAGCCTCAAAAGGGGTAATACCTTGCAAAGCTTTGTGAGGAACCTGATTCTGGATGTGTGTGGCACAACTGATAGCCTCTGCCCAAAAGGCGGGATCAAGAGAACGTGCATGTATCATATAGCTAGCCATTTCTTTGAGAGTTCTATTCTTGCGTTCTGCAACCCCGTTCTGCTGTGGAGTGTATGCGACAGAATGCTGAAGATCAATCCCCTCAAATGTACAAAAATCCTCAAGTCTTTTGTTCACATATTCCCTTCCATTATCTGTGCAAAGAATCTTGACCACTTTCCCTGATTGCTTCTCCACACGAGTTTTGAAGTCCTGAAATCTGTCAAATACTTCACTCTTGTGAATGAGAAAGTAGACCCAAGTGAAGCGGGAGTAGTCATCAATGAAGGTGAGAACATAGTGGGCCTTACTAAATGAAGGTGTTGGAAATGGACCTGCTACATCATTGTGAACAAGTTGAAGAACTTCCAAAGCTCTCCAAGCTTTCCCCTTATCAAACTTCTCTTCGGGATGGTTATCCATGGAACAACCTGAACATACACCCTCTAAAAAATTGATTCGAGGTAGACTTGTGACCATGTCTTTAGTGCTTAGCTGCTGAAGATAGCGGTAGTTGAGGTGACCAAACCACTCATGCCATAGCTTACTTTCTGAATTTGAATGAGTAAGCAAGGCCCTAGAAGGTGAACTTGGCACAAAGTGGGAGAATGAATAAAGCCTTGAGTTGTCATTGACTTGTCTCATTGCTACCAAGGCATCATCATCAAGTTCCTTTACCACAACTGAATCTAGTGTAAACTCAACCTTTTTCCCATTCCCATAGTGAGTGATTTGGTAGATGGAGAGAAGGTTGGTAGACAAGTTAGGAACATAGAGAACATTCTCAAATGTTCCATCATCCATGTCAACTGAACCTTTCCCTTCAACCTCTACTTGTGTATCATCACCTATGTAAATGTGAGGTACCTTAGATGGCTCCAATGAAGAAAACTGCTCCTTTGTAGAACCCATGTGATATGAGGCACTCGAGTCAAGTATCCATTGCTATGAAGAACCTATTGTAGCCACAAATGATTGCCCTTTTCCCTTAGACTGTGAGGAAGAGGAAGGAGATGAATCCTTCTTTGTGCAGGCGGATGGCAAGTTGATGTTGTTTTTCTTGAGAAGATTAGTTAACTCATCAACTTGCTTTGCATGGCATTGATGCTCATCATGACCATACTTATTGCAATATGCACAAGTTGGTTTATCCTTCTTAGGTGGTGTCCCCTTCTTGGAAGAGGATAAAAAATCACCTTGAGATGGAGAGGATGATTGTCCTTTTTCCTGGTGTGGCTTATACTTAGAGTGCTTCTTCTTGTTGTTGTAATCTTTGCCTTGACTTCCTTGATTCCCTTGATTAGCCACCAAAGCCTTGGACTTTGAAGACTTGAGAAGCCCCATGTTCAACAACTTAGATTGTTCCAATATCAACATTTCTGTGAAAGCATCAAATGAAGGCATAACATAGGAACTCCCCACTGTCAAACAATGAGTTTGGAAGCTAGACACAAATGCTGCATATTTTGTTGCAAGCTTGTCCAACAAGTTGAATATCAACTAAGCATCCTTTTTGTCAATTCCACAATCCTTAAGCTTTGCTCTTAGCTCATTTGCTTTGGTGACATAATCTTGGATTGTATCAAAACTCTTGGGATCCAATTTGGTGAGCTCATTGTCAATCTGATAGCCTCTGATTTCATCAACTTGACCATACAATTTCTGAAACATATCCCAAGCCTCTTTTATTGTTTTACACTTCTCAATGTGAAAAATGAGGTCATCTGATACATACTTGCGCAAAGTTCCAAGAGCCATGCAATTCTTTGTGAGCCATTCTAATTGACCATTTGGATCAGCCTTAGGATCAGGTGATGCTGTTATTGTTCCATCTATGTAATGTGTGAGACCCTTTTCCATTAATTTACTCCATACTTTAATTTTCCATGATGCATAATTATGTGGAGTTAAAGGTGGAAATTTATTAGGACTCATTGCAACAAAAATGGAAAGAACACAAAGAGAGGCACAATCACACAAGACACCCCCCCAAATTCACTCAATCAAAGAACCCCCCTCAAAAGTGATGATTTGGCACTTTATACTTAGTGCGTATACAATGGGCCACTTGCAAAAAATGGCAAAGTGGACTTCTGATTACAATTTTACAACTGCCTCAATAAGGCCAAAAGAGTCTCAAACTGATAATGCAAGAGATCTAACTAAGATCCAAGCAATTTACAAGTACCTAATAGGCCAAATAAGACCAATATCTAAAAGTACAATTTCCACTCAAAATCTCTAAAATCTGATCATAGATTATGAAAGTAGACAAAAAAACATGCACTTTCAAAAAAAATGGCACCTGAAAAGGAGGTCGTATGAGCTCAAACGAGGCCTTTGAAGTTGCAGAATTGAGGATTGGACAGGTACAACTAAGAGAATCTGAAAATTCCAAAAAACTTGTGCACCAAAATTAGAAAATAACCACACCACTGCGAAGATCACAATATTTTAGCCCATTTCAAAAAAAATTGCACCAAAAAAAGAGCAAAAATGAGCAAGATATGGCCTTTCAAAGTTGGACTGCAAAACTGAAAAGCTCAATGGAGAGGGGTCAAAAAATTTCAAAAAGTTGCTGATGTGGTGCTGATGTCAGCAATTCACTGTCTTAAATTTGACACCTGATTGGCCGTCACAAAAATGTCATCCCCCCTGCGTGGCGTTCGTACTGTACGGACATGCTAACTGTGCAAGCTGATTGGTTGGACGGACAGATGACGTGGCGTGGTGACAGTTTGTACGGAGTTCGACCGCGGGCCAGTGGCCACCTGCCACGTGGCGGATGCAGGTCCGTCGATTTAGTGGACGTCGACGGGAGCAAGGCGTCGCCAGAGAATACTGGCTGCCGGGAGCGAGGTCGCCGGAGGCGGGAGCTGGTGGAGTCGGAGAGTCGGGGTCGCCGGAGGCGGGCCAGAAGCCGAGGACACCGGAGGTGGCGGCGGCAGTGTGCAGAGCGAGGCGACCGAGGAGAGTACATGGCGGCGGGGCGAGCGGCCGCTGTGCCGCGGGGAGGAAGGTGCCGTCGGCGGGATGTTGACCAGCAGTAGGGCCCGGGCGGTGGACGGACTGGTGGGAGTACCACAGGGTACATGGCCGGAGCGGGCACAGAGACCGGGAAGTACGGGCAGCGCAACCCGTAAAAATTTGCAGAACAAAGATAAAGTACAGAAAGAACGGGTTGGGGGTCAACGGACCCCCAAAAAATTTGATTTTTTTTTATTGCTTTTTTCGAAAAAAAAAAAAATTTATTTTTTTTTTTTTCGAAAAATAATTTTTTTGAAAAAAATTTCGAAATCCGTACGATAATAGCCAAAATGGGGAAAAAAAATTTCTCACCAAAATAGGTCGACTTTATAGTCGAAATTTATGGAAACGGCCTCCCAGATTCAACGGTGATGTCCAAATCGCTCTATGACGCCCCCAAAAAATGAAGATCCCCAAATCCGAAAATAGAAGCCTCCAAAATGTCTCCAAAAAACTAATCAATGAAGCCCCAATAGCTCTGATACCATGTAGGATTTTGCCAAGATCAAGGGCACAATGAAAAGCATAAAAGAGAGACAATAGAATGACAAGAACAAACTATATTCTCATCAATATGCAAATGATCAACTAGATTAACCAATACAATGAATATAGGCCTCCTTATATAGGCAAGGCCATATGGATGTATGAGCACACAAATATGACATGTGGCTCAATGAGAAACAAGGGTAGGTAAGAAATACTAGGGGTAGGTGGGAGAAATAATATAATATTCCACAAGAGGTGGATGACCCACCGAATGTGGAATGTAACAGCAAAATAAAACCACAAAAGGTGGAATTTCTCCTACAAGCCCTATCCCTATGTGCACACTTCCCTAAGTGTCTCAAATCCAAACTACGAAGAGATGCATTATCCTAAGTTAACTTAAGTAAAGTGTAATAATATCCATAATGAATATTTATTACACCAACATGAGCACATGGGAAGCATTGTGTTTTGGTAGGGTTCCTAGCTAAAACACTTGAAGCAAACACCTTGGAATGGTTAAGAAGCAATCCCTAGAAGAGATTGAGAAGGACTTGGAGGTCTAGAGTGCAATTAGGCCTAGAGAGTTGGTGGAATTGAACAACACCAACTAGGTGAAGTGTTAGAAAACTAGGTGAACCCCATTAGTTGCCTCTCATGGAACTTCTTTTCCTACCTTGGGTGTCTGATGTAGGAGCATCCCCAGTCTCTAAGAAATCTTGCATCAACCAAAAATATTTCCTTTCAGTTTAGTTCTTGTTTAGTTCAATGTGCAGTTTTTTGTGTTCTTATCGCTTGGTACCGATAGTTGCTTGCTTTTCATTGCAGATCCTATTTTTCAGTTTCTAGGCTGGTTCATGTGCTTAATTCTAGATTTTCAATCCATTTGGATTCTTTTCTGGTCAGTTATCATTTCCGGTTGACTGTTTCTGGGTTCTAGGATAGTTCTTATGTTTACCGGTTAATTTTCCTTCATTACCAAAGTTGTTCTTGGCGTGTGGATCTATTTTGGGTCTTGTGCAATGTTCTTTATTGTGTGGCCAACCTTCCCACTGAACCGCACTTCTTGGTTGTTATTTTCCAGAAATATTTCTTTAATTCTTAGGGTCGACCTAGTTACACGTTTCATTTTCTTGCATTGGTAAATGTAATCTTATGAGGCTGACCCGGATATGTTCTGGTGTGTATAAATATGGCGTTATCTAATCATTTGTAGGGGCAGAGGAAGAAGAATGGAGAATAAGGATGGAGATTCACATTTTGTGATCCGGTTGATTCTTATAGTCCCAGTTGGATTGTATCTGGCTTGAAGCCTGCATGTAACCGATTAACTACCGAATGTTCTATGATGTTTGTATGATGATAACCAGTTGGTTGTTGGAAGTTCTAAGGCAATAATATGATCTTTTTTTATAATCTTGATATATTTTCTTATTGCTTTCATTGTGTTACTCTTGCTGCATAAGCTGGTCGATTCTCTTTGAGGGTTTTAACAGTTATGGCTACACCAGAGGGCCTGCCTCCCGATCTGCCTGACACTTTGCATAGGCATTGGTGAGAGGGAACAACCCAAGTGGTAACAGGATAAGGCCAAGCTCTTCTGAACCACTATAAATAAATGTGTTTGTGATGACATTTGCAAGCTACGGGTGTCGATGTGTCATATCGACGTAAGTCTCCCTCGGTGTCTGTGTGGCACGTGAAAACCTGTAGAGTGTAACCTCTACAAGCTGGGAGGCCTCCTTAACAGAGTGAAGCGCTGCGTGTATGGCCACCCGAATTGATGCCTTAACTAGAAACACGTTCTTTTAGAAGCCAAAAACCTTCTAGTTGTTGGTACAAGAGGTCAAACCTCTAATAACGTCTTACATCCTTACGGTTCTTAGTAGAGATACAAAGTTCACCATGGGGAGTTTTCATGGGGACATATGCTTGGCTGCCCTAGAGAAGTGAGTACCATGGAGTGGATTCAGTGGGGTCAATCGGCTAAGTATCTGCTTTGAGCAAGCGTAGTTGGGGAAACCAAAGTGGGATCCAACAACTATTGTCCTTGCCAACCTTAGGATTCGTTGTTGAAGGTGCATGATTGTCTTGTGTCAAGGTCCAATAAACATTTTGTCTTATGTGTTTGTCAAAAGGTGAATCAAAAACAATTCTCATAAGTGGTCATAAACAACCTTGGTTTTCAAAAGCAAACAAGTTTTCAAAAGTTCAAACAAGTTTCATACCCAACCAAGTTCAAACCAAGAGTTGAAATTTTGTCCAAGTATTCATCCAACATTTGAACATGACTTGTCAAAATATTGGATACTCTTGTTTCAAAATTTCATTTCTCTTAGGGTTAGGTTTTCATAGTTCAAACTTAGGTCTTAGGACATATTGTCATTACCCTTCATTTTTGTCCATCTCATTGCAAGCATCCTCATTTTATTTTCCTAAGTCTTCATTGCATTATCATCATTCCAAAATTAGGTCTTGGCTTAGGTTGCATTTTCCATTTCCAAATTTATTGGTCCTCACATATCCCTATCACGTTGGTTTTGTCATTGCATAGTCCAAACCCTAGGTCGTATCTTAGGTTAACATTATCAAACATTTGCATTCATATCCTTGGTTCATATCATTTTGTCATATCATATCATATTCCTAGATTATATCATATCTTGAGATAATATTCATGTCACATCCTTAGGTCATTGTCATTATCATTGTCCTCTTGCATATTAGTCTCAAAATAGATTTGTCAAACTTGTAAAATCAAAACTTTAGATCATACCCTAAGTTATTGTTAGGGAATCTTGACGTTGTCCAACATTTGTCATTTTGTCATCAACATCATTTTGTCAAACCTAGCTTAGTATCCAAGCGTATAGGTGAGACATTGTCATTTTTCCTATCATCATTTTGTCCTTTGTCCTTCTAAGGTCTTGGCTTCATTTCAATTTCCCAAGGTTGCATTTTTAGGTTTGCATTCCAAAAAGTTTGTCTAAATCTTGAAAAAAAAAAAATAGGTTACATTCTTACCTTAGATTGCATTATCATTTGCTAAGATTACATTTAGTTGCATATCATTTTCATTCCAAAAATTCAAAAAGGTCCAAAAACATTTAGTTGCATTGTTAATCACCTAAGTTATATTAGTTGCATACATCATCCTTAAAATCAAAAGTCCCAAAAACATTGCATAGTGGCATGTCTATTGAAACAAGGTTCCAAGCTCCTATGATACAACTAAGTTTGACACATCAACCGATGATTGGACCAATGAATAACACAATGCAATCAAGTTTTAATCCAAGGCAATCACAATTCTATCCAACCCACCAACAAGGCAATATTGGTCAAACATTTTATGATGAAGCAAGTGTCCAAATACAAAAACTAGAGGAGAAACTATCTCGAGAAAAAGAGATCTTGGAAAAAAAAGTGAAAAACTATGAAAAGATTAGGTCGCAAACGTCCAAACTATTTTGAAAATTTCAAGGTCCAAATCCAAACATTGAGCCAATTGATGTAAAAGCTCCCATTAAACAATCAGACATACCAACTCTCATCTCTCAAATAGAGATGATGAAACAATTTTAAACAACAACCACAAATTTTGACCAAATCCCAAGTCAGACTTCATTCAATCGAACCCCGGTCAATCAAATCTTGAAACAACAACCAAGGATCCAACAACAACCAATCATCCAACATTTCAAGCCAAGGCAACCAATGACTCAACATACACAGCCAATAGTCCAACATGTCCAACCAACACAATCAAAGGTGCAAGTTCAAAAATATGATCAACCAACTACACATTTACAACAATTTGTTCAACCAACTATCAAGTATCGACAACAAACTCAGTATCAAAAACTACACCCAAAAATTCAAAAACAAAAGTTGCAACTCACACCAAGACAAATTTCAAACATGTCAGACCAATTCAACCAAAACCCAATTCAAATTCAAAACGTAACATCAAACCAAAACCAAATCCCTTTCAAACAATTCCAAAATCAAAACCCAACCATGTCAAAATCGCAAGGATTCAAATGCATCTCCAAAGAAAAATGGCTCTATTACAAAGCTCATAAAGAGAGTCCTAAGTGATTTTTCTGAGAATGATCAAAATCATATGCTCATGTCTAGCAATGACTCACCATCCCCTCATAAACAAATTGACTTTCCAATGGCCTCTATTCCTAAACCTTTTATATCTTTGCAAGAACCTCCCATATCATCTCCTATAGCTTCACAAGAGCAATTTCCACCATCACCTTCAATTGATACATCAAATAATGCATCCTCCTAAGGGCTGTTTGCAACATAAATACATGTTAATCAATGTCTTTATACAAATCCCATGTACTATTTGGAAATGCAAGATTTAATGCCATCAAATACTTCTCTTTTAGAGAGTCCCATTCAAAGTCCATCTACCTCATGTGAAAGCATTGATCCCTTACCAAAATCCCCCATGCATATCCAAAGTCCAACCCCATGTCAAGAGGATAATTTAGAGCATAAAGAAATGAGTCTTGAAATAGATCAAGATCCCAAAACCTTATCATCCCATCCAATTATTGACCAGGTTCCCATCTTCCCAAACACTTGTGATGATCCCCCTATTCCTGTCCATTCTATCCCAAAACATAATACCATTACAAATCCTGTTGAAATTACACTACCTGAGCAAGGTCAAGATATCCCTTCCATTCTTCCTAATGATCCCATTGAAAGTCAAGAGCATAGCACCTTTAAAGATAAATCTAGTGATCTTCCTCCTTGTCAAGATCAAACTATCCTTTCGGCTTCATGTCCACCACAAGATGTTATCATCCCTCCATCTCCATGTCCTAATCTTCCATATACACTCCAAGATCTCAATTCTTTTGATGATTTTGTTATTCCTTCTATTCCATCTCATGGAGATCTTGTCATTGATCCCGATCCCCCTGTTGATCTTGATCCCCCTAATGATTCAAACATGTTCGTGGAAGATGTTCATGAACCCTCTACATGCATAATGGGTTCCTCCACTTTGATCTAGTCCAATCCACTTCATGATCCTATCATTCCCATCATATCACATCCCCCTCATAATGGACTCGCGTCTTCTTCCAAAAGCAATGAGTCTCCTATAGGTCAAAATATTTATAAAGGCAAAGGGGTAGCCCTTCACAAGGAAGAACCCCTCCATGTTAAAGAAAATATTAATTGTCATGACCTCAGTAGCATTCCTCAAGACGTTGGTATCCCTGCAAATTTAAAATCCACTGATATACCTAGCCCTTCATCCCTTCCATCCATTTTAGGTCTTTATATCCCTTTATCCCCTATGAAAGATCAACCAAGGCACACATATTTGAGCACCTTCCATCCATCCAAAAACCCTCAATTTCATTCTGTATGCGGGAAAAGCGAGGCTATAAAGCTTAAAATGTGAAAAATGAAACTCAAAGAGGCTTGTCCACACACCCATAGGACTTCTTCGTGCAAGTTATGGAGTCATGAAGAATGACTCAACTTCCCAAGGATGGTTCCATGGTTCTCTATCTCACAAGGTCCCTCAAGCCAATGACTTTGCTCTCAGATCACTGAGCAAAGTGGCTTAGGGATGACAAATGCAAGAATGAGGTTTATGATTGATTTAGTTATGAAAATGCATCCTATCTATGCATGATTCTACAAATGCAATAAACTAGAGTATAAGATGACAAGATTAGTAGCAATACTATCCTAACATGATATACTAGTTTATGAATTAAGCTAATGATAAAGGAAATAGTCTAAAATGCTTATTATATTTGCTCCTATAACAAAGAGAAGCTAGATGTGTTAATAAAATTGAGCATAAATGAGATACTCAAGCTTGCATGGATCTTTAAAATGGAGGAATGAGAGCTCTATTTATAGTGAAAATAGGGCAATGGATGGTCAGGATTGAAAGAGTTAATCAAGGGTCAAGTTTGAAAGTTGTCAATCCATGTTTTCAATTTTCACCAATGAAATGGTGACAATTGTCAACATAAGGCTGGTTGAGAGGAGATGTAAGAAGCATTAAATGCTTGAGAAGACCTCATGGTTACCATAGGAGGTAAGGGTTAAGGTTAGGTTAGGGTTGTCCATTGGATAAAGCTTTTACCCAAGGGGTAAACTCTTGTGCAAAGGTTAAAGGAATAACCATGGTCAAAGCAATAAATGCTTGATGAGACCCTTGGGTTAGATGGAGGTTAAGTTAGGCAAAAAGTCTCTAACCATGCCACTAAGGGTTAGTTAACCATTAATGGTTTGAAGACTTTGGAGACAAATTTGTAAGAGTCCTTCCAAATTTGGGGGAATTCAACAAGTTAGCTTGTTGAATGGATAAAGGCTTTAATGCTTTTTGAAGACTTTACTCCAAATTTGAGAAGTGACCTCCTCAAATTTAGGGAAAGGGGATAATGGATGGGTTTAGGTTAATTGATTAGGATTAGATGGATTCTAGAAGAAATTAGGAATAGGGTTAGGAGGCAAGTGGAAGATGTAGGAAAATGCAAGTGGGTGAGGGAAAATAGAATTAATTAAAATAAATTGCTTTATTTCAATTTGGTTGCAAGTTGGGGATTTAAATAAATTATATTTATTTAATTGGGTTAAACTATTTAATTAAATGTGAATTTAATTAAAAGTAGAGAGAAGGATTTTAATTAAATAAAATGATTTATTCAATTAAATGACATAAAGGGCTTAAGTGAATTTAACTAAATAAATAGAATAATTTACTTAATTAAATAGAGGAATGAGAATAAAATGAACATTAAATATTCATTTAGGAATATGGTCATTTTTATACGTCTACATTTTGCCCCTCTTTGAAGTGACGTGTGTGCACATGTTGATTCAAAGAAAATGATGTGTCGTCATGATTTAGTTATGATCAATTTTTTATGTTATTTTTGAGATTTTCAAGTCGTGCCCCAAATTTGATGACGATGTTGATAATGATGTTGATAATGCCCCCTCGGGAGATGAATCAAAAATTTTGAAAATTTGATTTGATTTAGATAAATTTGATAAATTTCATTGCATTGTACAATTTCGTCTATGTTGAATGTGGTAATTTGATTCATCTCCCGATATTGCCATTTGGTAGGGTTGTAGGAGATACTGCGAGCAATTTTACGCGTCCCTCCATGTAACCCTAATTTTGATTTACCCTATATAAAGGGAAAAAGTGATTTCTTTTGTCTCATTTGTGCTTGTTGACTTTCGAGAAAGTGACACTGGGAGAGAAGTCAATATGCTAATTTCGTATTCTTCTCACCGATTCGAGCGCATTCGAAGGTATCAGAGGCCTGCTGCGTATGGAACACCAATAAGCCAACCTTTTTGACCCCTTTTGGATTTTTTATTTTGTCATTTTTTATCATGTTTTTTATTTTGACATGCGGATTTTACGTTTTAGCATGTCGGGGTCAAAACTTAGCACATACGATAAATTTCATAGTGCGTAGGTTTTACAAAATTAGGGTAGCATCCGAAAGGTTTAGGGTAGCGCATCACTAGGTTAGGATAGCGCGTAGGATTAGCTTAGTGCACCGAGGTCACAGGGTAGTGCAGAGGGTAAAATGGGTAGCGCATAGGGTTCCTAGGGGGTCACATGGGTAGGTCTAGATAGCACGTAGGTATGACCTAACGTATAGGGATAAATACGCAGCGCAAAAGCAAGATAGAATAGCACATTAGATAGTTTTAGCGCTTGGGGTAGGTTAGGTGGTGCATTGGAAGAAAAGGGTAGCGCATAGGTTTTGGCTAGCGAATAAGGTAGATTGGGTAGCACTTAGAAAGGACAGGATAGCACATGATAAGCAGTTTAGTGCATAGATAAAACAGTTTAGCGCATAAGAAATTTTTTTTGGGTAAAGTAGGATTTTGGATGAAGAAAGATAGCTAAGTTTTTTGCCAGTTTTGCCGGGATAGGTGCCAATTGTCACTCTGCGTGTCTGCTACCATTGTTTTGATAAGTTTGTCCAATATGAGTTCTGATATAACTTGATTTGATTTGCAATTTTTCAAGTTGATATAGATTTGATGCAAATTTGATATGATGTGGTTTTTGATATGAATGTGGAGCTTGAGTTGTTTTACAAGTTGTATTGATTGTGAAACTTGAGTTGTTTTACAAGTTGATATGGATGTGAAACTTGAGTTGTGTTACAATTTGATTTGTTTGTGGAACTTGAGTTGTTTTACAAGTTGATATGGATGTGAAACTTGAGTTGTTTTACAAGTTGATATGATTAGATATGAAAATGGATTGATATGATGTGGAACTTGATTAGATTTTCAAAGTTTTAAGTTTTGATATGAATTTTATTTTGGTATCTATGTTGTGAGGAGGAAACTGATATTGGACTTGTTTCGCTTTTGATAGGAGCGCCTTGGAGTGGTGCAGTCGCGTGAGCGATTTCTGAGACTGTGGTCCTTGATACCATGATTGACACAGGCAGATAGAGATATTATTGAGAGGTGTGGCCTAACCTCGTTGTTAGATATGCCTTGGTTTATCATGAACCGGGGTTTATTGACTGCATTAGTGGAGAGGTGGCACAGTGACACAAACACCTTCCATTTGGCGACAGGCGAGATTACAGTGACGCCTGAGGATTGTTACCGGATTATACGGATTCCTGTGGTAGGTGCATTGCTTCCTTATGAGTAGACTGAGGTGGGTGGGACTGAGGCACTTCGCCGGATCTTTCATGATGATACTATGTGTGGGTATGAGATCCCCTGGCAGAAGTTTTTGGATTTGGATTACGCGCCTCTACCATTAGTTCTAGCAGGCTTCATAGGTGGTTTCTTATATCTCGACCGTAGGTCGAAGGGACTAGCAGTGGGGTGGGGATTGGTTCTGGAGGATATGGCAACACAGGGTCACCGATTTGCATGGGGGTCGGCTATGCTGGCCCATTTATACAGGGATTTACACCAGGTGGTATACCTAGGTTATGGCAGTTTATCAGTTGGAGTGACACTACTATAGGTATGGGCGTGGGAGCATATTCCCACAGCTAGGCCATTGGCAGACATAGATAGGCCTATTGGGTGTGCGTATGCATATGGATACAGAGGGATAGTTGTCTAGCGTAAGCTGGGCAAACTAGAGCACTGGAGGAGAGTGTTGGATGATATTGATACGGTCGTTTGGCAACCATATACAGGTCGCAAGGTATGGGCTGAGGATGGAATAGAGATGCCCTATGTCTTCATGACCAGATATTTGATAGGGCGGATGCCCTTTGTTATTGAGAGGTTTCTGCATAGCCGGGTGTTGCGGCAGTATGGTTGACAATAGGGGATTCCACAGGGAGCATGTTTGTATGCTCGATGGAGATAGGATATTCCGAATTGGGGACCGACGATTGATAGCGAGGCGGCAGTGGAGGATTTCTTTCATGCAGCCAACCAGATTTGGGATTATGCCCCTGAGATAGTAGATGCAGAGATGACTGACAAGTTTGTAGCACTCTTTGCAGTGCGTGCGGTGGCCAGGATATCAGATCCAGCTAAGATGATTCCATCTTTTGATGATGAGGAGGAGGTAGATGAGGGGGGTGGTGATGGAGGAGATGATGGCAGAGATGGCAGAGGAGGTGGCCGAGGTCGGCAAGGAGATAGAGGGAGATTGGATCGGGGGAGGAGAGGAAACAGGGGAGGAGATGGTGGTGATCAGGGGATATGAGCGGAGAGAGTTGCGCGGCGAGCTATGATGGATAGGGGGAGAAGAGGTTTGGCTATTAGAGTTGGGGGTGAGGAGAGGGTTGGGGAGGTGATAGCGGCAATGGGAGGGTATGATGACGTGCGACGACCAACCCAGAGGAGGAGGTCAGATGTTTTACCTCCACTTGCACCGAGGACAGTTAGAGGGACAGGGGGTACCCCTTCAAGGTACCCTTGCAGATGTGGATTCTGATGCATGTGGAGGATGCGTAGATTAGATCGTTGTAGTTGTTAGTGTAGCACAATTTTTGGTGCATCAGAATCAAATTACTCAGCTGACCATAGAGCTTGATACTGAGATAGAGTGGTGGGGTCGAGCAGAGGAGCTCGCAGCGAGTTTGCAAAGAGCTGCAGCAGGTGGTCTGATGAGAGACACCTTGAGAGAGTTGGCTTTGAGAGTCAAGGAGGCGGAGTACTATAGGAGACATTATGAGGATGCGGTGCCTAGGGAGCGCCGAGTGCAGAGTTTTACACAGTCAAGATCTAGTCGATCTCGAGAGACTGGGTCAAGGACGGAGAGTAGAGGTGTGATAAGGCCTCCTAGATAGGATCCACCTGGAGATCCAGGTGCTGGGACATCTACAATGAGACCGTCACCTTCAGGAGATAGTCATACCTGAGAGACGTTGTCTCTATTGTGTTTTTATCATTTTGTTGCATTGGCACAGACATGACATATTTTGTATATTGATTATTCTTTGAGATATATATATGACATCATTTTCTTTGATCCTCATGTGATGTGTTATGGATTATGCTTTCTATATGCTTTAGTCTATGATGATGTAGTGCTTAGATAGATGTATGTGATGTGATATGTTATGCTATGAGATGTATCTTGAAAATGAGATGTATGATAATGATATGCTGTGAGATGTATCTTGAAAATGAGATGTATGATAATGATATGCTGTGAGATGTATCTTGAAAATGAGATGTATGATAATGATATGTTGTGAGATGTATCTTGAAAATGAGATTTTTGATAATGATATGCAACTAATTGTAAAATGATATGCAACTAATTGTAAAATGAGCATCCTCATTCTGCATTCGTCATCCCCGTATAGCCACATGTTGTTTGTTTTCTTTGTATGTATCATCATTGAGCATTTGATTTGTTTTGGGACATGTTGAAAATTTATACAAGCATAATGGTATGATTGAACCATAATGACCTGAGAAAAATTTACATGATTTTTGATTTTGCAAGATAGCACAAGCGTCAAGGTATAATTGAACCAAGACGACCTGAGTGCGGATTGCGTAAAAATAGACAAGATTAAATCATTTGTATGCGTGATGTGGAATCATGTCTTCAATGATATGTTGTGAATCACGTCTTGAGACAAGTATTGACATAGTACAAATGATCGCCTCACAGGTAGAAAACTAAGAAAATATTGGAGTCCCCACGATGTTCTCTAGCTTTGAAGCATTGTTGAGAAAATTTAGAGGATCCAACAATTCAAAAAGTTAAATTGCAAAAATAGTCAAAACTTTATGCAAGATGTAACATTTGATATTTCAGAAAATCATCCATCATATTTATGACTCTGGTTAAGCGATCAATGTTTTGTTTTGCGATTGTGCAATTGTTGTTTGTTGGATATGAAGTTTTGAGTTTGCGACAAGTTTTGACATTTCAAACGTGTTGCAAGTTTTGATTACTACCCTTAATCAAGTGTACTTCTCAATATGGATATGTACAATGATTACCAAATCATGGTGAGATGCGGTGAAAAGATATGCGGATAAACTAGGATAGTGACTACGCTAAGTATGGCCTGGATGGATATTGTGATAAAAATGTCGGGCGATGGCCGATAGTGCTTTACTGTGGAGATAATGGTATGGATATAGATAGAGGAGTTGTCCTCTCACAATAGCGCCTGTTGCCAAGTTTTCACCAGTTGCTTTTATTGTACCTTTTTATTTACTGTTTTCTTGATTTTTTTCTTCTTTTTTTTAATTTATTTATTTTATTTTATTTTTGATTTTTTGGACTTTTTTGTGCATTAGATTACTCAAGTGTAGTATTTCTTCAGATGAATGTTGTTAGTTGGTTCATCGAGCACATATCCTTCTAAAGTTGTTAGCTGATAGGCACCTGATTCATAGGCTAATATGATGACATAGGGACCTAACCAATTAGGTTCATATTTCCCTTTCTTTTCTCATCCTGCTGATTCCTAGGATTTTCTTTGAGTACTAGGTCACCGATTTTAAAAATTCTGGGAATGACCTTGTGGTTGTAGCTCCTGCACATACGTTGTTGATATGCTTTGAGATGAGTGTAGGCACGTTGATGTCTTTCATCTAGAAGCTCGAGCTCTTGCAGTCAGTTAACTTGATACTCTTCATCTAGGATTAAGCCTTTCAAAGAGACTCTAAGAGATGGAATTTCTACCTCCAAGGGTAAAATTGCTTCTGATCCATATACCAATGAATAGGGTGTAGCTCCTGTAGGTGTGCGGATGCTAGTCCTGTAGACCCAAAGTGCCGGATTGAGTTGTATATGCCAATCTTTGCCTGCATCATTCAATGTTTTCTTTAGGATTTTCAATATTGTTTTGTTGGATGCTTCTGCCTGACCACTCCCCTGTGGGTAGTAAGGTGTAGAAAAACGATGTTAGATTTTGAATTTTTCACATAGTTCTTGTACATCTTGGTTTTTGAAAGGTCGTCCATTATCTGTGATGATGGAGCTTGGAATGCCATATCTACAGATCAGATAATTAAGGATAAAAGAAGCAATTTGTTTCCCAGTCACTGTGGTCATGGGGACTGCTTCTATCCATTTGGTAAAGTATTATGTTGCAGTTATAATGAACTTGTGTCCATTTGAAGATTAAGGATGAATTTTGCCACCCAAGTCTAGTCCCCACTAACAGAAGGGCCAGGATGTTGTGAATGGCTGCAATTCCTGTGTTGGTGCATGTATAAGATTACCATGGATTTGGCATTTAGGACAATTCTTTGCAAAGTGATAAGAGTCTTTTTCCATTATTGGCCAGTAATATCCCATTCTTAGAAGCTTTTTAGGAAGACTAGTACCACTTGAATGTGTGCCACAGATACCTTCGTGAAGCTCGTGTAAAGCGGAGTCAGATTCATTATGATCAAGACAACGAAGAAGAGTACCATCTAGACCTCGACGGTACAAAGTATCAACAGTAAGAGTATAACGGGTGGCTTGCCGGATAAAGTTGTGTTTTTGGTTTCAGGACAGGTCAATGGGTAGGATATTATTTTTAAGATAGTCATAGATGGGTCCATATAATGGATAGTTGGAACTAGTCAAGGCATAGATAATATGGGATTTTGAATGGTCATAGGCGGGGGAGAACAGTTGCTCTACCAGAAACTCGTAACAATTTTGTTGCTCTAGAATTTGCAGTAGTGAAGCGATAGTAGACATGGCATTAGCTGCTCTGTTATCCAACCTCGTTATTTGCTCGAATGGGATGTACAAAATATTGCTTGAAATCATCCACCATTCACTTGTAGGGTAGTAGCTTGTCATCTTTTGTCTGATAGTCATTGTTGATTTGATTGATGACTAGTTGTGAATCTCTATAGACTTTTAATTCTGTGATCCTCCATTCTACAACCATTTTGATGCCTACAACCAATGCCTCATATTCAGCAATGTTATTGGTGCATGGAAACATAAGCCTATATGATCTTGGTATAGTGTGTCCTTCAGGAGTGATGAACAAAATGCTAGCACCTGAGCCATGGTGCATGTAGGATCTATCAAAATATAAGGTCCATTGTTTGGTGGAGATAGCAAGAACATCTCTATCTGGAAATTTGATCTCCATAGTTTGTTTTCCAGGTAGTGGTGCTTCTGCCAGTTGATCTGCAATTGCTTGTCCTTTGATAGCTCGTCGTTCTGTGTAGTGGATATCAAATTCACTGAGGATCATGACCCACTTAGCCAATCTGCCTGTAAGAGCTTCTTTACTGAGTAAATATTTGAGAGGATCAATTTTTGCAACCAGCTTAATTGTGTGAGATAGCATGTAGTGTCCGAATTTTTTAGAGGCAAATACCACTGTTAGACAAGCTTTCTCAATGAATGTATAGTTGAGTTCATATCCATTCAATGTCATGCTGATATAATAGATAGCTCGCTCTTTGCCCTGTTGACCCTCTTGTGCTAACAATTCCCCCAGTGAGATGTTTGTTGTTGAAATGTAGAGAATGAATGGCTTCCTTGCTATTGGTGGTACTAGAACTGGTGGGTTCATTAGATACTGCTTGATTTGATAGAAGGATTCTGCACATTTGGCTTCCCATCTGAACGGTATATTTTTATGTAGCAAATTATTGAATGGGAGACTTTTATATGCTAGTTGAGCAATGAATCGCCTGATTGATTGGAGTCGTTCTTGTAGAGATCTAAGCTGGCTGATGTTCTTTGGTGGTGACATTTCCATAATGGCTTGTACCTTTGCTGGATCCACTTCAATACCTTTTGCTGAAACTATGTAGCCTACTAATTTGCCTGATGTAACCTCGAAGACACACTTCTTAGGGTTGAACCCGACTTGGAATTTTTCCAATCTATCAAAAATCTTTTCTAAGATGCTTAGATGTTCTGCTCTGGTGAATGATTTAGCTAGTAAATCATCTACATAGTCTTCCATGAAGGTATGCATCATGTCATGAAAGATTGTTGTCATTGCTCGTTGATAAGTTGCTTTTGCATTCTTTAAGCCAAAAGGCATGACATTCCAACAGTACGTTCCCCATGGATAGGTAAACGCTATTCTATCTTGATCCTCTGGGGCTATCTTGATTTGATTATAGCCTGAAAAACCATCCATTAGTGATAGCATTGCATGGCCTACTGTGAGGTCTACAATTATGTCGATACTAGGCAAAAGAAAGTCATCCTTTGGACAAACTTTGTTGACATCTCTGAAATTAGTGCAGATTCTGATACTGCCATCTGGTTTTGATACTGGTACAATGTTGGAAATCCATTCAGCCTAGTCAATGGGTTGAATAAATCTAACATCTAAGAGTTTCTTCAATTCAACTTTAATCATGAGTGCTACATGCAGATTCATCTTTCGTAGCTTTTGTTTGACTGGCTTAGCTCCTGGAGCAATGGACAAGTGATGCATGATTAATTGTGGATCAATCTCGGGCATATCTGCATATGACAGAGCAAAGTTGATTTGCTTTTCTTTAAAAAATTTAAATTTTTTTGATCTTTCTTCCTCCGTCAAAGATTTTGCAAGGTGTATAGTTTTGGTTGCTTCTGTAGTACCAATGTTGATTGATTGAGTGGGCTCAATCAATATGGGTGATCACTCATGATAATGTTCAGGAAGAGTGTCAATTCTCCCATCCTTAGGTGCCTTAAAAAGGTTTTCACCCTTAGATGCATCCTTTATTTTTATTTTTGTGTGATCTATTGCTACCATTAACTGGTTTTCAGCAGTAGATCTTTTAGTTTGCTCATTTTTGCGACTGAGAGACTTGGCACTCCCCTGATTGCAGACATCGTTACTTTGTTCACTAGTAGAGTCTATTTTCAGGTTAACGGTACATAAGTAATGGATAATAGATTCGTCATTTGGGAAAATTGGTATATCATGAGTTTCAGGCTCATCCCAGTCTATGAGGTCAGGAAAGACAAGTGGTAAGGAATCGTTAGGTGGATCAAGTTCGACTACTGTAAGTGTCAGGATAGAGGTATCATCGTGTTTGGTCAATGTGTTAAAGAAGTCAAGGATTTCATCGAGGTCTTCAATGGTATCATTTTCCGTATAGACTTGCGCATAATGTTGCTGCTCTTTTTCCTTGGCATCATAGATATTTTGTGGACCAAATTCAAGTGGTCTAGATTCCATGTCGCGTTCTTCTTGAGAGATGGGTGTATTACTGTCATTTGCAGAAAAATCTTCAGTAATATTAGAACAACTGCCCCATTCATATTCATTGGAATCAGTCTCAGAGGTATTATCCTAGATTCTAGCAGTGCTGTGAATTGGTATGTTGTAGGGTGAGAATAGGTCTTTGATAGTTGTGACAAGTTTTATAGTTTTCTTTGATTTTGTGTCAGATCCTGCTTCCACTCTTTGCATTTGTTTATATATTGTCTCTCCTCAGGGAGGATTGATGTAATTCGGAGGTGATTCTTCTTTGTTGGATATTGGTTCTTGAATATGATGTGCTTCTATGGTAGATGTTGCCTTCTTTTGATTGATAGGTTGCTTTTGACATTGCTCTCGTTCTTGATGTTCACATTCTTTACGTATTGTCTCAACTGACTCAAACAATGCCTCCTGCCAGGAGTCTTCTTTGTATATCTTCTTTACTTTCCACTGGGGTTTTTGATATTTGTGTGGTGCCCTCTTTGGTGGTAGAGTGAGTTCAAAGCCCAATCCTTTTTTGTCTTTACTGAATTGTGAAGGAGGATCCAATGGTTCTGTGACGCCTTCATGATGCTTACCAATAGGTCCTTTGCCATTGTATCCCATTTGCTGCATGATTAAGTAACCTTTTCCATATAGGTGTGTTGATATAGCTACTTCCACAGTAGCTGCTCGGTCTTCTTCCTCATCTTTGTATAGACAACTAAGGATATCCTTTTCCTCGGATTCATGTGCTAGAGTGCCGAGTTGAATGAATGTGCCATCAAACTTGGTGATGGGCTAAGTTGCTTGATGTGTTGATGTTGTAGGTAATCCATGAGATCTAGGTGATGTTGGTAAGTTGGCCAAACACATGGGTTCCAAAGAGTATTCTCCCATGCCTTATTCTTTGATCTTCATTTTCTACTTGAAATCTCTAGGCAATGACTTAGACTTTTCTTGTTGAAGATCTCGTGCTGATGAATTTTGTTTCTCTCTTTTATGTGGAACCAAGTTGTTTTGGGCTGCCCCCATAGCATTACAATGTTGAAATGGATTATGATTAGCTGATATAGAAACCTCCTGCCGATTATAGGGAAATTTGACACACTGGTGATATGTGGAGGGTACTGCTTGCATTTCATGTATCCAGGGTCGACCCAATAAGATATTGTATGTGAGGTCTATGTTTAAGACCCGACACATAGTATCCTTTCGTATTGGTCCTACCTGAATTGGCGACACCACCATTCCTTTAGATGATCTTTCTTCATCATCATATACCTTTATAGTAATCCTTTTGCGTGGATCAATAGACTCCTCCGAGAAGCCTAATGCACGGATAAGTTTTAAGGTACAAATTTTAAGTCCAGCTCCTACATCTAGTAATACTCATTTAACTCGGTGTTTATAGACCATGACTTCAATATGGAGTGGAGTATTATGTGGATGGCTCAACAAGATATTATCATGCTCGAAAAAAGTGAGGTTATGAGGTTCTGTCATATGAGCCACCATGGCTTGGAATTTGTCAGCAGATCTTGAGGTACATTTGTTTCAAGTAACGCTTGTTCCAATATGTCTTTGTGTTTTGGCGAAAGTTTCAGCAACTCAAGTATAGATATTTGAGCAGGAGTTTTGCGTAGTTGACTGACTAGATCATATTGAATTTTGGGTATGGTGTTTGTTGTTGACATATGTCCCTTCAAGACATATTTTTGAGCTCTGGTTGTTACATTGATGGATTCATGTTCACGTCTGTCTTTGATTGTGATAACATTGACTTGATTGTCTTCAGCTAATATGTGATTGATGGTGTTATTGTATATGTGATTGATACGAGCTCCACGTGTATCGTTTGAGGTTGAAGCTCCATCCTTGTTGTAGTTTGGAAGAGGATTTTTGAAAGCTCCATGGTCACCATTTGTTTTGAGACCATCAACCGTTAAATCACCTCTATCGATCATGTCTTGAACAATGTTTTTTAGCCTCATGCAATCATTTTTTTGATGACCTTTGTTGCGATGAAATTCACAAAAGTATGTCATTCCACCAGGGTGGTTTGATTTGTGGTTCAAAGTTGTTGATTGCGGGTAAAGAGATAATTTTGTTTGCTAGGAGTTCTTTGAATGCTGACTCCAATGATTTCCCTAGTGGTGTAGAAATGCGTTTTGGAAAGTTGTTTGTGTTACCCCATGAGTTTGGATTAGGTCCTCTATTGGTGTTATTGTTTTGGTTATTGTTGGTGTTGTTTGTGTTGAGTTGATCTTGATTGGTATTTGGTGCATAAGCGTTAGTGCCTGGGTTAGCACCTTTGGGATTCTTTGTAGCTTGAGGGTTACCTGATAATGCGAGCATGGGTTATTTTGATTTTGGATCATTTGATTCAGTTCCTCCTTCATTTCCATTATTTTTGTTTTTGGTCCAGAATTTGGATTTGTCCAAGTTGTTGTTGTTTTGGTTGTTGTAATTGGATGAACTTGTTCCTTCTTTGAAAAATTTCAACGTTCCCTTTTTGACACATGCTTCTTCTACTTGGATACCATTCTCAATCAATTTAACAAAAGATGGTATGCATTGGAGTTTGAGTCTATAACTCATCTCACTATTCAAGTTGTCGATGAAAATTTCCATCTTTTCCTTTTCGGGTACATCACGAGGATATCTCGAAACCATACGCCGCCATCGTTGAAGGAAGACCATGAATGTTTCATTGTTTTTCTGTTTGGTATTACAGACGTCTAACATGGTGATATCATGTTGAATGTTATAGGAATATTGAGTTATGAATTTGTTGACTAGTTCATTGAATGATCTGACGGGAGGTGTGATTTTGGATAACCATTCCATTGTTTGTCCTCCCAAGCTTCTTGGGAATAACCTCATCAAATAGGTATCATCATGAGCGAATTCAAGACTCATTGTGCAAAATTCTTGAACATGATCACGGGGATCACTTTTCCCATCATATTTGTCAAACTTGGGAACATCTGAGTTTGGAGGAAAAGGTACCATGTTCAATCTTCTGTCAAACGAATAAGGACAAATTTCAATTAAAGAGTATACTGTTGTACCTTGTTGCATGTCTTGCATTTATCTTTGCAACATTTGCATTTGTTGAGTAAGAGCAATCAAAGGTGCGTTATTTTGCCGAGGGAAGAATTCTTCCCTTGCATTAATTCTAGGCTGAAATGGGGTATGGAACGGTATGTTTTGCTCGGGTATATTTTGTTCTTATTGATTTTGTTCAAGAATATCCTGCTCAAGGTCACGTGCCTCTTCCTCTCGTTGTCATTCTTGATATTCGTAATGTTGAGATCTTGTTTTAAAAATGTCCGTGTCAAAGTCTTCAGGAATTTTAACCCCTTTGCTTGTGAGTATGAGTAGGTATTTTTCCTTGTCATTTTCCATGAGTTGTTCCACAAGTTTTTGAAACGAAGCGCTCTCTTGACATTCTTGAAGAAGTTCTTCAGAAATTCTGGTGTCCTCTAGATTTGGACGCTCAAAAGGATGTGATAATCTCTGATTCATGTTGGTTTCTGATTGCATTTCACTTTGTTTGTTTCATTGAGAGCGAGTAACGACGGGCATCTAGTAGAAGATCTCTGTGACAAAGGGAATGAATTCTTCTTCAATGTTTTGTTCGGGGGTTGGTGGTTCAAATCGGGGCATGTTATAAGTGATGCACTCTTCGGGAAAGAAGGCCGGATTGATCTTCCCTCCTTGATTTATCTGTTGACTAAATGCTGATTTTTGACAGAATGCCCCACTCCTCAAGGGTTCCTTGTCAAATTCGTTTGTTTTGTTTTGAAGATACAATCGTATATAACGAAGGAATGTGCAATGAGATTTGAAGAGTTGACGATTGATGTATAAAAATTTATTTCTTTTGGCAAGTTTCGAAGAACTTGGTTGTTGTTTCTTCAACTTAGTGTTATGATAAATATTCTTTCTTCTCAGAATATGAAAATTAGTCATGCACAAGTGACCAATGGTTTCCTTTGATTTGTTTTGGATTTAGTTTAGCTTGTTTTGGAAACTCAAGTTTTACTTTATCAAAGTGAAGGTTTAGATGCCCCCTCACAACAAAATGCGTCAAATGATACGGAATATGAGCTTTCCCGATATGGAAACTCGATTTGACAACTTAGAGTTTTTTAAACAAGTGTGTTTTTGGGATAAAAATCTATTTTATTTAAAGGACCTGTTTGCTACTTGTGATGATGTTTCCCGATTTTGATAGGATAGATATGTTTATCTTGTGAATAGTTTCAGTTTTTAGGCAACTTTGTTTGATGAAAACTTGCTTTTCGAAATAGCTTTTGATACTCTATTTTTGGTTTTCTAATTGATGAAGTTCAGGCTGATGAAGGGAAGTTTCCGAAATTGTTCTCAAAATTTTCCAAATTGACCTCTGTTTTGCCCCCTATTTTTCTAGTTTTGACTACGCGCTGAAACAGAGACGCAATGCACTATGAAAACTTCTCTATGCGCTAGAGAAAAGACTCTACGCGCTACTCTACCCCATGATATGTGCTAACTGGCTAATTTTGTTCAGCTTTAGTTTAAAAGGCCATGCGCTAATATGGGCCTCCTATGCGCTAACAGTTAAACCCTACGCGCTAAAGTTTGACTTCTACATGCTAAGCTAATGCTTCAAAGCGCTAAACTACTTTCAAGACGCGCTAATTGTTACTACTTGTTTTTAGATCCGGGTGAAGTGCTACTGTTAAGACTTGACGCACTAAAGAGAAGGTTTAATGCGCTAAAAGATGATTCCTATGCGCTAAGAAGTTGCTCTTACACACTAAACTGCCCTAAAATATTTTGACTTGGTTGTTTTCCTGTAATTTTGGAATTTTGCCTTGAGTTTTTAGTACTGATAGATGATTTTCTGAAATAATGAATGAAAGCACGGCACCAAAGAGACAACCATTTTGCTTAATCTAAAAAATAAGTGTATGTTCTGCGAGGATGTGTTCAAATCCCCAATGTTTCAACAGGTTTAGATACAACATGCACTTCAATCAGACTCTTTATTCAAGGGTCATAAGCAATATCATAGCCCACTAGTCTCGATACTCCGTCAGCTCAAACAGCCATGTCACCCCCTAGGGGGTGCCTGTTTTTTTGCCTTTTGCCAGAAATTAATCCAAAGTGAATTGCTTCACAGTTGAGTAGTTATCTTAGGAGATATATGGTGAGCGATCTTGGGGGCCGATTCTTCCCCACCCTTGTACTATGATATTGCAAATGTCTGGTTACTGACTCAGCTCAAAGTTTCTATGCTAAGGTTCGTAATCAAGTTTTATGTTCGGCCGTCAGTGATAAACTCCCTCGGGAGGCTTCCCAACCTTTAGAACAAAGGCTTTACGTATCTCAAGGATGCCGGGGGAAGACTAATCATTGCGTCCAACCATTGAAAAGGACTTTCGTCACTTTCCACTTTTGATTATAGTGGGTTGGAACACTTGGCTTCAAAGTTGTTTCCCACTTAGGTCATTCCCTTCACACCGGCCAAAAATGGCTTTAAGAGTTTTTCAACCCCTCGGGAAGGCAAGCCTGCTAAAGGATTTATTGCTTGAAATAAAGAAAGCTTTAAGAGTGGTTTGGCTTTTTGATCACCCACTTAAGGGGAGAGCATATACCTTCCACTTTCGAGACAAAGCACACAAGTTATTTTTTAGCTCTTCAAAGCAATGATTTGTTAATCCTAGATGGAGATGTTGCTCCATGAAAACATGGTGTTCTTTTTAACTTTTTCAAGGCAATGATTTTCTAATCTGAAAAAAAGAACTTGGTCATCAAAATGAACACGATGTTTCATCAACAAAAGAAATCGAGCAAAAGGGGAAGATCTTGCCTCTTTAGTTGCAAAACAAAAGACTTTTGGGACTTTGTGTGATTATTTACTTTGCTAAAACCTAAGATGAATCTCTTTTATACACCAAAGGATGGTGAAGTTCTTTTTAATCCATTTGTTTGCAAAACTTTGAAAAACAAAATTGATTTGTTCCTTTTACAGCCCAATGTAAAAAATTTCTCTCCTAGAAAAGCAAGGAAAAATTTGTTTTGTGGTTCTTTTTAAAGCCCAAAATAAAAGTGAGTTCAGTTTTAAGAAGAATTAAAAGAAGTTCAAATTTTAACTAACTTAACTAAGTTAGTAAAACTTTAAACTATCTTAATGGTCCTAAATTGAGCTCCTATCTGCAAGAAATTTGTTAGAACCCTGCAAAATAACAAGTGAAATTGTTAGAAAATCAGTGGACTTCAACAAGTCTAAATTTTTCACATTCGGTTACAGTTTCTGGTTTTTGCTTCGGTCTGTGATGCGCTACAAAACAAATTGTACGCGCTACAAGGTAATCCAGATGCGCTATCGAAAAGGCCCGACGTGGTGAACTGTGTTTCAGATGTGCTACTCTGTTTTTCTCCCGCGCTAAGACCTACAAGAAAGTATTCATGGGGATGATGCGCTAAGGTAAAGACTACACGCGCTAGAGAATAGACCACACGTGCTAAACAGTGCACTGGATGTGCTAAAAGATCCACCAAATGCGCTAAGGGATGTTCCCTACACGCTAATTCCTGTTTCCCGCATACCTGCAAAAGTGTTTATTTTTGAAAACCGATTTGATTAATGGGGTTCGAGCCCCACGGTGGGCGCCAGAAATGTATGTGGGAAAAGAAGGACTATAAAGCTTAAAATGTGAAAAATGAAGCTCAAAGAGGCTTGTCCACACACCCACAGGACTTCTTGGTGTAAATTATGGAGTCATGAAGAATGACTCAACTTCCCAAGGATGGTTCCATGGTTCTCTATATCACAAGGTCTCTCAAGCCAATGTCTTTGCTCTCAGATCACTGAGCAAAGTGGCTTAGGGATGACAAATGCAAGAAGGAGGGATGCTTTATGATTGATTAGTTATGAAAATGCATCCTATCTATGCATGATTCTACAAATGCAATAAACTAGATTATAAGATGACAAGATTAGTAGCAATACTATCCTAACATGATATACTAGTTTATGAATTAAGCTAATGATAAAGGAAATAGTCTTAAATGCTTATTAGATATGTTCCTATAACAAAGAGAAGCTAGATGTGTTAATAAAATTGAACATAAATGAGATACTAAAGCTTGCATGGATCTTTAAAATGGAGGAATGAGAGCTCTATTTATAGTGAAAATAGGGCAATGGATGGTCAGGATTGAAAGAGTTAATCGAGGGTCAAGTTTGAAAGTTGTCAATCCATGTTTTCAATTTTCACCAATGAAATGGTGACAATTGTCAACATAAGGCTGGTTGAGAGGAGATGCAAGAAGCATTAAATGCTTGAGAAGACCTCATGGTTACCATAGGAGGTAAGGGTTAAGGTTAGGTTAGGGTTATCCATTGGATAAAGCTTTTACCCAAGGGGTAAACTCTTGTGCAAAGGTTAAAGGAATAACCATGGTCAAAGCAATAAATGCTTGATGAGACCCTTGGGTTAGATGGAGGTTAAGTCAGGCAAAAAGTCTCTAACCATGCCACTAAGGGTTAGTTAACCATTAATGGTTTGAAGACTTTGGGGACAAATTTGTAAGAGTCCTTCCAAATATGGGGGCATTCAACAAGTTAGCTTGTTGAATGGATAAAGGCTTTAATGCTTTTTGAAGACTTTACTCCAAATTTGAGAAGTGACCTCCTCAAATTTAGGGAAAGGGGATAATGGATGGGTTTAGGTTAATTGATTAGGATTAGATGGATTCTAGAAGAAATTAGGAATAGGGTTAGGAGGCAAGTGGAAGATGTAGGAAAATGCAAGTGGGTGAGGGAAAATAGAATTAATTAAAATAAATTGCTTTATTTCAATTTGGCTGCAAGTTGGGGATTTAAATAAATTAGATTTATTTAATTGGGGTAAACTATTTAATTAAATGTGAATTTAATTAAAAGTAGAGAGAAGGATTTTAATTAAATAAAATGATTTATTCAATTAAATGACATAAAGGGCTTAAGTGAATTTAACTAAATAAATTGAATAATTTACTTAATTAAATAGAGGAATGAGAATAAAATGAACATTAAATATTCATTTAGGAATATGGTCATTTTTATACGTCTACACATTCCTATCCATCCATACATTCATTTCCCTCTCCAAGCAATTTGGATGCCAAGCATAAAAGTCATAAGTTCAACAATCCACATACAATCAAGGATCAACATGTCCAATATAATTGACATGTCAAAACAAAGCAAAATATGATCCAAAAAGAAAAAGAAAAATCCAAAAGGCCACAAAGGCCCACTGAGAAAATAAAAGAAAAGTCAAAATCTATATGGGTTCCTAAATCCCTTATGCAAGCAATGCGTTCCAAGGAACCACAAAAGCATGAATAATAAAAAAACCATGTGGATTCCCAAGCGGCTCCTTGAAGCACAACAATCTAAAGAAGCATCAAAATTGGCATCCAAAATTACTATTCCTCCATCCAAAACTTTCAAATATATTCCTCCATCACCTCCATCATCCATTTTGGGTCATTATGTCCCAAAATCTCCATCCTTTTCTCCATCAAAATCTCAAAATATGAAATCCATTTTTCCTCCATTAGTCCATCACCCCTCAAGGTGTGTGTCGATGTTGATCTTGCCAACATTTCCATCCACTCAAGAACAATTATTCCAATACCCTATCCATTATCCAATGCATGTTTTCCATCCTTTCATCCATCATATCCATTATTTTGCATAAATCCTTACCTTAGTCCCATCTCATTTCCATGTCATTATCCTACCAGCATCTTTGAGCATACCTTCAATACTCATGGTCCATTTTTCAAGGCTACTACCCAAACAACAAGATGCTTGAGTCTCTATTTCATCTCCTATCATATGTCCATTTCCTTTCAAAAAGTCAAAATACAAAAAAACTTCAAAAGTCAAAAAAAAAAAAAATAAAAAGAAGAAAGAATAAAGAGCGAAAAAAAAATTAAAGAGAAATAATTCGCCCACTGGTGAAAACCTGGCAAACAGGTGCCTTGGGCAAGTACCATGATGAAAACCTGGCAATAAGGAGTCATGCATAATCTACGAACTTCTTGCATTCCATAATTGGGGGTAGGTTTCATTATCTTATCATCCCTCATGTCCATATTCCCTTTTCCACCTTTGATCTTGACAAGGCTGAGGATCTTCATGAACGTCGTACATCATGTTCATAGCTTTCAATCTATCACAGCTTTTGATCTTTATCCATTGGCTTATCGCAACCTTTCATCTATATTCCTTGGCTTATTGCAACCTTCAATCCATATTTCTTATCCTATTCATGTCCCTTATCCATTCTTGATCTTGCTTGTCCTATCCATACACTCTTTTTCACCCCTTAATCTTGATCCGACATAAGGACGTAAAATGCAAACATGGTTTCAAAAATCTCTTGACATGTCCCTCATTCCATGTCATTTCTTTATACTATCATATCCAATCCCTTATCCCATCACACGATAACCATTGGTAATTGAATCCACTTTGTCTCCATAATAAACGGCCTCTATCTCCCCCCTATTCACCAACATTTTAGCAAGCTTATTTATTCATTTGTCAAATCCCTTGCCTTGCTAGACACTAGAGGCAAAATCATGAAAAAATCCATAAAAATCAAATAAAGTCCTGAAAAAAACCCTCGAAATTCAATAAAGTCTTGAAAACAATCACTAAAAATCAAATAAAGTCTTCAAAAAATCAATAAAAATTGCAAAATGTCCTGAAATAATTACAAAACAAAATTGTAAAATGTCTTGAAAAAGTCAAAAACATTTGAAAAAACGTCTTGAAATAATCCAAAAACATTCGTAAAATGTCTTGAAAAAACCACAAAAAAATCAAACAGTTCAAAAACCTTAAACATTGGAAAACATCAAAATCCAAAAACAATCGGTTGCATTTCATTCCGTCAATAAATTAGCTCTTTTGTACATAGACAAACATTTTAGTAGACATCAAATAGATAACATAATATAAAACATTGCGCTTAACAAATCACGCATTAACAGATGAACTTTTTCAACCAACCAAGCATTCAAACTGATCGAACTTGTCGTATCAATTAATCAACATCAACATTATCATTGGTCCTTATAAAATATTATCATGGGTCTTATACAGGGTGTGGTATACTCGAAACCAGACTGTGTCTTGTCTTAGACGGGGTACTGCATTCCTTGAAACCAGATAGCATGATCATTCTTTCAATACAACATTATCACTTTTGACAACAAAGATCAGAATGTTTGTTTGACTTGTTTGAATTGCAAGTCTTATCCTTTTATTGATTTATCTTGGATCATGTTCCTATGTCGCTTGATAATGTCACTGAGTGATTTAGAGTGGTCGGGATGGCTCACGATCATTTTTGTTTTGTTTTCTATTCGCATAATGTTTCATAAATTTCTGGGGCACGCATGTCTTGGGTGTCCATGATAAGTATGTTCGCTTTGTGAACGCCGCACATACCTTGATTCTTGACACATGTATTGTATTAGGCTATTTTTTTACTCATTCCTTGAATGTAATGTGTTTATTCTACGCAAAGGGATTGCATTATCACTCTGGCCTTCGTTTCCATGGTGCACCGCATCTATTTTTCCATATCAAATAAAGGTTCTCACCTACTATTAGCATTTGTGAAAGCAACATTTCATCACACTAATCATTCTTCACTTCTCACTTGCATTTCTTATGGCTAACATTTCTTCTAAATCCTTCTATCTAATCATCAAATCAATCATTATCATGCTATCTATTATATTTGATCAATCAAGAATTTCTTCATTTGGTATCAATCAACTCTTTTTCTACAATCCATTAACATTATTCCCTTCTTATAAACATTTTTCTCTTTCATCTAACATTCTTCTCTTCTTTCGAGACATCATTCATTTATTTCATGCATAAACAATCTCTCTCTCTCTCTCTCTCTCTCTCTCTCTCTCTCTCTCTCTCTCTCTCTCTCTCTCTCTCTCTCTCTATATATATATATATATATATATACATACATGTGTATATATATACATACATGCATATATATATATATATATATATATGTGTGCGTGTGTGTGTGTGTGTACATATGTATGTATATATGTATATATGTACATACACACACACACATATTTGTATGTATATGTATGTATGTATATATATGTATCTATGTATGTATATGTATATGTATATGTATATGTATGTATATATGTGTGTGTGTGTGTATGTATATGTATATGTATATGTATATGTATATGTATATGTGTGTGTGTGTGTGTGTGTGTGTGAAGAATCGAAGGAAGGAGATTATGCATTGGACTTTATTTAAAAGTTGTCCTCACATGAATGGTTGAGTTGGAAATGAGAAATTTATGATGGGATAGTTAAGATGTATACCAATATAGTTGTAAAGGAAGTAGGTGGGATTAATTTGAACACTCCCCCTTAATCACAGCTACTACCATCCATGATGTCTAAACTATCTCTTTGTTGCACAAAAATTTCCTTTCCCATTGGTTTGGCGAAGATGTCAACATACAATTCTTTACACCTGCAATATTCCATTAAGATTCTCCATTACTGATCAAGTTCCTAATGGAATGATAACTTGTATTAATATATTTGCTTCTTTTATGAAAATTTGTATTTTTGGATAGTGTTATGGTTGAGTTTCTAACATAATAAATTTAGTTGCTTCTTCTTGTTCATTCCTCAAGTCTTTCAACATTCTTCTCAACCATATTACCTAACATGTTAGGCTTTTAGATTCTATATACTCTACTTTAGCAAATGAGAGAGTAAAAATAAGTTGTTTCTTTGAAGCACATGATACTACACATGATCCAAAATGAAAAGCATAACTAGACATGTATTTTTTCTATCATCTATACTACCTACACAATCACTATCAGTGTATCAGTTCAGCTTAAATTCATTTGATCTTGAATAGAGAATACCAAAGTTCCTTGTTCCACTAACATATCTTAGAATTCTTTTTCCTACTTGCCAATGAGAATCTTTTGGAGATTCTATGAACCTTGAAGTAAGACTAATTACAAATATTATGTCTGGCCTTGTGACCTTGTTAAATTATACATATGATTACCAATGAGTTTTTTATACAAAGTTGGATTTACATTGGATACTTTGTCATCATTACTCAATTTCAATCCCATCACAATTGGTGTTAGGCCTGATTTGCAATTCATCATGTCAAACATCTTAAAAATGTCATTTGAATACTTAGATTATCAAATGAATATACCTTTTTCAATTTCATTGAATTCAATGCCAAAAAAGTACCTCATAAAACCCAAATCAGTCATCTCAAATTTATTTTTCATAGTTGATTTGAATATGTCAATTGATAAGTTACTTGTGAATATCAATTCATCAACTTACAAGCAAATAATTATAATCACTTTTCTTATTCATCTTGGTGCACAATGTAGGCTCACTACTACACCTATTAAAACCATTATAATACAAAAGATAATCAATTAAATTATGCCAAGGTTTTGTGCCTTGCTTGAGTCCATAAAGTGCTTTATTTAGTTTGTAGATTTTGTCTTCATGGCCTAAAATTTCATACCTAGATAGCTTCTCCACATAGACCTCTTCTTCTAAGAAACCATTTAGGATGTTGATTTTATATCCATTTGATATATTACTCACTTATTTTGAGCTACTGTGACTAATATTGTTCTCATAGTGTCTAAATGGGCTACTAGTGCACATATCTCATTGTAGTCTACCTCAGCCTATTGTGAATAACCTTTTACCACAAGCCTTGCCTTATGTTTTTGTACATCACCATTTGCATTCAATTTGGTTCTATAAACCCACTTCACTCCTATCATATATTTTTCTTTGTAGAAGACTCACTTACTCCCATGTTTGATTATTTTTTATAGCATCCATTTCTTTATCCATGGTTGTTACCCAATTTTCATCCTTAACTACATCTCTAAAATGAATTGGATCATCTACATGTGAATATAAAGAAAAAGGGAAGTCGGACCTACATTGTTTTCACTTCCATTTTGCTCATAAATATTTTTTCATACTTCTAAATATTTGTCTCCTCAAGCTTGCTAATGTGGGGTTTGACATGTCACTTCAGTTTAAACTTATATAATGTGAACTTGATGGTGCAACATAAGAATACCAATTGGAGATGGTGTCTTTTGCACATTTGATGGATTATTTATTTGAATGTATGGGGTTTTCCTTATACTTGATAATCACTTAAACTTGATCTAGTGATATTATTATTAACAATAAATTAAAATTAATAATATTATTAATTTCATTTTTCTCATAAATGTCTATCATACTTCTGAATCTTTGTCTCCTCAAGCTTGCTAATGTGGGGTTTGACATGTCACTTGAACTTGATGATACAACACCAAGAATACCAATTGGAGATGGTGTTTGTTTAACATTTGATGGAATATTTATTTGAATGTGTGGGTTGTTCTTATACTTGATGCTCACTTAAACTCGGATCTAGTGATATTATTAATAATAATAAATTAAATAAATAATATTATTATATTAATATTAATATACTAATATTAGTATTAAATTTTAATAGAAATTCTAATTCTAACATTAATTGTATATAACTCTAACTGTTATATTAATTCTAACACTAACATTAATTCTAATTTTAACTTTAACTCTAATATTGACACTAATTCTAACCATAACCATAACCCTAACACTAACCTAACCTAACCCTTAAATTAACACTAATTGTAACTATAACTCTAACCTTAAACTAGCCATATAAATCTATATAAAATTCTAACAATAACACTAATTTTAACATTAAAACTAATCCTAATGTCTAACACTACCCCTAACTCTAATTCTAACATTAACACTGATTCTAATCCAAACCTTAATACTAACACTAGCTTTAACTCTAATCTTAACCCTAACTCTAATTTTGACAATAACCCTATCCCTAAATCTAACATTAACAAGTTATTTTTTACATAAAAATAATAGTAATTCTAACTTTCCCCCTTACTTTTAAGTCTAACTCTAACCCCAACACATTCTAACTCTAGCATATATAACCTTAAGTTAACTTTACATAAGCCATATAAATATATATATAATTTCAACCAATAATAGTCATTTTAACACTAATAATAATTATATTAATAACACCAAGCTTAACACTAAGACTAATTCCAACCCTACCCCTAACTCCAATTCTAAAACTAACACTAATTCTAACCCTACCCCTAACTCTAACTATAATTAAATAGCTCTAATATAATTGATATTAATTCTGTTGGTGTAAATAAATATTCATTATGGATATTATTACACTTAAGTTAACTTAGGATAATGCATTTCATAGTAGTTTGGATATGAGACACTTGGGTGTTTGTGTCACATTGGGATAGTGTGTGTTGTAACAACCCACCCTATTAGATCCAACAAAAATTGAGTATATTTTTATTTTCCTTTATTATGTTTTATTCAATTGCATACTCTGGGCATCCATCCAATTAGGATTAGGCATTCATCCATTCGGGATGAGCTTCTAACCATACGAGTTAGGCAATTGTCCATACGGGACGTAAATTCCATCTATCCAATACGGGATAGGCATCTACCCGTACGGGGTAGGCATCCATCCAAACAGGATAGGAGATGCTCTGGCCAGAGACTTAGACTCATCGGGACCATTCGGGTCCTGAGCCACTCACTAAGTACTACATTCTTCTAGCAAGAATGCACCGAGGTCGCCGTCCTTAGGAGTAATTTAAAAATAACACAAGCTTGAATTCCGCCTCGGAATTTGGCTTAAAGCCTCGGGAAGTCAAGCGAATCCATACGGGATTCCTTCCGAGTATGCATCGAATTAAATTGATTATCTATTTTTTTTTTTCATTTAGGATTCTTACTCAACCAAACCTAGACCCCACCCACGAACGCCTGAGTACGAGGGACAACTCCGTCCCAAGACTGCCTACATACCCGCTTCGGCACGGGATCAAGGCGTAAAGTATGTAGTTCTATTTTCTAATCTATGGTTTGATGTAAACTGATTTGTGGGTACGCAACCCTTTCTAGGGTCAGTGTCCCAGACAGTTTCTCTGCGGTTGCTACCCACGATGGTAGCTCTTAAGCGAAGGCTCAAGATGGCCTATTGCTTGTGGCCTAAACAAAATAACTAGATCCTAATACTTATCATGAGCGTCACCCAATTGCAAATCACCAATATCCCTTCGAAATAAATAAAGCAAGTAAATTTCATGAGAGCTTTTAACTTGACCATCCCTAAGAGGGGTTTACTATGGTTTATCTCAACGGATGTGAAATTCATTTAAAAGTTATCTTATTAAATTATCGATCCAAGAGGGATTACCCGCCCCTTGGATTTTTAACTTCCAAATGTCCCTTATTACTCCCCGACGATTTATAGGGACGATGCCACAGACGTCGTTAATGCATCTTTATTAGGCATTAAGTGTAGTAGTTCAACACGACGGCATTACCCGTAAGCGTGACCCAGAGGCACCATATATACCGAACGCTGCTAGTTTTGGTTTTCCAACTTCCTTTATTTAGTTTTCTAACTACGAATAACAAAAAATGAAAGCGTAAATAATTGAAGTAACTACTTGAAGTGTAAATTGCATAATAATGACCGTCACGAAACTTGCATGATAGTAATTGCATAAAAGATGTAATTATTCCATAAATAAGAACCATCAATGAAAGCAATTAATCTATGAGAAACTTGCATGATGTAAGAAGACTTAACGAGTCCAATTAACGATTAAATTAAGCGTTTGTATTAGTGTAAGTTAATCTCTAAAGACCAATCAAGTGTCCCTATGGTCCTTAATGGGTTGAGTAATTAAATTTTAAGAGGATATAATCTACAATTTTAATACTTACTAAGGGCAATTTAAATATGATCTTGCTACATATTAGCCCAAAAAAATTTTCTAAGTCGAAATACGATATCTTAAAGTTTACCAAAATAACAACAAAAAAAACATTATTTCCTAAATGCCATTACTATCAACTAAAAATTTAACTAAATACCCTAGTAACTGACATAAGTATTAATTCCTGAATGTCATTACTATCAACTAAAAATTAAATAACCTTGCAATTAACATAAAGTATTAATCTATTTACAAAATAAAACCCCAAGTAAAATTTCAATTTACAAATTAGAGGGAAGAAAAAAAAAACTTTAATTAACGCATTGTTTTTGGTATAATATAGGGTGCGGGGTGGGGACCACGGGTCCCATCACCCCTGCGGCCCTGCATGCGCAGGTCCGCAGAGATGAGGGGACCCGCGGGTCCCCCCCGTACTACTGCGACGGTTACATTGTAACCGCTGCATGCTGCCGACGTAAAACGCCGTGCGTTACGGAGCTCGAGGGGAGATTTTGCAATTCGAAAAGCTTTCTCCTTTGTTTGGTTATATTTATATTTATATATATATATATATATATATATATATATATATATATGTTCTTACTTATAATATTGTTATTATTTATTTTTTTTACACAGGAGTATTGTATTTTAATTTATTGAAAATCTCCCAGAGCAGGGTATATAACAGGCAATATCAATGTTGCAGATTGATTTCCAGGGATAAAATATAATGAAGCAATAACCAGAGAGGGTTTTTCTTCTCTCTTTTATTTTTTTCATCTCTTTTGTTCTTTACTCAGGGAGGTCTATTCACAGAGAAGGGAGACGATTTATTTATACACACGGGGGGGTTTGTTCACAGAGAAAAGAGAAAATTGTTTATACACACAGGGAGGTCCAATTTTTATCAAAAATAAACTGAAGACAATGAATCTAATTTCCCTAAATCATTTAATCTACTTCTGAAACTAATTTCTTATCAAGAATTTAAACAATGAATCTGAAACTAATTTTCTTATCAAGAATTTAAACAATGAATCTGAAACTAATTTTCTTATCAAGAATTTAAACAATGAATCTCATTCTCTACAAAATCTGAAACTAACTTCTTATCAAGAATTTAAACAATGAATCTCATTCTCTACAAAATCTGAAACTAATTTCTTATCAAAAATTTAAACAATGAATCTCATTCTCTACAAAATCTAAAACTAATTTCTTATCAAGAAATTAAACAATGAATCTACAAAATCTTAAACTAATTTCTCATCAAAAATTTAAACAATGAATCTCATTCTCTACAAAATCTAAAAACTAAATTCTTATCAAGAAATTAAACAATGAATCTCATTCTCTACAAAATTTGAAACTAATTTCATATCAAAAATTTAAACAATGAATCTCATTCTCTACAAAATCTAAAACTAATTCTTAACAAAACACAAATGAATTTCATTCTCATAAATAATTTAATCAAATCTAATCTACCACAAGAATAAGATGCATAAACTAAGTTGAAGGAACCTGGGTGCTTGAAAATGGTGTAGAGTCTTCCTTGATCCTCCAAATTGAAGAGAAATCCTCCCAACATAAATCTTAGCTGCCAATGAAAATGGACTACAAAGGAGACTTTAACTTGCAGAATTTCTTATGGAAATAGCCAACACTTATTTTGAAACTTGTACCTCTTTTATAAAAGAATTTTCAATTTCCCACTACCTAATTATTAATTGAAAAAAAAGAGATTCTCTCCCAATTTGGCCTCCATGCAAATTGATTAGGCTTAGTGGGAGGAGTTACATGCAAGGAGGTGGAGAAGCCTCTAGAAGCTTCTTATTCCTCCTACAACATGTGCCTTAATTTGGGTGAGGAAAATTAAATAACAAATTAAAAGTATATATGTATTTTCCATGTGTGTGGTTTATTATTTTTATTCCCTTATAATATTCATTCAATAATTTATCCAAGGAATATAATAGAGTTTTGTATTTAAATAAAAAAGGTGATAAAGGAGAGTTGTGACAGTGTGTGTAGGAGAAATTCCACCTTTTATGGTGTTGATCTTGTTATTACACTATCATATCCACTTATTGTGGAGTGATAATTCCACCTTCGGTGGGTGATCCACCTCATGTGGAATATTATATTATTTCTTCTACCTACCCACACCTATTTCCTACCTACCCTTGTTTCTCATTGAGCCACATGTCATATTTGTGTGCTCATACATTCATATGGCCTTGCCTATATAAGCAGGCCTCTATTCATTGTATTGGTTAATCCAGTTGATCATTTGTATATTGATGAGAATACAGTTTGTTCTTGTCATTCTATTGTCTCTTTTATGCTTTTCATTGTGCCCTTGATCTTGGCAAAATCCAACATGGTATCAGAGCTATTGGGGCTTCGTTGATCAGTTTTTTGAGACATCGTGGAAGGTTTTTACTTTCGGATTTGGGGATCTTCATTTTTTGGGGGCATCATACAGTGATTTGGACATCACCGTTGAATCCAGGAGGCCATTTCCATAAATTTCGACTATAAAGTCGACCTATTTTGGTGAGAAATTTTTTTTTCCCAATTTTGCCTATTTTCGTACGGATTTCGGATTTTTTTCCAGGAAAAAAAAAATTTATTTTTTTCGAAAAAAAAAGGAGGAATTTCGAAAAAAAAAAAAATTATTGAGGGGTCTACAGACCCCCCGTACCCGGTTGTACCCGTGTTGCAGGTTCTGCAGGTTTCGCAGGCTGACCGTACCCGCAGACCCGTACCTGACGCCGACGCAGTCGTAGACCCGTACCTGACGTCGGCTACCGTGACCCCGCCGGCGACGAACAGCTCCCGCAGGTCCCCGGCGCTTCCCCCGCCCTCCGCCTCGGTTTTCCCCGGTCGCCTCAGTTTCCACCGGCCGCCTCGGTTTCTCCTCCCAGTACTCCCGTCGTCGCCCGCGCCGACAGCCGAACCCGACGGCCTCCGCCTCCCGCCACGTCAGCAATAGGACCCCGCCACGTCAGCAACAGGGCCCAGCCACGTGGCCCGAAAATAGACCTCCGTACGCCACGTCAGCGCCACATAGACCGTACGATCTGCCCAGTCACAGGGGCCACGCAAGCATCTGTACAGTGCCACGTCATCTGTACGACCTGCCCAATCAGCAGTCCGTACAGTACGGACGCCCAGTCAGCAGGGGGCGAAGTTTTCATGACGGTCATACGGTCGTCAAATTTAACATAGTGACTTGCTGACGTCAGCGCTACATTAGCACTTTTTGAAAAAAATTTGACCCCTCTCCATTGAGCTTTTCAGTTTTGCAGTCCAACTTTGAAAGGCCATATCTTGCTCATTTTTGCTCCTTTTTTGGTGCAATTTTTTTTGAAATGGGCTAAAATTTTGTGATCTTTGCAGTGGTGTGGTTATTTTCTGATTTTGATGCACAGGTGTTTCAGAATTTTTGGATTCTCTCAGCTGTACCTGTCCAATCCTCAATTCTGCAACTTCAAAGGCCTCGTTTGAGCTCATACGACCTCCTTTTCAGGTGCCGTTTTTTTTTAAAGTGCTTATTTTTTTGTCTACTTTCAGAATCTATGATCAGATTTTAGGGATTTTGAGTGAAAATTGTACTTTCAGATATTGGTCTTATTTGGCCTATTAGGTACTTGTAAATTGTTTGGATCTTAGTTAGATCTCTTGCATTAATAGTTTGAGACTCTTTTGGCCTTATTGAGGCAGTTGTAAAATTTTAAATCAGAAGTCCACTTTGCCATTTTTTGCAAGTGGCCCATTGTATACGCACTACTTATAAAGTGCTAAAATCATCACATTTGGGGGGGGTTCTTTGATTGAGTGAATTTGGGGGGGTGTCTTGTGTGATTGTGCCTCTCTTTGTGCTCTTTCCATTCTTGTTGCAATGAGTCCTAATAAGTTTCCACCATTAACTCCACATAATTATGCATCATGGAAAATTAAAGTATGGAGTAAACTAATGGAAAAGGGTCTCACACACTATATAGATGGAACAATAATAGCACCACCTGATCCTAAGGCTGATCCAAATGCTCAATTAGAATGGCTCAAAATAATTGCATGGCTCTTGGAACCTTACGCAATTATGTATCAGATGACCTCATTTTTCACATTGAGAAGTGTAAAACAATCAAGGAGGCTTGGGATATGTTTCAGAAATTGTATGGACAAGTTGATGAAATCAGAGGCTATCAGATTGACAATGAGCTCACCAACTTAGATCCCAAGAATTTTGATACAATCCAAGATTATGTCACCAAAGCAAATGAGCTAAGAGCAAAGCTAAAGGATTGTGGAATTGACAAAAAGGATGCTCAATTGATATTCAATTTGTTGGATAAGCTTGCACTAGAATATGCAGCATTTGTGTCTAGCTTCCAAACTCATCGTTTGACAGTGGGGAGTTCTTATGTTATGCCTTCATTTGATGCTTTCACAGAAATGTTGATATTGGAACAAACTAAGTTGTTGAACATGGGGTTTCTCAAGTCTTCAAAGTCCAAGGCTTTGGTAGCAAATCAAGGAAATCAAGGAAGTCAAGGCAAAGATTCCAACAAGAAGAAGAAGCAATCTAAGTCTCAACCACACCAGGAAAAGGGACAATCATCCTCTCCATCACAAGGCAATTTTCAATCCTCTTCCAAGAAGGGGACACCACCTAAGAAGGATAAACCAACTTGTGCATATTGCAAAAAGTATGGTCATGATGAGCATCGATGCCACGCAAAACAAGTTGATGAGTTAACCAATCTTCTCAAGAAAAACAACATCAACTTGCCATCCACCTACACAAAGAAGGATTCAACTCCTTCCTCTTCCTCACAGTCTAAGGGACAAGGGCAAGCTTTTGTGGCTAAAGCAGGTTCTTCACAGCAATGGATACTTGACTCGGGTGCCTCATATCACATGGGTTCTACAAAGGAACAGTTTTCTTCATTGGAGCCATCTAAGGTACCTCACATTTACATAGGTGATGACACACAAGTAGAGGTTGAAGGGAAAGGTTCAGTTGACATGGATGATGGAACATTTGAGAATGTTCTCTATGTTCCTAACTTGTCTACCAACCTTCTCTCCATCTACCAAATCACTCACTATGGGACTGGGAAAAAGGTTGAGTTTACACCAGATTCAGTTGTGGTAAAGGAACTTGATGATGATGCCTTGGTAGCAGTGGGACAAGTCAATGACAACTCAAGGCTTTATTCATTCTCCCACTTTGTGCCAAGTTCCCCTTCTAGGGCCTTGCTTACTCATTCAAATTCAGAAAGTAAGCTATGGCATGAGCGGTTTGGTCACCTCAACTACCACTATCTTCAGTAGCTTAGCACCAAAGACATGGTCATAGGTCTTCCTCGAATCAGTTTTTCAGAGGGTGTATGTTCAGGTTGTTCCATAGGCAAGCATCCCGAAGAGAAGTTTGATAAAGAGAAAACTTGGAGAGCTTTGGAAGTTCTTCAACTTGTTCACAGTGATGTAGCAGGTCCATTTCCAGCACCTTCATTTAGTAAGGCCCGCTATGTTCTTACCTTCATTGATGACTACTCTTGCTTCACTTGGGTCTACTTTCTCATTCATAAGAGTGAAGTATTTGACAGATTTCAGGACTTAAAGACTCATGTGGAGAAGCAATCAGGGAAAGTGGTCAAGATTCTTCGTACAGATAATGGCAGGGAATATGTGAACAAAAGACTTGAGGATTTTTGTACATTTGAGGGGATTGATCTTCAGCATTCTGTCGCTTATACTCCACAGCAGAACGGGGTTGCAGAACGCAAGAATAGAACTCTCAAAGAAATGGCTAGCTGTATGATACATGCACGTTCTCTTGATCCCGCCTTTTGGGCAGAGGCTATCAGTTGTGCCACACACATCCAGAATCGGGTTCCTCACAAAGCTTTGCAAGGTATTACTCCTTTTGAAGTTTGGGCTGGAAGGAAACCGATTGTGAGACATTTCAGAGTCTTTGGGTGTCCAGCATGGGCTCGCATACCTCCACAGAAACACAAGGCATTGGAACCACAGAGTCGGCCTTGCATATTTGTTGGATATCCTGAGGGTTTTAAGGCATACAGATTGATGGATCCAGACACACATGAGGTATTCATTGAGAGGAGTGTGCACTTTGAGGAAAGCTCTCCTAGCTTAGCCTCTCTACCTCCTCCACCTTCCTCCATTGTGGATAGTGATGTTAGTGATTCAGATGATGAGACTCCCTCAACTCTGACTAGCAGGGTTACACCTCCGTAGGGTCCACTTGCAGTTGAGGAGCCTCGTTCTCCACCTCCACCTAGACCTCGTTGGGCTCGACAGACACTTGAGTCCGCGGGTTCTCTTGTTGGGGATCCTTCGGATACACGGAGAACTCAATCACAACATCAGGATCTTCCACAGACATTTAGGGAAGCATCAGGGGTTCCTGAGTGGGACCAAGCTATGGAGGAAGAGTATAGTTCCTTGATGAGGAACAACACATGGGATCTAGTTCATCTCCCTAAGGGGAGAAAGATGGTTCGATGTAAGTGGATCTATCGGACCAAGTTTGCAGCGGATGGTAGTGTGGATAAGTATAAGCCTCGGCTTGTTGCAAAAGGTTTCTCACAGGTTGCAGGTGTTGACTATACTGAGACCTTTGCACCCGTAGCCAAGATGAACTCCATTCGTTTGACACTTGCTATTGCTGCAGCTCATGGTTGGGCTGTACATCAGATGGATGTGAAGAGTGCCTTTCTTCATGGTGATCTTGATGAGGAGATTTATATGGAGCAGCCACAGGGTTTCATCCAGGATACTTCCTTGGTTTGCCGACTAAGGAAATCTCTCTATGGCCTTAAGCAGACCCCCAGGGCTTGGTATGCCAAGATGGATTCCTTTCTTCTCTCTACAGATTTCACCAAGTTTCATTCTGATCCGAATGTCTACATTTTGCGACAGGATGACTCTCACTTGATACTTGTGCTCTATGTTGATGACTTGATCACTACAGGTGTAACGTCATAAATTGTACGCACTTGCTAAAGCAGTACAATTTAACACCTAGTTTAGCACCTGCCTTGGCGCAGTTGCATTTTGCATTGCATTTCCCCTTTAGCACTTAATTAATCAAATTAATTAGGTCTAAAGGTTCTATTTCATCATTTTCCACATCATAAAGTCGGGCCCTTTCATTAAAGTGTGCCCCTTTCATTTTATTCCTCCAATACATCACTTAATCAAAAACCCTAATTAGGCCCTATTCTGAGCTTGGGGGCTTGATTTCGGGGGTCAAAACATCTCGAAATCACTTGTAACTTCGGGATTCTCTCTAAAATCATCATATCTGACGGCCCTGAAAATTTGGTGAAAAGTTGTCGGGACCATGGCGCCCGGAGTGCACATGGTCCCGGACATTTTTCCCAAAATTTTAGGAGCGCGATCCAATCATAAAATAAAGCTTAACCCCAAGAAATTGGCGGGATATTCGATCTCTAGGTCGGCCAAAAGACGAAATTGCGACCTAGGGTTTCATACATAAGAGCTCTCTTTCTTCATTTGAAAGGATCGGATTTTTGTTTCCAGGAACCTCATATGCAGCGAAAGAGCAGATCTTTGAAGACTTCAAAATCTTACAACATCCCTCTATCAAGCATTTATCAATTCCATTCATCCATTTAGGGCTTGGAAGACATTGAAGAACAATAGGAGATTACCGACTGAAGATTGGCTTGTACCTCTCCCTTGAGGGTTGGGTATGATTTCATGTTGTTTTCATGTCTTTGTATAAAGCTTCAATATATCCTTCATTCATGCTTTAGATCACTTTGCATCTTGATTTAGAGCATTTACATTATCATTTACAAGCAATTAGGGTTTACTTTCTAGGTTGCTCTAGTTTGCTTTCTTGCATTTTAGGACCTTGCACACACACTAGGTCTACACACACAATACATTTTACAAAACAACTTGGCTATTCGTGGAGGTGGAAATCACCGAAGCGGGGGTTAGACTAAGGCAAAACCCTATATAGCCGCCCATACACCCTTTTTCAGATATAAGTGCAGGTTTCGGGACTCGGACGACGCCGCAGGATACAGATCCGGAGAGAACAGGTCGAGACAACACTCTGTATCAAATTGCAGAGCAGAAGACTGGGAAAGGGGCGCTGGGCGCCCTGGTCTTGCCAGGACAGGGGCGCTGGGCGCCCTGGTCCCTGGGACAGAGGCACTGGGCGCCCTGGTCCTCCGGACAGACAACTTTCAGACAGCTTTCCGATAGTGTTTCAGAGTGCAAAACGACAGTTTCCGGTGCAGTTTTCAGGACAGTGGCGCCCGCGCCCCCGTCCCGCACATTTTCAGTCCGATTTTGACTCTGGGTACACATCTGCATTCTTATTTCATCCTTGTATTTACAGCTTTCCATTGTCTAAGTTCAATTCTGCAATCTTGTTGTTAGTTCATACTTACATTTTAGGGTTAGGAATTGGACTTGCATAATCTTGCCTTTCAATTACAACAAAGGAATAGAAACCCTAATAGGTAGCCCGTGGCTCTCTCTTTCACAAAAAGAAGTAGCCAATTGTGCGATACCTCTAGGCTCTTTCGTATTCCGTAGTGTGTGACAAGAGGTAGGATTAGGGCATGATAACCTAGTCTCGCTTTTTTCCCCCACACAACAGGGAGTACTTCATCCATCATTAGCAGGGTCAAATCTGCTTTGCATGACAGATTTTCTATGACTGACTTGGGTCTTTTGCACTACTTTCTCGGGATAGAGATTTCACAGTCACCTTCCGGGATTACTCTATCGCAGCCCAAGTATGCTCTTGATCTACTTGCACACTTTCATATGACTGATTGCAAGTCTGCCCCTACTCCCTTTCTTTCAGGAGTCAAGCTTGAGGCTCAGTGTTCTTCTCCACTAGTTGATGCCACTTTGTATCGTCAGCTTGTGGGTAGTCTCATCTACTTGACTCATACACGCTCTAATATTTCATTTGCAGTTGGCATGGTTTCCCGATTCATGCAGGAACCACATGAGCTTCATTGGAAAGCCGCCAAACGCATTCTACATTACATCCAGGGTACACATCACTATGGGATTCACTATGCAGCAGGCATAGGACTTCACTTGGTTGGTTACACAGACTTCGATTGGGCTGGCGATCTAGTTGATCGTAAGTCTACATCTGGTTATAGTTTTCACCTTGGTTCCGGCCCCATTTGTTGGCAGAGCAAGAAACAACACGTTATTGCTCTCTCTTCGACTGAGGCTGAGTATCGAGGCGTTATTAACGCAGCGACTGAGACCATTTGGCTCCAGCAGATTCTCACAGAGTTTGGTTTCACCACTCCATGGCCGACAGTTCTACATTGTGACAATCAGAGTGCCATTGCGATCTTGAAGAACCCGATCCAGCACCAGCGGACCAAACACATCGAGATTCATATGCACTATATCCAAGAGCTCATCCAGGAGCAGGTCATTGATTTGCAGTATTGTCCTACAGCAGAGCAGGTTGCTGACATATTCACCAAACCTTTCACCGAGAGTAAGTTCCAGCAGTTGCAAGCTCTCTTGGGGGTGCAGGATGTGTCATTAGGGGGCGTCAGCTAACTTCTCCTTCCTCTCTTATGGGGGGGACTTTTTCCTCTTTGAGGTTTTGTCCTTCTTCTTTGAGATTCTTTTGGGGGGGAGTTTTTTCCCACTAGGTTTTCTCCCTTTCTCCGTTTGTGAGAGATTGCATTGCATTGTTTTGCTTGCATTTGCATGTTGTACATGGGTACCTATCATGGCCTAGTAGCCGGGACCCATCTTGCATTGTTGACTTGAGTCTTCATTCCCCTAAGTTGCACTTAAGGGGGGGTGTTGGTGTAAATAAATATTCATTATGGATATTATTACACTTACTTAAGTTAACTTAGGATAATGCATTTCATAGTAGTTTGGATATGAGACACTTGGGTGTTTGTGTCACATTGGGATAGTGTGTGTAGGAGAAATTCCACCTTTTATGGTGTTGATCTTGTTATTACACTATCATATCCACTTATTGTGGAGTGATAATTCCACCTTCGGTGGGTGATCCACCTCATGTGGAATATTATATTATTTCTTCTACCTACCCACACCTATTTCCTACCTACCCTTGTTTCTCATTGAGCCACATGTCATATTTGTGTGCTCATACATTCATATGGCCTTGCCTATATAAGCAGGCCTCTATTCATTGTATTGGTTAATCCAGTTGATCATTTGTATATTGATGAGAATACAGTTTGTTCTTGTCATTCTATTGTCTCTTTTATGCTTTTCATTGTGCCCTTGATCTTGGCAAAATCCAACAAATTCTAACCCTAAATTTAACCCTAATTCTAATTCTAACTTTAACCCTAACCCTATTTCTAAAACTGGCTCTAATTGTTTAATTATAACATTAACCCTAACTTTAAGACTAAGACTAATTCATTTCATATTCAACATGATGCAATATGGACACTATTAGGGTGTGAGTGGGCACACACACACACACACACACACACACACACACACACACACAAATGCTAACAACATTGAGAGTGCATCATGTAAGACATTAAATGAATTAATGTGTTTTGGATGCTATTAGCATACACACATACATACATGCATGCATACATACACGCATATTGAAAGATCTTTCTCTAAATAGTTTTATTAAATCAATTTCTCACATCAAAGTACAATAGATGTCTCTTAAAAAATGTTTTAACATATATCAATAAAAATAATAGAAATAGTGTGAATAATCATTTTCTGCTAGTAAATAAACAACTAAAATGCTAAAATCAATGTAAACCTTCACAATTGAAATAATCATCTCCCTTAAACTTAACACCTTAAACCAAAGAACATTCTAGGTAGTTCCTCTAAAAGTATCTCGAAAAAAATGAAAAATAATAAATCATGAAATATTCATAAGCATACAATTTATACAATTTAAAGAATAATTATGCAAACTTGATAAACAAAACAACGAATTTCTCTCTACAAGCCGAAACAAGAAAAACTTTGTATACCTTCAAAGCTATGATATTTGTTTTATTATCTTGCTAGCAACAACCATTATTTATCAAACATTCTTCATTTCCATCTGTGTGCTTACTAGTCTAAAAATTACCCCATCTCTTTAAAGTAGTTGATTGGATAAACAATAAAAGAAATCACATATACTCTTCTTTTTTTATAGCAGAATGCTCGTCTTTATTATTGCAGCTTGATATCTTTGACTTGAGCACTACCTTGGTAAGCTTCTTGTAGAGTCTTCTAGATATCTTTAGCAATTGTAGCAGTTGAAATGCTTGGAAATAATCTTTTATCAAGAGCTATTTGAATGTGAAATAAAGCTTGAGCATTCTTCTTCCTTGCCTCCTCCTTGGTTGTTCTATCATCGGTAGAAAGGGCGGTCCAATCAGCTAGCTCCTCGTAACTTGATTTTACAATCTCCCACAGATCTTTTCCTATCAAAAAGCTCATCATTTTTATGCACCAATAACGATACTTATTCCCATCAAATTCTGGAATGGACATGCTATTAAAATTTGATATGATTAACCATGGCAAAATTCCAAAAACAAAACTTCAACCTAAAACAAAATTACCTGCTCTGATACCAATTGTAAATTACACAGTTTCTTACTTTCCATCAATTCTTCTTTCAAACAATCTTTTTCACACACCAAAGTTTCATTCTCTTTTCTCTTTCTTTCTTTTTCTAGACTTTCCCATTGAAACAAATATAGAAGAAACAAACAATGATATTTTAACACTCGTGGCTTCTTTTCTTTACTTAGCTTCAGACAAACCCTTTAAAAACGGTTTTTATTGAACCCTTCTTTTGAATTTAGTGATCAATCTTCAAACAACGATCTTTCTTGCTATCTAATTCTTCTTTGCTAATCTTGAACACAACGATTTTCCTCACAGTGCCTGCAATCTTCATGCGATCTGCTCTTCAAGACTCATGTTTTTCTTTAATTTTCTGCAAACTTCTTTTTCACCAATCAGCAGTTTCAATTACTCTAAAATTTGGTTTCATTTGTTTTAACAATTTAATTCCCACAATCTTCCCACGATATTTTTCTTGAAACACATGCAAATACAATAAAGACAAGACTACTAAAGAATAGAGAAAGATTTTTCCCACACAAACATAAAATCTTTATTGAAATTAGATTACATCTTGCAGGCCATTATATCATGCCTCGATCAAGAGGTCTTTCTCAGCTCAATAGAAATTAGTTTTCACACACTTATAGATAGCTTGAGGATATCTCTTTATAAAGATTACATTCATAAAAAAAAATAGAGGGTAAAATCAATTGCTCTATTTCAGGCATTTAACATGCACAAAAATAGAACTCAGATTTACTTTAAGACTTCTCAACTTAAAATCCTAAAAAAAATCATTAGGAACTTTTTAACTAACAATTCTAAAAACAGAACTGGGCATTGTCATCATCAAACTACAGCATGGTGGTGATTGACCAACTAGAGGCTATGGTGGAATTGCATGTTCCCTCAAACTCATCGGAGTTAATATAATTAGAAGTAATAGTTTTTTCATGCAAATAAAATTAGATCAAAGAGCTTTCATTTTTTCTATTATTGGTAGAGAACTATTTTTAGCAGGCTCTCAAGTTGTGTAAGACCTCTTTATAAGGAGGCGCTTGTAATAGATTGATCATCCGGGTGTGTAGCTGATCAAGTAAGATGGGAATGTTGTAGCATTCAGGAAATTTTTAATGATTCAGATCGATTAATAAAATTGTGTTGTAGCATTTGAACAATGTATGTTTGTGCTTCTGTGTATGTTTCTGATTTTATGTGTGTTCATATCTTCGTCCACCTCCAACACTTAATAATGCATAACTTACTCCACAACAAAATTACATCAAGGTTACATGCAACTAAAATCCAATCTAACCCAGAGCTTTGCTTCCATAGATTATAAATTACAGAACTCCCTCAATCATGAGAACCTTACGTCTAACCCTAAAATTCAAAGTAGCTCATCTTAACTCAAGCAAATTGCAAGCTTGTAACTTGTGTATAACCACTTTGCTCAAAAAATTGTCCACCACCTTTGAAATTCTTTGCAAATTCCATTTGGGTCACACTTAACTCCAGATTCATCATTGTTATTTGTTCAAAACTCATACTTCACACGATCATTTGGGTGTGGAACAGACTTTCTCTAGTCCAAATCTATCCTAAGCTTGTTCCCCTTGTTGAAGGCAATTTTCAGCTGGTTAAGCTGAACAATGCAGAATCTTACCTTTCAATTTTGCACTGCTAACTCAACCTCTGCACCATAACTAAAGATCGCTCAACATCTACAAACCCTAGAATAAGCATAGAAGAAACTGACAAACATAATAAATTTAAAAACACCACATAAAGACCAAAAACCTATGTACTTTCAATGTGCTTTGTGGTTTTTTTTTTCATATTTAGTTCCTCCATTATAACTGGCTGAAGCTATTCTGGATCTAAAACAGATCTTTTGTACAGCGTGATAGCGACGTGTTAGTCAATTGCAATCATTTATTGCAAAATCGACGTTGTAAAACGTGCGACTAACATGCGTGTTAGTCAATCCATACTCTTATTTTGAAACCAAAATAGACGCGTCGTTATAACCATCCCATGTTCAGTGATCAATTCACATGACAAGAACAACACAAAAAATAATGCCAAAAGTTCCAGCTCAAGTAAATCAATTTTTTTCACCCATATGAACTCGCCGAGTCTACAATCTATGTCCACAAGTGTTGTAGATCATAAAATATTGTTAACATGGTATGCTTAAATGGCCTTTCCTCATATTATAGGTTATGTACTTTATGTTTAATTTAGAGGTTCTCAAATTATTCGATATTAGATGAAGACAAATGTTTGCACGCAGCAACCATCACCACCTCACTTGATTACTTTATATTTGATGAAAAATTAATCTGGCCATGATAAGGCAAACACATTAGCTTCACCCAGAATTGACCAAGCATTATCAAATGAGGAAACTAGAGAAATTATATCATAAGAAATCTTAGGTTCCATTCATGTCGTCGTACCATTCTCAATGCTGCTTGTTGCAGCTATTTGTTCCTTTCCCGAGCATTGCATTAATTGTTAATGCGTCAAGCTTAGGTCGAGTCTGCATTTGTTGTTTTTAGTTGGAACATCGTCCAAAGTTCCAATATTGAAAGGAGATACTGTACTTACTACAGTGTGTGGGTGAAAAAATTCTGCACAGAATTTTGGCTTTTAGAGAGTGCAACGTCTCACGAGTTGTCAATTATGTACTTATAATAGACTGGTTTACAGTGTTTATTGTTCAGGCCATTTGTTCATTTGCTATGTCTTTTTATTTAGACTGACAAACAACTCTTACATTTTCAAAACAAAAGACATAGCAATTGAACAAATGACCAGAACAATGCCAAACACATGTTTACAACTGCATAATTGACAACGGGTGAGACATTGCACTCTCTAAAAGCCAAACTTCAGTGTGCAGAAATTTCTCGCCCACACACACAATATCTACTTCCATTGGAACTATGGACAATGTCCCAACTAAAAACAACAAATGCAGACTCGTTCTGAACTTGATGCATCAACAATTAATGCATTGCTCAGGAAAGGAACAAATGCCTTCAACAAGCAAGCGACATTGCGAATAGTACGACGACATGTTTGGAACCTAAGATTTATATACCAAATGCAGATACATGAGAATTAACAACATGTGAAACATTGCGGTTTCTAAAAGCTAAAAGTCATGATGCAAACATTGCACAAACTAGAACATCTGCTTTAGTACCAAGCATTGTCTGCGCCACAAGTAAAAATGACTTGCGCAAGCCAAAGCCAAGCTTGATGAATCGAAGTCATTGCATTCTTCAAAAAAAGCACAAAACCAGCACGTCAACTATTTCAAATATTAAATCTACGTTACGTAGGTGTTTTCTACATCTATGACAAGAACTGGCCATCAAGCAAAAATCAATAAACATACATCTACACAAGATAATCCAATCCAAAAAGTTGTCGACACATATTTGCAAAGCATCAATGACACACCCACTAAATCATGTATCCTTTGTGAGATGCAGCATTTTCATAAAAACATTTGTAAAGTTGACAATACAATTGTTAATGCTTTCTCCTTGCTTCCCATTGCAACCAACCAAAAAAAAACAAATTGCAATAAGAAAGTCCCTTTGCAAACAATATATAAAACCTATTTCAATTGGCAACGTCCCTTATTTTGCTACGTCATGGAATATAAGAGGCAATACATAGATAAATGTTGTTCATTTGTTGACTTCTCTAGAAAAAAAGACTTGTCTTATTGCATATTGTTTTTGCACAAATAAGACAATTAGGATATAAAAGAGTACAATAAGTCTTAAATGACACAATTATCAATGATCCTATGGATTTCAAGAAGGTGCAACAAGCATTTCCTAGACAAATAGATGAAACTAGAACCACAATAATTAAATTGAAATAGAAACTACAATACAAAAATGCATATGCACAAAAAATTTTAGGCCTGCTTGTGTCATGAATGCTTTAACAACTTTGTCAAAAACATCATTGTATACAAAAGAGAATATATACGTAGATAAAGATCGGAACGCTCTATTTGCGAGAAAAATAGAACACATGCACATAGATATTCAAGAAGAAACATGTATGCATGATGACATGTCTAAACATGATAAAGAGCCCATAGCGGAATCACTTATTCATTGGTTTAATGAGCCGCATTCAATCAAAGACCTTGATACAATATTACTAAAATTGCATCATCAAAAGCTTTTAAGCCTTTTGGTATTTTTCAAGACACCTACTCAGAAGAGATGAACTTCACAACTCTCTTTTATGGTTTTTCTAGGCCAACTGGCATTACAAAAAAATTCCTACCAAAAAATAGAAAAATGGTAGCTTATGCATAAAGACAATGACTTTACAACACACATCACAAACATTTTCTGCAAAGCCATCAAAATTATTATCCAACAATTATCTTCGCTAGCATGGGTCTTAATAAGAAATGTTGAATTAAAAGGTAATAAGTATCTGGCAAAAGACACACAATGATTGGCAATGAGAGAACATTTAAGAAAATATCATTGTCATTTCTTAAATGTTCAAGGAAAATATCATTGCCATTACTCAAGGAAAATGATTGGCATTGAGTGAACAATGTGAATAGTTTGATTTAAACTATTGGCAAAGGAACAAGATGACTTTGAAAATATCGTGTATGCATCTACAATAGAAAAATACACACAACAAGAGAAAGATTTTTTACAAATTGTCATTAGTTGAATATATATCTTTGTACTCCAACAATCCAACAAAAATACAAAAAAAAAAGAACAAAAGCACACATAAAATACAATCTACATATTGATCATGAGAATTGTCGTAGAGAAGAACTAGTTAACAAACAATGTTGCTTGGTAATGAAACATGGAGTGCAACATTCAATACAAACAAAATGCAAATTGTAAATATCAAAAAAATGTTCATTAATGTGCATTGATGAGGCTACTATACAAGCTAACAATGATACCTATCCAACAAGAGAACTTGAAAATGAAATTGATGAGAACAAAGAGCAAAATGAAATAGAAAAATATGACACCGTGACTAAACTAAAGCATATATGAAATACAAAATTCATACATGTTACTTGCAACTCATTGTTCTCAGAAATAGCTCATCCATTCTTGCTTACTAACCAAGAATACTTCACTCTATGAAGACAATTGAACAAAGAACAACTATCAATATTCAAGGATGTACTAATGAAAAAGAGACTTGCACCCGAAAAACCATTATACTTGTTCTTGACAAGTGGATTTGGCATAGGTAAAACCTTTACATCTAAAGTGCTCTTTGAAGCAATCATTCGATTCTATGTTAAGTAACTAGACAGTGACCCACTCAAAACTAAAGACATTATTGTTACTTCGATGGTAAAAGTTGCATTTAATGTAGGCAATACCAAATGTTGCACATTCCTTGTTCCATCTACCATGCAATTCTTCAAAAATATTGTCTATGGATCCAAAAACGCTTAATAGCTTATGCAAAAATTTGACTAATTGCAAATTTGATGAGGCCTCATTGATTGGCTCTAAAATGCTATACAATATTGATAAAAGACTTTGTCAAATCAAACACACTCCAACAAAGCTCTTTGGAAATGTTGATATTGTATTCTACAGTGACTTCTACCAAGCACAACCTATTTGTGATACTTGGAAATTTGAAGAAAAAAATAAAAATGAGAAAACTCCATACACATTTTGGATTGACATTGTCAAATGCTCTGAATTGCACATTGCAATTAGACAAACAAATCAACATTTCATTTTAATACTCAATTGTGCAAAGACTTCTTAACAAATAATCAACATATCTACTACTTGAATACAAAGTACTACAAGATTCCTCCCAATGATGCAACATTCCCATACTTGTTTCGCAGAAATTCAATTGTCGGCGAGCACAAAAAATGTTAAACTACTCGACTACTAAGCTTTGTGTATTAAAGGTCGTGGATAGAGAAGGCACACCATTGATAATATTCACTTCCAAATTGAAAAGTCATCATTTCCTAGCACAATCTTTGTATTTAGCAAGGAATTTGGTTGAGCTAATTGTTGGCAACCTTGATACACAAGATGGACTAGTCAATGGTACTGATGGTATTTTCTAATTGCACACAATTGAACAACAAGACATTGCTTGGATTCAATTCAATGATCTTGGTTGGAAAATTGTGTCAACAAATAATGCAAAGTCTATACACAAATTGAATTTCACCTCATTGGACACCAATAACAAGAATTATTAGAGAAGCCAAAACAACAACAAAATAGTCACTCAAACGCAATTCCTTTTCCAATAAGCATGTGTATGAACCATCCATAGAGAACAAGGTCTCACAATAGATGCACTTGCTTTTGACCCTTGTAAAGTCTATCAACATGGTCGTATTTATACTGCCCTCTCATAGTATGTAAGAAACAATGAATCATTGTACCTAATGCTAATGAAATAAGACAATATTTTCTCTGTAAATTGTTTTATGCTTTGTGCATATTAGCGATGACACCTGCTTAACGTAGAGGGGACTATCACAAAGTAATTTTGGATCTAATTACCGCTCATTTATTTTGTTTAGTTATGTTCATTTAGGTACATTTGAATATTGTGGATCTGGCCAAAGAGTTTCTAAACAATGCAATCATTGGATATTCATATAACTATTTAATTTACTCTTGTTTTGGTTTTGCCATGTGATAAATTATTCCCGCAAACAAGTGAATAAATTTAATATGTAGAATAAAATTGATAAGCTTAGGCTTGAATGGTTCATTTAGGAAATAAATTTAATTGTTAAAATTACCTATCAAACTAGTTAATGATTAAAATGAAAAAAAACTATGTTTCATTTCTTAATCTAAGATACCTAAAATATATATAGTCTTATTTAGCTAGCAATATTACAGTCACTTCATTTTCTCTATAATCTAAGCTCATAATCATACTTTAAGAATCCAAAAACTAACACAACTAGAAACTGCAAAACTAAGTATAGGTTGCACTAGCTTATTTCATTAGCATATGGAGTAATACTTGCAATTGCAAGTGATTCCTCACTAACTTTTTTTCTCAATTTCCATTTCATTGCTCATATAAGATTCAATCGAGTCATATCTTGTAATTAATTTTTTAAGGTTTTTAGCTTTGGCTCATAGTTAGAGATTTAGCTTGGTTGGTACTTTTGGTAAAAGGTGCAATTGTGCATTTCCACAAGTTATGTTCTGAGTCACATTTCAACTATAAATTATTTTGTCTACAATTTTTTTTGTTTCATAATCTAGTTGTAGCATTTTTTAGCCTATTTACAAGCCACCATTTTGGCATTCTGGCATAAGGGTTTGTTCTATAAATCATTGTTTATGTAATGCAAAAATGACAATTTTGAAACATGGTCTCAATAAAAATTCTTTTGACAAATAAAAAATGACAGCACGTTGTTGATATCTATTGATTTGTGCCTCCCTTATGCTTTGACGAAACTCCATAGACTCTTTCTAAGCCATCGTTTTTGCATAAGGGCTTGTTCTATAGATCAATTTTCAATGTCTGTTGAAATGAAACCTTTTCATGCAAAAGAATTGTGTTCTTTGTGATCTGTAGCCTGCAAAATGGGCCTTAATTCAAAGAGCTAAACTTTAGAATTCATCATTGTTTCTATAGATTTATACCAAAGATCAAAGTTTAGTTTCATATCACGGGGTTATAATAATTTAAGATCCCTCTTCCAAAGTTCCTATATTTGCAAGAGCAACGAGGATGCTAGCAACCAATTGCGTTTGCTTAGAAGTTTATAAATCTTCTTAAGAAATCTATTGTGTGCATATTTTGAAACCATTTTGAGCCATCACAGTTTTATCAGTATTCATTGAATAGATTTTATAAAAATGGGTCTATACTTCTCGAGATGAGATTTCACAGCCAAAATAGAGACCTTAATGTCTTTTTAAGGTATTTTGTTGAACACATTACATGCAATTTACATACATGTTGCCTGTAGTTACAAATATAACATCTAACAAATGTCACCCTTCCTTTATTTTTTAAAATCAATACCTAATTTAATTCTATGTTCAATATGCTCATTTTTTCAAGCAATTTTTTTATTTGATTGGTGTTTGATTCAAATCTCGATGACATGTTGTACTCATTAATCTTAACGAGTACAATGAGCTATTACAAGAAGCAATAAGAAAATTACAACATGTTGCAATAATATAACGTCTAGCTTGTTTTCTTTATTGCTATTACAAGAAGCAATGTGGCACTCAATGAGTGGATAATAATATATGGCTCATTGTTGTTGCTACAAGATGCATGTTTTATTAGTCTATTAAACTTTAGCTATGTTTACCCACCCTCACCAAGACTCCACCTCTGAAACATGGATTGATATTTCAGTATGATATTTATATTTTGATGGTACTATCTAATTTCTACTCAATTTTATTTGAATAGACATGTCATGTTTTCAAGGACTTTTCTTCTACCTTGAGGCTACTTCACTACTCTTCCACAATTTTTGAATCTATCATATTGATGCACTTGGGCATGAGTTTCATATTGATGCTTTGGAAGTGTTGTTGTTTGTTTAAGATATTAAATGAGTGGCATTAATGGCGGTAGTCCAAACAAATGCTCTTAAAATACTTTCAACTTTTTATTTTATTTAATTTAAAGGTTTTCTTATGCCATGTTATTTTCTTCATTTTGTCAAGAGTTCTTCCAGTTGAGAGTGGCTTCTATTTATTCTGATGTGGCTATACCTATTGTTGATGGTCTAGCAGAGAAGGTTGTTGAAGTGTTTGATTACTTTGAATACACTTTTAGTCCTAATATATCATGTATTATAAGTTTCGTTGTAGTTGAGAGTGGCTTCTATTTCTTCTAATGTGGCTATACTATTGTTGATGATCTAGCAGAGAAGGTTGTTGAAGTGTTTGATTACTTTGTGTGCGATGAAAAGTTTGCGTGCTAAACTAAGGGCTAAAAGAACAAGCTAAATAACCAAGCAAATACAATACATCATACAACTCAAGATCGAAATGGTAAAATCAAAGCAAAAACACAAAGAAAGTCTATGCAAACCCCAAATCCTTGCTTCTATTTGATTATTTTGTGATTGGATGTGTGCTCGTGATGTTGATTCGGATGCTCGATTGTGCTCCATGATTTGATGAAGATGATAATGCAAATAATAATAGATTTGATTAAAATGATAATGGATATGGTGAGAGATAATTTCGGTAGAGTGAAGATATGGATATGAAAAGGTGGATCAAAGAGGATTTGGTCTAAAAATGGAGGAATTAAATAGAAGATGAGAGGAAGGAGAGGGGGTGTGAAGAGGATACAGATGATAATGACATTGTGTAATTCATGCCCCCAGTCATAGCTTATGTGACAAATGATGGTGGATTAGAACTAGATGAAGGATTGAGATAGGATGAAATATTAGAATTGGATGGAGAATTTGGACAAGATGGAAGATTAGAACTGGATGGAGAAGTGAAATAAGATGGGAGATTAGAACTAGATGGAGAAGTGAGATAAGATGAGAGATTAGAACCGGATGGATAATTTAGATAGGATGGAAGACTGGAATTGGATGGAGAATCTAGATAAGATGGAGGATTGGAACTAGATGGAAAATTTAGATAAGATGGAGGACTGGAACTGGATGGAGAATTTAGATAAGATGGGAGATTAGAACTAGATGGAGAAGTGAGATAGGATGGAAGATTAGAACTAGATGGAGAAGTGAGATAAGATTGCGACGTGACTTGGAGATCTGTCTCATCGGGTTGATCAACCATACCCTCATCATCATTGACATAGGGTGAAGTGGAAGAAAATGAGGGATGACCATACTCATTATAATAGGATTGAGACATGACTTGGACATATGTGTCATCAAGTTGATCAACCATACCCTTGTCCTCATCGGCATAGGGTAAAGTAGAAGAAAATGAGGAATGACCATACTCATCATAGCAGGATTGAGAGGTGACTTGGATAAATGTGTCATCAGGTTGATCAACCATACCCTCGTCGTCATCAACATGGGGTGAAGTGGGAGAAAATGAAGGGCGACCAGACTCATCATAATAGAATTGTGACATGATGATTAGTTGATGAGTTAGAGAGATGAAAGGTGAGAATGGACGATAAACCAAAGACCAAGATGAGATGGGGACTGACTCTGAAGAAGTTGGAAAGAGAATGAAATTTGATGTTCAATTTTGTATATTTGATATTCAACCTCTAACTTAGGAAGAAGGAAATGATGATGCGAATTGGGAGACAAGATATGATGATGGACGATAATCCTGATGCTGGAAGAAATGAGACATAAACTGATCTAACCAAAAATCGACTGCATCTAGATGCAAAAGCGACACATTGACCGAACGTTGAGCGAAGCCAAGAACCAAAGGATACTAATCGAACAAGAATATAGAGACACACAGACACACCTAGACCAAGGACATCTAGGACTAGAGAAGCACACAGATAAGGATATTAACTGCTGATAATCCAAAGATTTCTACCACAATACGGACAACATAACGACAGTGTAACAACATCGAAAGACCAAGATCATAAAAAGATAAATCCTGAAAGTCGGTAGATCAAGTAGCTTCTAAGACAATGCGAACAACATAACAACAACGCTATGACTTCTAAGGACAAGACAACGAAAGATAAGTCCTAACTATTGAAAGGTCAAGAAATGTCTGGTGCAATGCAAACAACATAACGACAACGTAACAACATCTAAGACCAAGACCATGAAAGATAAGTGTAAATTGTCGATAGATCAAGAAGTGTATAAAGTAATGCGGACAACATAACGACAACACACTAACGTCTAAGACCAAGATCACAAAGATAACTAACAGCTAACGATTCAAGGAAACTCTAACGCTAAACAAACAAAATTATGGCAGGGTAACAATGTCTAAGACCAAAATCAAAGAGATAACTGATAGCTAAAGAGTCAAGTAGTTTCTAAGGCAACGTGGACAACATAACAACATAATGATGTATAAGACTGAGATCATAAAAGATGGGTGTACATTGGCAATAGATTGAGAGAATTATAAAGCAATGCAGACAGCATAACAACTGTACAATGACGTCTAAGAACAAGATCACCAAAGATAGACCTTAACTGTTGGGGGATCATAAGATTGTAAATCAATGAAACAGAAATCTGACAGCATAACAACTGTACAATGACGTCTAAGAACAAGATCACCAAAGATAGACCTTAACTATTGGGGGATCATAAGATTGTAAATCAATGAAACAGAAATCTGATAGCATAACAAGACTAGTTCTAACAAATCGTGACAAGATAAAGCCAAATCGCTATAATAGGCCACAAACCCGTCAAAACGAGACGCAAACCCGCTAGAACAAGATACAAATCCATTAAAACAAGATGGGCAAGACTAACTGAAAAATGCTTGGACAACATAACGACACCAAAAACGCAAACTTATTGTTTCAGGGTGCGAACCTGCTGGAACAGGGTGCAAACCTGCGAGACAAGGTGTGAACCCGCTGGAACAACACAATAGATAGTATAAAAAGCGAACCCGCTAGAACGGGACTTAAAAACAACAAGACGCGAACCTACTAGAACAAAGAGAAAACCCGCTAGAACAAAGAGAAAACCTGCTGGTTGAGAAAATGACAATGAATGCGCTAAGTATGTCAATTATGGCTCAAGATAGAGGCATTCTCGCTATACCAGGAAGCAAACCCGCTGCAAGACAACAACAACAACTAGGACTGTGTGAAATGTGATGTGTCTATTGACTGATACTGATTTTGGCAAAAGATCGTTGTGACACAAACACAACAAGCACATATGAATGATAGAATGCAATAAAAAAGTCATGCACTTCCTAGGATAGTCAAATGATAGTACTTGTTGAATCCCCTAGCCCAGAATACCACATCCAACTGGATAGATAGAAGCTTGGCAGCACTACTCCACCCTCGTCACACACTTCTCGGGCATGCCAAGCTTCGAATTTCTAAAGACCCGAAGATCTCAAGAAATTTTCTATCTCAAATTGGGGGATACATGAGGGGTGTCTTCGGCATGCATGTATCACAATGCCTGAGTCAACAAGTAGAAGGATTGGGGCCACTATAACAATGGTTCGCAGTAATTTTTCGACGGGTCTAGTCCAACAATGGATTCTCGAAGCAAGCCACTTAAGACTTTAATTGAGCTTATCAGTGTAGAGAAGGCCTCCACATACGACGAATTCACTCAACACTTCAGCCGTTTGATCGGGTTTTTAATATAGCGGCTCCAAAAACATCGCTCGAGGTCACACTGGGAGAGATGTTATCTCCAACATGTCCCTATTTTGAAACACTCCCTTGAGGTGATGAGGCCCCCAAGATGTGATTTGCTACTAAAAAGAAAAATGAGTGTTGCTAACACTTTTCTCTTGCACCTACGACCATGAAAGCCAGAGGGAGAGGATAGTGTGTGTTAGCAGTACGACGACTCTACATGCACACAAGTGTGCCAATCACAAAAGACATGGGATTCATTTCCTTTAATTGAATTGAAGTATGTCTAAATACTCATAAGACACATGTACATTTCCTTAATTGAATTGAAGTGTGCCTAATTACCCATAAGACACAAGATGCGAAAATTGAAATGCAATAAAAGAAATATGTTTTCGCGAAACCCCTCTTTAGCGGTCTTGCAACCAATTGTTAATATTTTAGAAGCTTGGGGTATTCTTGTCGCTCAAATTGTTGCACAAACGTTAGCAAAATGTCATCCAAAAACACACAAGTTAGTTGATTAGTACTAAAATAGCATTCTGGAAAATCATACAAATGATAATTAGCGAACCCACAGTTTCACAATGCAAACCCGTTGTTTCAGGTTGCGTTCAAGTTGTTTCAGGGTTCATTCCCATTGTTTTAGGGGTCATTCCCATTGTTTCAGGGCACGCTCCCATTGTTTTAGGGTGTGTTCTTACTATTTCAAGGTGCAAACTTGCAAAATTTAAATCATCCGACAACATACAAGTTAGTTGATTAGTAGAAAAATAGCATTCTGAAAAAAAAATGTAAATGATAATGAGCGAACCCGTTGTTGTGTGGTGCAAACCTATTGTTTCAAGGCACAAACCCGTTGGTTTAAGCGAACCCGCCAATTGTCTAAAATGTGTTCCCGTTGTTTGTCTAAAATGTTATCACACAAGTTAGCTAATTAGTACCAAAATAGCATTCTGTAAAATCATGTAAATGATAATTAGTGATCTCGTTGTCGTATGAAAATGATAATAGCAAACCCATTGTTTCAGGGTGCAAACCTGTTGTTTCAAGGCACAAACCCGTTGTTTCAAGGCGCAAACCCACTGGTTGTCTAAAACGGGACCCCGCTCCTGTATATTCAAATGCCAAAAATCATTTATAAAAGCCCGAAACTTTAAAATGGAAATTTTATCTTCCGTACGAAAATGATAATAGTGAACCCACTGTCGTATGGAAATGATAATAGTGAACTTGTGGTTTTAGGGTGCAAACCCATTGTTTCAAGGCGCAAACTCGTTGTTTCAGGGTGCAAACCTGTTGGTTGTCTAAAATGATTTCGTATGAAAATGATAATGGCGATTCCGATGTCGTATGAAAATGATAATAGAAAACCCGTGGTTTTAGGGCATGAACCAATTGTTTCAGGGTGCAAACCTGTTGTTCTGCAGAAAAATGTCAATTATCATTTACAAAAACCTAAAACTTAAAATGGAAATTTTACCTTCCGTACGAAAATGATAATAGCGAACCCGTGGTTTTAGGGCACGAACCCGCTGTTTCGGGGTGCAAACCCACGGTTTCATAAAATCACAAGATTGAGAAAATAGACTTCCACCTAGGCAGAAATCAACTTGTAGATCCCTTTTTTGCTTGCAACTGCTCAAAATCTGCAATAAACACACTCAAACAAAAAAAAACGTTAAATGACCCGTGAAGTGGGTCCCACCGAGCATCCCAAAAAATGTGCGATAAAAAGTGTGCATGCTAAACTAAGGGCTAAAAGAACAACCTAAATAACCAAGCAAACACAATGCATCATACACCTCAAGATCGAAATGCAAAAATCAAAGCAAAAACATAAAGAAAAGCTATGCAAACCCCAAATCCTTGCTTCGATTTGATTATTCCACGATTGGATGTGTGCTCATGACGTTAATTCAGATGCTCGATTGTGTTCCATGATTTGATGAAGATGATAATGCAAATGATAATGGATTTGATGAAAATGATAATGGATATGGTGAGAGATAATTTCAGCAGAGTGACAATATGGATATGAAAATGTGGATCAGAGAGGATTTGGTCTAAAAATGGAGGGATTAAATAGAAGATGAGAGGAAGGAGAGGGGGTGTGAAGAGGAGACACTTGTCCTCCAAAAAAGGACAAGTGGCTCAACTAGATGGAAAAGGAGTGACATGTGTCCCTAAAGACACATGTCTATTTGTGGCAAAGCCACCCAAAAATAGGCAGGGTGACATGTATCCCTGAGGGCACATGTCCATTTTGGGAAAAGCCACCCAAAATAGGATATTTTCCCGAAAATAAGGAGTTAGTTATGATGTGCACACATGTGTGGGAGGTTAGAAGGGATAGGATAAGGTTGGTTGGAGGGTTGACTAGGCTAGGGAAGTGGGTTGGAAGGATAGGTTTGGTTAGGATAGGATTGGAAGGAGGCTTGGAAGAAAGTGATTAAAATGTAGGAGTCGTGTGCTCAAATAAGATTTGAGTCTAATTAATTAAATAAATAAATTAATCCATGGGGGTTTAGGGGAAAAGGGACATTTAATTAATTAAAGGTAATTAATCAAATCGGATGGCAAAAAGGGGATTAATTAACTAGGTTAATTAATTAGGAGGAAACGGGTTGGGGAATTAATTAATTAGAAGGAATGGGATAGGGAATTAATTAATTAGATTAATGAATTAGAAGAAAAGGATTTAATTTTGATTAAATTAATGAACCAAATTTAGATGTCTACACTTTGAATACACTTTTAGTCCTAATATATTATGTATTATAAGTTTTGTTCAATACTCAATTTAGGAGAAAAATAAGTTGTTTGACATTCTTATTTTTATGCTTTTTTTCAACAGGATTCAAGGGATAATATGTATGAGTGTTACTATAGGGGCTTACATTTTAGGTTGGAAACTTCCAATCTAATCAACAAACTAGTTGGAGCAATTATGTTAATGATCAACAATAGAAATAATTTTATATATTTAACTTTGATTTTAAAATATGTTCTAGTATTTTGTTCTAGATCATTGTTATTAAACAAGCCCAGATGGATGACCTAATGCCTCAACACAACTTGCCATCCAAAGTATGTTGTGGAGCGTAGTTGGGTTCTGGGTTGGAATAGGATCATTTGTGAATTGGCTTCTCAAGTGGTGGTGACTTTGTTGAATGACCAACGGTTAGATGATGTTGGTTGGCACAACTTTGGCTAATAGACAGATTCTTCAGTTGTGTGGTTCTTTGGAATCTATTACTTTTCATCACATTCCTAGGGAATGCAACGGTGTTGCAGATTGTTTGGCCAATTGGGCTTCTAACCAACTACAGGGGTAGAATATTATGGATAGAGGACAATTACCTCTAGATTTGTCTCATATGTTGGACCGCTTAGTGGAAAATGACAGAGTCCTGTAATGCTCTTTCTTTTTGGGTTTTTGGCTTTTCTTGCTTTGTACCTCCTTTATGATTTAATAATTTTTTATGCATCTTTTAATTAGTTGTTAAAATTATCTTCCTCTTGATTTGTATTAAAACATGCTTTTGTCTCTTCTCCTATATTGTCAATTTTAATACTAAAATATGGTATCCATTCCTCTGCAATTTGCACACAATCTCTACTCATCAAGATAGCCTCCCATATGCAATCTACTCTAATGATGAGCCACAACAAAAAGGCAAGTGTTCTCTCAGATTTATGAAATAATTTTCGTAGATTTCATAATAGTGTACAGATTGAAACAATTCACTTGATTGCAAGTTAATGTTGGAAGCCCCTCATGTATCAAGAATACTTGAAATATGTACAGATAATATGTACCATTCCTTTCAAGTGTAATATATTGGTCATAAATGACCTCGATTGCATTAAAAATCCTACAAGCCAAGCAAAAGCAACAATTGTACATGTGATCTTGTTGATAGTCATGGCCAAATGACGATACCAACAAATATCAACAATAAATAAATTGACACATTTTTGCCACAACTATTGCCTGGTGCAAGTGTGTGCCTTATAAAATTCACAATAAAGAAAAAATGCAATATGAAAGAGGAGATGATAATTATTGTCTCTAGCTAACTATTAAAACAACAATTGAGATCATTGAAAAAGTTTGCAAGCAACATAAGCTCACACCTGATACAACTATATCCCAACCAATCCACTCAGATAATATATATTTAATTGGAACACTAGTCATTCTTGTGGTTGTTCACTATCAAACACTAACCCAATATCAACTAATCCCCATGTGATAAAACTATTTTAAGATGTTTTCTACAAACATCAAACCAAATTATATACTCCTTGCATTATACAATTCATTAACTATACCAACTAACACATTTCCTTCTTTTATAGGTTATAGTTCCAAGCAACTATATCAACATCTGTGCCACCCTCCAACGAATGCTTACTTCAAAAAGAACACCACTTCTCTTGTTGAACAATGTTGTATGAAGCAACATAAGGGGCACGTCTGTCATAAGATCAACTTTGTCCACTTTACATTGATGAACTCAATGACAAATGTACCAAAGCTTTTCTTCAAACACTTGCGTCCTCCAATATTTAGATATATGAATAATCTTTCATCTCCTAAAAAATGATTATTTTACATTTTTATCTTTTAAACTCCTAAAAGTATTATGGTTATTTAAATTTTTTTTATAAAGTTTGATTCTTTCTACAATCAATATTTTAGCACATTACCTTGTTAGTGCCAAAATAGTTTTCTCAAAATGTACAAATGTGTTTAACAACCTTGCCTCAAATTTGATAATAGAGATTTATCACATCATTAGCTATCATGCCACCTCTACTAAAATGTCTGGAACAATGGGAACAAAAAATGTTCACATACCACTGTATCAGCCAATGTGTAATCTATACCGCCAAACAATTTCCTTCAACAACAACACCGCTCAATGCATGACATGTGTAGTAACGACAACCTTTGCATACTAGCCTAAATTGCAAATGGCGTTGATGGGTACAACTTCACACAAAAATCTTGGAACAAAACTTTCCTGAGCTTACAAAATACCCTTTAAAAATTATGAGAAAGACATGTTTGTAGTCATCTATCTCATGCGCAAATTTTAACATGGAACATTTACACTTGTCATGAACAATTCCATCATTGTCATTGCAAACAAACGCAATTGTATAATATTATTAAAACCACTCTTTCACATTATTAAAATTTAAGAACTTAACGATTTATAATCATTACTTTGACTCTATATTAATTGTTGCTTCTAAACTGCAAAGTATGGTTGCATTGTCAATTGTTCAATCTACTGTTCTTGCTTCTCTAGAGGTTCAAATTGACCCCATCAGCCAATAGTGAGTGACTACTGACTATACTATTCTCTTTTATCATATCAGTAGTCTTCAGATTTCATTCTCTATGTCCACTTGTTTCATCCTAATCATTTTATTCTCTTCCTTTCTTCAGGCACGACATAGAACTAGTACCGGATCCAACATGACAGAACTAATACAAGCTATGATTTTGCAACACCTGAAAGCCTAATAGTAAAAGAGAACTGAACTGAGTATCTCATTTCTATTTAGGACTCTAATTTTTGTTTTTTGTTACCAAACAGTATAAGGCAAAACATGTTGCAGCTGTGCATTCACACAGATTATGTTTTGAGTCACATTCCAACTGTTTTAAGGGTTTTTTCTATAAATCATTGTTTAGGTCATTCCAAAATGACAATTTTGAAACATGGCATCAATAAAAATTGTTTAGGTCATGCCAAAATGACAATTTTGAAACATGGCATCAATAAAAATTGTTTAGGTCATGCCAAAATGACAATTTTGAAACATGGCATCAATAAAAATTCTTTTGATAAATCAAAAAAGACATTAGATTGTTGATATATATTGATTGTGCATCTTAGTTTATTGTATAAATTCGGCTTTAATTACTCAGCAGTGCTTCCTTTTTTCTTGCTCTAGATTGCAATGTTTTCTCACTCTTAGTGTGTATGTTTTCTCTCCTAAAATGGCCTGCATCTTCATTTCCTTTAACACATTTCTTTATCATTTATATATGAGAGTTTCTGGCCAGCAAGATCAGTTTGTATTCCTCTAAGTTGCTCACCATGTTCCAAGTTAGTCTTTGCAGGCTTGAGTTATTTGATTCAATAATGCTATTTGTGCACCCTTATTCTTGGATATTCATATAACCATTTAATTTACTCTTGCTTTGCAATTACCATGTGAATACTGTACTCTTATTTTCCTCCTGCCGTTCTGCCATTGTGTGTGATTCTGTTATATTAGTGTTGTGACCATTTCACACATCGCCCCATTAAAATGGGGACCCCCTCTTTTTGCTTTTGTTTTGCCTGTTCTTCTCTCTGCTTTTAGGGTTTTGAGTGAGTGAGTTGTCTGTCTGGGCTAGGGCTAAACCTTAGGGTTTTCTTCCGTATATTTTCAAGCTGAGTCCAGTCAAATTTTGAAAGTTATTAAGCATCCTTCCGAGGATTGATTATTGAAGTAAGGTGAGTCTGTCAGGAAGGTCAAATAAGTCTTAGGTTAGGTCTAGTCAGGGTTTTTTGGGGGTAAAATTCAAATTTTGTCTAAGTGTTAGCATTTTGAAGATGAAATTGTATATTCTTGCCTAGGTAAGTTTTGATCAAATTTTGGAGGCCAGATGATGCCTGAAACAGAGAAAGTGCTCCTGTCCTTCACTGGAGGCCCAGGGCGAATTTCATTCTAAGTGCAATTTCTTATTTTGCGAGAGCTTGCTAACTGATTCCTGGCCTTGAAGATGACCTAACTTTGCCTTGTGAAATGTTTGGAGACTTAAATTTTGAATGGATTAGCCAGAAAGGACAAAATCACTCTTGTCCCTCACTCAGGGACCAGGGCGAAAATGTTATTTTGTGCATATTTGTCACTAACTTTTCTATTTTGTTTTGTGCAGGGTCTCCAGGAGAGAGAATTGAACGTGACTTGGTGCTTTTGAAGATTTTGAAGGCATGAAAATAATGAATTTTGAAGGATTTTGTTTGAATCATCAAAAGCGCTCCTGTCCCTCACTGAAGGACCAGGGCGAAAAGACTTATTTGAGTCATTCCTGGCTTTGTTTGGTCAAATTGAAACATCAAAGGCATGGTGGACGGCAAAATGAACGTGATAGAACATCCAGACTTGATTAAAAACGATGAAATGATGAAGTTTTTGCCTAGAAGGTCAAAAGCGCTCCAGTCCCTCACTGAAGGACCAGAGCGATTTTCTCTATATGCACAATTTTAGACCTTTTTTGGACATTAACTTTTATTCATAGCGTGAAGTAAGGTGAAATATTTCCTAGCCAAGGAATTTCGAGATGAAAAATGAAGCATTTTGGCCTAGAGGGCAAAAAGCGCTCCTGTCCCTCACTGAAGGACCAGAGCTTGAATTTCAAATTTGCACTATTCTTGCAGGATCAAGACAATTTTATGATTTGAAGAGGTCAAGGGAAGCATGTTTTGTCCATTGAATATAATTTAAGCGGTTCACAAAGGAGTAAATCAACCCAAATGACAAAAAGTGCTCCTGTCCCTCACTGAAGGACCATGGCGTTTTTTCTAGTTTCTCCTCATTGTTTGAAATTTTATGGCAAAACTTGATTTGGATGGGAAGGACGAACAATATTTTATGCCTTAGACGTGAGTGAAGGTTTGAAAGACAAGGAAATATACCATGAAGTAAAAAGGCGCTCCTGTCCCTCTCCAAGGGTCCAGAGCGATTTTCTAAAAAGTGCACATTTCTTGCAAAGACAAGGCAAGTTTGTGATCGAAATGAATGGAAGAAGGCATGATTAGCCCATTGAAGATAATTTGGAAGGCTAGCAAAGGACAGACAAACGTGAAATTGCAAAAGTGCTCCCGTCCCTCACCAAGGGACCAGGGCGAAAAACATATTATCTAGCCTTTCTCGCCAATTTTGGACAAATTGAGGCCAAGGCACAAGTTTGAAATGATGTTTAAAATGCTTCGAGGTGGCATTGAGATGTAAGACTTGCGAATTTTGATGACAATTGGCAAAAGTGCTCCTGTCCCTCTCCAAGGGACCAAGGCGAAATTTCTAAATATGCCCATTTACCTTGCATTTTGAAATAATATTTTTGTTTCCAGGACTCAACAAGAAGTGGAGAATGATGTTCTACTCCATGAGGGTAATTTGAAGATTAATGTGATCAAGAATTTGCGCAAGGACTCAAAAGTGCTCCTATCCCTCACTGAAGGACCAGGGCGATTTTTATAAAATCAGCAATTTCCCTCCGAGATTATGCTAAGTCAAGGTTGTGCGAGATGGGAAGGATCTTCTAAAGCATGGTGAACAAAGATTTGACTTCAAAATTTGAGAATCCTAGCCTAAAAATGAAAAGTGCTCTTGTCCTTCACTGGAGGACCAGGGCGAAAATCTTGGGAGAGTTTATTTTGCCTTGCTAAAACGAGTTAAGCATGCATGGAACAAGTGAAAGAGATCATTGCTCACTCCACAACGAGAATCGACAAATAAAGGACAAAGAAATAAGAGCAAAAGTGAAAAGCGCTCATGTCCGTCACCCAGGGTCCAGGGCGAAAATGTCCTAAAGTCACGTTCCTCCTAAAGATCAAGTGAATTAAACTCAAGACTCCAATCAAAAATGCCATTTTAAAATGCCTAGATGAAGTTTGAGCGTGAAAATGAGGAATGCAAGGCCTAGATTGAAAAAAGTGCTCTTGTCCCTCTCCAAGGGACTAGAGCGAAGTCATTGGCATTCATTATTTTTTGCCATATCCCAACGTTGATATCCTCCAAATCGCATGAAATGCCAAAATCGCCAATTTCAAAATATTTGGAAAAAATTAAATTAAATTGGCATTTAATAAAGGCACATGGCATTTAATAAATTAATTTTGAGCCTCAAAAAATCGATTTTTTATTATTAAGGCATTTAAAATTAATTTTTGTGAAATTAAAATTGAAAAAGCAGGGCTTGAGGTATTATTTTTATCTATTTTATCAAGTCGGCCTCTTTCTTTTTTAATTTTTTTTTTTTTTTGGGGCCTATTTTGCCAAGTCGGCCTATGGACAGATGAAGCGGTGAGCGCCCTATATAATAGGGGTGTTTTGAGCAATTTTTATCAATCATTCATTCATTACTTCAAGTGCGATTTGGAGGTCAAGAAGAAGGTACGAAAGCTAGTCTATTTGGAGCGAATTATCCTAAGTGTTGGAGGCTTAAGGTGGTGGAGTTGATGCTTGTGAAGACTAAAGGAGGCGAATTTTGCTAAAAGGAGGACTTCGATCTACTTTTTGCCTAGCCAAAGTCCACCTTATTTTTGCATCATTTTTTTTAGAATTAATTCTCAAGTGGAGGTATGGCGAGATCATCCTAGACCCAATGTTGAAGTTTTGAATTTTGAATCCTAAGTTTTTTAAAAATTGCGTAGTTAATTACGAAATGATAACTCAAGATTTATCATGAAGTTTCCTAATTAATATCTTTTAATCTTCCTTTCTACTCTATATTTCTACATTGCAAAATATATTACTCATTATGAAATGTTGTGTAGGTGTCAAGATGGCGACTCCAAAGGCAGGAGCATCTACTAGTCATCCAGCCCTCATGAAGTAAGATCAGAGGAACGAAGAATTGGAGACCAAGATCGTGTCTAAGTGGAGCAACATTGGAGATACCAACTTGGGAAACTTCAGTGTGAAGAAGTTTCGAGAGCTCCCTTACATTGGAAAGCCATCACCTATCGCAAAGAGAATAATTGAAAGTGGCATCATCAAGGCGGTCGGTTTCCCTCCAGCAGTCCAGTGCCATGAGATGATGATCGAGTGTGCTCGCCATTATGACCCACAATCAAGATCGATCGTATCCAAGGAAGGGAACCCTTTGGCATACCTTTCGAAGGAGGCTATAAGTGAAGCTCTCCATCTTCCGGAGCATAAAGATATGATTTACAAAAGCCTAGAAGGAGCCAGGTCGATGTATGAAGATGATCCAGACTCTTGCTTGAGCATCATCAATAAGAATTGGTTACTCAAAAGTCATCCTCGCCTGAGCAAAATTCCCAACACACCACATAGGATCGACTTCTAAGAGGAGTACAGAGATTTGATAACTTTGCTCAATCGAGTTACAAGGGCTCCTCGGGCCTTCTATTTTGAGAAATGGATGTTCTACTTCATCCAAGTGATAGTTCAAGGAAAAGGAACGATTCATTGGGCTAGAATTATTAGCCATTGCTTGGACATGCAGTTGAGAAGACTAAAGGCTACCAAGTCATTTCACATGAGCTCATACGTCATATATGCCTTGATCAGGAGTTTCGAATATGCAGGATTACCTCACAGAGGAGTGATCGAAAGAGGACCCAGAGAGGTGAGAGTTTGTGATTCTTATGTTCATTTGCATCATCCACCAGGAAGTGACTACAAGTTAGTCAATGATACCTTCACGATGAACATCACTAGGATATTGCAAGGCGGGATTCACAATCGACTATCTCTAGATGCACAAGAGCTTGTAAAGAGGTATGGTGCTTGGTTCATCCAGTTTCCAAAGTTTACATATATCAGAGTCCATGGGTGTCCTTCACCTCCCTACATGTTGTCGAGGTATCCGACAGACAGGATAGTGCTACTCGAGGTGACTAGGCATTTGGCAAACTATGTGAAGGCATTCAGACACGGGCATAGAAATGGAATTCCTGTGCCCATCATATTGGGGAATTCAGTTGAGGTATGTCCTAATGCTTTAGCCTTGGATGATGCAGAGAGGGAGTTGGCCTCATATTCATTCACATTCTTTGCCTTGATGGAGAATTTTGATCCTTATGGGTATATAGAAGAGACATATGGTAGGAAGTACAAGCATGAGTGTCAGGTAGAAGACTTTTGGATGAATCTCTCAAGTGATTTAGAATTGAAAAGAAAGGTGCATTCCAGATTACCTTTAGATTTTATCAGGAAATGTAAAGTCTACAGAGTGGCCGATCAAGCTCAAGACAATGGCAGACATCTCCAGTCATCTTATGACAGAGAGGACAAAGCTGTGAAGATAGATTGGAACGAGCCTGAGATTACAGACTTGAGAGCTCTAATGGCTCCAGTTTTGTCATGTACTCGCAGATGGGTGGATGTACAACATCAAAAGTTAAGAGAGAAGAACATACCAATGACTTATACTTTGGAGGAAAGACCAGAAGAAGGAGCAGCAAGCGCAAGTGAAGACAATTCTCATCCTAGAGGCACAAAGAGGAAAGAAAGACCTGAGAAAAGGGAACCCTCCAAGAAGAAGCAAGAGGCCAATCGAGATCGCTCATCAGGTACATCATCTCGACATGAGAAAAGGACAAGTCAAGTTGAAGGACAAGAGATGACGATGCCTAAGGTTGATGAATCTATGGAGTCAATAGTACAGAATGATAAACCTGAAAAAGGGAAGGCACCTAAGCATTCGTCAAATCGATCTCCCCAAGTCAATGAGCTACATGAAGACAAGAATGATGATGAAGTGACATCTCCTCTCCGAGAAGACGAACCATTGCCTAAAGAAATACAAGTTAGAGAGACGAGATCCGCCATTCCAGATTGGTTGAAGGAGAGATTGACAAGGGTGATTGTGATTGAAGATGAAGATAATGTAATTGACTTAGAGAGCCTTGTAGGAAATTCTCAGGAAGTAATGGAGAAGAAGAAGGCCACCAAGATGTCCAAGATGATTAGAGATGAGACAGGGTCTAGGAAATTGCAGATAGCTACACCAGCAGTGGACAAGTATGAAGGTGAAATTCTCGCAGAAGAGTATGATGTAGAAACATTTGAGCTTGGTCCACTCACTGTTGAGAAGGCACTGGATGAGGCAACTGATTCATTTGAAGTACTTAAAGACAAGCTTAAGGAAGAAATGGAAAATAATAGAAAGCTTGAGAGAGAGAGAGGTTCTTGGAGAGGCTACTTTAGCCATCTTAATCAGCCCTTGGGACGTCAGGATCCAGCAGTGTCTCCTATGCAAGCACTTCCCCTTGAATCAGTTGGCGAGGCAGAGAGGGTCAAGAGCTTGGTTCAGCTTATGAGCTCTTGGATTGACAAATCCCACACAGTTGTCGTTGAATTTACAACAAGAATGATGCAGACAATCCACCAAGCTATCCAGGTCCTTGAGATCATCCACAACCTAATGATAACGATAGCTGCTTTCGCTCACACTAGAGATGTTATCATTCCTGTTCTGCAAGTGATCAAGCAAACACCAAGGAAGATCCTGGCACAAGAAAAGATAATGGATGGAGGAGCTCATAATTTACTCCAGTGGTCAACTCTACTCCAGATGAAGGAGGTTCTTTTCGAGGACATCAGCACCAAATGCAATCAAGTTGAAGGCGTCATCCATCCAATTCAGGACAAGGTGTTTGAGGTGTTATGTACCATTCTTGGCAGGAGGATCGAAGTTGAGACAGATGTGGACATTCAAGAATTGGAAGAAAGAGTCAAGGTCATCTTTTGCAAAAATGAGAATGTCATCACAAATGAACAACGGGATCAAATGTTCGCTACTATGCTCGTGATTGAGAAGATCAAAGAACTCGAACATGGATGGGATGTGGCTCTTCTCAAGGCCTTTGATCAGGTTATCCACTTGGAGGAACGAATGAGGAATCTTCCCGAGATTCCTATTGCTAAGATTGACGGAATTGTCTCCAGATTCATTGCATATGCTAAGAAAGAACATTGGAAAGGGAATAAGGTTCTAGAAGAGAGGTTGTTGTAGATGATGTGGCACCTTAATTATCATTGGTCTATGTTTCCTAGATTTTTTGTGCCAATTAAATATTTGGCTATGCATTTAATAATGTTCAACTAAAAGGGGAACTTTTTGTAACAAACCCTAATTAGGGTTTAGGTGTCAGAATCTCGGTCGTTGATCTTCTTTTGATTTGGGTCGTTCATTGTAATTGAGGATGCTATATATACCCTCACTCATTTTCATTTTGTCATTAAATATTAGCAATTAGATATTAGAGAGAAACAGTTAGAAGTTAGAAGATTAGAGCTTTTGGAGAGAAGAAAGTTATTTTGTAGCAAGATTGAGCATTGAAGAAAGAATTTCAAACAATTGTTGTCTATTTTGGCTTTTAGATCAATAAAATATTGAAGATATGGTGTTTTATTGCAATTCTTGTGGCTATCTTCATGGTTGTTTACTTTCTTGAATCATTCTCAGTCGAAGTAGCATTTTAGTTTGAAGGACTAAGTGTTGGGCTTGATCTTTGGTGAGATTCACGTTCCAAACCACTAGCTTCTTACTGATTGTAAGAACGCCTTGTGTGGTCAACTAGAGATATTTGGATTGCTTGAACCTTCAATCATTATTGAACTATTGATATGTACCTTCATGGTAGTGTCTATAATTCTTGATGATTTGAAAAATCACTAATCACCTTAGAAGATCGCATCAATTCTAGTAGAGTTGTAATTCCTTGGCAATACTGAAATTGGTAGAATTTTACCAAGTCTAGCCTACATGGAGTCATTCGTAGGATTAGATTAGAATTCATCTCTTGCAAACCCTATCTTTTGATCTTTTTTGAGAACTTGTTAGTTTTAGGAAAATTTTGTTCCTGCAATTCGGAAACGTAAGGCCCCTTGAAGAAACAGCATTCACAATGACCACTGGTGCTGACCCTACATCGAAGAACCTTGGAGTCATCCTGATTGATCCTTTTTCGCAACATCTTCAGCAATCAAAGGCTTTATTCAAGAGAGGATAAGGTACCCTTGGGTATTTTATTCTGTGTTTGATTGTGTACAAAATACACGTCAACAATTAGCTAAATGCATCTCTGGTTGAGTGGAAATTAGTGAAACAATTTTGTATCTACTCTTTAACAATGATGCTTGTGCTTCTTTTCTGAAATATAAATAGTTGACATCCGCCAATCATCATATCATTACAACTTATAATCTGAGCTCCATCATTGCAATTATCTGAATGCCAACTCTACCATTGCTATTTTGGCAAAAGGCCGGGATTCCAGCTGTATCACAGTTCTTGTTTGTTAAAAATTCATCATCTATGATTACAGAAATCAAATATATCTCTGTATGCTTATTAATGCATAACGTGCTCCCTAAAATCCATTCTTGTTATGAAACTAGCTCAATTTAATCCAAAGATTTGCTTCCTTAGATTTAAAATTACAGAACTACCTCAATCATGAGAACCTTACATCTAACACTGAAATTCAGGGTAGCTCACCTTTACTCTAGCAAATTTCAGGCTTGGTTCTTTCTTCAAAACTTGAACATATTGCCTTCAAAAGAACTCCTTTGTCAAATTTCCCTACCATGAAAACATGTGAATATGCCCCATCGATTCTCTATATCAGAGAATTTAAAGCATAAAAAAATCAAATTTACCGACCTCTATATTGTCTGGTGTTGATCATGAGAGTGGGCGGTATTGTTACATCACCATAAGACCAATATCCAACCTGAGGAAATTTTCAATAGCCTACAATGTCTCTGATGCTATGGGAAACCAAAAGCCAACATGCAAAAAGCTTGCACAATAACCAATCAAATTTTATAAATATGAAAACAAATGATAGGAGGAGATCGATTTTAGAATTGAACATAATTTGTCCCAACTTCGAATAATACACATGTAAGATAACCTATGCATCTTCAAAGTAGATTCTCTATATCTACCATTTAGATCTCCCATACGTTTTTCTATCTTCTACAAATCCATTTCTAATAAAGAGTCACTGCCATGAACCAATTACTAATAGATGATATAGCATCATCAGGGGCAGGGGTTCCAATCAAAGTAAGATTCTCCGATAGCGATCCCTGGTTCGACTCAATCAATTGGGTATGGATCCGTATCTTCATCTGAGCCGCAGGAAGGGAAGTCTAGGTTCAAGAATTGATCTAGACACTTTCTTCAGACTAACTGTCAATACATGTCAGAAAAACCAAACATTCAAGTATTTAATTGGTAGAGATTTGATTACATTATCTACACATTTCTTCTTGTATTTTTTATCCTTTCATTGGACACCTAATATGGAAATCACTGACATAGTCATACCAAATTCAGGATTTCTAAGTCTCGTTTGCATCTTTAAAAACACAAAGTTGCCTCAAACTTTCAATCACCCCATCTTTTCCATCATAACATTTACTAAAGTCCTCTAGATCAAGTGAATGACAACTTTCATGATTAATGCCCTGATCTTTGCACTTCTTGCTGTGTGGGCAGTACCATGTGATATAATGAGGATTAAATTGTGTATATCCACTTTGCCCAAAACAATTTGCACTAGCTTTGAAACTCTTTGCAAACTCCATTTGGCTCTCACTTGACTCCACATTCATCATTGTTGTTTGTTCACAATTCATACTTCACTCGATAATTTGGGCGTGGAACATACTTTCTCTATTCCAAATTTATATTAAGCGTGTCCTCCTTGCTGAAGGCATTTTCAGCTGGTTACTGAACAATGCAGAATCTTACCTTTCAATTTTGCATTGCAAACTCAACCTCTGCACTAAAACTAAAGAACTTCACTCAACATCTAGAAATCTTAGACGCCTAAGCATAGAAGAAACTCGACAACATAACAATAGATTCAAAAACACCACATGAAGACCAAAACTCTATATATTCTCAACGTGTGTTGCGTTTTTCTTTTCATATTTAGTTCCCACGTTATAACCATCTTATGTCCAGTGGTCAATTCACCTGACAAAAAGAACATAAAAAATCATATCGCAAGTTCCTGCACAAGTAAATCATTTTATGTTCACCCTCGTGAACTCGCTGATTCTACAATCTATCTCCACAAGTGTTGTAGATCACACCAGATTGCTAATGTGGTATGCTTTAAATGGCCTTCCCTCATATTATAGGTTATGCATCTTATATTTAATCTAGAGGTTCTCGAATTCTTCAATATTAGATGAAGACAAATAGTTATGCAGCAGCCATCAGCACCTCACTCGATTACTTCATATTTGATGAACAACCTCATCTGGTCTTGATAAGGCAAACACATTAGCCTCACCAAGAATTAACCAAGCTTTATCAAATGAGGAAAATATAGAAATTATATCATAAGGCAGGCAAATGTAAGAGGTGTTTGTCAGCTTAAAATATACTTTATTGGGAATAATCCATCTTCCAATGGAAAGGAAACTTTTAAGTATGGGAGGTAGCCTTTAGGAGTAATTATATAATAAAGATGAAAGAAATTGATCAGTGTTGAATTATCGAAGTTTTGATTTAGGAAATGCATATGACGTGGAGTCATCAAAAAGTTTGGGAATATCACTAATATTCAATATTGTAGATTTATATCAATATCAGAGTGATCTTAGTTGGCTTAGTTGGCTGCAAGGAGGTGCAAAGCTAGATACCAAGTGTTGCATATAATTCACCAAATGTGTGATGGAACTTTCTCGAATACATGTGATGATGGATCAATAGATTTTAATGTGGTTCATACAAAAAGCTCTACTGCATCCAGTGTATCTTTAAATGTGTTATCTTATCGTTGCATGCTTTGAAATGTTACCACAAACTGTGAATAGTGAAACATGATTTTTACTTGTTACGTCTTTGCAATGATTAGAATCTCTTGATATTTGAATGTAATATTGTAGGATCAATGTAGAATATGTATTGCCAATTACAAGGTGAAATGTGTAGTGAATCATGGTAGGATCTATAGGTGATTAATAGTTAATGACTAGAATGTGAATGAAAACTTACAAACAAATAAACAAGTACATCTTCTTTTTTTTTTGGGTCAAGCAAGATTGCTCTTACACCTTGGGAAGCTCTTGCAACAGATACTTTGGCTAGAGGAAAACAAGACTGTTTATCTTAACTTTCAAAATCCAAGATGAATCACTTTACTAAGTACTCATCATGTTATCTATTCTTAGCGTTTCTTTCAATTCTAGTGTCCAAAATCTCCTCAATCTCCTCCTTTTGCTATTATGATATCCAATTCTTCCATTATACCTTTAAATCACTATCTCCTAATTGTCCTTAATGAGTTTTTACTCTTTTTTTGACGTTTTCTATTTACATCCCACACAAGAAGACAACACTACACATGGGCATTCATGCTATGTGCTAGCATCCTTGATTGAGAGATTCAATTTCCTATTGAAGGCTCTTCGTTTTGTACTTTTCAATCTATAATTAGAAGGTGAATTATTTTTACATATTTTCACCAATTTATTGTATTTAATTATGTTAATTGATTAAATTTAATCTGTGTGTGCATTTATTTTACTTTCAAAGGAATTGTGTTTTCCTTTCACTAGAGTTAAATTTCCTATATACAACTTCATAAGTAGAAAATTAGATGTTTAGCATTGTTATCCAAGCACATTATGCATCAAGAAATTAGGATACTAAAGTTTTATTCTCACATCATTTGCAATTTGTGTCCTTATGATCTCAGATGGAGGAGGGGCTAAAAGATGTTAACTATAGCAAGCATTTGGAGATCAAACATCAATTAGAATATACGATGTGCAAAACAATATCAGAACTTATTCAAATTTAGAGTCTACTATGTGTTTCACTGATAATGTTTCAAGAGTTTTCTATGATTCAACTTGTTGGTTACTGGTTGAAAGTTTGGGCCCTTTGCTTTTGCTAGTTTGTGACTACTTTTATAGTTCTTTGTTTGGATATTTTATTTTGAATTCTTAAGGTAAAACATTTTTATAATGAGTTTTTGATAGTTTCAATGCCAATGGGACTGATCTTTGTAGATCTATGATTAATTTCTTCAAAGTTCCTTTCCAAACTATTATTTTTTCATTTTATTATTTTTAGATTTCAGCAATTTAAAACTTCACAAAGTTCTAACACTTTTTTATCTTCATAAACACAAATCATATTTCCTATAATGATTTTCATAAATAAATCAGTAAATGTCATGTGTTAATCAAAAAAAATAATGGCTAACAATCATCTCAAACATGATCCAGCTTTATCTGCCTTCAACAAAAAGCACAAGAGGGGCCTCTTTTGCTATCCGGTTGATTGCAAGAAAGTGCGAAAGGATAAGAAGCTCATGGTAACGATCAAGATCTATAGGGAATGCCCTTTCAAGAACAATATGGAGTTGTTTTTGAAGTTTTTATATTTAGACAACAACTTACTCTCCATTAAACACGTAGAACACATGTTAGAACTGTCAAGCAACGACGGCGGTGGCAGTTGTAGCACCAGCAAGATTGGATGCGCATAACATATGCATACGTATAGGGTGCTACATTTATGGAAACCTCATTTGATTTACTGTAATCTCATTTGTTATTATTTCTCAGACTTTATTTGGTATTCATTGAGAATAATAGGCTAAAAATACAAAGAAGAAAAGGGATGAAGGGCCAATATAATAAACCAAATCTGGTGCAATTAGTCTTTTATGCTCTACAAATTTTTGCAACATAGGGTTGGATCTTATTTCTTTTAATCACAAGTTGGACGTAAATATTGAGATATGCCAAATCATCAGCCTTGATTTTAACATGGTAAACTATTACTTGGTGATTAATATACAGACATGTAAGTTTGGGGTAGGTTTCGATTCTAATTTGACAGTCATATAGAACTGCAAACAGGAGCAAAAGCATTAATACATCTAAGTTGGTCTAATGGTAAAATACTAAAATGTACTCTTCAAAGAGAGGTCACAAGTTTAAATTATAGAGGGTCAGGTATGTGCACACAATGTTTCAAGCTTTCTAAAAATTTAGTTTCTCCATATTCTGTGACCAAACATTCTGACAAGGAAAGTTTTCTTTAGTGCCTAATGAATCTTTGCTACCATTAAGGAAAATCCCAGATTTGAAGAATTTCATTTCCTCTTTCTGGCATTGCTCGGAAGAACTCTATGAAAACTTTGGAGTTTGGAATGATTTGCATCCCTTGCAAACCACCCTGCAGTTTGCAATATATTGTGAATGTCACATAAGATCATTGTAGATCTTTCTAGGGATAAACCCCATGCAATGACAATAATATCTTCCGGTAGACCCTTAGAAAGGAGCAGTTATGGTCGAAACATGCCATAATTACCAACCTCTACCCATTTCTTGAATCCTTCATGATAACTAAAAGATTTTATACTAGGCTTTGTATAAGGATTGTGGGCGGGTTTGAATTTTATCTTAGTCATTCCCAGACGAGAAAAGAAACCATTCAAGACACCAATCAAGTCACCCAATGTAAGGCCTCTATCACAAACAACACCTTCAATTTGGTGAAACTCGACAAGATGTGTCCTATCCACTGCCTCATAGATCTCTATTGTTAATGATTCATTATATTCTGGAAAATATTTGCCTCTCATCTCTAAATCTCTCAGGCATAGACTCCACATGTAAATCTCTCGGGCAAAGACTCCACAAGATTGTCCCACTCCGTTGGATTGTTACCCATCAATCGAACACAAAAATTCACTAGTTGCAGTTTTTTCTTAACTGCATCACTAGACTCTAATATTAATTTTAGCAGTCTGAGGTGATTTATATATTTGTTTCACTATCTGGATAACTGTTGAACTAGCAAACATCCCAGGACTAGCAGGAATGGCTGTCTTGGCAATGTCTATGGAACCAGACACCTTGGCCACTTTTTTAGCCAATAAAGAACATGAAAAATAGAATAGCTGAGATAGAGTACACCTCTAAAATCTGTGGTTGTTTAGCTTCAACCCTGAGGAATTTGGCATAAGGGGTATTTGTGCAGAGATGGGAAAAGACTTCATCCATTTGCTTGGTCTGGATATGTGGATGTTTTACCAAATTAGCCATGACCCACTATATCATGGTCAATGTGATGTCAATGGAAAAATCCAAGTCATTTACTTTATCACTTAATCAACTGTGGGTTACTTGGTAAAGTGGAATTCTTTCGTCAGCTGGAACTCGCAGCGCAACCATACCCTAAGGTGGATTTGAAAAAAATCCATCAATGTTTCAACAGACTAGTCTGCTCAAGACCTTTATTATGCTTGAATGGTGCCATCTCCACATCCTTTGAATTCACATCATCCCTATATTCACATTGTGTCCAATGGATTTATGCTTTTTATGTTAAATTCCCAATGTGTCCTCTCGTGGTGCCAATGTTTTTTGAAGAAACATATCCTTAAAACTCGTGTGAATGCCACCATCACCTATTGGTCCATTTGCATAAAGAGCTTCACATTCCTATATGAAATGTACTGCATGGTCCTTTGTGTTGAAGCAGACATCCATTCGTAACCTTATTTCCATTGGCTCAGTAGTTGACAAAGGAAGTAAATCGATAAAATGTGCCTGCAAGCACCTTCCAGAATCATTTTCCTCAACTGCTGCTCCATAAGTTTCTACCTTAGTTTTCATTTTCCTCAACTTTTTCAAAGGCCTTGGCTTCCTTACACAAAACCCTTGAAAAGCCACCTGAATTTATACATTTATTGTATTTTCATCCATAGTGAGGACCTGCATTCAATGAGGAATACTTTGTAATTTAAATCCGTCATTTTAGAGATGATCTCTTCTAAAGGCACAACACATTCTTTCACCAAATTTCCTTGTTCTAATAAACTTTGCATTACCCTTTCATTGAAAATGACATCTTTGTTGCAGGTGACTTGTTCCAAAATGGGATCCCACAACCTATAGTCATGTATCATCTCTGTATCCGACAAAGGTACACCATTTTGATTTCACTTCCATCTTTTTTCTTTTTTCCTGTCGAATGTGATTGAAAGCTTCACACCCAAACACCTGCAAATGATTGTATGAAATCCTCTTTCCTACCCACTTCTTTTCAGGTACTTCAAAATCCAACTGAGAGGACAGACCTCAATTAACTAAATACACCACTGTTTTTACTACCTATAACCCAAATTCTTTTCCCAAACCTACATTTGAGAGCATGCTACGAGTTCTCTCCAAAATAGTCATGTTCAAACTCTCTACAACACTATTTTCTTGTGCTGAAAACAAAACTATTTTAACACCATTCTCTACACAGAATTGATCACATTATGAAACAAAATTCACCACCATTATCCATTTTCAGACAATTATTTCCGATTTGGTTTTCAACAAATGCTTTGAAATCCTTAAATTGGTCAAATACTTGAGTCCTATCTAACATGCAAACACAAACCTTCCAAGTGCAATCATCTAGAAAAATAACAAAATAATTAGATTCACCATTTGAAGTTACCTCTGTAGGACCAAAAGACAAGACAACTGAATGCACTAGCTCCAACGATCATGTTTTTTTGTCACATACCTTGGTAGAGAATCTGGTCCTCTTTTTTTTGTCATAAATACAATGCTCAAACATCTCCAAATCTACCAATTTCAGCCCTGAAATTTTATCCTTTTGTGAAAAATCTCAAGGCATTGCTCATGCAACCGAGCCTCTTGTGCCAAAGCTGCATCTCGCTATCCACAATTGCCATTGCAACTCTCATTTCAGTGTGACTCTCTAGCACATACAAAGTTCCTGATTTGCTGCCCCTAGCAATTACCAAGGCTCCTTTTGTCACTTTCCATGTACTTGATTCAGAAGTGACTCTACATCCTCGAGAATCTAATTGCTCAGCCGAAATCAAGTTCTTTTGACTTGAGGGATATATCTAACATCTCATAGCAGCAAACTGTTTCTATTTTTTAATTTCAACAAAATATCCCATTTGCCAACAATATCACAAAAATTCTGGACCCATCCTCTTGGCAAAAGGCTGCTGCTAGGGTTGAGGAGGGATGGATTACTGTTAAAAGTAAAAAATCTAAATTGTCCCAGTCCTCTTTTGATATGACCCTTCGATCCCATAAGGTTAGGTCAAATTCTTGATCTTTCCTTGTTGGAGTAGGGCTGCTGGTTTTTTGCAGCTTGTTGGTTTTTGGTGGGGGTTAATGCTGTTCCCTTTCTTTTGATTGGCTGGGCCAAATCTCTTTTGTGTTCTGTTTCTTTGAGTGGTCTTTCAAGTTTATCTTTCGGTTTGGGTTGCAGGTCCTTCTAAAACCTATCTTGTATAGGGTTGCTGGTCCCTTTAAAACTTGTTTTTACTTAATCAAAAACAATATCACAAAAATTATTATCACCAAGAAAAAACTTACCAAAATTACCGCTTTGATAGTTTTTGAAATACTCCCTGCATGAAATGATGCTGTAGATTCTCCTATAGATAGAATAAGAACACCTACATCTTCATATGTTGTATTTGCTTCATTATCAAAATGGTATATTGGTATAAAGCATCATAGGCCTTGCTCAGTTATAGATTTGTCAACATTTCTCATCTGTCCATATTTAAGCCTTTGACATTTGTAGATTTGCCAACGTTAAGCCTTTTGCATTTGCACATTTGTGCAAATTAATCCTTTAACATTTGTTTCTTTGTCCCTAAAAGCAAGATTTTGATGGTACCCCAAAGACTGGACAGTGGCCATGGAAGGGCACTTTACTAAAACTAGTATTTAGTGTTTTGATCGAAGAAGAGAAACTCGTATTTTTACTGCTGTTTATCAAAGAACACCTGTTACAATGAAAGGGAGGATAATACATGCTCAAAGTCATGTCTCAAAATGAGATAATAAATGGAAAAATATTAAAAATGTACAGCCTAGGTCAAAAGGCTTTTTGGAGAGGACTGGAATGCATTGTGCCAAGCTATGAGACAATCACCAGCCTCTGCCTGGACCGCAACATGAACAAACCTTACCCCAACATCAGGGATTAAGTACATGCCTCCCCAACTAAACATGAGATCTTCCCATTCAGGCCCACCCAAGTGTGCTAATAGGTAAAACTCCATTATAGGCATATACCACCCAACTCTAACAATAAATCGTAGCAAGAAATAAACACAGTAAGTAAAAAAAAAATTCTCCCTCTTTTGAGTAATATACCTATTGATGGGTGTTTTGTGACTACACCAACACAGAATAAAATGCCAAAGACACTTTATCCTCTCTTGAACAAAGACTCCTCACGTGCTAAAATTGCAAAAAAAGTTCATTGAGGCGACTCCAAGATTTCTACTGCATACATGCGACTTAATATTGGATATAAGCTCTTTTGGATGATGTATGATGGTAATCCAAGGGGACTTAAGTTTGAATTGTTCTTCACTTCTTTTGCAATGCTGGCTGGAACTTCATCATCGGATATAGCAGGATTGTGATGCTTCTTCCTTGAACGGACTTAACTGAAATTGAAAAAAATGACAAAAGGGAAAAGGTTAAGAAGTTCTAATCTACTCCTAGGGACAATGAGGGTAATGGATGATGCTCCAATAACCAAGTCCTGCTTTGCCATGCTCAGCAACAACTCCACGAGAACTAGTGCAATCTTCCAGGGATTATGCAAAGACTTCTCATATCACAATGAGCACCATCATTACAAACAATGTACATTCCATGATAGAAGTTAAGCATCCATATAAAAAAAGGTTCAGGCGAACTTTACACTGCAAATAGAAATCATCTAAGTGCAAAAATTATGAACCATTGAAATTCATCAAACATTATCACATTCTCCATTAACATCAATGTACTTCTAACAACTTGAGAAATCGAAGGAACACCATGCAACAAGTTAGAATAAACATGAATCCACCATATTTTCAATGAAATCAAATTTTATTTCTCCAAGTCTTACAACAATGTCTTCTCCTTCTACTCTACTTCTACTCCAAGGAGCAAGAGATCTCTATTTCTAATGAGCTATCTAATGATTTACAAATGAGAAGACATGGGCCTTTTATAGAGATCCTTCCACAAATGGCCGAGATTACAACATGGAACCCTAATTAGGGTTTCAACGTAAATGACCACCTTTTATGCAAAAAGAACTAGAGTAAAGAACCAATAACTAGATGTCAACTAAGCATCAAACAACTCATCATCTAGAAGTAAGCGTCCCTTATCTCTCTCTTTGTTGGCAAATTCAATGAACCTAGACATCACTATCTCGAGTTCATCTACAAAGACACTTGGAGTAGTCTCATGCTTGTACTCCATAATTGTTGTATCCTTTTCACACTGACTGAGAGTCTTCTGCCATGTTGGCTTGAGTACTTGAATCTTGTTCATGAAACTTATGAATATGGAAATGTCATCTAGGCGACTCCCTGAGAAAGAACTCATGTCCTTGAAAACGTATTCCTTGACCTTGCTCTTCAAATTATCTGTGGTCATTTCCTTATCTCCCATTTCTTGGACAAACAATTCCTCCATTGAAAAGAGGATTTAATCTGAATTTCTTTGAGTATCTTCATTAGCCGGGTTGATTCTTCATTTGATTTCTTGAAGGCTTCCTTCCCCGTACTTGGAATGGATTGGACTTTCTTGTCGAAGATTTTGTCATTCTTGATATCTTTCACACTTGAACTTTCTGACCTTTGATTTCCAGATGAGATTCTTCATTCTACATTTGCACTTGAACTTTGATTTTGAAGTGAACCTTGGGGTCTAGAACTAGATTGCCTTGAAGCCTGAATGTTTGGAGTTTGAATGTCCTCCTCGACGTTTAGAGCTTCAATTCTTCCTCCATGAACTCCCTAAGATTGGATTTCTTCTTGAACTTGTATGTCATAGATTGGATTTGCTCATCTTGGACCTCCATGCCTCTTGATGTCTTGATGTTGCCTTTGGATTGGATAGATGAATCCTTGATGTTTTATCATTTTCTGACTTGTCAAAAATACCATGTTTTATCAAAATATCTCCTTGGGAACTTCAATTTTATGTCTCCAATCACTTTTCTTCTATGGGCAGATTTGAGATAGGTGGAAGGATTCTCCATGTTTGGGCGCCAATTCTCCATGGTGGAGGATTCTTCTTGCTTAGAGGATTCGTCCCAAACTTAGTAAAATTTCATCATTTCTTGCCTTTCTAGATACTTAGGCACATTTGGATAGTAAAATTTCATCATTTCTTGCCTTTCTAGATACTTAGGCACATTTGGAAGGGAAAAAAGTAAAATTTCGGAGGAACTGGAGGATATCTTTTTTCATTTCTAAGGAATTCCTCAACACATATCAACCTTGGAAAAGGAAAGGTTCCTTTCTTTGTGAAGTTCTGCCATTTATTGTTCAGTGAATGCTCGTGTGTACTTTGTCCTGAAGAAGGAATTCTCTGATACTTAAACCATTTTTTTACTTTCCAATAATTCTGTCCTGAAGAAAGGAATTTTCAATTCTTAGCCAATTTTACACAATTTCCAAGAATTCTGTCCTTTGCTGAGAATTTCCACTCCTGGGTGGACTTTTGAGAATTTCCACCCTTGGGTGGATTTTTGACTTGGAGGAGGATTTTTTTTCCATTGCACCGACTTTTTATGCTCTACAATTCATCTTCGATCTTCTAGACTTGAATCTGGATATAAATTCCACTTGCAATTAATGTTCAATTGTTTCTAAAAATAGAAAGTTTTGTCCAAACACGAAATTAGGCCAATCGGGGCCATAATGAAGCTTTCTAAAAATACAAAATTCTTAGAAAACACTCAAATTTTACTGGTAGGCCCTTTGAAGGATAAGGTTTTACCAAAATGCGAAATTAAACCAATCGAGGGCCACAGTGAAACTTTATAAAAATAGAAAGTTTTCAGAAAACCCTCAAATTTTACTAGTAAGCCCTTAGAAAGATCCTCTTTCATTTCCTCGTATTTGTTCTCAAGGTTATCTTGACACTTAGCCAAATGTTCATCATTCCCTTCCTCTAACTGTGTATTCTTTCTCTTCCTTGGACGATGATATCACCCACTCAACGATGTCCTAAACCCTTATTGTCGGCTTGATAACAATATTAAGACGGTATCCTGTCTAGGCTGTATATTCCTTAAGAATACATTCCCTACTTAGTTAGTTCATTAATTCCAAAGATCAAAATCCAAACCAACAAGACCGTATAACTCATTCCTTAGAGCTGTAAAAAACTTGGTTTATTTAGCGAGACGAGGGGGTCCCCATTTGCACTGGGGTGATATGTGAGAACGTCACAACAGTACCCTCCTTAAGTCAAAAACCCACAAAGACAATCTTAGAGAGAGGTAACCTTCCATCAACTTCATTAAAAATTTCATAGCGCAAATAAAGCTTGTATGCTTTTACAACTTCCAGTTATCTGGATTCTCTTGAACCAATCTGACCAGCTCCTTGATCACTGCAAGATTGGATAGTCAATCATCTCTCATGACAGAATATAGTTTGAGTAATATCACAGTCCGTCATTTGAACGAAGGAGGCCTTTGCACTTTAGAAGAGGGAGGTAGGTTTGTACACTTTAACCATATACAGGTATATGGAAAAAGCAATTCCTTTGTTGTCTCCCACAAGGGGCTTCATACACCAAATTCATGTCTAGGGTGACAGCAACCCAAAAAACAACCTTTAGCTTTCATGGCCTCTCCACGTTCAGTTTAGAAGCCCTATCAATGTTCAAGTTCGCTACAGAGTTCTCACAAAAATCCACTCTTCAGATTGTGTATGGTCCCTTTATAGCAATTGCAAGTGATTTCTTATTAAACCAAATATCACACTACTATATACACCACTATAGCAGTCAGCACAATCAGGCAAACATATTCAAAAGCAAAACGATTGAGAGTAGTATAGCAGAACCAGATGTAATATGTAACAAGAGAACAATGTAAACATTAATTCATCAAGAATAAACACAGCAGCTATATTTCCATAGTAACCACCTTCCTCGTACCATTATGATAAAATAAACATGGAGAGCGAGTAGAACATATTTTGATGCTACAGGCCACCAAGACAGTTCAGTACAAACACAATCATAAAAACTGATGGTATGTTATTTTACTTGAGTTATTTGTACTGTGAATGTAACTGAAACATAGTTAGGCAGCAGCACTGAAGTATCACATGTTCCATGGATATCCTACCACAATACAAAAGAAAGAATACATTTCTCCCTACACTCATCATAAGTGGCTCCATAATTCCTATCCTGATAATGGATTGGGTACACATGTTTAGATCCATCTAGACAACAGCTTCATATTTACAAGTAAGAATGAAAAATCATCTCAGCGAGTTCCTGCGAACAGGAAAAAAGATATTAATTGTTATGCAAGACATCCTTCTAGAAATAGACATACTGCTTCAAAATACAAAATAACATAATAACATATTTCAATTCATACAGAAGTCCATATAGAGCTTACCTGTTTCCCTGAAGTAAGACGGGGTTCACCCCACTCTTTAACTTTGTTCTCAAGCTCCTCAAAACTGATCTCTCCTTTCTGCAAGGAAAAAATCAAGACAAAGAATTGGCAAAAGAATTACTAAATAAGACTACAAAATATGAGAATAGATTGCAGTGACCTCAATCTGAGTTCCTATTTCAGAAGTGAAGGTTTCATAACGCTTTTCAACAAGCTTTGTCAATTCCCCATCCTGAGCAATGAACATAAAATAATCAGCAATATTGCAAAGATTCTATAGAAAACCAATCTTAAATATGGAATCCTAAAATATAAATAAAACCTAGTATGCATAAAATATAAAAACACAAAATATTGACCTGCAAGAGTTTAGCTGCATTCCTCAAGCCTCTTGCAAGAGTGTCCATGCCTGATATATGAGCAATGAATAGATCTTCTACATCCACACTCTCTCTCCGCCTATATAGGAAAATAAATAAATCAAATAATATACAAGCTTAATGCCAATTCAGAATAGCAATAGAATAAAATTATAAACCATCATCCAGGATTATTACACTATGCAAACATACAGAAATATAAAATAACTTGCCTTCTTTAATATACTTTTGGCTATACGTAAAAGAAGATATTTATCTTCTTATCTTCTAACATTAAAATAACTTTACAGAGATATCTTATATAGACAATTTGCCCCATCTTTGAAATCATAACTGAAAATTCATCAATTTGCTAAACTAACCCATAAGAATACCCTGACAAATAGGAGGTAGAGATGGAGAGGAATTAATGAATGCAGATCAATGCATTCAAATAAATACTGGAAAGAAGAATCCAAGGCGAATCTTCCTACTTTTCTCATTTAAGTGGTAGAAGAAAGCGCAATGAATTGGTGATTTCATGAGTACATACTCAACCACCACAAATGTATGTTACAGGGTAAAGCAAATATTATAACTGTTCCAGCTATAAGAGCAGCATTCATTCAGATAGTGAGCAGTTTAGCATACATGTTTGTCCATTGCAAAGGTATGTGGAAACATATATCAATAATCACTAGATAACAAGCACAATAACCATGCCTTATCTCATCCAAATTAATGTACATTAAAAATAAGTAAATCTAAATTATCTCGTCCAAATTAATGTACATTACAAATTAGTAAATCTAAATTTTTGAAGAGAGAACTGTTACGTCATATTGTGCTGAAAAGCAAATCACCAAAAATGTAAATACTCACAATTTCGCATCAAAGTTGAAGCCACCAGGTGCAAGCCCACCCTGCAGGGAAGGAATAATTTGTTTGATGAGTGAAACATGTTCAGTTATGAAGAAACCAATATAATACCTCCAAATACTTCGTGTGGTTTTGCACAGATATTATGAGCATTAGTAAAGTTATAGCAAAGTTCTGACTCACATTCTTGATAACAGTCATCATGACCAAAGTTGCCTCTCCAACATCCACAAGAAATTGGTCAGTATCCCATCCTGACAAAAATGAAATTAGATAACATAGATTAGCCTCAACAGAGGAAAGCAATTAGCAGAAACAAGCAATTACCTCTAGATTGAAAGTGCTGAAACACAAAAACTATAGCAGTTACCACCTGCCGCTTGTTATTCCTTACAAGTAAAGAATATTCTCCAAAAGCAAATGTCAATCCAAGTACCTGTTTGTGCATCCCCTGTGTTTGCATCAATGTTACCAAGCATCCCATAAATTCGTGCAATTTCCAGCTCATGATGACAGCTGAAAACAAGACCAATTAAATCAACATTACACATTCATCAAACTGTGTTTTCTTATTCTAACCACTAGTTCGAACACTAGAAGAGATAAACAGACCTTTCAGGATAAAATCCACATATTGATTCATGCCAGAATCTTAAACAGGATATAAAAATATTTATCCAAATAATTCAACAATGGAAGAAGGATGCCTTACCTGTGCCCTGAAAGGGTTGCATGATTGCACTCGATATTCAATTTGAATTCTCCTGAAAAATGGAAGCCAAGGAAATGTCATAAGTTTATGAATAGTCACCAAAAAAACAAAGATGTGAAAACTTTAACGAACTTCAAAAAAGATAGATAACAAAATAACTGGCATGAAAAATAAAGTAATTCCAAAATACAGGAAATCCCATATACATATGATATAAAAAAACACAATGATAAAATATGCCAATTATATGAAAAAAGCAGAAATTTCTTCAAAAATAAAATTCAATTTCCAATAAAAAAAGTAATCTAAATAAAGAAGAATGCAAAAGTCAAATCTAAGCCAACAAAGAAAATAAAAACTATGTTGAACAAAGAAACCAGACTGTAGGAAGAAAGGAAAACTACAATAACTTGATCGACCTTGTATTGCAGTGTTTGGACAATTTACAGATCAAAACTATCAAAATTTTCTTTCAAAGCAGCAGATTATGAAATTTGGCAATTCATGACAACGCTGTAAAAGCTGTAACTTAAGATATTAGACAAATATAAACACCAGAATTATTTTTATTTTTTAATCAACAGAGGAATTGCTACAAACACGTGCCAGGATACCATATGATATCTTAAGAATATCCGAAATATTTATACAAGAATATGCAAAATGTAATGTTTAAATCAAGGAAAATATGTTAATAAATGAAATGTTTATACACCTGCAAGACCATATCTTTGCAAGAACCCCGTCGTTGTTGCAGCATCCCAGTCATACCTGACAAACATTTGATTCAATTTCAATACAGAGAACATAAATTAATGGAAATGTGAGGCACGGAAAGAGAAAAGGATGAACTAATATCAATATGATCAAGGGTCAAGATGTACTGGTGTTTTGTAGGCTCTTGTGGCTTGGGTTCAATCAGAAGTGTCCCTGCAAACCATATTCAACAAGATTCAGACATTACAAAGTGGGAAAGAAATTTCATCCTAGCAAGAATAAGCATTCTGTCCTAAAACAATGTTCAAATTTATATATAAACACACGTTTAAGTAATTCCGCACTTTCTTACAATATTCCCATTTTCAAATCACACTTTGACCTAATCATTTCTCTTTCCTACTCCATACTTGACCCCTCATTGTTCACTATCATGCAATACCTTGATCCCTCTTATCAAGGCATCATTTCTTGATCTCCAAATTGCCAATCCTCTGTTACTACTGAACTTTTCTAACATATTGATATAACAGATCGGTTCTTTCTCAAAATGGAATAGTGATGATTCAAGATAATAAAATTACCATTAAAACCAATTGTTTTCTTCCAGTTCACAGCCCCTTGGAGAAAGCTAGCCTGCAGAGTTCCACATAATTAGAAAAATTTTGTTGACTTCTGTTAAAGAAAGCCTAACTCAATCCTAAGTAAGTTTGAGCGATAATTTCTCCTTTTCGTCATCTTTAATCCTCTATATTTAGGATGAGCATGTGCACAGCATGAATTGGCTTATGAATACAAAATGTTCATAGAGGCAAACAATCATATTTTACTATTTAGAGAGCATGAAAGTGCATAGTTGAAGTGTGGATGGCAATGCAAACAACAATTACAACTATAAGCAGTAGCCAAAGGATACAAGTTTTTATTCTATACATTGTGCTTATTTCGATTATTCCATCTATTCTCAGGCCAAACAAATGTGTGGATTTTACAACTAGCCAACCTGTAAAAAACCAAAGAAGCAAAAGCAACAAGACAAAACAGCTACTATTGAACAAGAAAATCACATCAAATTACAAGGACAAATCAGTCTTGTGGATTTTTATAAGAAAAATTTGATCTCTATCTTAGCTAGTTCTGAACAATAATCTTTCCTTTCCATTGTCTCTAACCCTCAAGATCTATGTATGCATATCCATGCAGACAACTTGGCTTATATACACAATGTTTATTCAAGCAAGATCTTTTATTTAGAGACCAAGAATTACAAGTTGGAAGTAGGAATGGAATTGCAAATAACTTTAATATTACAAGCAGTAATTATGGGAGCAAATTTTATTCTATATATTGTGTTTCTCACCATTAACTATTCAAGAGGATTCCATTGACTTGCAAGCCAAAATCACTGGTCAATCAAAAACAAATCTGTGGGTTTTACCACTTGCCAGCCTCTCTATAAAAAAAGGAAGAAAAAACTTAGGCAAAATAGCCACTACTAGACAGGAAAACGTGGCAAATTACAAGGCCAACCCCAAGCCATGGGAATTCTTGATGAGAATCGGTATTCTTCATTGGCAAATTCATAAAGAAGGGAATTCCATCTACTTGCGTGGACATCAACAACAAATTCACTAAGGGAGTGTCATCTATTATAATATTTATCTAAGTCACAAGGTTCGAATTCGAATTTGAAAGAGACAGCCATGAAATTCGGATGAAATTCGACAAGGGAAAAATTCGAAAAAAAATTCGGATAAAATTCACCTTCTATAATTTTGTTTATTTTTAAATATATTTATACTTCTAATAAATTATCAGAATAGCGACCCTTGTTGGAGAAAATCCGAGGGCGATCCAGCAGTTGCAGACACCCATGACCCAATAGATACAAAGCATATACAAAGAATACCCACGACCAGCTGAGTTGTGTTTAGAGGCGGATAGCAGTGCTTTATAGAGGAAATTCGATTAAATTTGATTTTTTTATAGAAGTTTGAAATTCGATTAAATTCGAACCTCATCCATGAAAATCGCCGTATCCTGTGACTTAGATATTTATTATGCATGATTTTGTGAATATGTTTCACATTATTATAAAGAATCTATCAAATTCTTAAATAGAATGAGTGCATTAAAATATCACGCAAATAAAAGGTATTGTGAACTAAATACACCCCTTAAAGCATCCAAGTTCAACAAAAAATTGCAAACATGGATTTTCTTAAGACCAATTTTGTGCTAGCTTTGACTTTGTAATCAGTATCTATCAAAAGTTTGGCTCTCCTCCGTGTTACTGGCAATTGTTTCAATATGTTCTCGTTAAAAAAACATTAGAGATATTATGCAAGTCATCATAAAAGGATGAAATTTTGGAATTGAGAAGCATATGATCAGGTTATTGTTGGACAACTAGCTCAGGCATTACACAGAAGTTCAGAACATTGGAATCTATAGGACAGTATATTACAAACAGGGCTTTTAAGTCAACATACCTTAATGATTATAAGTCTGATTTATTGCTAGTGAAAATCAATTACCATTAGCCCAAGCAAACATAGTTACCACTAGAGTAATAAGAAAGATTTACTGAGAAAATTTTCATTGCAATGAGATTGTAGGAAGGCCATTTTATCAGAGGTGTGACCAGCATCATTCTGCAGAAGGGAGCATCCCAGCATACATACCATATGATCAAGTTCTTTTTTTAGATCGGTATTCAGTAGCGTTTGATAACCCTCTCTTCCACCCCAGAAAACAAAGTTCTCTCCTCCAAGTTCATGCGTCACCTGCAAGCAATAAATGTGGGGCCATGGCAATAAATGGTTACTTATCCAAAACAGAAAACATTAACTTTAATACTTCAACCTAAAAATCTTGTATCAGGAACCTTAAACATGACTCTGAATTGTTTTATGTAGTTTCCCGAAATCAAGGCAGGGTGATTTTTTATCATGAAATGAACATTGAATACTCCCTTGGCAATCACAATACTAAGCCTAATTACCCAGTGGATAAGTGCATAATATTAACAAACAAATAAAATCACCGAAAGGACAGAATTGACTTACAACCATACCTCCATTGCCTTCTTGACCTGAGCTGCAGCATATGCATAGACATGTACATCTGGACTGCATCGTCGGAAAAGAAAGATTCAATTTATCAGCATCAAACTTGAAAAAAGGGCAGCATGAACATATGCATACTAGCTTAAGATCCAGTACAAGTTAAGAAACACATAGAATAAAAGCTATCCATGTAATCATGAAAAACCATAGTGAATCTTCAAATCAGAACCTTGTAGCACCTCCATGCATGTAACGAGGATGCATGAACAATTGGGCAGTTCCCCACAATGGGTGAATACCAGTTTGTTCCTGCCAATAAAATAAGTGACTGATTAAAAAGAAATGACTCTTAGGAAAGACTACTCCATAGCTAGTAAATTGGAAAATTTATTAGAAAAAAAATTTAAGACCTAGGCATTTGGTATGACTAAAAAGAAGGATGTGACGAAGCTTAAGTGCAAATAGGTACCTGAAGCTTCTTTGCAAGTGCCACAACAGCATCAAGATTGGCATTTGACTCCTAAAATGAAATGAAAACTTTATTTGTTAAGCATATGGATTTGAAGATTACTTTTTATGTGGTCTCCCTTAGAAACAACAATAGTGGAATACAGACACAAACACAAAACACAGTCGCAAACAGATAAAAGATTCTGATGAGTGCATCTCTCTATGGGTATTAAATTATTAATAGAACAAATGTAACATGACTATCATCATGTCAGTAGATATCAAATGGTGAAAGAACAAATAATTGATGCTCAAGAAACTTTGGAATCATTCTAATGATAATCTAATAGATCAAATATGTGAAGTAACAAGACAGTAGTTCAATATTGTTAGCATTATAATTATTAATAGTCTCTAAAAAAAGTGTATATTTCAACTAATAGCGCCCATTAAAGTTCTTACTTCAATAAATTATTAAAAGCTCCTTCTGATCCAGCAGAACAAAACATTATTAGTAGTTTAATGCAAAATTAAAAGCTTCTTATTGACTATCTCTAGCATGAAAAAGCTTCTTGTAGGACTTACCATGAGTGTTTTACCATCAGGGGCAATATCACGATCATGAAAGCACCAGTAGTCCACCCCTAATTTAGTTAAAAACTCGAAATTTGCTTTCACTGCATTCCAAGAATAATATATTAACAAAAATTATGTAATGCCTAGCTTCAAATCCAAAGTTCATGAAGACACATCACAATCATGTTTTCTTTCCCACAGACCAATAAATAAGAGAAAATGTCAGCCAAAACTGTTCTTACTTCTTCTTAGAGCCATGGATAATGAGTTAGTGCCATCTTCCCACGGCCAACTTTTGGTTGGAGCTCCAAATGGATCAGCTCCAGTGCCACGGAATGTGTGCCAAAAAGCAACACTAAATCTCAGCCAATCCTGCAAACATATCAAAGTGAAGATAATGTCCAAGTCAAGCATCATTGGTGTAAAACACTGGAACACAAACCATATACTCCACGGAAGAAAGTACAAGAAATTAATGATTTGCAAACCTTCATTTTCCTTCCAAGAATCTCCTCATCTGCATTGTACCATTTGTAGGCCAAAGGATTCTTACTTGATGGACCCTGCCAAACCCCAATGCAATGGGGCCTTAGAATGGAACTGAAAAATCATTCTTAATTAGCAACACCAGTACAAAGGAATTTATGGTTTCATTTAGCTCCTGTTTCAGAAAGACGATGATTATTACAATGTATATGCATGCGAATTAAGTGTCCTTAATAATCCTGAACCCCGCCGAAGCTTAGAATGACAGCCATTATAAGCTCTAAAATAACAAGCCATATGACAAACCCCTAATTAAATCATCTAATTTTAAAATAACAAGAACAAAGTGACCTCATTTTAGTCCTTGTCTAAAGAAAGGTGTTTCAAACTTTATTTTCAAAAGTTATCAGAGAATGCTCCTTGTTCGCTAGCATTATCCACTTGTATTAAGGATCTCTTATTCATGCATGTAAGGTTAACTAGAGTGACACAATTGAGACTCGAATAAGTCAGCAAGACCTGAGATTTAAGACTACAACACTGCCAATGAGTGAGAGTACAACCCACTGCAAGCAAAACTTAGAAAATACTAAGCAAAAAAAACATATATTATTCAATTTTCTCTTTCAAAATTAAAGTAATTATTACATGGGTACTTCCTCTGTTGTATACTTGGACCACACTCTTCAGAGGTATATTTAATGTGGTCACCTTATTACAGTGGTAAGATTGAACCTTAAACACAGTATGGGGGCATATTTTGACTGCACTCTTAAGATTTGTAAACAAGTTTAGTTCTCAAATGTACCCCCTAATCATTGAACAACAACCTTGCCAAATCTCCACCATAGTTATGGGCCACCTTATTTAAATGGGGAAATTTGAACTGGGTCAAAGTGCTTAAGAGTGTCCCCTTGGACAAGTGGAAATATTTTTCATTCTATTAAAAATTCAATTGATCAAAGAAAATATAAATTATTATGCTTTACATAAGCAAAAATCATCAATGCTAGGGCATTTGCCGATTTGATATGTATTATTCTATTTTATTTTAAAGAAGTATAAACATGCAACTCAGGCTCAAGAACAGCTTGACAGGCTGAAGAGTAACAGTAGACTAAGCACTTGACAAAAGAATTTGAGAAACAAATCTGCGAACTACTGTTACAACTCAATTAACTGGAGTACAAAGAAAATTGGGAAAAATGTTGTAACCATTCAGCAAAATCTAGTGACCATGCTTTTCAACACCCTTCAATGACCACCACTGCAAGAAATAAAGAAACATAAAGAACAGCACCAAAATTTCAAATGAAAAGGGTTCCGGACTGGTTTAAATCAGTAACACAATGTCCCAGCGAGAGTGGTGTCCCTAGCCCAAACCTTACAGATACAACCTCATGATTAGATTGTGGAAAAAATGGAGGGACCAATTAAACACAGTGCAATCTGGTGAGTGGCAGAATCTGGAATTATTGTATTATGGTAATGTATAATGGTGAGTTCTGTCTCCCTCCCCAGAAACATTCTTCACCAATAATGAAAAATATTCAACAGAAAATACATTCATTACTGGGAAAGTAAAAATTCCATACATCCTTGATCCTAATATACTGGGAAAGAGTTTTACAAAAAAATGTTGGGATAGGTATCATAGAATTTCACAGCATGGAAATTCTCTCTCTTTGTCATTGAATATACAGTCTTGTCACTTTAAACTACTCTTTTTGCTTGGTAAGTCTTCGGTAAGGCGATGCACTGCCTTTATTGCAGTGTAGGGTAAGCTTGAACCACATACTTGAGATTTGTGATGACCCACCCAATGATCATTTACAAGAACCTTAATACATGTCTACATGATATATAAATTTCCTTATTGCCATTGAGGATATAAAATTAACTTTCAAGGAAGGAATTTTAACTTAGATCATGCCTTCCAAGCTAGCTCTCAACTGGGTAGGGAAAATCTTATTGCGAGGTAGTTACCAGTCAGACTATTGGGCTAATACCATCAGTAGGGCTGGAATATTTGAGCTTTGGGCATCACCAGCTCAAAAAATTTAAGCAAAAATCGACGGTCATTTATAAAAACTTGAAAAGTAAATAAACCCGCATACCTCATACTTAATGTTCGGAATTTCAGGAAAGAATTCCCCTTCCCACTCCTTATGAAGCCCGCCATCAGATACCAGGCTGGGCTCAGCCCGGCATGTTTGATCAGCTATTAACTCACCCTAATCAAACAAAACATCCATAATTTTAATAATTTTGGTTGATTGGATTTTTGAGCTTTTTTTCAAAAGTTAACATGCTTGATAAAGAAATCTAAATAACACTACTTCATAGAATTTGGTATACATGATTGACAGCTATATCTGGAAATAGCCGTGCATGTAGGTTTTAATATCAATCGAAAACGCATATTGATGCATAATAGACCAGATTAAAAACCTCAGTAAAACCGCCTGCATTTTTGAGACATTAATATAATCTTGTTGTAAACATTTTAACAAGAACTAAAAAAAAACACTCTGCTCTCAATTATATCTATTGAAATTCCATAAATTGCGTCCCAGGCTAAAATTCGAAGTATACTAAACACACAGCTTTTATGAAATAAGAGGAATGAAGATTTGATCGATACAGAAATTTCACGGAAAAATATAACAAAAACAATGATTACCCTAGTGTAATATAATCTGCGAAAGTAATATAAAATTGAATTTAAACAGAGAACTTTAAGAAGCGCACACACACCTTAACAAGGATTGTTGCAAAGAAACAAAAGAACAGGAAATGCAGACGCATTGCAGGTTTCATTATTCCTGGAAGAAATTTTTCAATTTCAGTCGTAGGATTATAACCTCAGTGAGAGTGAAAAATATACATATATCTAATACATCTTGATATGTGAGTCGGTCCCTAGATCAATGGACTGTGAAATTTAATGTGCCAGTCTATCGGCATTGGAACCGATAAAAGCGGTAAATAAATCACATCGGATAAATTACACGTGTAATGGATGAGGTTAGGCGACCGGTTCTTATCTAACTGAATGGAAATTTAGTGTTTTGCTCTTTCTTTAATTTTATTATTTAAATTTTTTATATTTATTATTTATGAATGTTAATTAGTTAACAAAGCATTCGCGTCAAAAGTGTCACATGTGAGTAAATTTATTTTGCATCATCAAAATAGTTTTCAAGTCGTTAAACAATCTTCAATCTTCAAAAATCATTTTACACCTTTCAATTAACAAATAATTATTCATTATAATGTAGCAATCGCATCTTGGTGTGCAATGGGTACGCCAAAGAGGTGTGGAATGTCAATTAGTGAAAATATCGGTCTATTTTTGCATACATTTGTACAGTATATCAGGTCAATTGGTAAGCCATTTAGCGAATGATATTTATGCAACTAAGGTCTCAATGGCAAAGTGATAGCTTCAAATTAGTTACGCATACACATACAAGGACCCAAACATGACTAAAATAAAACCTCTAAAAATCATAAAGATAATTAGGCTCGATTACCAATAGTACCAACAGGCTCATGTTATGTTTAATACACTAGAGAGAGAGAGAGAGGGGGGGAGAGAGAGATGGATAAATATAAGGGTAGAGAGAGATGGAGAGATAATGAGATAGATATAAAGGTAGAGATGGAAGAAAAAATGTGGAGAGATAGAAACAAAGAGATATAAACGTAGAGGTCTAGGAAGAGGGAGAGAGAGAGAGAGAAAGAGAGGGAGACATGTCTAGAGATAGAGGAGGAGAGAGGAAGAGGGGAGAGAAAGAGAGGCAAACATGTCTAGAGATAGAGGGAGAGAGAGGAAAAGGGAGGCAAATAGAGAGAGAGAGAGAGAGAGAGAGAGAGAGAGGGGCAAACATGTCTAGAGATAGAGGGGGAGAGAGGAAAAGGGAGGCAAATAGAGAGAGAGAGAGAGAGAGAGAGAGAGAGAGAGAGAGAGGTAGACAAAGAGATAGAGATAGATAGAGGAAGATAGAGGAATATATATATATATATATATATATATATATATATATATATATATATATATAGATATATATATATATATATATATATATATATATATATATATATATATAGATATATATATATATATATATAGAGAGAGAGAGAGAGAGAGAGAGAGAGAGAGTTTTTTACTCTCCCTATAAAATGCACTCACAATAATTTCACTCTTTACAACTACATAGAATGAATGCAAACAATAATGCTTTATAAATTCATCAAATAAACATCTTCAAATTTTAAAGACAACATATAATGAATGATTTTTTTTGAGTGATGCAAGATTGTTTGTGGACTTGGATTATCTTACATCACTAGAGTAAGATGGAAGAACTTTAGTGACTACCTTATCACTCAAGAATAGAGTCTCCATCTTCAAAAGATCTTAGAAAGAAAAGAAAAAAAAATACATAATACATACATACATATATATATATATATATATATATATATAAAAGATGTATTGTTTGGGATCCATCAAAATTGAGTGAATATTTAGCAAAGCATGAGGATATTATTCTCTAACCTATTCAAGAGAAGTTGCAAGCTAGCCAACAAACCTTTCCTGAGGAAAATTTATCTTCTAAAAGTTAGAGCCTTTGCATGGCTTGCCTTAAACAATAGGATTATTACAAGTGTAGGCTAGAGAGACTGAATATCTTTCCATCTTTGAATTGTGTAATGTGTTGACTCCACATGGAGTACACCAATCACCTCTTTCTTATTTATCTATTTGCTTCAAGTTGTTGTTTTTGGTTATGTAGTAAGTTGGGATGGCAACCCCCTCCTAAATTATCTTTTCAACCTCTTTGCAAGTTGGCCCTCTATGTATCCCAAGTCAGTTTTTATAGCATCTGATGATGTTCCCCTTCCATTTTAATCTCAAACATATGGCTAGAAAGAAATAGAAGAATATTTAGAAAGAAAAGCTCTTTCTATGTCCAAGTCATTGAGAGAATAGAAGATTCAATATAAAAAAAAAGAAGTGAATGTTAAAACATTCAATTTGGGCTCTGATATAGTTTATTTTTCCTCTTCAAAGAATATGGATAAAAAAAAATGGAAATCAATAAAACTCTTGTAGGTTGGGGCACAAAAAATAAATTGCAATTTTGATACAAGTAAGATAATTTGGATCCAACTCCATTAAATATTCTAAAGTTAAACTTTGATGGAGCCTCTTATGGGACCCCTAGTTGCTAAGGAGTAGATTGTGTAATAAAAAACTCAAAAGAAATAGTGTTTTGTGCGTCAACTACAAATATCATGGAAGGTTTGAAAAAATGAAGCAAACGCTCACGCTATAACGTTTGCCATCCAATTGATAATCTCAAAAAAAAACCATAACCTTATTCATGAGTGAGATTCAGTAATCATCGCAAATTTCTTAAAGGACAAGAAATTCATAAACTAGAAATTGAAAAACATCTTAGTAGAATTGTGGGACCTCCTAGACCAATTCCACGACCTAGAGTACCAACAATTCTATAGAGAAGGAAATAGAGCCACCAATTTTATGGTAAATTTAAAAATTGATCAAAAAGAAAAAAGTCTTATTTTGGTGGTGACAATATTCATCTCATGTTCATCTTAGCAGAAATCATTGCACAAGAAGGGCCCTAGATTTCATTCAAAGTGGTAATGACAAATTAAGTTGTGCTAATGACAACTTCCATTCATAGAATTTGATAGGAAGTGGCAATGATAATTTGTGATAAACTTACAAGGGTTTCATAATTACATCTCGAATAATTGTTGTTGCTTCATTATTATCAAGGATAAAAATTTAATGACTTGTCATATTAAGTTCATCTTTATCATCTTGAAGATTTGAAATTTGTGGTAATTAATTCCATCTTCCTATCAAATTCCATGGCAACTCTTCCAATTCTCGACGCTCCTTCATAGATTAGGGTTTATGTTTGTGAAATGTTTGTTTAATTCTAAGGAAAGATTTTTCATTGTTTTGCAAAACTACAACCTAGAAATATATCTTCCATGAGCATATATCTTCCATGTGGCAGATGTGTAATGTATTTTGAATGCCTTCAATTGTTGTATGCAAAACAATTGTGCATGTGTGGTTGTGAATTCCCTTGAATCCTATACATATGCACTGGATGAGGAGTTGGTCCTTCAAGAAAAAGGTGCTCCAATGCCCTCTTCTTCCTATTGAATGGTACTCCATTTGTTGCCACAAAGATTGACATGTGTTGCCATGGAGATGGATCCCTAAAAAATTACATATATTTTCTCTCAACCAATAGGAATCAACATATGATGATAGATGCCCCATTGAATTATTTTGTCATTTATTTAGCTCATTAAATTGTAACAAGGATCAACTTGGTAAATGATTTTCCAAATCAACAGTCACAACAGATGAATAAGGTATGTGGTATGATGTATCAAAGTGTAAATCCATCAAAGTTCGTTGAATTTAAAACCATTTTAACATGCTCCTTTAAAATCCATAAGTTACTTCATCGAGAGGCAGCATAATCAATCACATTCTATCACATATACTCTTTACACTTATTAACCAACGGTGAGAGACGTAATTTGATCCATTATATTTTAAAATGGCACAAACTATCATATTAGGATTAGATTGATAATCATTGCTCCTCGATTAAAAATGTAAACCCTTGATCTTGCTAGCTACACCATAAAAAACAAGTTAATTGTTCAAATTATCTAATGAGAGAAGGATACATTCGCACCTTCACTTAAAATAAAGGATATTCTCAGGTAAGGTGTCAATACATCATTTGATAATAATAACACATTATTTGACAATAATTGGTCTTTATTATCATTTAGTTTTCTCCATCAATATCTAGTGTGGAACTCTCTCTCTCTCTCTCTCTCTCTCTCTCTCTATCTCTCTCTCTCTCTCTCTCTCTCTCTCTCTCTCTCTCTCTCTCTCTCTCTCTCTCTCTCTCTCTCTCTCTCTCTCTCTCTCTCTCTCTCTCTCTCTCTCTCTATATATATATATATATATAGGTACTTAATATGACCTAGTTTCCTAGACACATTTATAGTTCTCTTCTTGGAGGAATTTTCCCTCTAAATGTAATTAGGGTACATGTAAACCTTCCCACTCTTGCTTTATTTCTTGATTTCTTAATGGCACATTCTATAGCTGCACCCAAGTTTGGTGATCATATCTAGTCACAATTCAACAACAAAAATGGAGAAATAAGAGCATGTTATAGAGGCATTCATACTATTTTCATGATTCATTCCACATTTGGAGTAAGAATTCAAAAAAATTCTAAAATTAGGTTTCCTTAATGCATTGTTTGATGAGATGGGACCTACTTTCAACACTCGTTGTGAGATCATTTGCATCTTGATTATATATTTTTTATGTGGAGGTATTGATATTATAGGGATAGAAATATGCCATTTCATGATTCAAGGTTTGCATGGTCCTCACTATTCTCTCCTTTTTTGTAGGGAGGAACTTTTATATAGAAATACCTGAGATGAATACATATTCCTCAAGACCCATTTTTCACCTTGCTAAGCTACACTTAAGTGGGGATGTTATTGTAGGTTTTTTATTTTATTAGTTTACTATGCAATTTTTTTAGCTTTCTTAAGCTTGTTTTAGAGAAAGTCATTGGAGTTGATTTGTCGACATCTTCCAAAGTAGTTACTATTTCCTATTTTGAAGATTCATGAGTTGTTCTTCCTATTGGATATATTCTCCACCTCCCTCTCACTTTTCCTATTAATGTAATTATTTCCTTATGTTTATTGAATAAGATAACATAGTGTGGGCATTTGAGTTACTGCATATAACATCTTGTATTTATTGTATTACTTTTATTTTCATCTTAACCCCTTGATTAATGGAAATATCTTTATTCTTTTATTTTTTTTATTTCAGGTCATTGGTAGAATAGTGATGTTATTGCCAACCCTACTACAATAGGTATTGATTAATCTTTTTTTTATACAAAAACTTAAAAAGTATGTCTACTCCAACTATAATAATAATAATTCTAATTGAAATCTCAACCCGAAATTTGGACATTCATCTGGTAAAGTTACTATTTTCATGGCTAGTGTTCATTTAGTTATCAACCCAGGGACGCAAAACTTGAAATGGGTCTGCACTATATATGCACTAAGCTCCTTCAATGGCTATTTTGCATTGCTGCAATAACTAACATTATGTGGAAAGGAAAGGCAAGCATGGAAATTATAGAAGGCTACAAGAAAACTTATAAAAACAATGCTGGAATGATCTAATATAAATAACAGAAATCACTTTGTTCTGGCTTGGCTGCAGGAACAGTCAATGGATCTATTTCTAGTGGTTGTAGGAACAGTCAAGGCACGAACTTCTACTGCAACTAAATAAGAACTAATTTTAATGAGCATAAACACAAGATCACTCACCAAGTGGGGCCCCTTGGATGAGTGATATCAAGCTTCCAGAAAAATACTTTTAGCAGATCAGAACAACATATCTTTTATTCATTGTTTCCTGAAAATGATTACATGCTTTAAAAGAAAAAGTCCAGAATGCTTTATCAAAATTCTCTGCTCTATTCCTTTCTATTCTATCTAACCTCTAAGAAAAAAGGAAGATATTATTAAAAAGCAAAGATCAACTACAATGGACAACTCAAATCACGCCCAGAAGAAGAGGCGGATGATTGACTGATGAAGAAGATAACTAGAGCTTGGCTGTAGAAAATATGGATCTAGACCGAACCACAGTCTTTGCATGCCATAGCGATATTTTGCAAATTCAATGCCCACTAGAGTTAAACTTTCGTAGTGCTACCTGGCTGCTCCGCTCATGTCGTACCTTGCGCTCGCTCAGCTCCTCTTCAGTTTGATCTCCAGTTATTTCTTACGTGATTCTTCCTTCTTTGGGCGAGAAAGGAGAATATCCACTGCGGCATCATTTATTATCTGCACTGCAACAAAAACAACATACAAGGACATGCATACATATTTTATTTAATTAATACATTCATTAATTCACATATGATATTACCCTAAATAATCTGCATAGCAACATGAACAAATCACTTGGCTACAGGAATAAATGGCATGGCTACAGGAATAGACCGACAAAGTTCAAACATGATTTCATAAGTTCAGGTTTAACACATGGAATACATATAGTCAATTTACAATACTTCACTACTTCTATGCAAACCAAAAGATGTCAAAAACCTAAGAGTTTTGATGATAAAAACATGACAAAGTCTCAACTTATCATGCCCCCCAACTTTAAGAGTTTGTTGATCCTACATCAAAAGGAAAATTTATGACTCTTGTTGTAACTCTTAAATCACCAACGGTGCCCTGACCTGTCCCCCCTGAAGCCAAGTTCCAATAAAATCCTTTCTTTTTTTCCAGCCTGGACCATCTAGTTGTTTCTTCTGTGACTGCATCATAGTTCTGCTCTGTAGGCTGACATGCCAAAAGAGGCGACAGAAGGATTGGGGGTTGAAAGATCAATGGTAGCCAGTTGTCGGCTTTCTCCCTACCTAATTGTATGTATCTGGGGGCTCTTTGCATGGCTGCATGAAAATTTTGTAGTAAATAAGGTTCTCCCTATTTTAACTATTCTAGTAGATTATTCTAGTGTTGAGTTAACCCTTCTATTGTAGTTGTCCTGTCAGTCTGAATCAAATGCTCATATGCTTGATAGACTTCTTCTCTCATTGGAAGCACTAATTTTCTAACATCATCTCTTACCAGTAACTTCTGCCAATTATAATAAAGAACTCTTGGTGCTTCTGATTCCCTTCTTAATGGTAATGGACAGTCAAGCTCTAATTTTTCATACTCTTTGGCTTGTGCCCCCATGATAATCTCATTTTGGATCCATGACATTCAAGCTTTGATATGGATATCCCCAATATACAATAAAGGGTTCCACTCCCTGTCTAAGGGTACAACATAGTTATGTAAGTATAATTCACATAGCAAATTCTTCACATCAGGTGGAGAGGTTTGGTAAGCATAAAAGAATTCTTCAGGTGTTTCTAAAGAGGGGTTAAGGTGCCTAACAATGTGGTTTAGTTTGAAGTTCAGATACCGCTCTTTCAAATGTACTGGATAAACTCTTGGAGGTGCCCTACACTGCATCAACTCAGGAACCATGCCATAAATTATTTCTACCTTAGCCTCTAATTCCTCAATTTTGTTATCTCTCTTTTCAATTTCTTTTTGTTGTTTATCAATAATCCTCTGCAACCTAGCCTTCTCTATTTCCCATTGTCTATAAAATGTTAAAGCAGTAGATAAACTACTTAGGGATGAAGGAGGTCTAATAGGTACTACCTTAGACCACGAGATTTCCTCAATAAACTCCTCAATCTGAGCCGACATCTCTCCATTATTTTCATCAGGCTGATGTAGAATATCTTCAATAGTGTCTTCAAATTGTTGTGCCACAGAAGCAAGATTTGCTAATTTATCCTCAGCAACATTTTCTTGGATTTCATCCTCTATAGGGCTTCCTTCTTCTGAAGTTTCCACTGTAATAACCTTTGTCGGATTACCCACAGGATGAGTCTTCTATGTCTTGCTACGTGTTCTTCTTACATAAACTTTTGGAATGGCTGCAGGAGTTGCTTCAGTTGCTGCAGGAGTTTTTATTTTTGTCCTACGCCTCTTGGCTGTAGGAGGAATCTGAGTTACCTGCGATTGGGTCATAAGTTCTTCATTTTTTTCATCCCTTTCCAACTCTTTTCCTTTCCTTCACAGAACTAGTGAATCTCTTCGAAGAGAAGTAGAGGGTTGTTCTTCACTTGATTCCGCTATCTTTTCTTCCATAATAACTATGGCTCCTTCAGCAACAAGAAAATCCTCATCTACAGCAACTACGGGGGAAGAGGGTTCTGCAACATTTTCTTCTTCAACCGACGAGTTATCTGCAACAGGGGCATCTTCAACCCTAAATTGTTGTATATCCTCAAATACACCCCATTCCATTTGTGAAACATCTCTCAGGGACCGATGTACAAGTAGCTTAACCAATCCATGATGGCTAACAGAGCGATTTCCATTTTTCTGCGTCTCCTTAGCACTCGTAGAAATGAGGTGGTATAAGAAATTAGGGACATTCACTCGCCAGCCATGCCGCAGAGGACTAAGTAATTTAAAATAAGGTGAATGCAGATTTGAATATCGCCCTTCACATGTAATGTATTTCATAACATACAAAGCTACTTGAGGCCAATGTGCTGGTAGAGAAACCCTTCTAGTTCCTTGTTTGTCCACGATTAAGGGTTCATTTGTGGGAATTGTGAATTCTGCCTTGGCACTCCTTGCATTTTTTGATTCTGGAAAGAGTTCTCCTTCCTGCGGCAACCCCGTTACTTCTGCTATTCATTGCTCCGTAGCAATAACCCTCAAACCTTTAACTATAGCCTCTCCTTCATTAAAGGAATGCATAAATTCTATAGCAAATTCTTTGTTATAATCCCTGATTTTCAAGAAGTAATCCAACCAGTCGTGGTGTCTGAAATAATGCTCACAAAGAGCATCCTGCAGCAACACTTCATGAACCATCGGCTCATGACGAATTGGATCACCACCCATCTCTTACTCTACTATTTTTCTATCTCTGCAGCTAAACCAAAATATATGACAGTCTTGCTAAATTGAAATTCCCTTACATATCTCAATTCCTGCGGCAGATTTTATTATTCTCTTGCGTGAAATAATAACATAATAAGTAATGATGGGGAAAAATTAATTCAGAGTACAAAAAAGGAATGATAATTAATCACTTTGGAAACCGAACCATAAAGCACCCCCCCCCCAAACTTAACCTAGCACGTGTCCGCACAAGCTGACAAGATTTTGGGTAGTGGAGTGGATTTAAAAAGGATATAATCATAATAAACTAATAAATACATAATTAAAATAAAACACAATATACACGTACCTGCAATTGTACGAAAATGATGGCGAAATGAAATGAAATGACAAGTAAGAACGTGGGATGGAATGTCGTGGATGGGATTTTATGTACGGAGAAGAATATTCCCATAGAATATGGAAATATTTTATTATGAAGTGACAAATATGTTCACTGCAGAGGCTGCAGGAACTTTACCTTTATTACCTTGCTCAATTGCAACAGGAAGCTCATGAATTGTTGCAGGCTCATTGTCAGTTGCTGCAGGAACCTCTATGTCACTTTGTGGAGTAAACTGCTGAAGGAACTCTTCTTTAGTAGCTGGCTTATGATATAGACATAGTCGGTGACCATTTACTAAGAGTTTAAATCGAACAGTATCAAATATGGACAAACGAACATCTCCATTCTGGAAAACTTTTTCTATCTCATATGGACCTAACCACCTAGCTTGAAGCTTTCCTATAGCATCTTTATATCTGGAATCATACAGTAGTGCCCAGTCACCAACTTTGAATTTATTTTCCCTGATATATTTATCATGTCATTTTGCTCTTTGATTTTGAATCAATTATGTCTATTGAACAACTATCTTTCTCCATTCATCTAGAGCATTTAATTGTTGAATGCGTTCTTTCTGTGCTTCAGACAATGTCATATTTAATTGCAAAGTTGTCCTCAGGGTTTTATGCTCAAATTCAATAGGCATCATTACTGTTTTGCCATAAACCATCTCAAAAGATGTGAAACTAATTGGTGTTTTCCAAGTTGTTCTATATGCCCAAATTGCTTCTGAAAGCCGGTGAGACCAATCTTTCTTGTGAACAGACACTGTTTTTGTCAGAATAGCCTCAAGCTCTCTATTTGTAACTTCTACTTGTCCATTAGCTTGTGGATGATATGGAGTAGATTTTATGTGCCTTATATTGTATTCATTGACCAAAGCTTTTATCAATGTTGAAGTAAATTGAGGTCCCTGGTCTGAGATAATTTCCCTTGGTACTCCATATCTTGTAAATATCTCTTCATAAAGAAACTCAACTACCTTATTATCTCTTGCATGTGTCATGGCACGAGCTTCTACCCATTTTGTTACACAGTCTGTACATACCAAGATATAAGATCTGCCATTAGAAGGTGGATCAATTGGGCCAACAAAATCTAATCCCCACTTGTCAAATGGTGCAACTGATATTTGAGGATATAGTGGCATCTCATCAGATTTTGTAGGTCTTCCCATTTGCTAACATCTGTCACATTTCCGTGTGTACTGACTTGCATCCTTATGTAATGTGGGCCAATAGTATTCTGTATTGAGTATTTTCAGTGTTGTTCTTTTGGCAGCAAAATGACCTCCACATGGCTCATCATGACATGTATGCAGGATGTCATATGTTTCATCTTCTCTGACACATCTTCGCATGACTTGGTCAGGTCCAGTATAAAATAGACAATCAGCAATCCATGAGAAGTTAAAACTTTTTTCAACTAGCAACCTTCTTTCCTTAGGAGAGAAATAAATTGGTATCTTAGTTGCAGCTAAATAGTTGGCAATATCAGCATACCAAGGAGTGTGAGCTTCAATGAGAAACAAATGTTCATCTGGAAAAGTGTCATCTATTATTGTAGAATCTTCTTGCAATTGAAGACGTGAAAGATAATTTGCAACCACATTAGACTTCCCTGGTTTATCAACAACTGTGATATCAAATTCCTGCATCAACAATAACCAGCGAGCTAATCTACCAGTGATTGATGGCTTTTTCATGAGATATCTAATTGTAGTATGATCTATATGCACAAATATGGGATATCCTATGATATAGTGTCTAAATTTGTTAAGTGCATATATGACAGCTAGCATTTCCTTTTCAGTAACTGTGTAATTCAATTCAGGTCCCTACAAATTCTTACTAATATAATATATTGCATTTTTCAATTTGTCAATTCTCTGTCCCAACACTGCTCCTATTGCATAATTAGATGCATCTATATGTATTTGGAATGGTAGAGACCAATTTGGCCCTTTAAGAACTGGTGCTGGAGTCAAAGCATGCTTAAGCTTTAAGAAAGCTTCATTGCATGCTGGGGTCCATTTAAATTTTGCATCTTTAGTAAGCAGTGAATATAAGGGACTTGCAATTTTACTGAAATCTTTGATAAACCGTCTGTAGTATCCAGCATGACCAAGAAAACTTCTTACATCTTTTTTCTTCACAGGGTCATTAATATGTTGAATGACCTCAATCTTTGTTGGATCCACCTGGATGCCTTGTACAGATATATGATGACCAAGGACTATTCCTTCTTCCATCATGATGAAACACTTCTCACTGTTTAAAGACAAATTGTAGTCTTCATATCGCTGCAAAAATTTCTTCAAATTACCCAATGCTTGATCAAATTCAGAACCATAAGTTGTAAAGTCATCCATGTAAATTTCCATAATATCTTGAGAAATATCATAAAAGATACTAATCACAGCTCTTTGAAAAGTGGCCGAAGCATTACACAACCCAAAAGGAAGAACAAAATATGCATATGTGCCCCATGGGCAAGTAAATGTTGTCTTCTCTTGATCCTCGAGGGCTATTTGGATATGATTGTAGCCACTAAATCCATCAAGGAATGAAAAATATCTCTTACCATCTAGAGAATCCAATACCTGATCCACAAATGGCAATGGAAAATGATCTTTTCTGGTTGCTAAGTTCAGAGCTCTATGATCAACACATACCCTCCATTTTCCTCCTTTTTTAGGGACTATCACCAGAGGTGATACCCATTGACTGTTAGAGATAGGATAGATAAACCCAGCTTTTAACAATTTATGTAATTCTTCTTTAACTATCTCCTTCAAAGCAGGATTGATTCTTCTTTGAGGTTGTCTGAGTGGGCAACACTCATCCTTTATATAAATACAGTGGGTACAAACTGCTGGATCAATCCCATTCATATCCTTGTAATCCCATGCAAAAGCATTTTTATGAAGTTTCAGCAAGTCCACAAGGCCCTCTTTTTGAGTATCTGATAGATCTCTATTGATATTCAAATATTTATTCCAATCCACCTCTATCTTAATAGTAAGATCAGATCAATCTGGTTTATATCAGAAAAATGAGAAGAAGATAATTCCTGCAGCAATAGAGTATGCAATATATCAGTGGCTGCAGGAAAGTCCAAACCTGCGATATTTGGAACCAATTCCTGCAATTTTTGCTCTTTTATAAATTCATTTATCAGGATTTTATAAAGAATTGATTCCTCATCATATAACTACATGAGTGGTCCTCGATTAATCAACATAAGGTGATTAATAGAGTCAATTTCTTCATATTCTTCTCCCAAGATAGGCTAAACGGCTTGTTGTTGTTCAAGCTGGGGTTGTGCTGGAGAATACAAGGTTAATGTTTTTGTAGAACTCCCATCTGAAATAGTCATATCCCCTTATCTACACCCAATATATGCATCAGTTGTGGCAAGCCAAGGTCTACCCAAAATGACCGGATATCCTCCCAATGTTGCCTTTGGAGATAAAAACATAAAGTCTACAGGATATTCCTAGGAATCTAGAATAACCACTACATCCTCTATGATACCATCAGGTCTCACTGTAGAGCCATCAACAAGATATAGAACTGTGGGTGTAGGCCTTAAACTATTGATCTCAAGATGTTTCATTACTTCCCTTGTCATTACATTAATGGCTGCCCCTAAATCAATCAAAATATTTTTTATTTGACTGCCATTAATGACTATACTCACAACAGGACTACCTGGATCAGAATACTTTGGAATGGCAATCTTACTTAACATAATATCAACCAGTTGACCCATAACATGCACTGTTTGTGGATCCTTTTTCTTCCTGCCAGGTTTTTTTAGACATGCTTCTCTCAATGCCTTACCATATATGGGAACATCCTTTATTGCTTGCAATAATGGAATTTTAACACAAATGTGTTTCATTTGATCAATAATATCAAAGCTTTGTTGTTGTTTAGTGAGGACTTCTTTTTCTTGCAATCTATGGGGAAATGGTGGCAATATTTGATTCCGGGGTATTGTATCTGTTGGATTAGAGATTTCTTGCTCCTCCTGTACCTTAGTGATAACTAGATGAGAGGGATTAGGTAAAGTTGTTCCAGATCGGAGGTGAATGTCATCTAGTGATAAAGAATAGGCTGGGTATTGATTAACATCAGTTGAATAAGCTTGTTGTTGTTGTCGAGACTTGATAGTTGGATTTGGCAACGGTTGAGTAGGCAACTGTGTTGGTTTAGATGGTGCAGCAGTAGCTGCAGGCGGAGGCATTAAAGTAGGAGGTTGTGGTTGCTAAATAGGTGGCTGATAACCAGAAGATTGAGTTGGCCATGGTTGGCTTCCCCTCCATTGAGAAGTAGGTTGCTAATTCCCTTGAAACTAGTTTCCTTGGCCCTGAGGTGTGTACTAGTTCCCCTGTGGTTGCTGCGACTATGGCATTTGATTAGCAAAATGTTGCCCTTGGCCTTGTGAACCATACCAATTTTGATAGTTACCAAGATTTTGAGAATACTGTGATTGCCATTGGTTATTTGGTGCATAAGAATTTCAACTATAACCAGAAAAAGAAAGTGGATTGGGTGGCATACCTTGTCTTTGAAAATTTGGTCTTCTTTGAGCAACATAGAAAACTTGCTTGTCCCCACCTTGAATTAGCTTGAAGTCAGGTACCTCCACGTTTGCAACCATCTTACATCTGCAATCTTTCTTTTGTTGTTTACAATGAGGACAAAATTTTGCAAGGAATGCATCAGCTTCCTCATGCTTCTTCTTAGCTACCAGTGTATCCAACCGGGTAGCCATATTGTTTATAATGTCCTCCTTGAAATCCTTTAACAGATGACTAAGTTCCATTCTAGAAACTCCAATTTCAGATGCTGATAATGGTGCCCCTGGTTTAAATCTCATATTCTTCTTAGAAGTAGATCTGGAATACTTCTTGCAAATTTGTCCTATTTTAGCCCAAGTGGATTGTGTAATGTCACCTCCTCCCATAAGATCCAAGGAATCAGTGCATTCATCACTGATTCCCCTCAAAAATATCAATTTGAGGGAATCTTCATTGAGAGTGCTATGCTTGGACTTTTTGACACTAAACAAAAACCTTTCCAAGTAATCTTCAAGACTCTCATCTTCAGTTTGTGTCATTCTAAAGATATCATCCCCATGACGATCAGTACCTCTACAATAATTTTTGTATTTTGCAAGAAATAACCATTTCATCTCATCCCATGTATTGATTGTGCTACTACCCAAGCTCATAAACCATCTCAAGGATGACTCCTTCAAAGTGGCAGGAAAAAAATTGAGTCTATGGGCATCCGTAGTATAGTCAAAACTCCTACAGAGAACATCAAACTCAAACAAAAATGTGTCCGGATCCTCTGTCACCAATCCATAGAATTTAGGGAGTGAAGATGCTGGAATGTTCTTGAGATTAGCGTTATCATGTTGATCAGAGATGGAAAACTCAAATGTTGGACCTGGTGGTGGTGGTGGATTATTCCCACCAGGAGGAGGGTTCCCTTGCATTAGACTTGTGGGGGTTGTTACTATAGGAATTTCTTCTTCTTGAAGACCAAAAAGGAACTGAAGACTACCTTCCAGAAATTCAGATTCATAGTGATTCAAATTCTATGGGGCTTGGTAAAGTTTGGCAAAAGGATTTATATCTGGGAAATAATCTTCTGCATGATTAGGATGAGTGGGCAGAAATCTACCTTGGGGGTCTCTTCTTCTTCTATGCATGTAGATTCATGAAATTTTCAAACAATAAAGAATCTCACAAACAATTAACTGGAAACAATAATAACCATGAAAGGTTCTTAGTTTGACACCATCCCCGACAACGACGCCAAAAATGTCTACTCCAACTATAATAATAATAACTCTAATTGAAATCTCAACCTCAAGTTTGGACATTCATCTGGTAAAGTTACTATTTCATGGCTAGTGTTCATTTAGTTATCAACCCAGGGATGTAAAACTTGAAATGGGTCTGCACTATATATGCACTAAGCTCCTTCAAGGGCTATTCTGCATTGCTGCAATAACTAACATTATGCGGAAAGGAAAGGCAAGCATGGAAATTATAAAAGGCTACAAGAAAACTTATAAAAACAATGCTGGAATGATCTAATATAAATAACAGAAATCACTCTGTTCTGGCTTGGTTGCAGGAATAGTCAGTGGATCTATTTCTAGTGGCTGCAGGAACAATCAAGGCATGAACTTCTACTGCAACTAAAGAAGAACTAATTTCAATGAGCATAAACACAGGATCACTCACCAAGTGGGGCCCCTTGGATGAGTGATATCAAGCTTCTAGAAAAATACTTTTAGCAGATCAAAACAACATATCTTTTATTCATTGCTTCCTGAAAATGATTACATGCTTTAAAAGAAAAACTCCAGAATGCTTTATCAAAATTCTCTGCTCTATTCCTTTCTATTCTGTCTAACCTCTAAGAAAAAAGGAAGAGCATATTAAAAGCAAAGATCAACTACAATGGACAACTCAAATCACGCCCAGAAGAAGAGGTGGATGATTGACTGATGAAGAAGATAACTAGAGCTTGGTTGCAGGAAACGTGGATCTAGACCGAACCAAAGTCTTTGCATGTTGTAGCGATATTTTGCAAATTCAATGCCCACTAGAGTTAAACTTCCGTAGTGCTAATTGGCTGCTCCGCTCATGCCGTACCTTGCGCTCGCTCGGCTCCTCTTCAGTTTGATCTCTAGTTATTTCTTACATGATTCTTCCTTCTTCAGGCGAGAAAGGAGAATATCCACTGCAACATCATTTATTATCTGCACTGCAACAAAAACAATATACAAGGACATGCATACGTATTTAATTTAATTAATACATTCATTAATTCACATATGATATTACCCTAAATAATCCGCATGGCAACAGGAACAAATCACTTGGCTGCAGGAATAAATGGCAGGGCTGCAGGAATAGACTGGCAAAGTTCAAACATGATTTCATAAGTTCAGGTTTAACACATGGAATACATATAGTCAATTTACAATACTTCACTACTACTATGCAAACCAAAAGATGTCAAAAACCTAAGAGTTTTGATGATAAAAACATGACAAAGTCTCAACTTATCAAAGTGTATGATTGTTTATTTGATTTTCCTATTTTCTCCTTTGTTGTGAGTTTGGGTGTACATTTGATCTTACTTGGGTATCTATCTACTTACACCATCATCTATGGATGTTTTCCCTTCTTTAGTGGTACCATTCCTTGCCCTATAATATTAGACACAATTACATTCATTTGTAACAACAACTAGGGCTATGGTTGTTCATGTTATGGATGAGAAATTTGAGGTGACAAGGTAGAAGGCAAAGGGAAAAAGGTAGAAGATAAAGACTGGAGGGAAGAAAAAATACCTCTCTATTCACCTATACCATATAAATAAGAGGTTAGCTAGTTGATATATCCATAAGTAGTAGCTAGCAAATATTGTTAGATCCATGTGATTTTGGATCCATGCAACTTCCATCTCCATGCAACTTCCATATCCATCCATGAGGATCTGTCAGTTGGAATTGGCTAGAAAATTTTTATCAAATCCGTCAAGGATCTTATTGTTTATTTGGTTGAGCAAATAGATAATGGATTAGTCATGTTGTTATAAGTGCAGATTTAGTTGGTTCATGGTTAGATATAATGTCATCCCTACTAACTAAAGAGTTGAGTGGTTGGAGGAGAGATAAGTTGTTGATAGAAGGCAAAGTATGTTGTTAAAAGTAAGGTAAAGCATTATGCCATGCATCTTATTTTAATAGAGGTAACATGTTAAGCCATTAGGGCTGATGTAATGAATTTTTTTATAATGTTTTAATTATGAGCAACATATATGTTTTAGGGAGTTTAGTGGTAGAAGTCTTTAATGTAAAGGCATAAATCTGTCTTCTCTCATTACAAAGGTTTTAATGCATCCACACAGTTATGAGTGTACTACAAGTCATGTGTTCATCTTCAAGATAGTTCATGGATGTATTTTAAGATCTAAGGCGTTTTAAAATATTTACAACTATGGATTAATGGTATGGGGAGCATAGATCGCTCTTTTTGGAGTTTTCTACCTTTTGTAGGTCTCTCTAGAGTATAATCTTGTTATTGTTGCTTATGCAACATGAGCAATATTTTGTTAGAACATTGGGGCCCCTTTTTTATCTTTAGGTTGTTGTTCATGATGCCTTGCATTCTTCTATGACCCATGTCATTTTTTTTCTCAAGTGTCATGAGAAAATTTGCATAATCTTAAAGAACTTTGAGATCTTTGTGTTTTGTAGGGATATTTCAAATAAGTGGAATTTCATGTTGGTCATTTGGTCTCTATTATATTCATTACCCTACATGAATCTTGTTCACGTATAACATTTGGATATACTTGTATCCCATTAGTTGGCACCCATGTGTATGACTTGAAGTGTGTTTTTGTGTTTATCACAAGCTTCATATCTTGCAACTTGACACCTACATTTAGTATGACCTCTCCCTCAAATATGTGCATAGTCATCACTTACATTACATTCAATTGTCATCTAACTGATCGCCATGCATCCCCTCATGCAGAATTGAGAACTCAAGTTAGTTGAAATTAAAATTTTGAGATACTGTAATTTTAGATTATTATTTTTTAATTGTTTAAAAAATATTTATGTGTAGGAAAAGTGATACTAGACTAACATGTGCATTAACCTAGGATCAACTCCTTTTTCCTATACAATAGTAGAGGTTTGAGTGGGATTGTCTTATTGTCCACAAGAAAGAGCCAAACAGTCCTAGACTCTCTTATATTAATTGCATGTAATTGGAATTGATTGTGTGTCAATGAACTAGGTTAACTATGGAAAAACACATTGGGTTCCCTAGTCTAGATATGACAAAAGCTTTGAAAAATGATTAAAAAAAATGCAATCAAGAGGTTTGACACAACTAACTCCCAAAAATTTGGGTCACTGTAGCATGGCAAGGGTGTTGGGTACCCTAGTCTAGAGCTTTTCATCTATTCAAAATCTTTCACTATTTGTAACTATTTGCTCAACTTGTTTGTAACTTTCTTGTTGTCATATTTGGACTTGTGCATGCAGAAAATGGGGGAAAATGTTTGTGTTGTATTAGGGATTGCTTAAGTTAAACCCTGTGTCAGTGTTCCCACCTCCACAACATCGATGATAATGACAAGAGAGATTATCTTTGTAGAGACAAAGGATTATTAAATAACAAATACTAAAATGACAAGATTACTTTAGATATGAAACCCTCTCAAGGAGTTTTGTATAAAGGTGGTAATGCAACGCTCTTTTGGAAGCCCTACTAGCATTAGTGCAATAATGTGATGACTAAATGCTAAACATGAATCCACACTTGAGTGTAGAATGGTTGTAGTCTACTACTATAAAATTTTGATAGCTCTAGATTGGATAGGATTGTAAAAATTTTGCTAGGTTGTTTGTTAGACCTTATGAATGATAGAAGATGTTCTTTAAATAGTTATCACAAGGTTATTTTGAATATAGGCCAATAAATAACGATCAAATGCAAAGATTGAGACCAATATAGGAATCAAAAAAGGTAAAAGTCAACACTTACAATACTTGATGTTTGGGCCCTTTTGGAGGAACTAGGGCACTACGCACCTAGGTCGACCCAAAAATGGGCCTTTGAAAGGGAGAGCCAAGTATTAGGGCCTTTAACATAGGGCCTGATCTTAGATTTTTCTTTTGACAATGATCACGTTGTAGGCTTATTGGTTAAGTTTTAAGATAGCATAAAACACAAATGGGCTTAGAATGAACTGGGGGAAACCACACTAAAGTAGGTGCCAAGTAGAACATTAAATAGTGTGGATAAACAATTCACAATGCTACAATTATTATTTTTTATGGGGGATTAACTTTTGATTTGTTTGATTTTGTATATGATATGAAATGATCTCAAGGTTTCTAAAATGACATACACTATGTTACAAGAGTTGATTATTTTCTATCTTTCTTATGCTAACTCTGGGTGGAAGCAGCACATGTTGCCTCTGAATCAGCCTCATGAAATGCCATGTCGACGCAGTCGATTACCAGGTACAATGAACACTCCTTCATTCTTCCATTCATTTTGATCGATAGTGCAGAGGGCCCGCAACAGGGTGGGTGGGAGATATAGTTCTGCCTCCTTATTCTAGCAGGCTAATTAATAAGGGGGCCTCCATTATAATGGAATTGAAAACTGTTAGTGTGAACAATGTATTTATTCACCTAGTTGTATTTTATGTAGCTCCTACACCTAGTAGTCATATTCACACTAGCTAAGTTCACTTAGTTAGTTGTCTCACTAAATAAACACTTGGCAAATGCCTTCACGCTTATCTCAAGTGTTCTACTTGTGTCACACTTCTTGGAGGGTTAGTCAATCCTTTTGTTTCACCTTCCTACTTCCATCTTCATTTATATATGCAAGGAGTGTTTATTGTACATACACATTTTTAGGATAGATTATTGGCCATTGCATTGTGCTTGATTCATATGTGGAAGTCTGAATTTCACATTCATTTGTTGTTGCTTCAACATGGTATCAAAGCATTGAACTGCAAGTTCCTTCTTGTTTTGGTGAATCGAGCTCATATATCTATCAATTGAAGTGTCATCTTGATAAATTTTTTATTTTTTATTTTTTTGTATGCACAAGTTGTACGTAAAAATTGAAAGTTTTTGAATTTCTTTTGCAATGGGAAACTCTACAATTTTCCCATCTAATTTTTGGTAAAAACTTTGGTTTGTGCAAAAAGTTTAGCCTTCATTGGCCTATTTGGAAGGCAGTCTACGTTGTTTTTTGCAAGAATTTCTCTCGAATGTTGTTTTAGTTGATTGTCATGGAGATTATTGGTTAACCTTTTGTTTTTTGCATTCACTTCCCAAGGTCATAAGTATCCACCACAGGTGTTGGGGATGGGGAGACAGGGGGACGAGCTTTGGGATGGGGGGCCCAAAGGGCTTAAGTTTCAGGGACGGGAGCGCCAAAGGGATTAAGTTTCAGGGACGGGGGGATGTGGGCCTGAGGTGGGGGAGATGCGTCGCCATGGAACACTGTATCCATTGCAGTCTGTGGTTCATGGCATTTTACTGGCCTATTTGCAAGCAAGTATTTTAATTTGGTCAAATATTTCAACAGAAAATAGAGTAATTTGACAAACGCTAGTTTAATCATTGACTTGTGAAGGCAGATTATATTGGAGAAATTACTACATCGAGCACCTACGTCATCCCTTCTCACTATTGATTGTGTTTGGAAAGATTCAACTCTCTATTTTGTATTGCTATGTGCCACTAAGATCAATTTTTTACCTAAACATTCATTTGTTTTCTATTCATGATTGATTATTGATTGTGTTTGGTTGAAGTTTTCCTTCATTTTAGTGTGCCATTCAATATTTGAATTATTATAAATAACAGCAATTGAAGGTCGTTATGCTCAAATCAAGGGTTTCTACAAGCTATCTAGGCATTTTATTGTTGTGCAACCTCCATATGTGGCTAGCACTTTCTCAACCTTCCAACTTTATTTCTCACATCTTGCCTGGCAGCAGATTATTCAAAGAAGCCAGTAGTTTGTGGGAGAAGCATGACCTACTAGCACTCAATTCTTTGAGTTTGCTTCTTTGACCAGTACACGTGGCTTGTTCTAGCCAGTTCTGCAGTTGTTCAGCTTAGTAACAGATAGATTTGCAGTTGTTTTGGCACTTTTTTAAAGTGTTGTAGCACTTTGACTAGTCCAACATCACGTGGTGGCTCTTGTTTCTGTGAATGGCTATATAGTATTTAGGATGCATCAAATATCTATTGCAATGTCTATATAATGTATGAAGGGTATTAATATTTCAATAGATTATTTTCCAGTACCTCCACAAGAGACACATCACTCACTTGTTGCAGGTTATTCAATTAGTCTTTATTGCAGGCAAAGGACTCAGTCAAATTTTCACATAAGTAGTGTCAACTCCTCTTATTAGCCCCACATGGATTTACTGGCCTTATCATATCATTTGTAAATGAGAGAATATATTCATTTAATAGTAAGTTGTGTATAAAATTATTTAGTGGTTATTATTTTTTGCAATTTTAGTGCTTGTAAGGAGGAGGTAGGTTTATTTTGCGCATAACATTTATCGAAGGAGTATTTTTGAGAGTGAATACTCATTGAAAAGTTCTTTCTGAGTCGATTCCAACAACTTTCTATAAGCCTAGGTTTGATCTTTATATAACTGATGCTCTGCAAAAAGGATTAGAAAATCTGTTTGATGGCAACACACACAAGAGCACAAGAAACAAACATTAGTGTTAGCAACAAAAGATTATCCTAAACAGGCATATCAAGAGAGGTATTAAGCATGAAATAGAAAGCATATAAACATAGAATGAAATAGCTAATCAAGATGCTCATAGTTGCTCCTCCCTTGTTCCTCTCCTCTCCAAGTCCCAAATGAGTGTAGCTCTCAGCAGCTTTTTGCACTATGGATGCTTATGGAGGATTGAGATTTAATATTAAGATTCAAATATGAAATGAAAAGCTAAATACTATGCTATTGATACTAAAATGATTGATTTTACCAAAAAGACAAGATTTTAGTTATGCTATGCTAAATGCTCTCTAAAAATGTCCATAGCCTAAATGCATACAAGTTTTCAGGATCTGGATTATGAAGGAATGGGCTCTATTTATAGGAAAAATGGAGCAATGGATGGCCAGGATTGAAAGGTTTAATCAAGGGTCAAGTTTGAAAGTTGGGGATCCATGTGCACAATTTGCACCAATGAAATGGTGACAAGTGTCAACATAAGATTGGGTTGAGAGAAGAGGTTGGAGGCATTAAATGCCTGAGGAGACCTCATGGTTATCTAGAAGGTAAGGGTCAAGCCTAAATTAGGATTACCCATTGGATTAGGAGTTAATGCAAGGATAAACCTTTGTGCAAATGATTAAGAGATAATCATGGTCAAAGCATTAAAGGCTTGATGAGACCCTTGGGTTGGGTAGAGGTTGAGTCAAAACAAATGTTTTAACCATGTGGGAGGGTTTGAGGTAACCATTAATGGTTATTGGAGACTTTGGGGATTAAGTGGTTGAAGGTTGAAAGCCTTCAATGGTTATCAAAGACTTTGAGCCATTTAGTGGTTGAAGGTTGGAAGCTTTCAAAGGTTATCCAAGACTTTTAGGCTTTGAGAAGTGACTCCATTTTGCTTAGGAATGTGACAATAATTAGGGGATGGATTAAGTTAATTAGGAAGGGGTTAGAAGAATCTAGAAGGGGATTAGATTTTGTAAGTGGATTTGGTGGGTGAGGGAAAATAGGATTTTATTAAAATAAAAATTCATTTATTTCAATAAATGTGTGCAAGTTGTATTTGGATAAATATTCAAATAAATATTAATTTATTTAAATGAGAAAAAAGAAGATAAAGCATTAAAATGCTTGAAGACTTTGAGGGGAACCATTAAAGGCTTGAAGACTTTAAGGAAAACCATTAAAGTCTTAAGAAGACTATAGAAGGAAGCCATCAAGTTTGAAGACTTTAAAGCCATCAAGTTTGAATACTTTAAGGGAAACCATTAAAGGTTTCAAGTGGGTGAGGATAAATAGGATTTTAAATAAATAATTTATTTAAAATAGTTGTGCAACTTGCTTTTGTAGGAAAATACAAGTGGGTGGAGGATAAAGGTGATTTTAAATAAATTATTTATTTAAAATAATTGTGCAACTTGCATTTGTAGGAAAATACAAGTGGGTGGAGGATAGAGGTGATTTAAATAAATGTTAATTTATTTAAATGTGAGAGGTGGGATTTTGGGGGATTTAAATAAATATTAATTTATTTAAATGTGAGAGAAGATTTAATTAAACAAATATGATTTATTTATTTAATTAATGGTCTGAATTTGGTTAAGTGAATTAAATCAAATAAATTGAATAATTTATTTAATTAATAGGAGAAGAGGGTTAAGATGAATTAATTAAATATTAATTTAATTAATTATTAATTGATGGTTAAATAATCAAATAAATACTAAGTATTCATTTAATTAAGTGGACAGATTTATGTGACTACATTTGCCCCTCTTTGAGACGGTGCAGTTTATCGCGTCGTTTCAAAGAAAGAAAAATAGGTGTGAAGAAATGCCCCATAAAATGTAAATTTAATGGGTGGTATGCCCCCTCGAGAGATGGGCTGAATTTTATTTTGAAAAATCGGGCGATCTCTCGAAAAAGAATGCAAAGTGGAGGGGAGGTAGAATAGAAGAAATTAGAACTAATGATGAAAGAATGGGAGAAAATGGAGTGAATATGAAGAAACAACAAGCCAGCGAGTACCCTGAGGTCATGCAAGAGATACATAGCAGATGTAGTGTGGGGTTTGGATTGATGCTATACAATTGATCAAAATTGGTTGGACAATCTGGTGCAATCGGTTTAATTGCCCCGGTCAAGTCAAAGCGTGACAGTTGATGTCAGTTGGTCGCTTGGACATGATAAAGTCTGAGTAAGTGAATCAAAGTGACCTGATGTGACTTAGACAATTGATGTAATTGCCCGATGAAGTCAAGGTATATGAAGCAAAATACTCGTTGAGACGTAGACAATTGATGTAATTGTCCGTTGGATTGTGTTTGATTGGTTGATCAATTGATAGTATGTGCGTGTGATGGATGGTTGTGGGGAATCATGGCAGCCCTGTTGAGACTAGGTCATTATGATAAATGCCTGATGTAGTCTAGGATTACCATAATCGATTACCTGTTGAGACCCGAAGATACGTGATCAGAGTATCTGTTGATAGTCTAGGTGTGTGGGAGTCGATGTATCTATGTAGACAGAGTAACTGGCTTAATTTTGTGGATGAGTGAGGATGGGAAGCGATGAAGGGATTAGGATGATGTTGATGATCAAGATAGGGAGGGTGAGGGGGGATTTGATGTTAGATAGAAGATATGGAGGACTTATGACTCATTCCTATGGAAGAAGAGGAAAATAGAGTATGCATTATTATGACTATGTATGCATGATATGCAGCTATTATGAATGTATGGATGGTTGGAATGCAACGAAATGCAGTATATATAGATGAGATGGAATGACGATCCATAGTGCTCTATTTTCATCATTGAGCTTTAAAATGTTGGAAGAGAATACAAGCATCTTGACATAATGATTCAAGATGACCAGAGTATTTCTTACATGGATTTGATATAGCAAGTTAATACAAGCAACTTGATATAATGGATCAAGTTGACCTGAATATTGCTTGCAGAACAGACAAGGATTATCTCCGTTCATGCATGACTTGGATCGTCCTCCTTGATCTTAGGCTGATCATATCCTGAGACAAGTGCATACCGTACTAAGAAATAAAAACCTTTATCCAAATTGGATGAGGAGGAACCAAAGAATGAGCATTGTACCTGTAAACAAATAGTATATACATAAAGAATAAAAGAATATGGATCCTTGGTAATGGTTCATGCTCATATGGTCGAGGTATACGCTGTAGTCAGCAAGCCGTAATGATCTATGACTGTATTTGGCATAAGATCACGTAGCCTAGTGAACTTCCCACGTAGACACCATTAGTACATGCCCCAGAACTTCATCGGAAATAATGCGCAAATGATACAAAACAATGCTGAAAGATCCCGATACAGATAAACAAATGAATTACTCACGAATCAACCAAGCATTTGATAGCTTAACATAATTTTCTTGTCAAAGAAAACGTCACTTTTGTCTTTGTTTTGGTAAGGAAGGATGCATCCTTGTTTTTAAAGACAGTTTCTGATTTGTTGGATGTGGATTGTGTGGTCGATTGATAAATGGTCATTGTGTGAGTACTGTGTTAATGTTGGTTTTGCATCTACTTGAATGAATATGTACAAGGTGTTGCCATGTTTTTGTGTGATTTTCGATGGGTTTTTCGATGTTTTTGGATTTTGTGTAATAGTTTTTTAATGTTTTTGGATTTTGTGAGTCATTTTTGAATGTTTTTGTATTTTCTGATATTTTTGAATGTTTTTGCCAATGAATCACCAGTAATGTAGAATCCACTTCCATCATCTAGATTGTAAGGGCATTGCCCCCAAGTTGGACATGATTTATGAAAAAGCGGGATGCCAGATGCATGAAGTACTTTCTTGGATTACAGATCAAATAACAAGCCATGGTTAGATGGATGGATGTGTGTATGTATGAATGTGATCGCAACGAGCCTGAAAGATACTGGAGCCATTGCCTTTACGAGTGGTGCCTGTTTGCCAGGTTTTCGCCATCGTACTTACCCAAGGTGCCACTGGAGTGGTTGTTCACCGTTTGGATGCATGATTTTTCTTTACTTTTTTGAATGTTTTTGTATTTTCTTTAGGACATTTTTCTGAATGTTTTTGGTATTTTCTGATATGCAAGGGAACCTGATGCCTTGTACACCTTAGGTATAAAACCGTTTGAGGTGCATGCTATTGATTGGATCTGCGAGCGGTTCTCCGTCTGATGTAGCCAACTGATATGCCCCGGACCCGAATACAGCAGTGACAACATATGGGCCGAGCCAATTTGATTCAAACTTGCCCTGATGTTCTCGGTTTGGTTGGTTGCGAGGATTCTCTCGTAGAACAAGATCACCTACCTCAAATGTACAAGGTCTAACTCGATGATTGTAGCTTCTGCTCATGCGCTGCTGATAGGCTTTGAGGTGATTGTATGCAGCTTGTCGTTTCTCATCAAGTAACTCTAAGTCCTGAAGACGTGAGACTCTGTATGCTTCATCATCGATGAGATTATGCAAGGAAACTCGTAATGATGGTATCTCAACCTCAATAGGTAAGATAGCTTCTGCACCATAGACCAATGAATAAGGAGTTGCACCTGTAGGGGTTCGAATGCTAGTTCGATATGCCCATAGCACTGGATTCAATTGAACATGCCAATCACGACCGGCATCATTGACTGTTTTCTTGAGGATCCTTAATATGTTTTTATTGGATGCTTCAGCCTGACCATTGCCTTGTGGGTAATAGGGAGTGGAAAAGCGGTGTTGGATATGAAATTTCTCACAAAGTTCACGGACATCCTGATTTTTGAAAGGAAGACCGTTATCTGTGACGATGGACATGGGTACACCATACCGGCAGATGATGTAGTTGAGGATGAATGAGGCGATCTGCTTGCCGGTGACTTGGGTAAGTGGAACAGCTTCGATCCACTTTGTGAAATATTCGGTAGCGGTAATAATGAATTTATGGCCATTGGATGAAGATGGATGAATCTTACCCACAAGGTCAAGGCCCCATTGACAAAAAGGCCATGGTGTTGTGATTGGTTGCAGTTCCTGTGCTGGTGCATGTATCAGGTCACTGTGAACTTGACATTTCTTGCATTTCCTGACAAAGTAGTAGGAATCCTTTTCCATAGATGGCCAATAGTATCCAGCTCGCATGATCTTCTTGGCTAGTGATGGACCACTTGAGTGAGTCCCGCAAATTCCTTCATGTACCTCTTCCAAAACCTTTGTTATCTCATCCTGTTCCAGACATCGAAGGAGAGTACCATCAAGACTACGTCGGTATAGGGTTTCGGCAATAATGGTATATCGAGCAGTTTGGCGAATGAAGGTTTTTCGTTGGTTATTTGATTGGTTGGGAGGAAGGGTATGATCGCGGAGATAGGTGTAGAACTCACCGTACCATGGGGATTCGGAACCAACAAGGCGACATATCATTTCAGATTCGGGGATATCATAAGCGGGGATCCAAAGCTGTTCTACCAAGAACTCGTAGCGTGTTGAATTCTGTGGAAGATCTAGTAGAGATGCGATGGTAGCCATGGCGTCAGCAGCTCGATTCTGATCTCTTGGTATCTACTCAAAAGTGATAGTAGTAAATGATGTCTTTAGAGTGTCCACCATTTGCTTATATGGCATGAGTTTATCATCTTTGGTCTGATATTCATCTGTTGCTTGTTGAATGACTAGTTGGGAATCGCCATATACTTGTAGTTCTTGTAATTTCCATTGTACGGCTAACCTGAGTCCTGTGATCAAGGCCTCATACTCTGCTATGTTGTTTGTGCATGGAAATGTGAGCCTGTAAGACTTCGGGATGCTATCACCCTAAGGTGTGATAAACAGAATGCCTGCCCCTGAGCCGTGCCTAGTGTATGAACCATCAAAATATAGTTTCCATGGTTGTACTTCTGTGATCATGAATATCTCTTCATCTGGAAAATTGGAAATGAGGGGATGATCGCCTATGAGTGGTGCATCGGCCAACTGATCTGCAATGACCTGCCCTTTGATATCTTTACGGTCCACATACTCGATGTCAAATTCACTTAGAATCATTACCCATTTGGCCAAGCGACCTGTCAATGCTGCTTTGTTGAGTAAATACTTGAGTGGATCAATCTTTGCGATGAGTTGTACCTTGTGTGTCAATAGATAGTGTCACAATTTAGTGGCTGCTAAGATTACTGCTAGGCAAGCTCACTCAATAGGTGTGTAATTGAGTTCATAGCCAACCAGTGTGCGAGAGATGTAGTAAATAGCACACTCTTTGCCTTCTGCATTATGTTGTGCCAATAATACACCTAATGTTGTACTTGTCGCTGAGATATAAAGTAACAACGGTCTACTTGGATCTGGTGGCATCAACAATGGTGGATTCATGAGATAGTCTTTAAGCGTCTGAAATGCTTGTTGGCATCTGGCATCCCACTGAAACCGGATGTTCTTGTGTAGCAAGTGTGTGAATGGGTGACACTTATCAGCCAATTATGCAATGAATCTTCGGATGGATTGAAGCCGCCCTTGTAATGTCCTTAGCTGACTGATATTCTTTGGAGGTGGCATGTCCATTATTGCCTTAACCTTTGCTGGATCGACCTCAATGCCTTTGCTTGAGAGAATGTATCCTAGAAGCTTCCCGGAGGTCACTCCAAAGACACATTTCTTTGGGTTGAGTCGAACATGATATTGTTCTAGTCTATCAAAGATTTGATCTAAGATGTGGAGACGTCCTTCTCCAGTAAGTGATTTTGCTAGTAAGTCATCCACATAATCTTCCATCATAGTATGCATCATGTCATGGAAGATGGTGGTCATTGCTCTTTGATAGGTCACTCCTGCATTCTTTAGACCAAAAGGCATTACATTCCAGCAGTATGTGCCCCATGGACATGTGAACGCTGTCTTATGTTGATCTTCGGGTGCGATCTTTATCTGATTGTAGCCGGAAAAGCCATCCATGAGTGAAAGCATCGCATGTCCTGCTGTTAGATCCACTATGATGTCGATATTTGGTAGGGGAAAGTCATCCTTAGGACATGCCTTATTCAGATCTCTGAAGTCAATACAAATGCGGATGCCCCCTTTTGGTTTGCCGACAGGCACAATGTTGGAGATCCATTCTGCATAATCAATTGGCCTAATGAAACCAACATCTAGGAGTTTCTTGAGTTCTGTTTTGACTAGCACTGCAATCTGGGGATTCATCTTACGAAGCTTCTGCTTGACAGGTTTGGCTCCTTCTGCTACGGTGAGGTGATGCATGACTAAATCAGGATCAAGCCCAGGCATGTCAGCATATGACCATGCAAAGTTGATCTGACGCTTCTGGAAGAACTCTATAAATTTAGGTTGTTCCTCTGGAGTGAGAAGAGATGTCAGATGTATGATATGAGGATTTTCAGGGGTCCCCACATTGTATTCTTTGGTTTCCTCGATGAGAATCGTTGATCATTCCTGTTGTGCATTAGTAGGGAGAATGTCAAACCCTTCATCCTCAGGTGCCTCAAAGAGGTTTTCACCGTTGGATACGCTCTTTCTTTTTACTTTTGTGGGATCAAACAGTGCCACAGTGTGGTTTTCACTGGAAGATCCATGTTTCATTGTTATATTTTTGCAGCTGAAAGGTTTGGCATCCGCCCCAAAGTATGTTGCGCTATTAAGTTCAATGGCGAATCCAGCTTTGTGATCCCCGCTTGGTAGGTTATCCCTTAATTCCAAAAATTCAATGATAGCCTCATCGTTTTGGAAGAGGTCAAGACATGGAGGATTTGATTGGTTCCATTCGATGAGTTCAGGGTGGATAATGGGCATTACTTCATCGATTAGGTTAAGTGCGGGAGATGTATCAGTGAGGGTTAAGACGTTATGGTGAAGGTCGTTAATGGTACTCTCCCTATCAGAATCAGGCGTAGGATGAGACATAGGGTCTGTGGAAGATGTTTCCAGCTCAGGTACCCAAGTGGTCTTTATCTGTGCTTCTCCGTGAACAGGGATGTCTTTGCGTGGCGGAGGTGGTGATGTGTCTTCCTCATCTGAAGTGTTAAGTTGTACAGAATCAAATTCCCACTCATGTGAGTCGGTCTCTGAATCACTCTCCAGCATCCGATTGCTATACCATACTGGGATGTCTTTGGAGTTAAACACGGCAGGTGTGATTGGTTTATGTATCTTTGTAGTGATCGGTGCTGCAGGAACTATGATGGGGATTAAAGGATTTGTTACTAGAAGTATCGGCAGTGTTGATTTAGTGGCTTCTGTTGGAATGGCTGGTGCCATAGATGTTGCTGTAGGTTTCCATACAATTGTTGCTACAAATGGTATTGCTGATGGGATTACTGGTTCGTTTGGTGGGATGAATGATATTGATGACGGTTGCGGTGGGGTTGTGAGCCTCGATGGGGCAGTGGGGATAGTGCTTGATGGTGCTTTGATTATGAAAGGTGTCCTCTTTGCAGTAGGTGGGCAAAATGGTTTGCTGGGTTTTCCTTTGAATTTGAGTTTAGGAAGGATCTCTTTTTCAAAGCCTAGGCCTGTATTACCTTTGGGCTTGAATTCTGGTAGCAGAGGTTCATGTCGTCCTTGTTTGCAGTATCCCAAAGCACTCTGACCATCATATCCCATTCTTTGCATAATGCGAAGGCCTTTGCCATACTGATCCGTAGGAAGTGTAACTCGCGGTATCCAAGTCCTCATCTTGTGTTTCTTCCTCTTGACTCTTTCCAAGAACGAAAGGTGTCAAAGCACATGCTGGTATGTTTAGTGGTTGCTGGAGTAACTGTTGTGGCTTACCATGTGTTCTAGGAGAAGTGGGCATTTGTCCCACACAAAAGAGCTGACTCAAGTTGTATTCTCCAGGAGCTTCCTCTGCTACTTTCATCTTAAGCTTTTCTTGCTTGGGTATAGGGGTGTTCGAACTGGCAAGAGAGGCGGGACATACATATGATGTGGAGGAAATGGCTTCCCTATTATTAGGAACAGTAATTTCTGGTTGATGGCTGATATTATGGCAAAATGCAAAGGGATTTGCATCGCCCAGGATTGTGATCTCTGTACCGTTATATGGGAACTTGATACATTGATGGTAGGTAGATGGAACAGCTTTCATGGCATGTATCCAAGGTCTCCCTAATAATAGATTATATGGCAGAGGAAGGTCTAGAACCTGACAGATGATGTGCTTTACTACAGGGCCCACTCGGATTGGTAGTACCACAGCTCCTTTGGATGAACGCTCTGCATCATCATAGGCCTTGATGGTGATCTTCTTGTGAGGATCCACTGATTCTATTGCATATCCCAATGCTGTGACCAACTGTAGTGTGCAAATGTTCAGGCCTGCTCCATTATCGATCAAGACTCGCTTAATCCTATGCTAGTTGATAAATCCTTCAATGTGTAGCGAGGCATTATGAGGTTGCTGGAAGGAAGAGTTGTCACTTTCAGAAAAAGTGAGACAAGGTGATGACTTTAGATTTCCAACCATGGCTTGAAATTGGTCCGTATTCAGGTTTGCAGGGACTGACGCCTCTTGGAGTGCTTGATCCAAGATTGTTTTATGAGATGGCGATAGGCGCAATAGTTCTAGAATGGATATAAGTGCAGGGATTTTGTCTAATTGTTCCACAAGATTGTACTGCTTTGGGACGGAGGTGGTGCCTTGTGGAGCTGCCTTGATGGTGACCTTGCCACGACGGGTAACAACATTTCAATTTGAGGTGGGATTTTTGAAGGTGATAGTTGCAATTTGTTCATTGGCATCATACAGGTGATTTACAGTGTAGTTATACGCAGCCTACGTATAATCAGTGGTATCAGTGCCTCATCTGGAAGTGGAAGGATCCCTTTGATCTTGTGATGGAAGTGGATTTTTGAACATCAGATGATCATTATTGGTTGTTTTTGGGTCATGTCCTTCAATTTCAATTTCTCCTCGATCAATAAGATCCTGAATGAGATCTTTCAATCGGTGACAATTACTTGTCTTGTGTCCTCTTCCTTGATGGAATTCACAGTGTTCAGTATCTCTCCACCATGCTGGTTTGACTTGAGGCTCATAGTTTGATAGCTTAGGTAGAGTGACCAAATTTTGAGAGAGGAGTTGTCGCAACACTGTTTCAATGGGTTTCCCTAAGGGAGTGTATGTTCGTTTTTGTTTTTGCTGACGAGGTCTTGGTTCATCATGAGACGTGATGCGACCTTGATTGGAAGGAACATTTGTGTTATTCTGAGGTGGAGGATTTTGTCCTGCAAACCGAACCACAGGTTGTGCATTTTGGATAGTTCGAGCATCCACAACCCCATCGTTGACGATATTCTTATTCTTGTTCCAGAATTTTGGTTTATCACTATTGAAGCGCGGGCGAGGACAATCTTTTGGTTCATTAAAGATTTTGATGAGTCCTTTCTTGATGAGTGCCCTTTCACATTTTAAACCCTTGGTGATCATATCGTTAAAAGAGTCTGTGTCTTTGACATCCAAGTGAAATTCCATTTCTTCGTTTAAGTTGGAAATGAAAATTTCCACTAGTTCTCGTTCAGGTAACTGAAGAGAATGTCTGCTAGACATTTGGCGCCATCGTTGCAGGAATACTGAGAATAGTTCACCTAGTTTTTGTTTGGTATTGCATAGATCAGCCATGGTGATGTCGCGTTCAATGTTATAAGAGTAATGAGATAGGAACTTCTGGATGAGTTCCTCAAATGTTCTAATGCCACCTGGTAGTCGGGAAAACCATGATGTGGTTGTTCCTCCCAAGCTTTGGGGAAAAAGGCACATTAGGTAGGTGTCTTCATATGCCACTTCAAGACAAGCGGAATGAAATTCTCGGACATGATCACGGGGATCCCCCTTTCCTCTATATTTTTCAAATTTGGGTGTTTCGAACCTGCGTGGAAAGGGTGGCATATAAAGATTCCTATCAAACGGATAGGGACAGATGTCGTTAAGTGAGAATTGATTGGTCTTAACACCACTATGAAGTTGTTGGGCGAGATTCTCGACTTGTTGCCGCAACATCTCCATTTAATTTGGAGGAGGAGGTGGTGGGTTACCTCGAGGAATGTTATATCTGATGGGATCTCTACCTCTTTCCTCTTCATGGCGACTTTGTCTTTCTGATGCTTGTCTTAATTGGGCAAGATCAAAGTCAGAGGGGAGTTTTGCTCCTTCTTGAGCGAGTCTTAAGAAGTGAGAATCCGCATTGCTCCTGAGTATTTCGTCAAAAAGTCTGTTAAAGAGAGGGTTATGCTGAGCCCTTTCTATTGTTGCAGGAGTGGGAGTACTTGGGTTTTCGTCATCTACATTTCCTCCAAGTGCTTCTTGAAATTCATTGAGATTTTCCTCTTCTTCTTCTTCCCTTTCTATTTCTCGTTGCCTGGACTGTGATCGGGTTTGAGCCATTTTGCTTGCAAGCTGTTGTTGAAGTTGATTAAAGATGATGATGAGTTGTTTGATGAAATGAAAGATTGATGGTTGGTGAATTGTGTTGCACGTGGATCTCTAGCACTTTAAGGTAGATGTAACCGAAATTCCTTCTTTGAATTGCTTGTTTGTTTGATAAGTTTGGATGTGATAAGGTGTAGAGAAATTTGAGATGTGTTACAGATTTTGACTACCTAGCAATGAGAAGATTCACTCATGAACTAGTTTTCACCTGCGTAGATGTGTCTCTTAGGATGAGCTTATCCTAGATGTAGAAACAATCTAAAAAGTGATGTGATGTGTTTGATTTCAAGCAATATCTAAAAGAGAACTTGGGACAAGAACCTCTTAATGTTTTGAGAGTTGGGATGGATTGATGATGAAGTGATGATGTATGAGTGAGATGATGGATGTTTTTGTTTTTCAACTTCAATAAAAACTTTGGGTTATAAATGGGACAAACTCTACCTCTTCCCTTTCAGGTGTTGTAGGTATTTCTTGAGCTGTGTTGTAGGTGATGCAGATGTTGGGGAAAAAGTGGGGATTAATCTTTCCTCCTTGATTTTTGTGATAACTCAGAGCTCTATATTGCATAAAAGCTCTACGATTCAATGATTCTGAATCAAACTCGTTTGTTTTACCTTGAAGGTATAGACGCATGCGATGTAGAAAGACTCTATGTGAGACAAAGATTTGTCTATTGAGATAGAAGAAGTTCCTCCTTTTGATCAAAGCCTTTGAGCTTAATGGTCTCCTTTTCAAGTTGATATTCTGATGACACTTCTTCTTTCGCAAGATGTGAAGAATGGTCATAAAATTTGTCTCTTTGTTGTTTGCACTTTGTTTTTGGTATTTTTGTTTGTTTTTGAGAAATGTTGGATGAATACTATGTTTTTGGGATTGATTTTCTGATTTTTCTTTGACAAGAAAACAAAGCAAGCACACAAACACAAGAATGTTGCCTCAAAGGCACAAATGAGTATGGGTCTAGATCAACCCAATCCTTGGACTTGTTTTTGACCCTTCCTTTAGATGTATTTTAAGGTGTATTTCCAAAGCCTGAAGTCGGCTCAATTTGCACTTGGTCTTTAAAACGAACACACTTCAAACACTTTTTATCCCTAAGGTCAAATGGCTAGTTGTGATAAATTTAGCCCACATCTTGATATTTCTTCGACTTTGGTACTACATACCTTATGAATCCCGCCTTGGCAAGTAAGGATGTGATATACTAAGTCTTGCACGAGCATAACAAATAGATGATCCCTATGATGGAGGAGTCACCACTTTTATCAAGCCACAAGTGACCTTTCAAAAAGCTATGTTTCTACTCAAGGAAATATGTATGGTGAGTATCTTGGGAGCAAAACCTTCTATGCTCTTGCACTAAATTATACCTCAAATATCCTCAATCAATAGAACAGGTGGGCTACTACTTAAAGGTGTTTAGTCATGTTCGATGGCTTTGGACATAAGTTCATTCTGCAGTGACTCACTTAAGAGCCTTGTAACTGGTGGTGGGGCCCATTTGTCCTTTCAGCCAGTTACACTGTAGGAACAGCTATACCCAAGGCTACAGCTTTCGCTCTCACCTGATTTCTATAGCGGCTCGAAGGATTTACCGCTCGAGGTCATTCCCAAGAGTATCGATCCCTTGGCAGGCCTCTCTTAAAAAGATAAAATTTGAGTGTTACTAACACTTTTCTCTTGCACCTAGGACCACGAGAGCCAAGGGAGAGGATAGTGTGTGTTAGAAGTAGGTCCACTCGACTGACTTTTGTGCACAAGCGTGCCAGATACGTAAAACACTTGTTCTTTTTAATCCAGCATTTGCAAAGATGATTTAACTATTTGGAGATGTTGCTCCAACAGTCATGGTGTTCGTTTTAACTTCAAAGGCAATGTGTTTTGTAATCTAGAATTTGGAAATCCTTGTCAACTTAATGAAAAACACGTTTTGCTTGAAGGAAATTTTGTTTGCAAAAAATCAAAACAAGTGGTTTTGTAAGTTTTTAACTGCACCAAAATTTGAAGTGTGGCTTGTGTTTTTTAGATTTGATGCAAGAAAATGGAATTGTTTGGTTTTAAGCACCAAATAAAGTGTGTTTCCTAACTTGCAAGAAAACAAATGTTTGAAGTTGTTGTTCTTTTTACCTTGCAATAAAGAAAGATGGATTTTTGTTTTAAGCACCAAAAACAAGTTTGAGGTTCATTTTATGCACTCCAAAATAAAATGTGAGGTTGATTTTAACTTGTGCAAGAAGGAAAAATGGATTCTCTTTAACCAACTTTTGAAAGAAAGTAAAATTTTTTTTAAGGCATCTAAACTAACTTCTTCCCCTGCACACAAAAAAGATTAGAACCTGCACACAGTCAATGGTCAAATGTTAGTGTGGGCTTACACAAGCCTAAATTCTGATTTTTGGTTACAAAGCGAATTGGACAACACTCTGTCACAATAGTGCTATTCTGCTTTTTAGACAGAAGCGCTAATTAATACAATAGCGCTAGTCTGCGGAGGCAGAAGCGCTATTTTACACAGTAGCGCTTAAAGAATAGGAAAATCGAGAGATCAAAAGCACCAGAATAGTTGCAATAGCGCCAGAACTGTGACAAAAGCGCTAGAATAGAATCAGTAGCGCTAAAACGTTTTCAATAGCGCTATTTTAGGGGCAATAGCGCTAAAAGAAATTGTTTCGATAGCACTAAAACGTGTTTAGTAGCGCCGAAGCGTGACCTGTGTGGCAGTTTCAACAAGCAAAAATGTTAATTTTAAAAAAAAAAGATCAGAAGGTTGCGTGTTCGATTCACGTCGGGTTCACCAAATGATGCTCTGCAAAAAGGATTAGAAAATCTGTTTGATGGCAACACACACAAGAGCACAAGAAACAAACATTAGTGTTAGCAACAAAAGATTATCCTAAACAGGCATATCAAGAGAGATATTAAGCATGAAATAGAAAGCATATAAACATAGAATGAAATAGCTAATCAAGATGCTCATAGTTGCTCCTCCCTTGTTCCTCTCCTCTCCAAGTCCCAAATGAGTGTAGCTCTCAACAGCTTTTTGCACTATGGATGCTTATGGAGGATTGAGATTTAATATTAAGCTTCAAATATGAAATGAAAAGCTAAATACTATGCTATTGATGCTAAAATGATTGATTTTACCAAAAAGACAAGATTTTAGTTATGCTATGCTAAATGCTCTCTAAAAATGTCCATAGCCTAAATGCATACAAGTTTTCAGGATCTGGATTATGAAGGAATGGGCTCTATTTATAGGAAAAATGGAGCAATGGATGGCCAGGATTGAAAGGTTTAATCAAGGGTCAAGCTTGAAAGTTGGGGATCCATGTGCACAATTTGCACCAATGAAATGGTGACAAGTGTCAACATAAGATTGGGTTGAGAGAAGAGGTTGGAGGCATTAAATGCCTGAGGAGACCTCATGGTTATCTAGAAGGTAAGGGTCAAGCCTAAATTAGGATTACCCATTGGATTAGGAGTTAATGCAAGGATAAACCTTTGTGCAAATGATTAAGAGATAATCATGGTCAAAGCATTAAAGGCTTGATGAGACCCTTGGGTTGGGTAGAGGTTGAGTCAAAACAAATGTTTTAACCATGTGGGAGGGTTTGAGGTAACCATTAATGGTTATTGGAGACTTTGGGGATTAAGTGGTTGAAGGTTGAAAGCCTTCAATGGTTATCAAAGACTTTGAGCCATTTAGTGGTTGAAGGTTGGAAGCTTTCAAAGGTTATCCAAGACTTTTAGGCTTTGAGAAGTGACTCCATTTTGCTTAGGAATGTGACAATAATTAGGGGATGGATTAAGTTAATTAGGAAGGGGTTAGAAGAATCTAGAAGGGAATTAGATTTTGCAAGTGGATTTGGTGGGTGAGGGAAAATAGGATTTTATTAAAATAAAAATTCATTTATTTCAATAAATGTGTGCAAGTTGTATTTGGATAAATATTCAAATAAATATTAATTTATTTAAATGAGAAAAAGGAAGATAAAGCATTAAAATGCTTGAAGACTTTGAGGGGAACCATTAAAGGCTTGAAGACTTTAAGGAAAACCATTAAAGTCTTAAGAAGACTATAGAAGGAAGCCATCAAGTTTGAAGACTTTAAAGCCATCAAGTTTGAATACTTTAAGGGAAACCATTAAAGGTTTCAAGTGGGTGAGGATAAATAAGATTTTAAATAAATAATTTATTTAAAATAGTTGTGCAACTTGCTTTTGTAGGAAAATACAAGCGGGTGGAGGATAAAGGTGATTTTAAATAAATTATTTATTTAAAATAATTGTGCAACTTGCATTTGTAGGAAAATACAAGTGGGTGGAGGATAAAGGTGATTTAAATAAATGTTAATTTATTTAAATGTGAGAGGTGGGATTTTGGGGGATTTAAATAAATATTAATTTATTTAAATGTGAGAGAAGATTTAATTAAACAAATATGATTTATTTATTTAATTAATGGTCTGAATTTGGTTAAGTGAATTAAATCAAATAAATTGAATAATTTATTTAATTAATAGGAGAAGAGGGTTAAGATGAATTAATTAAATATTAATTTAATTAATTATTAATTGATGGTTAAATAATCAAATAAATACTAAGTATTCATTTAATTAAGTGGACAGATTTATGTGACTACAATAACCATTGATTTCAAATTTTAGCGATGCTATTAAAAATAGGTCATTAATAGGCAACAAATTATTCAAAGCAGCTAGTAGTTTGTGGGAGAAGCACGACCTACTAGCACTCAATTATCTGAGTTTGCTTCTTTTACCAATACACGTAGTTTATTCCAACCAATTCTATAGTTGTTTAGCTTAGTAACAGATAGATTTGTCATTTTTTTAGCACTTTTTTTAAGTGTTGTAGTACTTTGACTAGTCCAACATCACATGGTGGCTCTTATTTTCGTGAATGACTGTATAGTCTTTATGATGCATCAAATATCTATTGCGATGACTATATAATGTATGAAGGGTATTGATATTTTAGTAGATTGTTTCCCAGTACCTCCACTAGAGACACATCACTCACTTGTTGCAGGTTATTCAATTAATCTTTATTGCAAGCAAAGGACTCAGTCAAACTTGCACATAAGTGTTGTCAACTCCTCTTATTGGCCCCACGTGGATTTATTGCCCATATAATATCATTTGTAAATGGGAGAATATATTCATTTAATATTAAGTTGTGTATAAAATCATTTAGTGGTTATTATTTTTGCAATTTAAGTGCTTGTAAGGGTATTTTTATTTTGTGCATAACATTCATTGGAGGAGTATTTTTTGAAGAGTGAATACTCATTGAAAAGTTATTTCTGAGTTGATTCCAACAACTGGCTATAAGCCTAGGTTTGATCTTCATATAGTCATTGATTTAAAATTTTAATGATGTTATTAAAAAAAAAGTCATTAACGGGAATTTGTTTTATTAATAACTTTTAAATGGTAACTTGAAATCGAGTTCCATTTTTTGCAAAAGTGCCTTTTTCAGACCCATTTTATTTGTAAAATTCACTGAATTATATATTGCCAAATGTTTTTTTAAGGGGGGGTCAACATTCCAAATTTAATATAGTTTTTTGTTGTTGTTGTTGTTGTTTTTTTTTTGGGGGGGGGGGGTATAGTGAGGCACAATTCATGTGCCTTGTTTTTGCATCTTGGATTAAAAATTTGACTTGTTAACTCCAGATAACTATCACACTTGGAAACTAAAATTTCAACAACTTCTTCAATCTAAGGGATTATGAAAAATGGTAAATGGTCAACTACAAAAGTTTGATAGATATTTTCAACAATTTACCTATAAGAATAAACTAGATGAATCAATGGGTATCATACATCTTAATGTTTATGATAATTTGCAATTTCGCATTGCTAGTTGTACTAATCCTAAACAAATGTGGCATACGTTTAATACTCTCTTTGGTAGAATGGGGTTCAAAATACTTCAACTGGATGCAGAATTGACCACAATGTCTCTTTATGCCTTCCCTTCGATTGAAGATTTCTTGGTTCAATTTAAGTCTTTTCTTTTAAAACTTAAAGGTTGTGATAAAACAAAAATAGACAAAAGAGTGTGTGTTTTTGGTCTTATGTAAGCTTAGAGGGTCTTATCAGATGTTTGCCTCTTCTTTCTACAATACTAGATGGATTCTCTTTTAACAACACATGTCATGACTACTTTTGAATAATTTTGTGAAAGACTTGCATGTGATAATTTATTATTAATTTCTATGGATGTTATCACCTCTTCCAAAAGTTAGACACTTGTTGTTCAATCATCTAGGAGTAAGGGAAAGAAGTATTCAAACAACCCTAAGGCAAAATTAGTTTCAAAGAATGATCAATCATCTAAGAAGAAGACTAATGTTGACACACAAGCCACATCTTCTTCAAAGCTAGAAAATAATACTTCCAAGTATGAAAAAAGGCAAGGTTCATTGTGCTTATTGTGGATTACAGAATCATGACACTAGGGTTTGTTTTAAGAGGATTGTAGATATAGAAGAGGCCATGAAGAAACACAACATTGATCTTTCCAAATTTACTAAGGGACGATGCCCTTACAACTAGAGGTTTGGATTCATCCAAGGATGGTTGGATGCTTGACTCGGGACCCTTACATCACACGACTCACTTACATGATCTTCTTGAGTCTATTTCAAATAACATTACTCACATTCCAACGAGAAACTCATCACATATTCTAATATTGGGGATAGGTACAATACGGTTGATTGAGAGTAGCATTGAGGATGTTCTCTATGTTCTTGAGCTTTTAGCTATTCTTCTTTTAGTTTACCAAATTTGTCATACTAGTCATGGAATGATAGTTGAGATTTCTACAGATGATGTATTTATTAGAGAGCTTCATCATCCAAAGAGTATTGTTGCACCAAGAAGAAAAAATCATGGGTCTATATTGTACATGTTTCATGGTTTTGATTCATCTTGTGGAGCATCACTTATTGCACATGATGACTCTTTGAGCAGACTTTGGCACAAGAGGTTTGGACACCTCAATTATAAATATCTTCAATAGTTGAGTACTTATGATATGTTACTTGGACTCCTTATGGTTTTGTACATGTAGGGAACTTGTCAAGGTTCTGTACTTGGAAAACATCATCAGGAACCCTTTCCAAAGGGTAAGGCTCATCGTGCTACTACCTTGAATTGGTACATCTAGTGACCTCGTGGCATTTCCAACTCCTTAATTTTTAGGAGCCAAGTATGTTTTCTCTCATCACACTTGGGTGGATTAAATATTAATTACAAAATTGATGTCTTTAGAACTTTCAAGACCTCCAAGGTGTTTGTGGAGAATCAATTTGGTTCTTTTATTCAATAGATACACACAAATAATGGGGGAGAATATGTGAATTGGTCTTTCATTAATTTTTGTGTTGACCATGGTATTCAACATCAATATTCGGTTCCATACAATCCTCAACAAAATGGTGTCACCAAAAGAAATAATAAATCACTAAGGGAGATGGAAAATTGTACTTTACTCATGGTTTATGGCCCCATCCTTTTGTGTTGAAGCTATCGATTATGCAAACTATATTTAGAACCACACTGCCCACAAGGAAATTCATAATCTTAATCTAGAGGAGGCTTGGTCTACTATCAAGCCCAATGTATCCTTCTTCAAGGTGTTTGGTAGTGAGGATTGGATAGTCATACTGGATGGTTAGTGTAAGACAATGGAGAAGAAGAGTCAACAATACATTTTTGTTGGTTATTGTGAGGATGTGAAAGCTTATAACTTGTTGTTTGATCCTACCACTAGGAATGTCCAATTTGATGAGTATTTCACACAGATTGATCCTCCAAATAGTTCCTCTTCCTCACTACCTACCATGCCTTCTTCATTATACCTTAGCACTTGAGAGGATACTTTAGATGATGGTCATGATCCACCACTTCTACCTCATCCTACTCATGTTGTGCCCAAGTGGGCTAGGAGAATTGTTGAGAAGGTTGACTCTTTAGCCAATGATCCTATATCCTCTCGCCGCACTCACTCATAGACTTTTGAAACTAGTCTTTTGGGTCATGCTATATCTCCAAATCCATAGATTTTTTTTAGAGGCTTCCAATATTCTGAAGTGGGACAATGCTATGGAAAATGAGTATTCTTCATTAGTGAAGGATAACATATGGGACTTGATTTCTCTTCCCAAGGGAAGAACGGTGGTTCATTGAAAGTGGTTGTACCACACCAAGTATGCAACTGATGGTTCTATTGAGAGGTATAAGGCTTTCCTTGTAGCTATGGGGTTTTTAAAGGTTGAGGGTATTGACTACTCAGAGACATTTTCTCATGTAGTCAAGATGGATTTAGTTTGCCTTTTACTTTCTATTGCTACATCTCAAAGACGGTCAGTATATCAGATGGATGTGAAGAGCGCCTTTCTACAATGCAGCCTTCATGAGGATATCTATAAGGAGAAACCTCCATATTTTATCTAGGACTCTTCACTTGTTTGTCGGTTATGTCATTCTTTGTATGGTCTCAAACAAGTCTGTGGGGCTTGGTATGAGAAATGGTTTCTTGCTAACTCTGGATTCACACATTGCTACTTTGATCATGTAGTCTACACCCATAAACATGGGGATGATCTTTTGGTACTATTTTTACATTTTTATGACTTGATTCTTACTAGTAGTTCACCATCCATGCTTTAAGATATCCAACAGAGTTTGATGGCACATTTTCACATGACAAATTTTGAGGTTTTGCATTACTTCTTCAATCTTCAAGTTCTTTCATCTGTTGAGGGGATTTCTATATATCAATAAAAGTATGTCATTGACTTGCTTCACAGATTTCATATGAGTGATTGTAAGCCCACACCTACACCATTTCAATTTGTTGTCACTTTGATTATCACTTGAACAACACCTAGTGCTAATGCTACTTTTTAGAGATAGTTAGTTGGTAGCCTTTTGTACTTGGCCCACACTCATTCCAATATCACCTTCATTCTTGGACTTGTATCCCATTTTTCACATCCCCCATGAAATTCATTAGAATGTAGCCAAACATATTTTGAGGTATATTCATGACACCACTAATTTTGGCATTCAACGCACACCAAGGGCTTCACAAATAGTAGGCTACAGTGACATAGATTGGGCAGGAGATGTTGATTCCCAAAAGTCTAGTTTTGACTATTTTTTTGTCTTGGTTTTGGTCTAGTTTTATGGTCTTGCAAGACCTAAATTGCTATTGTGTTATCTTCCATTGAGGCTGAGTAGCAAGGAGGCATTATGGCTTCGACAACTTATGATAGAGTTTGGTCATCCACGAGATCATCCTACTATACTTTGGTGTGATAAACAAAGTGTCATTCATATTCACAAAACCCAGTTGAGCATCAACAGATGAAGCATGTCAAGATTCATATGCATTTCATTCGACAACTTATCCATGATGGTGTTTTGTCCTTAGAGTACTTGCATACTAAGTATCTGGATGCAAACATCTTCATGAAACCCTTAGCATTGCCTCGATATCTTGTGTTGCGCCAGTTGCTTGGGGTGAAGTAAGTTGTCCTTGGGAGATATTGAGTCCTCCTTCCTTTGTATGTAGTCCTCTTTTTAGGAGAGGAGTTTTTGCCCATTGGGTTTTCTCTTTTACTATGTTTGTGAGAGAATTTTTATTTTGTACATGAGTACCTTATCAGGCCATGTTGTTAGGACTCATTTTCTGGTGATCTACTCCCTAAGTATCACTTAAGGAGGGGGGGGGGGGGGGTGTTAATGTGAACAATTTATTTATTCATCTAGTTGTCTTTAATCTAGTTCCCACTCTTAGTAGTCCTATTTGCACTAGCTTAAGTTCACTTGGTTAATTGTCTCGCTACATAAACACTTGACACATGCCTTCAAACTTTGTCTCAAGTTTTCTACACATGTGACACTTCTTGGAGGGTTAGTCAATATTTTTGTTTCACCTTCCTACTTCCTCTTTCATCTACATATGCTAGGAGAGTTTATTGTACATACACACATTTTTATGATAGATTATTAGTTATTGCATTGTGCTTAATTCATTTGTCGAAGTTTGAATTTTGCATTCATTTTTTGTTGCTCCAACAAAAAGATGAGTCATCATTCGAAAGAAAGCTCTTGTAAAAAAGACAAGTACTTGTAAGAAGAGAAAAAATTATTCACAAATATATAAATATCAACTGAATTATATATTAATAAACGGGTCTAAGTAAACAATATAGATAATAAAGGCCAAAGTGACCCCTAAGCACGTGATAACACAATTAAAAAGTAAAAGGGTATGTGGGATGTGGGATTTAAGGGACACATTTATTTTAAAATGTGGAATTAAAATATTTTTAATATTTTAGAGTGCAAGAGTAAAGAGGGCACTCATGTTGGGATTAATGGTCCATCAATTAATCTAAAATCGCGGGGTCAAAAGATTTTTACGTGAAAGACAACATAAAAATGGATGTAATTTTTTTAAAACATAAGGATAGGGATGCAAATAATACCAAAAAATAATAATATAATAAAAAATCCTTTTTTTTTCAAAGATAAAGATAAGGATCAAAATAATATAAAATAAAAATTAGATATTATGATAATGAATTATCTTTAAATTTTAATAAATATATTAAATATGATTAAAAAATAATATAAAAAATATACTAATCATAAATTGATTACAATATAATTATTTAATATAATAATAATTTAATATTAATTACAATATCATAATATAATTTTTTTAAATGAAATAATGAACAACAACAAAAAAAATTGATCTTCATAGTGATATTTTCTACTAACTTTTACATAAAGTTTTCAAAATATAAATATACTAGTTTTAAATATATATTATATAAAACTTTAAATTCAATATCATTTTAGATGCTTACCATAATAATTTTGGTTAAAAAAATATTATATCAAATAAAAAGATCATAAGTTTGACTAAGTGATAAGATATGAAAGACTCCATGCAAAAAGGACAATAAATTTCATTTTATTCACAATTGTTTAAAGTAAGGAAAGACTAGTTGTGCATCATGATAGAGGCCCCACCCAATAAAAAAACTAGGTGTATGGAGAAGAAGTTAAAGACATTTAAAAATTAAAAATTTATTAATAAGTTGATAAGCTATCTTCTGTTGGGGGGCTCCCCACTGGAAATTTGTCTCACGCTAGAGAGCAAAGCTTTTAGCGATTCCCGTAAAATTTCTTTCATTTCCATTCTCACACTAGAGAGAAAAGCTTTTAGCGATTCTCGTAAAATTTCTTTCGTTTCCATAAAGTTGATGTTGCCTTGATCCCGCCGATCTATTAGTAGGTTTACAATGTGTGTGAATCCATTAGAATAAGCAATATTTGTCAGATGTTGTAACTGCAAGTGTCCCGAGACACAATATATCTAGAATTATTTTAAAGAGGATGTCAAATCATTGTAAATTGAATCAAAAGATAAGATGCTAGCTCTTTTTGTTGTATACATAGGAAGATGAGCTCTCAAATGTAGCACCCTATTTTTGTTGATGATCTCTCAAATGAAGAACCCCTATTTTTGTTGTTGTAATATAAACATTTGATTTTAAAAAATAATATATTAATATCAAATGTGTATTAGTTTCTAATCATACCACTGAGTCCTGACCATATATCCAACATTGTGAAAGGATATATTCATATGGAAAATCAAGTTGTTTTTCACTTACTCTACTAATTTGTTTGTGAAAATTTGTCTTTAAAGTATAAGAGCTAGGATAATTGCAAAAATTTCTTTACAAATCTATGAATAAATTTGTTGTACAATGTATAAGGTATGTGAAGAAGATTGGATTAAGTTTAGCATATGAAGATGATGTGATAATCACTTTATGTAAAAACACCTATAGAAACCATTGCATTTAAGGAAACATCATTAGCTGCTATCCATTTAGTACTAAATGATTCTATCTGAAAACTTATCACAAAAATAACCTCAAAAACAAGGAAAACAAAATAAACAAAAAATTATAACCACAAAATAAATGCAAAATTTATTTCATAGTTCAAAATATCCCTAAGTGAAGAAACAAATAGGAATCCAAATACTAGGCATTATAATAATACCATACATGGAAACAACAAAAGATAAATCACAAAAATGATGCGTTCATTTAACAGATAAATCACAAAAATGGTGCGTTCATTTAACAGATAAAAACAAAAATGATCTGGTCTCATATTGATTCCCAAAAAAATCACAATGGCAAGTGATTTACCTCAACATTGTGCACCAATTGTGTTGTACCATCAACAATGCCGCTAAGACAAAATGCACAAAATTTGTACGAAAACTATTGCAAAACCTTCGCAAAGCAGAAATTTTTTAAAAATGAGATGAACCAAAACTTATCTCCCTACAGCTGATCCTATATATAGGTAGATTTTTTGTGGGTTGTGTTATGGTGCACTTGTACAAATCTATTGTACAATATGTTGGTCTCTAGAGTGTTTTGATGATTTCAAAATGTGATTAATCTTTGTTGTAGCTTATATTGTGAGGATAAGATTTGAAGTTCCTTGTAGTTTCTCATTGCATCATGCCATATGGTATGAGGTAGGCATAACTTTGCTAACTTATTTAAATCTATTGAGATTCATGTTCTTGGATCATTGTTAAGGATGCTTTAGTTTGGACACTGTCAATATTACCTGACACGTGTATCATATTTTGCAGGTTACTTCAACTCATGAAGAAACTTGGTCAAAGTGATGTAATGAATAGCTCACACTCTAGGTTGACTCTTACTCCTTTGTATTTTACAAGTTGTTTTACCTTCCAAAGAAAATCGTTTAATTTCCTTTAAATCTTTCAAAAGTTATTTGTCCAACTATTGTATCAGACTACATACATCTTGATTTTTTCTCACATTAATTATTGTAATATATAAGATATGTATATTTTACTATTGGTGTAACCATTGCACCTTCTTTTGGTGCAAGTGCTAGTAAATAGCGGAAATCGAAGAAATATGTAAACGAGTTTTAAATGATGTAAGAACATATTTGCTTGGGAAATGGAAAGATAGAGTGTAAGCCATGATATTAAAAGAAATGATTCGTTTTGTTTTTAAATTCGTTGTGAAAGATTATAAATAGGTGATGTATTTTTTTGATGAGAGCTTTTTTTTTCTTCATGTAGCATTATTTTTCTCTTGGAGTTTAAGAGGAGTTTGTGAGAGTAAGGTATTGTTGTGTGTTATTTCTGGATTTCGAGAATAAGACATTTGTTTTAATGTAATATGGTGGAGAAAGTATTGTAATTTTTTATGTAATTGTATTTCTTTTAAATTCAATGAACATTTATTTATAATTTTATCATTCACACATAATATGGTAATGATTTTGTTTCTTGATTTAGAAATATATTTTTAGAAGTCTATATATTTCCTAGGTTCTTGCACAATCATATGTTTTGAGTGATTATTAACAATGGTTAGAGTTGTTTATTTTATATTTGCATGAAAATTATGAATTTATTGAATGTTGAATGGATTACAATCTACTTTCCTCTTCTCTCTCCCCTGATTTCATTTATTTTCCTTGTTATTTGAATATTTCCTAATTATTTGAATCTTTCCTTTCTTATTAGTAGATAGAATTACACTTAGACAAAAATCGTCAAACTAAGCTTAATACTAAACTATTCAAAAATATTTGAATGGGGAATCCAACACATGCCCTTAATTAAATAAAATTATATTTCACCTCTGAGTTACCCTACAAATCTCCTTGGGGGGATTGTAAGCTCTCCTTGCAAGTTAGGGATTAGTTCTCTAACATCTAAATATTGATCACGATGTTTCACAAGTCAACACTTGTATTTGCATATAAAGTTTCTCTATTTTAGTTCTTGATTTGTACATGTTTTAGTGCATGGTTGGGGTACTTGAGGACTTCAACTTTAAATCCATATCCCACTAGGCTTAGGAAAATATTGTTTTCCTCTAAGGGATATAAATTCACTTCTTTTAGATTTGATACAATTTTAATTTTATCATTCATTTTAAAAAATTTCATGGTTTGATTTACACATTCTCAATTTCTTTATTTAAGGATTGGATAGATACAACAATTTACATTGCTTTATTCCTCACTCTTATCCTAGGAAACCCTATCATTGTGGCTCTTTTGTGGTCTTGTTTCTTAGATAATTTGTATACATTTATCTCATATTTTAATAATTTCATACCTTAGATCACAAGTGATACATCCATCCTTGATATAATCATGAATTTCTATGGTTTAGATGTGAATGTGCTCTATATCGCATCCCAAAATTGCTACTCACTCTCCTAAAGGAATCAATCCACTTCAAAGATAAAAAAAATTCATCCTAAAGAAGGAATAATCTACTCATCAACAAAACTTGAGTGAATGTAAACCAACTGTTGAGAGTGGATATTCTCTCTTTCACTTTGTACTCAACTATATCTATGTAGGTATTCATAGAATTGTCCTTAATAGGATTAATCATGGCTAAAGATAGACAAACTATCCAATGTACACTTGGTCCCAAAGGTTGTCACTAGATTGAAGGCTAACCTATTAAACATTAAACCTCTTTTAAGTTGATAAAAACATAATTACACAAATACAAGATGAAGGTTGCAAAACATAATATTCTTTAAATAAGATCTCTTTAGACTCACTCCAGATGTTTCTCTATATGGATAATTGAATCATGAGGTGCATAAAAACTACTAGCCTACTCCTAAACTTTTGGCGAAAGGTTTTTATCATTTTGAAATTATGATTGATCAGGTGCTTCAGGAAGATTGATGCCTAATCTAGCAGATTATAAATTCACAATCTACCAAGAGAAATAACACTTTTAAATCATAAAATAATATAAGTTATGCACGTGTGTGTGTGCGCACACACACACACACACACAACAAAGGTATGATATCAAATAAATGAGCATGCTTAAGAATCCATTTCCAAATCATAAAAAAGCATATCAAATAAAGAAGATACCATCATAAATCTTGCAATAAATTAAAATACCTCATTATTCATCAAATATTTATTACAATCATATGCACAAATTTGGCAAGAGAAAATGCTATACTAGAATATTATCACAATTTATCACATAAAGTTCCTTGAAAATATACAAATGGCCATGGAGATATCTAGTAATAGGCATCATTTTAATTTATGGACCTCCTTTTGAATTACAAAATGTGTTGTTATTTCAACAATTGGAATGACCAAGGATTTGAAACCTTAGATATTTCTTGGTATTTGCAGTTGTAGACACCCAAAATTGTCCAGTCTAATTAAATAAATATTTATTTATTTAATTATCTAAGCTTAATTCTTCTATTAATTAAATAAATCTTTATTTATCTAATTAATTCATTTATCCTCTTCTAGCCTTATTTCTCATTTAAATAAATACATTTATTTATTTAAATTATCATTTTCCTAAACTAAATAAATATTTTTATTTATTTAATTGATCTCACTTCTTCTATTAATTAAATAAATCTTTATTTATTTAATTAATTCATTAACCTTTTCTACCCATGACACATGTCATTCATCTCTTAATTCATACACTACCTACCCCTTTCATTATTTTATTATTTCTTTTACCTACCCTCTAATCATAGCCGACCTCCTTTTACACCTCTCAATCTTATCCCTCCATTTCATATAGTGTCTTCTATATAAGGAGATGCTTCCTTCATTATCAAACCCTAATCGTTCTATGCATTCTAATCATTTTTATGCAATTGACTACACTACGATCCTACTTGCAACCACATTCCGTTCTTTGTTGAGCTCTTGTGCACACATAAAATCTGAGAGAAAATATATCAAGCAAGATCAATGGAGATAGGAAGAATGGAGATCAAAACCCTATTGGACATGTGAAGGTATAATCTTTGTGATTTCGTTTGATTTGTATTGTCTTAGGTAATCTTCATATGTTATGGTGGATCTTTGTTGTTGTTAGGCTAGGGTTTTTGTGGTTGAATCTATTTAGCCTTTCAATATCATTATTATTGTTATCCATTTTCACCATATACATTTTGGCACGCCCGGTGGGACTCTTGTCCCTTTTGCATTTAACATCTTTGTTGCAGATTTTGTATTTTGAAGTTGCAGATCTGACGTTTTCGACAGCATTTTGATATTCCCGCGTCTGCGCACTTTCGGATCGGGTTTTGGTTTTTTTGGCATGTCTACAACATCTGGAATCGCGTCTGTGTTACTAGCAATATTTTATTTTGCAGGTTCCGGGAAAGCACGTTTGTGTTATTTAGTCGCGTCTGAGGTGTTTTTAGCCGCGTTTGTGACCAAAAGTCGCGTCTGCGTTCTGTAGCCGCGTCTGTGCATCACAGAACCACGTCTGTGTCACGAAGTTGCGTCTGTGTTGAGGGTAATCGCGTCTGTGTTCACCAGTTTCAAATTTTGGGTTTATTGATTCAGTTTTTGGATTTTGCATCTAGGGCTTCAGATCTGGTTTATTTTGAGCTAACATTTTCAGGTGTAGCTAACGAAATTGGTGCAGCTTGTCTTGAAAGCAAAATTGTTTAGTTGAAGGCCCCTATTTTCACAAAGTCTTTTGGGTTTAAAATCTACCTAACTTGTGTGCTTGTAGGAAGGGGTGATTATTTGAAACAATCCAAACTACTAACAACTCTTTGTTGCAGGTCCTTGGCAAGGGTTTTTGGAATTTTATTGTGTGCCTTGTTTTCATAGACTAGTAAACACTTCAATTGGTGCACTAAAATTGATTCATTGTCTTTTGTGTCTTGAGCAATAGGCTCTTTTTGTTTAATCTTTAGAGGGCCTGTCTTCCCGTGTGGTCATTAGGACTACTAGTGAGAAGAGAACGACCCAAGTGGTAGCAAGGAAAACCCACCTCTTCCGAACCACTATAAACAAATGTATTCATGGTGAAAACTATGGATAATGTGTGCTGATTAGTTCATACTGACACTATGTCTCCCCATAAACCTGTTTGATCAAATTTATTTGATCAGTTGTAGGGCGTAACCTCTACCGGCTGGGAGCCTTCTGTATTTACAGAGCTGAAAGTGCCGCATGTATGGCCACACGAGCGGATGCCCTTACTAGCACCTTTTTGTTTTAGAAGCCCAAATCCTTCTAGTTGTTGGGGTAGGAGGTCGGACCTCTGGTAGCGGCCCACACACATACGGTTCTTAGTAGAGATACAAAGTTCACCACGGGGAGTTTTCGTGGGGACTGATGCTTGGCTGACCCGAGAAGTGAGTGCCGAGGGTGGAGCTAGTGAGGTCAAGCATCTAAGTATCCGCTCTGAATAGCGTAGCCTCGGGGGTAAAACCCCATGTGGGATCAACAACTATTGTCTTGGCCAGCCATAAGAATTGTGCTTGACTTCTTTTAAACATTCAAAACATTCAAGACCAAACAACAAAACATTGTGTCTTTTGTGTCTTCAAGTGTATGTAAAACATTTTTACATTAAACAACACACCTTTCTTGGAGTCATTTTGAGTCTAGACACTCGCAAACATTGGGTCTTCATCAACACTGTGTCCTCTTGTCACGAAAAACAGTCAAACAGTCAGATTTGGTCACAACAAAATGACTTCACAGATTGGAAAAAATTGCACAAATTTTACAAAAACGCGTCTGTGTCTGACATAATAGCGTCTGTGTTGTATAACCGCGTCTGTGAAGGGTAGAAACGCATCTGTGTTTATAGAATCAACATTACACTTTGCAAAAAAATCTCAAAAGCGCGTCTGTGTCGAACAGAGCCACATCTGTGTCAGGAAACCGCGCCTGTGAAGTATACAGGCAAGTCTGTGTTCAGAATTGAAAAACTGTTACAGTCCAGCAAACAAACACAGTCAGTTTCGGAATTCTTGAGCTTCCTAGGTCATTTCTCCAGGGTTTCATTTAGCAGTCAACCTGTCTTTGGGTCTCACAAAGTCCATCATTGCTTCACATCTCACATTACATTCACATTTGTCTAAACTTGAGTCAAAAGGTCACTTGCTTGTCCTCATCATACTTTGTCAACACACTACATACAACAACACTTTGCTAAGTGGTCCCTCATCAAGGTTTCTTACCTTTGGGTCTCATTTGGTCTTACTTAGAGTCAAGGTCAACTTACCTCATCAAGAGACACTATCCTCTCTTTGGAAGCCACACCTACTCTACTACATACATACTTGGTCTTACACTTTGGACATTGCAAGTACACTTCAGATTCATTTACATTTCATCCAACTCTTAGTCTTCCATACTCTTTCCATTTTCATCTAGTCTCACACATCTTGGTCAATACCTAGTTCATGGTTGAAACCCGTCTTAAAAAATCTAGGAGAGAAACTAAAGAGGCTCAAGAGTCCGCAAACATGAGTTCTTATGAGTATGACAATGATATCTTTTTCAATTCTAATCATACCACATTACCTAACATGGATGCCTATAGAAACATTCCAAGTGTTGAGAACATGGACACTACAAACAACAATGCTACACACAATGACAATATGGACAACTTTTCCGTACATTCAGCAGATGTGGAAGAATCCATTATCAATTCCCATTTCAATCGATTGGTTGAGGAAATAATGAGGAGGGATAGACAATACTTCTTACAAATGATGGCACAAAGTGGAGCCAAGATACCTCATGATTTTGACATGTCTCAAATAATGGAAAATCGACCTTTGCAACAACCTCACTCCAACATGGATCAAAGAAGGCCTAATAGTGGAGGCAATAGAGGACCACATATGGTACCTGAATCACCATCATCTTTGCTTCAAAAACCAAAGGTCCCACATACACATGGTCAAGCATATGATACTCACCTTCGCAGACCATTATGGAAGTCTTATGTAGACAGATATGCTCAATCACATACCAATGCTAAGGATCAACCACCAAAGCAATTGGATATTCAAAGGCATGCTCAAAATTTGGACACAAGGAAACCCCGTGTCAAATTTGGGGGAAACACATTAGAACATGACATACCTGTAGAGTATGGTATACATGTACAAAATAGATATGGTGTTCCTCAACATGAATCTATACCAAGTGGTCCATATATGCAGCATCACTATAGACCTCCTCCATATGAACATGTGTATGATCAATATCATCCATATATGCAACATGCTCCTCCTCCAATTGGTGCCTCAAGCATGGGGTATGGTCCAAGGAGTCGATCTCCACCTAAGAACAATTTGGAGCAACAAATCAGGGACTTACAAAAGAAAATGGAGGACATAAATACACCAAAGCCAACATATACAATGAGAGACATATGTCCTTATCCATTTGACAAGAGCATTCCAATGCCTCCTTTTCCTACACACTTTGTGACGCCTAAATTTGATAAGTATAGAGGAAAAGGGGATCCTAAGGCACACATAAGACAATTTTTCACAGCCTGCATTGAGGTAGCAGCAGAAGAGACATATTTGATGAGATTATTCCCACAAAGCCTAGGTGATCAAGCTATGGAATGGTTCTCCCAACTTCCACCTGGTATTCAGTCATGGGGTGATCTAGCAGAGGCATTTATTCAACATTTCTCCTACAACATAGAGACAGACATATCAGTCACTACTTTGTGCAACACTAAGCAAAAAGAGGGAGAATCTTTTGCATCATTTTTACAAAGATGGAGGAATCTAGCCAGCAGATGCTCTTGTGAAATTCCACAAAAACAAATGGTAGAGATGTTCACCCAGAATGTTAACAAAGACATTGGCTATGATCTAAGAAAAGCTTGTTTGTCCACCTTCAAGGACATCATTGAAAAAGGCTTAGCAACAGAGAAGGTCCTAATTGAGCAAGGCATCATTAAGATATTCAAGGAAAATAAAGATGACTTTAAGGGAAAAGATAAGCCGAGATTTTGGAACAAAAACAAGAATATAGTCAATGATGGTGTTGTTGATGCCAACACAGTGAGACCCAAATTCATCTTTTCGGGATCAAGTTCTACAAACAATCAAGTGAATACTCAAACAAATTCCAGATCACGAAGGAAATACACTCCCTTGGCAGAACCGCTTGAGTCAGTTTTCAAGAAGCTAGTGGCAAACAAGGTAATCACAGTTCCAGATTTTCCTCCATATGAACCAAAGGTCAAGCCAAATTGGTGGAATGATGATGAGTATTGTGAATTTCATAAGAGAAAGGGTCATAAGATAGGAAATTGTCATCGACTGAAGAACATCATACAAGATCTCATTGATAGGGGTGACATTGAGATTGAAGGGCACTCATCCAATCAAGAACATGAAATGTTTAAGGAACCATTCCCAAAACATGACAAAGGAAAAGCTAAAGCCATAGATGATCAAACCAACTATACCAGAGCATCCTATAACTATGATTCAACTATCAATCACATTTCGATGGACAATTATGTCTCTACCATTATCATCAAGGACAAAACGTCTGAGAATTCTACCCAAAGACCCAAGATTGTCCTAAAAGGTGTTGGATCTTCTTCCGAACCTACCTCTGAATGTCATGTTACAACCCACCAAGCTAAAATCACTTTGCAAGGTGCTCCAACTAAAAACACCGCTTCTTCATCAACCAAACTTGATTATGACCTCATAGAACAGTTAGGGAAGACACCCGCGCTCATCTCCATACTTGAACTCTTACGCATATCCCCCGCACATAAATCCATTCTTGACAAAATCTTGAGAGAAATTGTTGTTCCTACTAATCTGAACATGGACCAGTTTCAAGCCATGGTGGGATACCTTTCCATTCCACACTCCCTTACATTCACCGAAGCTGACGATGCCTCTGTAAGTCAGCCACATAATGCACCGTTACACGTTGAAGCCTTCATACACAAACATAGAATAAAATGAGTCCTGATAGATGGAGGAGCAGGTCTAAACATTTGCACATTGAGCGCTATTATACAATTGGGATATTCTGATAAAGCTGTGAATTCTACAAATCAAATTACCATTAAGGCATATGATGACGAAGAGCGTTCATCCAAGGGCACAGTCACCTTACCTCTCAGAGTTGGGCTAGTTACAAAGGATGTGGTTTGTCAAGTCCTGGATTTAGATCTCACTTATAACATATTACTAGGATGCCCTTGGATTCATGAAATGAGAGCAGTCCCATCCACATATCACCAATGCATTAAGTTTCCTCATAATGGAGTGGAAGTAACAGTTAACGATGATCCTAATCCGTTCATATACTACAATAACCTGAGATCAAGGACCGAGACCATCATTCCCAGTAATCGTGAAGCTGTTCCTTCCTCGACATACATAGATCCTGAGTCATTAAAACCTTCGACATCAAAACAAGGTGAGCTTAAGGGCAAGTTTCAAGACAAGGGCATGGGGGAATACACTTTAAATCAGACCATGTACTTATGACAAGTCATGAGTTCCCCAAAAGAATATGGAAGACCACATCCTAACAAGCAAGTATCCATCATGATACTCAAATGGGACCCTACTACCTTTCAGAGATGGGGTGAACTGGAAGAGGAAGATTTATACAAAATGCTTTACAAAGACAATGAAGATGACACACAAGATCACATCAGTCTACCATGTGAGAAATATGGCAAAGGCTTCAAAATTCTACAAAAATTCGGGTATGATGGAAAAAGCCCTCTTGGGTTACGAAAGGAAGGCATCATTGAACCTTTACAACCTGAATTGACTTTCAAAAAGGAACGCTTGAAAGGACTTGGTTTCTTAACTTCCAAGGTCCACACCCAAAGGACAGAAGAAGCCTTGCAAATCAAAGCTGCCAAAATTCAACAAGAGGATCGCTATTCCACAGATTCAAATGAATGGGAATGGGGTTCCGACAAGTCTTCCGGTGACTACGAGCTCACTGAGATATTCAAAGAGCCAGATGAACCAACAGAAGAAGAGGAATTTTATAACAAGTTCAGAGTTGGTCAAGAAACAACCCATGAGGACTCCACATAGTCCTTGTCTCAAGGTTCTAGGTTGAAATCACATAGGATGAGAACACCTGTCCCAGAATGTGCTACTAGTGATGATAATTTGGATTCGTTCGCGATCGAGACTGATCAGGAGAGTGCCATCGATGACCTCGATAATTACCTTGACATACCCGAATATAACTACATCTTCACTCTTAGCCCCGCTAACTTCGAAGACATTAATGGCCTTCTGTAATGCCCCGCCAGGAAACCCCGAAGGGATGAGCTAAAATAACAAGAATAGAGTGCAAAATATTTTTTTTTTTTTTTTTTTTTTAAGTTACAACACATAAGATGCAACAAGATATCAAAGATTCAGATTACATAGCGGAAGACATTAACAACAATCTCCTAAAGAGTTTCCCAACGAGATTACTTAAATTTCACGATTCACTAACTCACACAATTAATCCATTAGCTGAATATCTTAACAACGAGATAATTCACAATCAGGATAATTTCTTTCAAAGATGGAAATATAAATCACAAGCAAGATTCATCATTAAGATCCATTCATGAACTTCATTCAATCTTTTCATTTAAAATTACAACCCATACATATAACATTCTAATACACTAGGATTTCATCATAACAAAAGAGGTCTTTCCAAGCATATTTAAATTACTTAACATCAACTGAGTAAGATTCATTACTCTAAGTTACATTCATTCATATTCCAATTCATAGCATTTCAAAAGATGATTTCACACATGCATTACGATAAATCGCATCCCAACCAATTAGGCATTCGAACAACATGGCATTCAAGATAGAACTGAATATAAGCATTAATAGTTAATTCCAATTATCCACTTAACCATTCTAACATAAGTTAATCATGCAAGATAAAGCTGAATAAAGGAAACAGAAGAGAATGCATCACATAACACCACAATGATCTCGGAGTTCACCCCTAATGGGCTACATCTCCGGGTCTGCTCAACTGCAAGACCCCCTCGGATAAATAATAAGGTTAAGAGTACAAAAGGTTACACCATACAATCCAGCCATCAAGGCGATACATAAACATTATACAAGCGACCACAACGGTCAATAAATACATAAACGATCCTTAAGAAGAACAGGATCCAGCTGAACATAATCAAGCTAATAACATAGGAGTCCATGAGAGCATCCATAAAACTGAACCATCACCACCCAAGGGTCTAACATGAAACCGACACTCACAAGGGCAGAGACAAAAAGGACGACTCACAAAGGTACTCTAAACGGGACAAAACGACACCCACTAGCGAACGTAGGGACAAGTGTCATCACACGACCTGGTATGGATACCATGGCAAGTCTTCATAGGTCCCGACCCATACACTGGTAACCCTGGCAACCTAATCCGAACTTCCGGCCCATCCAAGCCTCATGTGGACCCACACATCCTCTCGTGATGACAAGGAAGGTAGTTTGCCATTCAGGCCTTCTCACAGCATGCCGAATCTATGATAGCATTCGTCCCATGTGTGAGGCACATTATCTTATTTAGAGATTATTTTCTAATCTACTTAGGTTATCACTTATTAGACTCACTTTCGACGGGTTATCCAGCAGCCACTTTGGGCGCGGCCCCCAATCGAAAGCCACTTTCCCATACGACACTAGACTAACTCAGACGAACTCAAACCACGGAATACACATGGTAAGACGAACGGAGTTCAAGAAGAGAGAACCAATCATCTGGTCAAACACGACTCAAGGGTAATCACTTACTGACGGTACTCTAACTAGAGACCTGACAACTAAGGTTAACCACGAATCATTATTCAACTCACTCCAAGAGGATATAACCAACTAAGACAACATCACAATACCATAGTCAACTCAAAATTCGAGGACTGAAACAGGAACACCAAATCATCCATACGACAGGGTCCTTTAACCAAAGCAAAACATGTCATTTCATAAATTAAAGCGAATACAGTAATTAAACTCGCAATGCAATAATCAGAAAAGACATTATTCCCTCAAGTTGATTTAAAACATTCAAGTCGATCAAGTTTTCTACAAGATCTACATACAGGTTACAGTTATCTACCTCATCAAGGGATAAGTTGTTCTTGGTTTTCTAACTCCTAAGTTTCAAAGCATCGAACAGGCAAATTACGCCATAATGAGTTTTAACCAATTCATATTAATAAAAATCAGACGTCCATTAATCGACTAAAATAAGATATTAAGTCTTCAACAAAACATCATCAAATAGAATTTACATCGTATTCCAACGATTTCCAATAAAATATTATTCTCTATTATTTATAAACAAGACTACATCAAACAGCCATCTTCCCTAATCAGCTAGAAGGGAAGATATAAACTTATTGATCCCAGATTGATCCAAAGAACAGCCAAATAAAATACGATGACGAAATTATCAATCTTAGATCTTAACTAGGAAAGTACATAAGCCACAAAATGAAATTGCCTAATAACTAGCTTATAAAATTCCATTATAGCATTACTTAATAACCAAATTTACATTGATCAAGATATTGCCTCTTAATCATAATTAAGAGCACTTTAAAATTAGCATTAAGGATCTCTTACATAAAACTGATATTATAATCCAATGCATTTTTTTTTTGAATGATAAAAAAAAACATATAAAGAAAAACACGTTAAGAACTACGTTCTTATCCCAAAAAAAAAAACGCATTTTAAAACTACGTTTAAAACCACAAAAAAAAACGCATTTAAACTAAACTATGTTATTTTATTTTATTTTTTTTTAAATGGAAAAGCGTTTAAAAACGCATTGAAAATGATGAGGCGTGGGTTAGGGCCGTGCCCTAACCCTAGCGCCAGGGGACTTCCGCGAGCGGCGCTCACGGTGGTGCCCGCAGGTGCCGCAGCGCCCTGCGGCCACCGCGGCCCCTGCGGCCACCGCCGTGAGCCGCAACCGCCACGGCCGCACCAACCAATGGGTAACCAGGCGTCACGGGAAGAAAGGAAAGCAAGGGGCGAGCGGGGGAGAGAGGGGAGGAGGAGCGGGGGAGCTCCGCTCCCCGCCTCCAACCCCAACCCACGGGTTTAACAAAACACCTCCGCCCAGCTCGGTTTCAATAACCAAAACAAATTCGCCCAAACAATAACACGCACAGCCATAAAACAATAACATTTTAAAATTAAAATTGAACACACAGTCCGAAATTACCCCAAACGCCCAACACGAAGTTTTGATAAAAATTTCGATTTAAAATCAATTCGAATATTAAAGGGACTGGTTTGGTAACAATTTCTTGGGGATTTTCCTCCTTCCCAATAACAAAAGGGATTCAAACCCCCAAATAGCAAAGATGAGAACACATCACAAATTAAAATCTCCAACCAAATTCAAATGGACATCCAAATTGATTTTTCAATAACCAGTCCAGAATCCTACCTCGAATTGCAATCCTGGTATGGCTGAAGGGAGAGCCCACCTGCCAGATTCCTCCAAAATCTCCTCCAAAATTGTCCCCCCTTTCCAATTTCCCCAAATTTGGGTAATATGGAAGAGTTGACCCAAAAAAAATTTATTTTTGGAATTTAAAACTTTCTTTACAGTTAATTCCTCAAAATTTTATCCCTTTTTTACTAGCAACAATATAACTTGCTTTTAACAATTCCAAAATTCGATTTCTCAAATCAGATCAATTTAACCTTTCAAATTAGCAATCTCACGAAAAACAATTAACTCTATGGCGATAACATATAAAACTTCCTTTTCAACAGCATATATATATATAATGCATTTAATAATCGAAATCAGCCATTAAATTCAAATTTACTCCCAATTAAAATAAGCAATACAATATCAACGAAAATCGCCTAACGGAAACCAGATTAATCTAATCCATTAATCATCAATGCACAAATGCATATATAATCAAGATAATTATTAAGGACTAATTAATCAGTTAACCAAACAGACGACTCGCAAACCCAAACAAGAAGGGATTACCGACGACGACTGGCGATGCTCACTAGAGCACGACTAAGGTCGACTAAGGTCTTACGACCACCTAATCCGACTCTAGGGATTAAAAAGGGTATACTCAAACCTGCAAAACCAGGTGACGACGAACCTCGCACTCATGCGACTTCGTACCTGAAATCTCCTGCAACCAACGATCATACATGCATACATATATAAAATTTACTGAAAGCGTTAGCTCGATGTAATACCACGAAATAGGAACACTGAATACTTGCACATAACTAGTGAGAAAATCACATCAATAGCTATGCGTTAAATCAACATCTGACTACCACATAATAATACGATAAACTAATCAAGATTAACCAAGGTTAGAAATAGGCTAGGGGTACTACATTCTCCCCCCCTAGGTTCCGACTTACTCCTGGAAGTCGTAAGGCTAGATGAAGAACATGTCGTACGCATCAGCCCTGAAACTCATTCAACAAAGATCAAATTGCACATAGAAATCTTTTCATAAATAAATGAAATATTATTGCAAAATCCTTTACAAACGCCATTATCCATTGGCCAAATACATCTAAAACCATACATTCCTTAATATATTCCAGGAATTATCCACAAGCATAGCAAACAAACAAGAATTTTCTTCCATTCATAACACCAAATTAAAGCATTTTAAAGAGGTAAACCACAATTACCATAATCATCGATCAAAAATGACAGAAAAACATGCCATAAGATCAATTTTCCTTTACCAATCCATCTTTATCATAAAATTTAATAACATAGAACTAGCTCAAAATATCAATTTCTATAACCAAATCAACTTTCATGAAATAAGAGCAACATAAATAACTCAATTGGTTACACTTACCAGGCATAAGAAAACCTTTCCAATGACTATGTCCCATAACATAGCGACAAGTTAACACAATTTACTCCATGATACAAATAATAACCATCCACATAACTGGAATGCATAACAGAAAAGGCCACATGGGAGCATGTCTAATGCTCGGTCAAGGATAACATGCACGATCAGCATCTCTATGCCTGATCTCATAACAACAATATGATCATAAATATCCAATATCTCACTCAAGGGCTCGATGGTGCTAGGCACACCATAGCGGTGCTACCTTCCATACAAGACCTTTGTGAATATCCCTTGTTGTACAAGGTGGTTAGCCTCCAAGAGATAGTCACCACACATAGGTAGGTAGTGGGTACTAGCTGCGTCACAGCCTCACATACCCCCTATCCTCACGGTTCCCTATAACAACTTCCTCGCACACACTCTACCAATTCCGTATCATACGTCCTTGGAGAGGAATTTCACATTTCGACACAAGATCAGCATCCGAAAACAATAAGGATAAACCAGTTCAGCCACCAAAGCACAGATGAATAAAGATAATAAATCATCAATTCCAACAGTAAGGCAAGAAAATAATCCGGAATTTCAACACCAAATCAAAGTGCAAAAGATCACAAGATCGTGGCCAAACCTTCAAAGTCAAGGTAAAATAAATTGCTGATCCCCAAAGAAATATAAAGAATATCACAACTGCACATAACAGCACTGTGTGACTAGCATCTAGCCACCAACGAGGAAGGAAGGAACAACTGACTAGCTATTGCAGTAGCTCATCATGTGGTGCGACATAGTCACACTATCCACATGGCATGGCAGTATGCACCTCGACATCACCCCGCATCACGTCATCACGTGGCCTGGCAATACCCCAAGTGGAGAAAACACACAATGGATGTATCCCGCATGGTAGTGCACCTCGCGGAAAAAGCATGCGCAAGCCACATCCCGCATAGCGACGTATCTAGAAGGATACTCGCCGTAAGTCAGAGGTATACATGACTATGGTCTTCCCACAAGTCTACCAACACAGGCCAGTTGGCAACTTATGTAAGAACAATGACACGCCTCTCATGAAGACAAGGCAACAGATCTCCAATAGAATCCAACAATATGCACAAAAACTACCATCTATATGCTCAGATAAGGAAGAGAATAGGCTAACACACATAAACCTATAAATAGATTCATCAAAGGGAAAGTATTGAGTACACCTTGATACAGTTTAGTAGTACAACTATATCATTCCTTGAAGTAGAGAAGCTAAAGTCGCTTCGCGTCGACATTACTCGCATGCCAATCCATACTATTCAAGGAACGGTCGCTTCGAATACTACCCCTTAACATACCGAGTTAACCACAACCCGAGGTTTGGTACTCAGTAGGGAAACAAATAAGCAACATTACATAAACAGTATGGTTTCCCATACTCATAAGCAACATATCCTCCATGGTTGATTACTTCACCAACCCATGGGCACACAAGATAAGCACTGGTTTCTCACAATGCACATAAAACACCAATACTGGTTTAGTCACATTACGGGGAATACTTTTCAGTACGCTAACATCTATTCAAGGAAGATTTCAATTACGCTTTCTATATAAATAACTGAATCAAGTTTACTCTAGATACAAGTACTGAAATTATTAACAATTCACAGTCTTATGAGGAAATAACATCATTCCTATATCTTTATCAAATTTCACTAAGCATTCATAATTAAATTACTAGCTAAGCAAATTCATTTCTAAAGCTTAAGACTTTCATCTATCACTATGAAGCCAAAAAGCCACATACAATTTCACATGTTTTATAAACATTCTATTTAAATCAATGCACTCTTTAATATCATTTCTAAAAATCTTATGATTAGGCAAAGAGAAGGGAAAGAGGGTTTGATAACCAAACCATTTCCTACAAAACACGCAAGATCAAACAAGATCACGCTGCAATATTAAATTTCTCACTATAAGCCTATCATTTCAATTACACAGTTTTCTTTTTGCTACCGATTAGAAAGATAAAATTAGCCTAACCAAAACACTTCCAATAATTATGGTTGCAACAAGAGGTTCTAGTTTTCCAAACAAAACAGAGATCAAGAGAGGCAATCTTTTTGATAATGCAAGACCTCATAAGAACACTCACTTAATAATAATACAATATAGACACATGCCGTCATACTTTGCAACCTATTAGAAAGATCACATTACGATCAAGATAAGCAAAGAGCTATTACCCAAATAGAACATATTAATGCATACACACCAAACAAGCTTTTCCATTCGCACTTTCTAACCACATTAAGGTAATTCCACATACCCAAAAGCGAGTTCAATGGAGCATTTGCTAAAATACATCTTCAGTCAAACTGGTTTAATGAAACACATAAAACAATCTTTCGGAAAACACATAAAGCAATCTTTCAGGGAACACATTATTACTCTCTCGAAGCTACAATAACATGCTCTTTATAATACTTCTTCTACCAACCAAGCAGTTTCACATAATTCATCTATTCGCATAAAAATGCACCTTACTAAGGTAGAATTTAATCATGCTACTCCTACGAGATACACATGGAGAATTCTTTAAACATACACATACAGTTTTCTCCCATTCACCCAATATAAATTTTTTAAACCCATAGCCCTTTAATAATCTAAACACATAAGCATCGTAAAGCTCATACAAGGGTTCAAGAAGTCACACCCTTTTTCTCTTTCCAACAAGAAGCTCAAATCAAAGATAATTACACATATCCTAAATTATTTCAATTTCCAGAAAGAGAGAGAGGAATGGTGAACATCATTCAATTTTCTACAAAATAAGCATTCAATAATTTGCCATACAAGTCCTTCAAGTGGACATCATTAAGCTATATCATAGTCTTTAAACAAACACAATTCGCACTTTCGGATTCAAGACAAGCACGGATCAATCCAAATAGATTAGTCTAAAGAGTACAACACTCAATAAGGGAAGGTACATACGACTCTCTATCAAAATTAGAGTAATCGTAGACCAAGACATCAATGAGCACAATGCACATATACGCACTCAAGCACCAACATCAAGAAGGCGAAAACAAGGTGTGAACACACACACGTTACACACCCGACAAGGTTTGCTCAATCACTCACATGCAACAGGAGGACAAGCATACACATAAGGTCGATACACCTCACACAAATAGAGGGCACACGCGACACCAGAGATCCCAATGTTTGCAACATGCGCTCTGATACCAAATGTAATGCCCCGCCAGGAAACCCCGAAGGGATGAGCTAAAATAACAAGAATAGAGTGCAAAATATTTTTTTTTTTTTTTTTTTTTAAAGTTACAACACATAAGATGCAACAAGATATCAAAGATTCAGATTACATAGCGGAAGACATTAACAACAATCTCCTAAAGAGTTTCCCAACGAGATTACTTAAATTTCACGATTCACTAACTCACACAATTAATCCATTAGCTGAATATCTTAACAACGAGATAATTCACAATCAGGATAATTTCTTTCAAAGATGGAAATATAAATCACAAGCAAGATTCATCATTAAGATCCATTCATGAACTTCATTCAATCTTTTCATTTAAAATTACAACCCATACATATAACATTCTAATACACTAGGATTTCATCATAACAAAAGAGGTCTTTCCAAGCATATTTAAATTACTTAACATCAACTGAGTAAGATTCATTACTCTAAGTTACATTCATTCATATTCCAATTCATAGCATTTCAAAAGATGATTTCACACATGCATTACGATAAATCGCATCCCAACCAATTAGGCATTCGAACAACATGGCATTCAAGATAGAACTGAATATAAGCATTAATAGTTAATTCCAATTATCCACTTAACCATTCTAACATAAGTTAATCATGCAAGATAAAGCTGAATAAAGGAAACAGAAGAGAATGCATCACATAACACCACAATGATCTCGGAGTTCACCCCTAATGGGCTACATCTCCGGGTCTGCTCAACTGCAAGACCCCCTCGGATAAATAATAAGGTTAAGAGTACAAAAGGTTACACCATACAATCCAGCCATCAAGGCGATACATAAACATTATACAAGCGACCACAACGGTCAATAAATACATAAACGATCCTTAAGAAGAACAGGATCCAGCTGAACATAATCAAGCTAATAACATAGGAGTCCATGAGAGCATCCATAAAACTGAACCATCACCACCCAAGGGTCTAACATGAAACCGACACTCACAAGGGCAGAGACAAAAAGGACGACTCACAAAGGTACTCTAAACGGGACAAAACGACACCCACTAGCGAACGTAGGGACAAGTGTCATCACACGACCTGGTATGGATACCATGGCAAGTCTTCATAGGTCCCGGCCCATACACTGGTAACCCTGGCAACCTAATCCGAACTTCCGGCCCATCCAAGCCTCATGTGGACCCACACATCCTCTCGTGATGACAAGGAAGGTAGTTTGCCATTCAGGCCTTCTCACAGCATGCCGAATCTATGATAGCATTCGTCCCATGTGTGAGGCACATTATCTTATTTAGAGATTATTTTCTAATCTACTTAGGTTATCACTTATTAGACTCACTTTCGACGGGTTATCCAGCAGCCACTTTGGGCGCGGCCCCCAATCGAAAGCCACTTTCCCATACGACACTAGACTAACTCAGACGAACTCAAACCACGGAATACACATGGTAAGACGAACGGAGTTCAAGAAGAGAGAACCAATCATCTGGTCAAACACGACTCAAGGGTAATCACTTACTGACGGTACTCTAACTAGAGACCTGACAACTAAGGTTAACCACGAATCATTATTCAACTCACTCCAAGAGGATATAACCAACTAAGACAACATCACAATACCATAGTCAACTCAAAATTCGAGGACTGAAACAGGAACACCAAATCATCCATACGACAGGGTCCTTTAACCAAAGCAAAACATGTCATTTCATAAATTAAAGCGAATACAGTAATTAAACTCGCAATGCAATAATCAGAAAAGACATTATTCCCTCAAGTTGATTTAAAACATTCAAGTCGATCAAGTTTTCTACAAGATCTACATACAGGTTACAGTTATCTACCTCATCAAGGGATAAGTTGTTCTTGGTTTTCTAACTCCTAAGTTTCAAAGCATCGAACAGGCAAATTACGCCATAATGAGTTTTAACCAATTCATATTAATAAAAATCAGACGTCCATTAATCGACTAAAATAAGATATTAAGTCTTCAACAAAACATCATCAAATAGAATTTACATCGTATTCCAACGATTTCCAATAAAATATTATTCTCTATTATTTATAAACAAGACTACATCAAACAGCCATCTTCCCTAATCAGCTAGAAGGGAAGATATAAACTTATTGATCCCAGATTGATCCAAAGAACAGCCAAATAAAATACGATGACGAAATTATCAATCTTAGATCTTAACTAGGAAAGTACATAAGCCACAAAATGAAATTGCCTAATAACTAGCTTATAAAATTCCATTATAGCATTACTTAATAACCAAATTTACATTGATCAAGATATTGCCTCTTAATCATAATTAAGAGCACTTTAAAATTAGCATTAAGGATCTCTTACATAAAACTGATATTATAATCCAATGCATTTTTTTTTTGAATGATAAAAAAAAACATATAAAGAAAAACACGTTAAGAACTACGTTCTTATCCCAAAAAAAAAAACGCATTTTAAAACTACGTTTAAAACCACAAAAAAAAACGCATTTAAACTAAACTATGTTATTTTATTTTATTTTTTTTTAAATGGAAAATCGTTTAAAAACGCATTGAAAATGATGAGGCGTGGGTTAGGGCCGTGCCCTAACCCTAGCGCCAGGGGACTTCCGCGAGCGGCGCTCACGGTGGTGCCCGCAGGTGCCGCAGCGCCCTGCGGCCACCGCGGCCCCTGCGGCCACCGCCGTGAGCCGCAACCGCCACGGCCGCACCAACCAATGGGTAACCAGGCGTCACGGGAAGAAAGGAAAGCAAGGGGCGAGCGGGGGAGAGAGGGGAGGAGGAGCGGGGGAGCTCCGCTCCCCGCCTCCAACCCCAACCCACGGGTTTAACAAAACACCTCCGCCCAGCTCGGTTTCAATAACCAAAACAAATTCGCCCAAACAATAACACGCACAGCCATAAAACAATAACATTTTAAAATTAAAATTGAACACACAGTCCGAAATTACCCCAAACGCCCAACACGAAGTTTTGATAAAAATTTCGATTTAAAATCAATTCGAATATTAAAGGGACTGGTTTGGTAACAATTTCTTGGGGATTTTCCTCCTTCCCAATAACAAAAGGGATTCAAACCCCCAAATAGCAAAGATGAGAACACATCACAAATTAAAATCTCCAACCAAATTCAAATGGACATCCAAATTGATTTTTCAATAACCAGTCCAGAATCCTACCTCGAATTGCAATCCTGGTATGGCTGAAGGGAGAGCCCACCTGCCAGATTCCTCCAAAATCTCCTCCAAAATTGTCCCCCCTTTCCAATTTCCCCAAATTTGGGTAATATGGAAGAGTTGACCCAAAAAAAATTTATTTTTGGAATTTAAAACTTTCTTTACAGTTAATTCCTCAAAATTTTATCCCTTTTTTACTAGCAACAATATAACTTGCTTTTAACAATTCCAAAATTCGATTTCTCAAATCAGATCAATTTAACCTTTCAAATTAGCAATCTCACGAAAAACAATTAACTCTATGGCGATAACATATAAAACTTCCTTTTCAACAGCATATATATATATAATGCATTTAATAATCGAAATCAGCCATTAAATTCAAATTTACTCCCAATTAAAATAAGCAATACAATATCAACGAAAATCGCCTAACGGAAACCAGATTAATCTAATCCATTAATCATCAATGCACAAATGCATATATAATCAAGATAATTATTAAGGACTAATTAATCAGTTAACCAAACAGACGACTCGCAAACCCAAACAAGAAGGGATTACCGACGACGACTGGCGATGCTCACTAGAGCACGACTAAGGTCGACTAAGGTCTTACGACCACCTAATCCGACTCTAGGGATTAAAAAGGGTATACTCAAACCTGCAAAACCAGGTGACGACGAACCTCGCACTCATGCGACTTCGTACCTGAAATCTCCTGCAACCAACGATCATACATGCATACATATATAAAATTTACTGAAAGCGTTAGCTCGATGTAATACCACGAAATAGGAACACTGAATACTTGCACATAACTAGTGAGAAAATCACATCAATAGCTATGCGTTAAATCAACATCTGACTACCACATAATAATACGATAAACTAATCAAGATTAACCAAGGTTAGAAATAGGCTAGGGGTACTACATTCTCCCCCCCTAGGTTCCGACTTACTCCTGGAAGTCGTAAGGCTAGATGAAGAACATGTCGTACGCATCAGCCCTGAAACTCATTCAACAAAGATCAAATTGCACATAGAAATCTTTTCATAAATAAATGAAATATTATTGCAAAATCCTTTACAAACGCCATTATCCATTGGCCAAATACATCTAAAACCATACATTCCTTAATATATTCCAGGAATTATCCACAAGCATAGCAAACAAACAAGAATTTTCTTCCATTCATAACACCAAATTAAAGCATTTTAAAGAGGTAAACCACAATTACCATAATCATCGATCAAAAATGACAGAAAAACATGCCATAAGATCAATTTTCCTTTACCAATCCATCTTTATCATAAAATTTAATAACATAGAACTAGCTCAAAATATCAATTTCTATAACCAAATCAACTTTCATGAAATAAGAGCAACATAAATAACTCAATTGGTTACACTTACCAGGCATAAGAAAACCTTTCCAATGACTATGTCCCATAACATAGCGACAAGTTAACACAATTTACTCCATGATACAAATAATAACCATCCACATAACTGGAATGCATAACAGAAAAGGCCACATGGGAGCATGTCTAATGCTCGGTCAAGGATAACATGCACGATCAGCATCTCTATGCCTGATCTCATAACAACAATATGATCATAAATATCCAATATCTCACTCAAGGGCTCGATGGTGCTAGGCACACCATAGCGGTGCTACCTTCCATACAAGACCTTTGTGAATATCCCTTGTTGTACAAGGTGGTTAGCCTCCAAGAGATAGTCACCACACATAGGTAGGTAGTGGGTACTAGCTGCGTCACAGCCTCACATACCCCCTATCCTCACGGTTCCCTATAACAACTTCCTCGCACACACTCTACCAATTCCGTATCATACGTCCTTGGAGAGGAATTTCACATTTCGACACAAGATCAGCATCCGAAAACAATAAGGATAAACCAGTTCAGCCACCAAAGCACAGATGAATAAAGATAATAAATCATCAATTCCAACAGTAAGGCAAGAAAATAATCCGGAATTTCAACACCAAATCAAAGTGCAAAAGATCACAAGATCGTGGCCAAACCTTCAAAGTCAAGGTAAAATAAATTGCTGATCCCCAAAGAAATATAAAGAATATCACAACTGCACATAACAGCACTGTGTGACTAGCATCTAGCCACCAACGAGGAAGGAAGGAACAACTGACTAGCTATTGCAGTAGCTCATCATGTGGTGCGACATAGTCACACTATCCACATGGCATGGCAGTATGCACCTCGACATCACCCCGCATCACGTCATCACGTGGCCTGGCAATACCCCAAGTGGAGAAAACACACAATGGATGTATCCCGCATGGTAGTGCACCTCGCGGAAAAAGCATGCGCAAGCCACATCCCGCATAGCGACGTATCTAGAAGGATACTCGCCGTAAGTCAGAGGTATACATGACTATGGTCTTCCCACAAGTCTACCAACACAGGCCAGTTGGCAACTTATGTAAGAACAATGACACGCCTCTCATGAAGACAAGGCAACAGATCTCCAATAGAATCCAACAATATGCACAAAAACTACCATCTATATGCTCAGATAAGGAAGAGAATAGGCTAACACACATAAACCTATAAATAGATTCATCAAAGGGAAAGTATTGAGTACACCTTGATACAGTTTAGTAGTACAACTATATCATTCCTTGAAGTAGAGAAGCTAAAGTCGCTTCGCGTCGACATTACTCGCATGCCAATCCATACTATTCAAGGAACGGTCGCTTCGAATACTACCCCTTAACATACCGAGTTAACCACAACCCGAGGTTTGGTACTCAGTAGGGAAACAAATAAGCAACATTACATAAACAGTATGGTTTCCCATACTCATAAGCAACATATCCTCCATGGTTGATTACTTCACCAACCCATGGGCACACAAGATAAGCACTGGTTTCTCACAATGCACATAAAACACCAATACTGGTTTAGTCACATTACGGGGAATACTTTTCAGTACGCTAACATCTATTCAAGGAAGATTTCAATTACGCTTTCTATATAAATAACTGAATCAAGTTTACTCTAGATACAAGTACTGAAATTATTAACAATTCACAGTCTTATGAGGAAATAACATCATTCCTATATCTTTATCAAATTTCACTAAGCATTCATAATTAAATTACTAGCTAAGCAAATTCATTTCTAAAGCTTAAGACTTTCATCTATCACTATGAAGCCAAAAAGCCACATACAATTTCACATGTTTTATAAACATTCTATTTAAATCAATGCACTCTTTAATATCATTTCTAAAAATCTTATGATTAGGCAAAGAGAAGGGAAAGAGGGTTTGATAACCAAACCATTTCCTACAAAACACGCAAGATCAAACAAGATCACGCTGCAATATTAAATTTCTCACTATAAGCCTATCATTTCAATTACACAGTTTTCTTTTTGCTACCGATTAGAAAGATAAAATTAGCCTAACCAAAACACTTCCAATAATTATGGTTGCAACAAGAGGTTCTAGTTTTCCAAACAAAACAGAGATCAAGAGAGGCAATCTTTTTGATAATGCAAGACCTCATAAGAACACTCACTTAATAATAATACAATATAGACACATGCCGTCATACTTTGCAACCTATTAGAAAGATCACATTACGATCAAGATAAGCAAAGAGCTATTACCCAAATAGAACATATTAATGCATACACACCAAACAAGCTTTTCCATTCGCACTTTCTAACCACATTAAGGTAATTCCACATACCCAAAAGCGAGTTCAATGGAGCATTTGCTAAAATACATCTTCAGTCAAACTGGTTTAATGAAACACATAAAACAATCTTTCGGAAAACACATAAAGCAATCTTTCAGGGAACACATTATTACTCTCTCGAAGCTACAATAACATGCTCTTTATAATACTTCTTCTACCAACCAAGCAGTTTCACATAATTCATCTATTCGCATAAAAATGCACCTTACTAAGGTAGAATTTAATCATGCTACTCCTACGAGATACACATGGAGAATTCTTTAAACATACACATACAGTTTTCTCCCATTCACCCAATATAAATTTTTTAAACCCATAGCCCTTTAATAATCTAAACACATAAGCATCGTAAAGCTCATACAAGGGTTCAAGAAGTCACACCCTTTTTCTCTTTCCAACAAGAAGCTCAAATCAAAGATAATTACACATATCCTAAATTATTTCAATTTCCAGAAAGAGAGAGAGGAATGGTGAACATCATTCAATTTTCTACAAAATAAGCATTCAATAATTTGCCATACAAGTCCTTCAAGTGGACATCATTAAGCTATATCATAGTCTTTAAACAAACACAATTCGCACTTTCGGATTCAAGACAAGCACGGATCAATCCAAATAGATTAGTCTAAAGAGTACAACACTCAATAAGGGAAGGTACATACGACTCTCTATCAAAATTAGAGTAATCGTAGACCAAGACATCAATGAGCACAATGCACATATACGCACTCAAGCACCAACATCAAGAAGGCGAAAACAAGGTGTGAACACACACACGTTACACACCCGACAAGGTTTGCTCAATCACTCACATGCAACAGGAGGACAAGCATACACATAAGGTCGATACACCTCACACAAATAGAGGGCACACGCGACACCAGAGATCCCAATGTTTGCAACATGCGCTCTGATACCAAATGTAATGCCCCGCCAGGAAACCCCGAAGGGATGAGCTAAAATAACAAGAATAGAGTGCAAAATATTTTTTTTTTTTTTTTTTTTTAAGTTACAACACATAAGATGCAACAAGATATCAAAGATTCAGATTACATAGCGGAAGACATTAACAACAATCTCCTAAAGAGTTTCCCAACGAGATTACTTAAATTTCACGATTCACTAACTCACACAATTAATCCATTAGCTGAATATCTTAACAACGAGATAATTCACAATCAGGATAATTTCTTTCAAAGATGGAAATATAAATCACAAGCAAGATTCATCATTAAGATCCATTCATGAACTTCATTCAATCTTTTCATTTAAAATTACAACCCATACATATAACATTCTAATACACTAGGATTTCATCATAACAAAAGAGGTCTTTCCAAGCATATTTAAATTACTTAACATCAACTGAGTAAGATTCATTACTCTAAGTTACATTCATTCATATTCCAATTCATAGCATTTCAAAAGATGATTTCACACATGCATTACGATAAATCGCATCCCAACCAATTAGGCATTCGAACAACATGGCATTCAAGATAGAACTGAATATAAGCATTAATAGTTAATTCCAATTATCCACTTAACCATTCTAACATAAGTTAATCATGCAAGATAAAGCTGAATAAAGGAAACAGAAGAGAATGCATCACATAACACCACAATGATCTCGGAGTTCACCCCTAATGGGCTACATCTCCGGGTCTGCTCAACTGCAAGACCCCCTCGGATAAATAATAAGGTTAAGAGTACAAAAGGTTACACCATACAATCCAGCCATCAAGGCGATACATAAACATTATACAAGCGACCACAACGGTCAATAAATACATAAACGATCCTTAAGAAGAACAGGATCCAGCTGAACATAATCAAGCTAATAACATAGGAGTCCATGAGAGCATCCATAAAACTGAACCATCACCACCCAAGGGTCTAACATGAAACCGACACTCACAAGGGCAGAGACAAAAAGGATGACTCACAAAGGTACTCTAAACGGGACAAAACGACACCCACTAGCGAACGTAGGGACAAGTGTCATCACACGACCTGGTATGGATACCATGGCAAGTCTTCATAGGTCCCGGCCCATACACTGGTAACCCTGGCAACCTAATCCGAACTTCCGGCCCATCCAAGCCTCATGTGGACCCACACATCCTCTCGTGATGACAAGGAAGGTAGTTTGCCATTCAGGCCTTCTCACAGCATGCCGAATCTATGATAGCATTCGTCCCATGTGTGAGGCACATTATCTTATTTAGAGATTATTTTCTAATCTACTTAGGTTATCACTTATTAGACTCACTTTCGACGGGTTATCCAGCAGCCACTTTGGGCGCGGCCCCCAATCGAAAGCCACTTTCCCATACGACACTAGACTAACTCAGACGAACTCAAACCACGGAATACACATGGTAAGACGAACGGAGTTCAAGAAGAGAGAACCAATCATCTGGTCAAACACGACTCAAGGGTAATCACTTACTGACGGTACTCTAACTAGAGACCTGACAACTAAGGTTAACCACGAATCATTATTCAACTCACTCCAAGAGGATATAACCAACTAAGACAACATCACAATACCATAGTCAACTCAAAATTCGAGGACTGAAACAGGAACACCAAATCATCCATACGACAGGGTCCTTTAACCAAAGCAAAACATGTCATTTCATAAATTAAAGCGAATACAGTAATTAAACTCGCAATGCAATAATCAGAAAAGACATTATTCCCTCAAGTTGATTTAAAACATTCAAGTCGATCAAGTTTTCTACAAGATCTACATACAGGTTACAGTTATCTACCTCATCAAGGGATAAGTTGTTCTTGGTTTTCTAACTCCTAAGTTTCAAAGCATCGAACAGGCAAATTACGCCATAATGAGTTTTAACCAATTCATATTAATAAAAATCAGACGTCCATTAATCGACTAAAATAAGATATTAAGTCTTCAACAAAACATCATCAAATAGAATTTACATCGTATTCCAACGATTTCCAATAAAATATTATTCTCTATTATTTATAAACAAGACTACATCAAACAGCCATCTTCCCTAATCAGCTAGAAGGGAAGATATAAACTTATTGATCCCAGATTGATCCAAAGAACAGCCAAATAAAATACGATGACGAAATTATCAATCTTAGATCTTAACTAGGAAAGTACATAAGCCACAAAATGAAATTGCCTAATAACTAGCTTATAAAATTCCATTATAGCATTACTTAATAACCAAATTTACATTGATCAAGATATTGCCTCTTAATCATAATTAAGAGCACTTTAAAATTAGCATTAAGGATCTCTTACATAAAACTGATATTATAATCCAATGCATTTTTTTTTTGAATGATAAAAAAAAACATATAAAGAAAAACACGTTAAGAACTACGTTCTTATCCCAAAAAAAAAAACGCATTTTAAAACTACGTTTAAAACCACAAAAAAAAACGCATTTAAACTAAACTATGTTATTTTATTTTATTTTTTTTTAAATGGAAAAGCGTTTAAAAACGCATTGAAAATGATGAGGCGTGGGTTAGGGCCGTGCCCTAACCCTAGCGCCAGGGGACTTCCGCGAGCGGCGCTCACGGTGGTGCCCGCAGCTGCCGCAGCGCCCTGCGGCCACCGCGGCCCCTGCGGCCACCGCCGTGAGCCGCAACCGCCACGGCCGCACCAACCAATGGGTAACCAGGCGTCACGGGAAGAAAGGAAAGCAAGGGGCGAGCGGGGGAGAGAGGGGAGGAGGAGCGGGGGAGCTCCGCTCCCCGCCTCCAACCCCAACCCACGGGTTTAACAAAACACCTCCGCCCAGCTCGGTTTCAATAACCAAAACAAATTCGCCCAAACAATAACACGCACAGCCATAAAACAATAACATTTTAAAATTAAAATTGAACACACAGTCCGAAATTACCCCAAACGCCCAACACGAAGTTTGATAAAAATTTCGATTTAAAATCAATTCGAATATTAAAGGGACTGGTTTGGTAACAATTTCTTGGGGATTTTCCTCCTTCCCAATAACAAAAGGGATTCAAACCCCCAAATAGCAAAGATGAGAACACATCACAAATTAAAATCTCCAACCAAATTCAAATGGACATCCAAATTGATTTTTCAATAACCAGTCCAGAATCCTACCTCGAATTGCAATCCTGGTATGGCTGAAGGGAGAGCCCACCTGCCAGATTCCTCCAAAATCTCCTCCAAAATTGTCCCCCCTTTCCAATTTCCCCAAATTTGGGTAATATGGAAGAGTTGACCCAAAAAAAATTTATTTTTGGAATTTAAAACTTTCTTTACAGTTAATTCCTCAAAATTTTATCCCTTTTTTACTAGCAACAATATAACTTGCTTTTAACAATTCCAAAATTCGATTTCTCAAATCAGATCAATTTAACCTTTCAAATTAGCAATCTCACGAAAAACAATTAACTCTATGGCGATAACATATAAAACTTCCTTTTCAACAGCATATATATATATAATGCATTTAATAATCGAAATCAGCCATTAAATTCAAATTTACTCCCAATTAAAATAAGCAATACAATATCAACGAAAATCGCCTAACGGAAACCAGATTAATCTAATCCATTAATCATCAATGCACAAATGCATATATAATCAAGATAATTATTAAGGACTAATTAATCAGTTAACCAAACAGACGACTCGCAAACCCAAACAAGAAGGGATTACCGACGACGACTGGCGATGCTCACTAGAGCACGACTAAGGTCGACTAAGGTCTTACGACCACCTAATCCGACTCTAGGGATTAAAAAGGGTATACTCAAACCTGCAAAACCAGGTGACGACGAACCTCGCACTCATGCGACTTCGTACCTGAAATCTCCTGCAACCAACGATCATACATGCATACATATATAAAATTTACTGAAAGCGTTAGCTCGATGTAATACCACGAAATAGGAACACTGAATACTTGCACATAACTAGTGAGAAAATCACATCAATAGCTATGCGTTAAATCAACATCTGACTACCACATAATAATACGATAAACTAATCAAGATTAACCAAGGTTAGAAATAGGCTAGGGGTACTACACCTTCCCCTTGTTCAGCACCAACTCATTGACTGGGATCATGAAGGACCTGCACAGTTTGACACATTCCAAAATGATGAAGCTTTTATTGACTATCTGGGCATACGAGATGATCTTCCTCCTGGGGACCATAAAGCAGGATACACTATAGAACCAATAGCGTGGCATATTTTGGTGAGGGTGTCGGACCTTCCAGTCACAAAAATGTGAAAATAAGAACAAATCAAGGGTCTTATGGTGAAAACCACACCGTGGTGCTGTCTGACCCCAAAAAAGTAAAAAGAAAGGATGTATCTGAGGGCAAAAACCTCTCTGAGGCACCCGAAGATGGAAGGCTCGACATTCTCCCAGCATCATATGAGGAAAAGTCATCCATGTTGGTAGAGGAGACTATCAAAACAAACATTGGTATAGAAGAGGTTCCACACAACATATTCCTGGCTCAATCGTTGACAGAGTCAGAAAGGTCAAAATTCATAAGTTTCTTCAAAGAACGACAAATCAACTTTGCTTGGTCATACGCTGATATGCCTGGATTAGATCCGGATTTGGTAATGCATCATTTGACAGTCAAACTGCGGGCAAAACCAGTGAAACAAAAATTAAGAAAGATGCATCCACAAGTCGCATTATTGGTCAAAGCAGAGCTTGAGAAATTATTGGACGTCGGATTCATACGCCCAATTGATTATCCTAAATGGATCTCCAACTTAGTGCTTGTCAGTAAACCAGATCGCAACATCAGAATATGTACAGATTTCAGAGACATCAACAAAGCTTGTCCAGAGGATGACTTCCCATTACCAAATATTGACTTGATTGTTGATCTCATAGCAAGTCATGAAATGTTATCATTGATGGATGGATTCTCTGGTTATAATCAAATAAGGATCATGCCCGAGGATCAACACAAAACATCATTCACTTGTCCGTGGGAACTTTATGCTGGAATGTCATGCCCTTTGGGCTAAAGAATGCAGGTGCTACATATCAAAGAGCCATGACTACTATCTTTCATGATCTCATGCACGTAACTGTGGAAGATTATGTCAACGACCTCTTGGGAAAATCAATAGATAGAAATACACATTTGGACATTCTTTCAGTCGTCTTTGATCGGTTGGAAAAATACAAAGTAAGATTAAACCCCAAGAAATGTGTCTTTGGAGTAACCTTCAGGAAGCTCCTAGGATTCATTGTATCCAAAAGAGGAATCGAAGCTGATCCAGCAAAAGTCAAAGCCATCTTGGAGATGCAACCACCAAGAAATATAAGTCAACTTCAGTCTTTACAAGGCAGACTCCAGTCCATACAAAGATTCATAGCACAACTGGCAGACAAGTGTAATCCTTTTCAACACCTGCTACATAAAAACATCAAATTCAAATGGGATGATAACTATCAACAGGCTTTCCAGACGCTCAAATATTATCTTCTAAATCCACCAATTTTGATGCCACCAGTTCCAGGTCAACCTCTGTTACTATACATCTTAGCTACTACAACAGCACTAGGGGCACTCTTAGCACCACAAATTGCTGAGGGCAAAGAAAAAGCAGTATACTATATCAGTCGCACATTGGTAGGATATGAGCTAAACTACACACCAATTGAGCGTGCATGTCTTGTCGTGGTCTTTGCTTCGTAGAAATTATGACATTACATGCTCACTCATAAGACTAAGTTAGTTGCAAGGATAGACCCATAGAAATACCTTCTCAATAAAGCAACACTTACTGGGCGACTAGCCAAATGGGTAATGATCCTGAGTGAATTCGACATCGAGTATGTGGACAGAAAAGCAATAAAAGGACAAGCCATCGCAGATCAATTAGCAGATGCTCCCATGATAGATGATGTTCCTCTAAGTTCCGAATTTCTAGATGAATCTATTTTGACAATGTCACATGCAAAGCCATGGCAACCGTACTTCGATGACTCATACACACAGCATGGGGCAGGAGCTAGCATCCTCTTTATAACTCATACAAAAGATGAAAAATTAATGCCTTGTAAACAAATGGTGGATGACCTGAAACAACATTTCACAAAGATAGACTTTGAGCAGATACCAAGAGAGCAGAATCGCGCCGCAGATGCCATGGCTACAATTGCTTCACTGATTGATTTACCTCCAAACGAGACCCGCTATGAGTTCTTGGTGGATAACCTTTTGGTTCCTTCATATGAGATCATGCCTACTGAGACGATATGCATTGTCGGTCCCGAGTCCCAGTTATATGGTTCCATTTTCACATACCTTCGTGACAATACTCTACCTCCTGATCTATCAAATGACCAACGTCGCACTTTCATTCGTCAATCCTCTCGATATGTCATTTTAGCTAATATCCTATATCGGTGAGGTCTAGATGACACTCTTCTTAGATGCTTAGAAAGCGACGAAGCTCAGATTGCGTTACATGAAGTACATGAAGGGATATGTGGTCCACATGCTAGTGGTCCTACCTTAGCCAAGAAACTCATCAGGACTGGATATTACTTGCCCAATATGGAAAAAGACTCATATTAGTTTGTAAAGAAATGTAAGCAATGTCAAATTCATGGAGACCTCATACATGCACCAGCACAAGAACTTCAACCACTTGCATCTCCTTGGCCCTTTTGTCAGTGGGGACTCAATCTCATAGGCAAGATTCACCCTCCTTCTTCCAATGGTCATAAATTCATCATCACTGCCACATAGTATTTTACAAAATGGATTGAAGTTGTGCCTCTCACACAAGTCACAGGAAAATAGATTGCTACATTCATCCTCAACTATATCATTTGCCGATACGGTATTCCTATTTCCATTATCACTGATAACGGGCGTCCCTTTAAAAATTAGGATGTGCGTGAACTCTGTGATTGCTTCCATATTTCCCATCGTTTCTCCACACCATATTACCCCCAAGGTAATGGCCAAGCTGAGGCGTCTAATAAAACAATCCTTAAAATCCTAAAGAAGACAGTTGACGATGCTGGTCGTAATTGGCATATCCAACTTAATCCTGCACTTTGGGCCTACCGCACAAGTGTCCACACACCTACAGGAGCTACACCCTATTCACTTGTCTATGGCGCTGAAGCTATCTTGCCTATTGAGGTCGAGCTACCCTCTTTATGGGTCTCTTTGCAAAACATCATCAGTGATGAAGACTATAGGGTCTCTCACTTACAAGAGCTGGAACTACTGGATGAACAAAGACAAACTGCTTTTAATCATCTCAAGGCTTATCAACAATGAATGAGTCGCAGCTACAATCATAAAGTCAAGCCTCACACATTTGAGGTAGGTGATTTGGTTCTTAGGGAAGACCCCAAAAATCAGCAAGACAGAGAGAAGAGGGGCAAGTTCGAACCAAATTGGCTTGGTCCTTACATCATTACAGCAGCATATGGATCTGGGGCATATCAGCTCTCAACTACAGAAGGTGAACCTTTGGAGGATCCTATCAATAGCATGCACCTTCGCAGGTTTTACACATAGCTCTTAAGAGTATCCCAATTCAAAAATACAAAAAAATCAAAAAAATTCAAAAAATACAAAAAAAAATTATAAAACAAAAAAATTGTTACTTGGTGAAAACCTGGCAAACAAGCGCCTTGTGACACAAAAAAAAACATTGAAAAATCGAAAAAAGTAAAGAGACATAATTTCATCCAATGGTGAAAACCACTTCGGTGGCGCCCTGGGCAAATACCATGGTGAACACTGGGTCACTAGCGCCATGCGTAGAGACATTGCTCCTCCCTCCTTCAGGATTCACTTTTATCCTTTCACTTTGCACACACTCACGACCAATTCATCCATAATAAACTTACCCATTCCATCATGGCTTGTTATTGATCTCCCTAAGATTGGTTAGCCATTCATAATAAACCTCCCTTTTCACTCCTTTCCATCCATAATAAATCAGCTCCTATCTATGGCTAAAGCAAATCCTATGTCTAGTAATGGGTGTGGAACTGAGAACATCACATGTTTCGAGGAGTACAATTTCTTCCAGCTTCCTTCAGTCTGTCCGCGCACAGATCCACAATAAAGCAACATTTGCATCACAGATCCACAATAAAGTTTCATCTTCTCCGCAATAAAGTATCAGTTTCATGGATTCAGTCAGTTTCAGATGAGACATCAGCAACAATGGGCTTCAACAAATCAAATCTTTCAACAAACTCAGACAACATATGGTTTAGTGCTATCTATCCTTTTGTGAACGAAAACATTGTGACCACAATCAAATAAGACTTATACAAGTGACAAGAGACACTAAACTTGAGGGCTACAGTGGATGTTGGTGTCGAGTCTTGGTTTTATTTTGATTTCATCTTTTTTGGTGACATGTCTTTTAGCTTTTCTGGGATGTCTCTGACTAGAGATTCTATCTCCAGAATGTCTTTGACTAGAAAGGCGAGGATGGGATATCATCACCTATTTTTCTTTGATGTCTGTGGATTGTCTCTTAGTAATGCTATGACTTGTCCAAGGATATGAGGACATCGTGAGTCTAGTATGAACTGGGGCATTCCTTGTTTGTGACTGTCTTATCTCCATGCAAACAGGTACAATGACTTTCTGGGTCGAACATATGCCTCAATTATCATAACCTACTTGCCATAATAAAGCTCAATGATGATAACGCACAAGAAGCTCTTTCACTTTCATATCTTCTATCTTTCATCCCCCATTCTTGATTGACCTCCATAGTCCTTCTCGAGTCCGCGTAGCCTGCTATCACATGACTGAGTATAATGACACACCAAAAACATTTACATTTCATGTAATTGCACTTGCATTACCACATATAAGCATTTCATACATACATATAGATATCACAACTACATCACATCCTGCACACAACACATATTAGCACAATAATCATTTGCATTATCATATTCATCTACATTACATACATTCACATTTGCATCATGCATACATATATAAAACATAAAAGAACAAAAGTATTGCATTGCATCATATACATATTTGCATCCATATCATAAACATCATGAAACATCTCATCACATAGGTACACATGCATATAGCTGCCGCAAAGATGAATCATCTCATATATAATCATAAAGTGTTATGATACAATGATGTCAAAATTATATGGCTACAAAAGCACCCGCAGGTGTCTACATCATCATACAAAAATGGTACAATACTGATACATAGGGAGCCCTCTATGGCTATGATGAACTCCCTCCGTCGGAGCCACTTGGCCTCGATGGAATCTGAGCCCCTGAAGGACCTGCCCTAGGATCATCCTTCCTGTCTCCTCTATCTGGTGGTGGTGGAGGACCCATAACCCCACCACTCGATGCCTGTCTCCTCCGGCTCCCTCTCGTAGCTGTCGCTGTACGCTACGGTCTATGGAAGCTCCTCGCCTACTGATCCGCTGGCACTGCACCATAATAGAGATCCTGCTAGTAGGCAATCTCCTCCCCTGCCCGTAGGACATAAGCATATCCAACCCTTGTGTCCTCCGCTGCCTGTCTCCCAGCCCTCAGTGCTGTCTCAGCCTCTGTATAACACTGAATAGCCTGATCTCGCTCCCACTCAGTATCTCTGAGCCTCCTCCTAAGCCTATCCCTCTCCCTCTCCAACTCCTGGATCTCATCTACCTGTCCCTGGCAGATCTCCCTCAGCTCTATCAGCTCATCCTCCTCTGCATCAGCCCCCTCCGCCTCTGCCTGTGGCTCCCCCTGTACAGGTGCCTGCCCCTGTGCCTATGCCTGCACCTGTCCTGGTGCCTGTACTGGCACCTGTCCCTGTATCTGTCCCTATCCTTGTACCTGTACCTGTCTGGGACCCTGTGCTGCTAGCACCTGTAGTGGCAATCCACCGCGACCCCTCACCACCCGAGCCTGCCTCTCCTCACCACCCTCCCTCCGAGGTGCAACCCTCCTCTCTCCAACTGCTCCCCTCCTCCTCCGTCGGCCTCTGCCCCCATCACCTCCACCATCATCATCATCCCCACCACCATCTCCATCTAAAGGCTCTCCCGGATCCGTCAGGTGTGGGAATGGATGCTCTGCTCAGTATGCTGTGTACTCGGCATCCATGCCGACATCCTCAATCTCTGGCCACATGTCCCAGGGTAGGGGCATCATCTCTACCAGCTGTGTAACAACCTGATCATATGACAATAGGGGCCCAAACTGTGCCTGATCTCTCACAGTCCGTGCATACATGCCTGAGCCCTGTGGCATCCTCTGGATCCTGCCAAATTACCTGCCAACCCTATCCACTAGCTGCCTCTCCAGCACATAGGGCATCCGCCCAATCAGGTACCTGCTCCGGAAGGTGTAGGGAAGCTCAACTGCATCATCCTCCCACTGCTCGCATCCCAAGTATGGTCTCCATATGACCATGTCAATATCATCTATCACCTGTCGCCAATGCTCCAACCTGCCAATCCGTGGTTGCGACGTGATCATGTCATACAAGTGAACAAAACTGCATCCGTGACCCCTACCTCTGAAGTGTATCGGCCTCGTCACTAGCAGATGCTCATAAGCCCACACCTGTAGTAATGTCACCCCACAGCCTAATCCCACTGATCTGTGGTATACAAACTGATGCAGCTCATAGTAGAGATGTGCCAGCACACATGGTCCCCAGGCGTATCTGGTGTGCTGTGTCACCAGTGTCTCCAATGCTCCTCCCCAGCCTACAACTAACCCCCGTGTCGCCCTATCCGGACACAGGAACCCACTGATCGCTCTTCCTACCACTGCTGGTAGCGCTATCCCTGTGGCTGTCATCGTATCGTACGCCACGTGTCCAGCCCTCATCTCCAGTCCTGGGTCCTGGAACACTCGTCTCAGGGCCTCCCTATCTCCATCTCGATCGTATGGGATCAGCTCCCCATCGATCGGTATCCGTAGAATCCTGTATACATCCTTAAGGGTGACTGTCATCTCACCCATTGGCAAATGAAAAGTACATGTCTCGGAGTGCCATCTCTCTGCCAGCGTAGTCAACAGTCCCATGTTTGCTCGAAACTCAGGCACATATAGAACATGTCTCAATCCCATAGCCTCGATAGCAGCTCGCTCCTCGGCTATCAACTCAGGTCGCAACCTCTGAGTCGATGGGAATCTCTCTCATGACTCCAACATAGGCAAATACTCCTACAGTCAAGCAAATCAATCATGTCAGTCATAGTGGCATTCCCTGTTTATCACAAAATGCTACTTTTTATCTAAATGCATATGGCTATCTATCCTAGTGACACTCACTGTTCATCACAAAGTGTTGCTTTTATCACTAGTAGTACTCCCCGTTCATCACAAAGTACTACGTGTGTGGCACTCCCTGTTCATCACAAAGTGTTACTCACATTTGCACTCACTGTTCATCACAAAGTGCTGCTCATATTCTAGTACTCCCTGTTCATCACAAAGTACTCTATCTTGGTACTCACTGTTCATCACAAAGTGCCTTGATTTATCCTAGTCTTCCCTAGAGGACCTGCTTGAGTGTATCCTCTCAGCAGCTTATCCAATCGACAGCGTATGTTCATCACAAAACTGCCGATTTGACCTAGAAGACACAAATTCACATTTTTGGACACAAACGCGCTTACCTGACATAAACGCGCTTAACGACTGCACAGACGCGCCTGAAAAACACATACGTGCCTGACAAACACAGACATGCCTATGCTCTGCATAGATGCGCCTGGGCGACATAGACGTGCCTTCTTGGCACAGACACGTCTGACCATCACAAACGTGACCGCATTTGGCACAGACATGGTTTCAAACGCAGACGCGCCTAACACAAACATAGACGCGCCTCGCGAGCATAGACGTGCCTGACACCAACACAGATGCGCTTGGACATTTTTGGACCCTATTCTAAGCACATTTATTGCCTATCTAGCATGCATTAATGACAAGAATAAATGCATCAAAGTACGAGGAGGTTTCGTGGTACTTACCGGCTCTCCTGCCTCTGCTGGCCTCTGAAATCGGCAAACGCGGTCGAATATGTGAATGAAGGCCATCGCTGCTGACTGCTTATGCTCTATTTTCGCTTTGCACTCTGCTCTCATGGATGAGTAGATGACAATGAGGACGTATTTTCCCCCGTGGTCTATCTTATAGACTACCCTAGCCCTCGCCCTCGTTTCCCAAGTCAGTCTTCTTTATCTCGTGACTCTGTCACTTTATTCGGTCAGTCCATTCTATCCCGTCTTTTTTATCGAGAGATTATCTGCAATCTTTTCAGACATTTTCATCCAATCTCTCGAGGGGGCATATCATTCCCATCCTAGGGCAACTCTGTATCAGTTCATCTTATCTTCTTTGAAACAACGTGACAAGCCGCATTGTCTCAAAGAGGGGCAAAATGTAGACACCCAAAATTGTCCAGTCTTATTTATTTAATTATCTAAGCTTAATTCTTCTATTAATTAAATAAATCTTTATTTATCTAATTAATTCATTTATCCTCTTCTAGCCTTATTTCTCATTTAAATAAATACATTTATTTATTTAAATTATCCTTTTCCTAAACTAAATAAATATTTTTATTTATTTAATTGATCCCACTTCTTCTATTAATTAAATAAATTTATTTATTTAATTAATTCATTAACCTTTTCTACCCATGACACATGTCATTCATCTCTTAATTCATACACTACCTACCCCTTTCATTATTTTATTATTTCTTTTACCTACCCTCTAATCATAGCCGACCTCCTTTTACACCTCTCAATCTTATCCCTCCATTTCATATAGTGTCTTCTATATAAGGAGATGCTTCCTTCATTATCAAACCCTAATCGTTCTATGCATTCTAATCATTTTTATGCAATTGACTACACTACGATCCTACTTGCAACCACATTCTGTTCTTTGTTGAGCTCTTGTGCACACATAAAATCTAAGAGAAAATATATCAAGCAAGATCAATGGAGATAGGAAGAATGGAGATCAAAACCCTATTGGATATGTGAAGGTATAGTCTTTGTGATTTCGTTTGATTTGCATTGTCTTAGGTAATCTTCATATGTTATGGTGGATCTTTGTTGTTGTTAGGCTAGGGTTTTTGTGGTTGAATCTATTTAGCCTTTCAATATCATTATTATTGTTATCCATTTTCACCATATACAGTAGTCACATGGAAGGAATAAATGAGCAACCTTTTATGTTACAGGGAACAAACTTGTATATATATTTTTCTTGGTTAGCTAGTTGCATACACGAATTTGATGGAGAATTAGAGGTCATAAATGTGGCATGCAAGATAAGATAAATATCATGAAATTGGCCTAATGGACAATCTAGATCTCACATGAAGCCATCAATAATTGGGAATTAATAACTACATTCATGGTGAGCTCAGATTCTTCCGTATCCATCATTAAAATTAGAAGTAGATCTACACCTTGAGGATGAATAATCATTTTTAAGTGAAACAAACCTAGTTGGATAATTGTAGGGGTCAATTTTGGTTATTAATGGCATTTTGAGAAATCCCAATGAGTGATAGAGGCTATTATATGAAAATACAAAAAATCAATATGTGATGGGAGGTTAGGAAGAGATATGCAGGGTTTTCATTTAGGGTAAAAGGTTAGGACAAGGTATTATAATGGAAGTCCAAGATTCTGCAATAAATTTGTAGATAAAAATAATTGATCAAAGGAAGTATTTTGGAAAAAATATGGAATCTCATTATAGAATTAGCAGTTAGTGACGAAAATCATGATGAGACATTGAAAATTAGTCTGGAAGTCCACTAACATTTTATATAAAAAGGATTAGACAGAATGGAAGAAAATATGCAAGGATAGGATGCATGGATGTGGAAATATAAAATGGAAGAAGTTTATATGAATCCCACAAGTCCACAAAAAACAGGCAAAAAAAAGTGGTAGAAGGAAGAAATCGATTAGAGGTCAAGATCTAGAGAGAGTAGTAGATGAAAGGAAGATAGAAGAAGTTTTTCAAAACTCTACATAATGGATGTAATTCCCCAAGATTCATGCCCAAAATATTAGCCAAGTGAATGCATTTTAGGAAAAAATAATACTAGTAATTAAGATATGATGATGACATATGAGAATGCACACAAATGAATACACAAAGTGTCTTATCAAGTAAAAAAAAACACACAAGATAATTTAAATAATTTTGTGGTGACGCTTCTTGTCATGCACAAAAAAAGGCATTCACAATACTTACAAGACATCGCCATTTCTCAAAGAAAGGCAATTCAAGTAGAAGACTTACCAATCATGTGATAAAGTTGTGATAATGATTTTTACAAGAGAGTGGCACTACACCATGATGGTGATTATTTACCAAATTGCAATTGCATTCTCTCACAAGAAAAATATGAGGGTAGTATGGGGGAATCATTTACCGCAAATCCTCTCCCTAATGATAGTTCTGATACTTAATGTAAGTACAGATCCAATATCCAACAAGATGAGAGGGGGGGGGTGAATCATACAAACTTAATCTTCCATAAAAACATCAGATTCAACCTCGGTAACATATACTTCAGTAATATAACCAAAATTGCTAAACATGCAAACTTAAAAGTATATAAACATCATAAACCTCATAACACCAGATTTAACGTGGAAACCCAAATAGGGAAAAACCACTGTGGGATTTCGGACCCACTAAGAAATATACTCTTCTAGAGTATGCTCGGTTAAAAGCAAATCCTATTAAAGATTACAAACCACATTGCTAGATGTGACCCGGTTAAGGGATTTCCCTCAGATCTGTTAGGATCTTAACATTGTTAGAAGTGACCTTGTTAAAGGATTTCAAACACTCAATCAGAATGTCACCTTGCTAGAGGGTTTTACAAATAAGACTGTTAAGTCCACTCAGTTAAGATATTTTCTGTCACTTCACAAAATAATAGTAATAAAAATCTATCTGCAACTTCACATCTAAAATGCTAAAGCAGATTCTTATTTGCTCAATACAATCTAGACATAGAACTAATCTTGTCCATCTACTGGGCTTCTATACTCTGTTATTCAAACAGGTCTTCAAGCTTCTGTGCTCGGTAATCACTATGTAGCATCCCTGTGCATATATTTTCCCGCATGCATTGTTTATCAATAGTTTCGTATTTATAAACAATTAGCTAACCGCTTAATTTCCTTGATCACATTTCCCATGATCAATCATAGCCATCAGATCTTCAAACTTTGACCAGGTTCAATGTATCCTTCGATCTAAAAACATTTTACCCCGCCTTGGAACTTGCATACATTTCTTGGAACTTGTGCTAGGGTATTGCGATTCAATCTGAGCTGTGGATCTTCATGTCGATTTTCCTTTGCCATAGATTCATTAACAAACTTCATGCACGACATACCAATCATCTAATTAGTTCCAGCTCATCAGCTTCCTTCATTAAATAACACATGTAACCATTTAATGTATTCTGTTACAACTTGGTTACAACTCGGTAATAACTCAGTAAATACTAAACTTCACTCGGTAGACATTCTGCCTTCATTAACCAATAGTGATAACCTTAGGGTTTACCGACTAGGTTCTTTGCTTGGTAACATAGTATAGTATTAACCTTACAATTTACAACATATGTATGATGTTATAACAATCTAAACATCATGATCTCATCATTGTTTGACTTGGTAATAGTTGCCCATTGAATACCTTATTCATCCCCTTATTCATCATATTCTTTCTGTGTCTTTTACCGACATCTTTATACTCTTTAAATCATACTTCTCAAGATATGGCAACATCATACTGAATTAGAAAATCAGTTTCTTGACATCAATAACAAAATAATAATATCAAGACAGTACACATCCTTAATCGGTTATATCCATAATCATCAACAACCTTCTCAATATCCTTATTGAAATACCAACAATCTCCCATTGTCTGTTATAATGCCATATGCTAACAATCTCCCCCTTTGGCATTGATGGCAAAACCAATTGATTTGACCTTAAAAAGATTCAGATTGCTGTGATTCTGAAATGTTGATTCTGAAATGCTGAAATGCTCTCTTGCTGTCAACAGACTTCTCCCCCATACATTAGAATTCTCCTATTTTCTTCAGTCTTCTCCCTCCGTTTTTTAATCATCAGGTTCAATCTTTTCAATCAGTCTTCTCCCCCTTTGACAACAATGCCAAAAAGTAAAGAACTAAAACATAATTTCTTCCTATATGAAGTGATTTCCTGCTGTTGTGTATCAATTAAGTCTCAGTCAAAGCATTTTGTCTTCAATCCCTGTTCCCTATATTGTATCCTGCATTATTTCCTGTACACCTTTAGAAAACATCCTAAAGTGTGTAAATCAGCATCAACTCTAAAAAGATATTCGATAGAGTCATTGAATTGATGCTTTCACCGAACTCGGTCAGTGAGTAGAAGATAGGGGTAGGACCCCTAACTTACTTCTGAGATATTCAAAAGTGTCCCTTGGTAGTGGCTTGGTAAAGATATCTGCTATTTGTTCCTTTGTGCTAACATACTCCAACACCACTTTCTTCTCTTGATCTTCTTCTCTAAGATAATGATATTTGATAGAGATGTGCTTTGTCTTAGAGTGCATAACAGGATTCTTTAAAATGTTAATGGCACTAGTATTATCACAAAATATAGTTACTGGCTTGGTAACTTTCTCATTTATACCTTCCAACAGTTGTTTGATCCATGCTATGTTGGTACAATTCAATGCTGCAGCAACGTATTCAACTTCTGCTATTGACTGTGAAACTCATCCTTGTTTCTTGCTAAGCCAACTCACTAGTCTTTCTCCTAAGAAGAAATCTCCTCCACTTGTGCTTTTTCTATCATCAATGTTGCCTACCCAATCAACATCAGTATAAACTTTTAAATCAAAATCATTTCCTTTCTGATATACTAAGCCATAATCCTCTGTGCCTTTCAAGTATCTAAAAATTCTTTTGATTGCTGTCATGTGTGTTTCCTTAGGATCTGCAGAGAATCTTGCAGCTATACCTACTGCATGTGCTATGTTTGGTCTGCTGTGAACAACATATTGTAGCTTTCCAATCATGGATCAGTAAAGTGTCTCATCAACAGATGCAAATTCATCATTCTTTGATAGTTTACAGTTGGTAGTCATAGGAGTACTTACTGGTTTTGAATCCTCCATTCCAAATTTCTTCAAGATTTCCTTTATGTACTTGGATTGAGTAATGAAAATCTCATTTTTCATTTGTAGTATCTGTAAACGTATAAAATACTTTATCTCGCCGATTAATGACATCTCAAATTTTTTGCTCATTTCATTTCCAAAGTTCTTACATAGAGAGTCATTTCCACAAATTATAATATCATCAACAAATATGGTTGAGATCGGTATTCCATTTTCATCATTCTTCATGTACATATTGCTATTCTTACTTGTCCTTATAAAACCAATCTTAATCAAATAAGAGTGCAATCTTTCATACCATTCTCTAGGTGCTTGTTTCAGACCATATAATGCTTTATTCAATTTACATACCTGATCTTTATTATTGTCTTCAACAAATCCTTCAGGTTGTTCAATAAAAAATTCTTCTTCTAATATTCCATTTAGAAATGCAGATTTGACATCCATTTGATATACCTTGAAGTTTTTGAAAGTAGCATATGCCAACAATGTTCTTACTCCTTCAAGTCCAGCCACAGGTGCAAAAGTTTCACCATAATCAATTCCTTCTTCTTGAGCATAACCTTTGAAAACTAGTATTGCTTTATTTCAAATGACCTCACCTTTTTCATTTAGCTTGTTTTTGAAAATCCACTTTGTACCGATTACATTTTTGTCCTTTGGTCTTGGGATTAGTGTCCATGTGTCATTCTTCTTGATTTGATCAATCTCTTCTGTCATAGCATTTATCCAATCTTCACTGTTAAATGCCTCTTTCACTATTCTTGGTTCAAACTCAGATATCAGACATGTGTTCTATCTCAGTTTGTTCCTTGTCATCACTAGATCATCCTTATCTCCTATAATCTGACTTGGTGCATGATGTCTTCTGACATACTTGGCTAATATAGGCTCGGTAGGCTCTGTATGATCTTCTTCATCACTCGGTAACTAGATATTCTCTTCATTTTCTTCAACAGTTTTCTTGGTAAAACTTGTCCGTTGAACATAGACAAATTCATCATAATCTTCTGGTTCTTTGGAATTTCCTTCATCATTTCTTTTTGCAAATTCATCAATTTTGACATTTGCACTTTCTACTATTTTGTTAGATGATTTGATCAGACATTTAAATGCTTTGCTTCTAGAAGAATAACCTAGAAATGTTCCTTCTTCACTTTTCTGATCAAACTTGTCATTTATATCATCTTTGTGTACATAGCATCTACTTCCAAAGATTTTAAAATAACTTACATTAGGTTTCTTATCATACCAAATTTCATATGGTGTCTTCAAAGTACCTTTCTTCAGTTGTACTCGGTTCAGGGTGTAAATTGTTGTGCTTATTGCTTCTTTCCAAAATGTTTGTGGCACTTTATTTTCAATTATCAGGGTTCTAGCATGATCCACAATAGATCTGTTTCTTCTCTCAACTATTCCATTATGCTATGGAGTTCTCGGTGCAGAGACTTGTCTTTTAATACCATGATCATTGCAAAATAAGTTGAACTCATCAGATGTGAACTCTCCTTCTCTATCTGATCTAAGACATTTCAGTTGTCTTCCTGTTTCATTTTCAACTCTTGCCTTATACCATTTAAACATTTGAAAAGCTTATGATTTTTCTTTTAAAAATATAACTGACATCAGCCTTGAATAGTCATCCACAAATAATATGAAATATTTATCACCATAATAACTTTGAACTTTCATAGGACCACAAAGATCAGTGTGCACAAGATCTAAAATTCCCTTAGAAGTGTAAGACTTACTTGTAAAGCTTGATCTTGTCATCTTACCCATCTGGCATCCTCGACACATATCATTCTCAGGTTTTTCAAGACTCGGTAAACCTCTTACTCATTTCTTCTTACTTATTTTGATCAGATTATCAAAATTTACATGACAAAACCTTTTATGCCATAACCAGGTATCATCTATCTTTGCATACAGACACTTGTTCCTAGTTGAGTCAAGGTGAAATGCGTTACCTTTTGTTTGTGTCTCGGTAGCAGCTAACTTTCCATTCTTGTCATGAACTTTGACAATTCCTTTCTGAAATTCTATTTGGTAACCTATATTGTTTAGCTGTGCTACACTCAACAAATTGTATTTCAAACCTTCAACCCAATAAACATCATTGCATCTTGCATTGTCAAGAAGTGTTATAGATCCTTTACCTTTCACCGGACATGGTGCATCATTACCAAATCTAACATAGCCTCCATCATAATCTTCTAACATAACAAACTTGTGTTTATCACCTATCATATGATGTGAGCATTCACTATCTATGATCCAAGAATCATTAGTGTTTATGTGAGATATTAGGGCTTTTTCTTCATACCTTTCTGTAAAGCGGAAAAATCGAACCCTAGTTGTTCTCCCCCCCCAACTCCAAGGAGAGAGAAGGGAGGTCACTAGGGTTGATGGTTTTCACTTAGGAGAGACTTTACATTCAAAAGAGGGGTTGAAACCCACAAGATCCAATCCCACATGAAGCAAGACTAGATTCTAAATGAGTTTCAAGGGTTAAGACATCAAGGATACCCTCTTTTGTAAAGAATGTAGATAGAATAATTGAACTAGGAATGCATGTAAAGTAGGAAAGATTCGCTTATAAACAGAGATAGGGATACGGGATGAAGCTGCGGACCTGGAATTAGCAGTAAAATGTCGAGACGGTGCTACTCTGCAAATTTGAGCGAAAGTTGACGGGACGATGGCGCCCGGAGTGCACACGGTCCTCTGAAAAATCCGCGAAACGAAGGGGGATCTGTTCGTCTCTGCACAATGATTCCAGATCTTCGATTACAGCCACGTACCTGCAACCTACACACAGAAAAGAGAGGACGATTGGGGGGTTAGGGATTAGGGGTTTGCCTTTAGGTCAAACCCCGGTTTTGGAATTAACCAAGAAATGAGAATGCTGTAAATGTAAATGTTTGTAATGTAAACAAGTACTAATACCTTGTTGTAAGAATGTTTGTATTCTTACATGCGAAGGTGTAATGTATGTAGTATGTTGTATGTTGTATGTGATCTCCTCTTCAATGGTTGAATCCTTGTCTTGAATGCAACACCTAGCCTTGAATGGAGACTTAGAATGCTCAATTGCTTGAAGGAATGCTTGAATGTTTGAATGTTTGAATATTGCTTCCGCCTTTTGCACACATATGTTTTCCTCCCTCTTTTGGAAGAGGAAATGTAGTTTATATACTTGTCAATTAGGGTTGAGAGACTGACTTTCCCGACCTTAGGCCGACCTAGAAACAATATTTTCCAATTTGCAAACTTCAAGACCCGATGCCCAAAAGGAGACCGGGCCCAAAATAGGGCCAGGGACCAGGGTGCTGGGCGCCGTGGTCCTGGGGGACCAGGGCGTTGGGTGCCCTAGTCCTGAAGGACCAGGGCGCTGGGTGCCATGGTCCCACCTCCCGGGACAGCAGGGTGCAAGGAGGGATCAGGCCAAGGTGCAAAAAGATGCAGTTTTTGGTGTCGTAAACAGGTTTTGGGGTCTCCATTCAGGTTCAACGTTGTGCCACCATCGTGAAGACCCAAATGCAGTCGAAATTGCAAGTGTCACAATTTTAGGATGCTACACTTTCTTCATCTGAACCATCTTTGATAGCCACATAAACTACTTCCTCTATATCAATTTCATTTGATTTATCATCATTGGATTCCTCATCAGCTGTTAAGCATGTCTTTCTATTTCTTCTTCTGAAGTCTCGATGTCCTCTGTAATGATTGTCTTTCTGTCTGTCATCTTGGTAATCTCTCTTTTCAGTAGAATCTTTGTCAGGACAGTTAGAAGCCATATGTCCTATCTTATCACAATTGAAACATTTCAGAGGTAATTTTCCTTTATACTTACCTTTGCCTCTCGGTAACCTTCTGGCTAATAGTGCTTCAAACTCTTCCTGCTTTCTGATTTCCTCATACAGTTTGTGTACTTCTTCCATGTTCTTATGAAATATTTCACTTGCTCCATTGTGATCTCCTTCAAAGTACTTGTACTTTCTTTCATTGTAATAATTAGATTCATCAAGATGAAAAGAACTAAATGCAGATTCAACTTTATTTACCGAAGATCCACTGTTATCAAAGTTACTTAACTCAAGTGCATGTAGCTTACCAATAGTAGCATCTAAAGAAACTGGCATATTAGGTACAAACCTCAATTCATTGATTGCAGAGACTCAGATTGCATAAGCCGGTAGAAGGGTTCTTAACAACTTACTTGTTATATCCTTTTCTTCAATAGTTCCACTTCCTCCTTTGATTTGATTGACAATCTCCTTTAGTCTTGTACTGTACTGAGTTATGTTCTCACCTTCATTCATCCTCATAGATTCAAGTTTTCCTCTTAGATTATCTACTTTTGCTCTTTGAACATGTTCATCTCCTCCATATACTGATACAAGCTTATCCCACATAGCCTTTGCATCATTGCAACCTTCTAGATCATTAAACTCTGAGTCGGTCAATGCAGATGTTATTTCAATCATTGCTTGGATATGTTCTTGCTTTGCCTTTATCTCTTCCATTGTCAAAGGATAGGTGCTCGGTGTGATGAAATCATTCTCCAGATAATATACATCATATTCTCCAACTCCTGATAGGTGTAGCTTCATCCTTTTCTGCCATGTAGAGAAACTTGACTTGTTCAGCTTCAGTGCATCCCTCTTATACATCTTTGGATCTTTGCCTCAAGTACCTTTAAACTTTTCTTCCAGAGTCCAAAGTTTTGATACCAATTGATATTTCTGATACTTAATGTAAGTACAGATCCAATATCCAACAAGATGAGAGGGGGGGGTGAATCGTACAAACTTAATCTTCCATAAAAACATCAGATTCAACCTTGGTAACATATACTTCAGTAATATAACCAAAACTGCTAAACATGTAAACTCAAAAGCATATAAACATCATAAACCTCATAACACTAGATTTAACATGGAAACCCAAATAGGGAAAAACCACTATGGGATTTCAGACCCACTAAGAAATATACTCTTCTAGAGTATGCTCGGTTAAAAGCAAATCCTGTTAAAGATTACAAACCACATTGCTAGATGTGACCCGATTAAGGGATTTCCCTCAGATCTGTTAGGATCTTCACCTTGTTAGAAGTGACCTTGTTAAAGGATTTCAAACACTCAATCAAAATGTCACCTTGCTAGAGGGTTTTACAAATAAGACTATTAAGTCCACTCAGTTAAGAGATTTTTTGTCACTTCACAAAATAATAGTAATAAAAATCTATTTGCAACTTCACATCTAAAATTCTAAAGCAGATTCTTATTTGCTCAATACAATCTAGACATAGAACTAATCTTGTCCATCTGCTGGGCTTCTATACTCTGTTATTCAAACAAGTCTTCAAGCTTCTGTGCTCGGTAATCACTATGTAGCATCCCTGTGCATACATTTTCCTGCATGCATTATTTATCAATAGTTCCCTATTTATAAACAATTAGCTAACCGCTTAATCTCCTTGATCACATTTCCCATGATCAATCATAGCCATCGGATCTTCAAACTTTGACCAGGTTCAATGTATCCTTCGATCTGAAAATGTTTTAACCCGCCTAGGAACTTGCATACATTTCTTGGAACTTGTGCTAGGGTATTGCGGTTCAATCTGAGTTGTAGATCTTCATGCTGATTTTCCTTTTCCATAGATTCATTAACAAACTTCATGCACGACATACCAATCATCTAATCAGTTCCAGCTCATCATCTTCCTTCATTAAATAACGCATGTAACCATTTAATGTATTTTGTTACAGCTCGGTTACAACTCGGTAATAACTCGGTGAATACTAAACTTCAATCGGTAGACATTCCGCCTTCATTAACTGATAGCGATAACCTTAGGGTTTACCGACTAGGTTCCTTAGGGTTTATCGACTAGGTTCTTTGCTCGGTAACATAGTATAGTATTAACCTTACAATTTACAACATATGTATGATGTTAAAACAATCTAAACATCATGATCTCATCATTGTCTGACTCGGTAATAGTTGCCTATTGAATACCTTATTCATCCCCTTATTCATCATATTCTTTCTGTGTCTTTTACCGACATCTTTCTACTCTTTAAATCATACTTCTCAAGATATGGAAACATCATACTGAATTAAAAAATCAATTTCTTGACATCAATGACAAAATAATAATATCAAGACAGTAAACATCCTTAATCAGTTATATCCATAATCATCAACAACCTTCTCAATATCCTTATTGAAATGCCAACAATCTCCCATTGTCTGTTATAATGCCAAATGCTAACACCTAACACACTCAACTAGTATCATAACAGCTAAGGAGAATACCCCTAGCCACACACCCAAGACACTAGCCTAGTGAATGTTTTTTTAAAGAACAAACAACACCAGTGATTAAGATATGACAATGGCATGTCACAGTGCGCACAAATGCACACATAAAGTGTTATGTTGAGAAAAATGATTCACAAGAGATAACATGAATGTTATTGAGATTCTTATCATCATATACAACATAAAATATCAATAAAATTTATAAAATATCACCATTTCTCCAAGAAATTTGGCACAAGTGGAAGACTTACCAATCATGTGATGAATTCACCATAATGATCCTATAAGAAATCGAGACTACATCATGATAATGATTAGGTCCTAACCCACAATCATATTATCTCATGAGAACAATATGAGTGGAGGATGAAAGAATCATATAACTCAAATGCACTTCCTAACACACTCAATGAATCTCAAAATAGCCTAAGAAACATATACAAGAGGTTGGGAAACTATGAGATACCATACCTCAAATATTTGAGATGACCATTAATTTCATAAACATCTAGTTGGATGAAGGTGTAAAATATCTCTAGTCTAATCCATAATAACATAAATAACTCCCAAAAACATGGGGAAGAACTCACAAGAGGGTCCTATACTAGGTGGTGTCATCCCTCCACTAATGTGAATAATAACTAGATGGAAATGCTCACTGCCAACAAACTAAGGATAATAACATGTCAAGAGGACTACAATTACCAAAAAGGAAACTAGTTCCAGATAAGTACACTAGAAAATAATTAGTTAGGTTTCCTCTCTTTGCCATAAAAAAAAAATTCTGCTCTAACTTCCTACTTTATCATTAGAGTCCAATAATTGCATTGTAGTTGTTTCCTCATGCTACAATATTGATTAGAGATTGAATGTTTAATTGTTTTTAAGTATCATACACATAAATAATGCCTTAGAATCACAAAAAAGGTACAACTTAAAACAATCTCCAAAAGAACTACAAATTATTGGGAGACCAATGTAGACAATCATATTTGATCTTTAGAACATAAGCAAATGGAAGAGATAATTCCCAAGGACTAGAAGTTTTATAAAGACTTTAAAATGAGTCCAAGGACATGAGAGATGAAGAGGAATGTTTCCAATACACCCCACTTACCCTTATGAGGAAAATCAAAATGACACCACCATGAGGAGTCCCCACACTCAAACTCAAGCCTAGGAAAATGGAGCTAACATTCCAATGACTAATATTTGAATATTATTTATCAAATTGTAAAGTGGTGGAAATCGGGTTCACTAGTATAAACATGCAAACTAGGAATAAAAACCAATCCCACCAATTACATTGGAGATTAACCAAAAGGCTCAACTACAAACCCTTGGGAGAGCTAGCCATTGTGGTTTTAATTGTTCTCTTTTGTGTTTTGATTGATTGGATGAGATAGATGCAAATAACTATGATAAATTATGCAATATTGTCATTAAACAACATAAACAGACAAATGCAAATATGGAAATCAACCGACATGTACAAAACTAGAGAGGGGATGCATAGAGGACCTTTTGTTGGAATTTTGAGTTGAAACTAGGTTGACATTGTGGATAGGCACCCTAGTCTTAACAGAGGATTAACTGAGCATGGGAATTGGATTTGGAACCCTGAGACTCTACACTGTCTTCCTACCAAAATTTAAAATGAACAACAAGAACTATGACGCTAAGTGCCCTAACCCTAGAGGACTAAGACACTAATTGATAGTGTCCAACTGTTTTCTAATAAAATCTATAGAGAGATCTTGTTTCTAGGTCTTGAGTGCTCCTATATTTTCAGAGTGGACCTAAAACCTATTTTTGAGCTTGCAAATGCACAAAAGGAGAGGAAAATGATGTTAAGTTATATATGGGATTGCCTTAGTCAAACCCTAGGTTGGAATTAACCCTATCACATTGGTGATTAGGAGAGAAATAGAAATATGAAGTAACATACTAAACTGAAACAATATCACCTCAAGCTCAATTATATTGATGATACAATGCTCTTCGGATAATTCTTCCATCTTTTTGTAAAGTGGAAAATTGGACCCTAGTGACTCCCCACCTAAGAGAGAGAAAGGAAGTCACTAGGATGATTTTCACTTGGAGGGACTTTACATTCAAAAGAGGGGCTTGAATCCACTATATCCAAATCCAAGGGAAACAAGGATGTGAATTCCAAGTAGATTGCAAGGGTTTGAAAGTGATTAGCCCTCTTTTGTAAATGAGAAAGTTGAGTTGTTGACTATGCGGAAAAGAGATGGGAAGTGAGTGAAATGAGAGGCTACCCATTCGGGATTGTGCTATAACTTCAGATATGAGCTAATTAGACTGATAGGGATCTGCCCTGCAAATTTGGAGAAAAGTCATCAGGACCATGGCGGGAATGCACATGGTCCTTCATAAAATCTGTGAAATGAAAAGGGTTCTTTCGCCTCTGCAAATGAAGCCCAAACCTATCATTATAGCTGCACACCTACAACCTACACACAAAAAAGAGAGGAAAGGGACTTGTGGATAGGGGTTTGCCTCAATCAAACCCCGATTGAGGAATCAACCTTGAAAGAAAGTAATTGAAAATGCTTGAATGTAAACAATGGAAATGTATACCTTGTATATCTGCAACTTGTTGATGATGACTGATTTTCTTCTTGAATGTAACCACAAATGTTGTATGAAATGACATGTAACATGAAAAAACCCTAACACACACACATGCTTGCAAATTAATGTTGTAATGTTGCTCAAATGGATGAATGAAGAAGACTTGAATGCTTGATGACGACCTTGAAATCCCGTATCTCATCCTCCCATAAATGAGGGAATTGAATCCCCCATTATACATGCTTCAAGGATTAATTTTCAACCATTGAAGGCCGACAAAGGGGAATTACAAACCCCGAAGGCAAATTATGCATAGGAGACCGGGCAGACCTAACTTAGGGCCACCCTAAGGGGTGGGGATAGGGGCACCACACCCTTATCTTGCCCTATTTTGGGGCCCGGACAGGGTCTAAAGCAGCCACAGGTCTTGGAGGAGGAAGGGTGAAGGGGTGAGAATGTAGAAATAGGTCTTGGTTGGGGAAGAAGATGTCATCACCGAGGTGAGGGCCTAAAATGTGGTTAAAATTATAGGGGTTGCAATTTTATGACACTACACTTTTTATGCAATAACATGATAAATCATCCCAAAATCCACCATGAAAACATAATTGAAGACAAACTTGTGGCTCGATGCTCCTTAAACTCATATTTGCTCTTGGAGAATAATAATTTCTCTAGAATTGAAATGATAACTTATGAAGAGATGATGAAATAAATTAGGAGTGATGTCTTATATAGGGTTCTCAAGGTAATTTCAATTTTAGGATGATTTACAATAGTCATATCCCAACTTCAAGGATAAATCTATAAATTTCAAGGCTGACACATTACTCTCCCAAAATTTCAGCCAAAAAATGTCAGACACTGGACAAAATGAGCCCAAATTTTAAGGGAAGCGAGATAATAGGGCCCTGATACGAAATCTATAATTTATATTAAGATTGACAACATTTAAAAGTGGGAGAAAAAGTTCAAAGAACTTTAAATTGAGATAGGAACCAAATTAACTTAAATGATATAGAAAAAATGACACACTTAAAATAAGGGCCCTAAGAGGAGGGTGTTGAAGTTTTAAAATAGGATAGGAGTCATATTCTTGAATTAAGGATTAATTCAAGGCAAGAATAGGTCCCAAAATGCTTAGAGGAATAGGAAAACTAAAATGAGTGTCAAGGACAGTGTGAAATGGACTCATAATTAAAGGAGTACAATTTATGACACTAAACACATTATATTAATTTGAAGCCCAAAAATATTCTCTAAGTTTATTTTACCAAAATAGCAATAATTATGAAAATCAAATAAAATGACATGCATTTTCGACACCAACACCAATACTTGATAAATGAAAAGATAACACCATTACCACTTATGGGGTGGTTTATAATGTATGGAATTAGAAAGATAATATATAATAATATAATTATAAATGAGGACTTAAAAGTCCTCAATTATATATTTTATATAAAATGCCACAATAATGAAAAAATAAAGAAAAGGAGTAGAGAACTCTTGCTATCACACCATCCAAAGTTCTTCTAGAAATGATGGTACCAAACCAACCGACCATGTGGTACCCATAGGTCCATGCCTCCATTCTAGGAGACAGTCACATAAGTGTTAAGAAGATAAGGTAGCAAAACAACTTCCTACACTAATCTTGAGAGGATTAATAGATCACTTTTTTAGATATTTACAATAGTTGCAGAAATAAACATAAAGATCATGCATGTGACAACATAATGATTTATGTGGGGAAAGTTTTTTTAAGATAAAAATACCACACCCCATAAATTATCCAATATATTATTTGGAAGTCAATAAGATTACAATATATTTGCAAAGAAATCTTTCATGAGAGTATCACCAACCATAGATTTGAAGGCAACTCAAAAACTATCAGACTCTAAAAGATCACACTCCCTAATCATAGTACAATGCCCTCATAAAATAGTGTTTTCTTTTAGGGCAAGAAAACCCAACATAATATGTATTCTTTGATTTGTGACCTAATGGTGAACAATCTAGATTCACAATGTAAATACATATCAAATGTGCTATTCAAGGGCACTACCCTAAAATCCCTACTAGGACACACAACCCTTGGACCCATTATTAGGGAGATAGTACATTCGAACCCCATAGGGGGTACCCCCTGCGCACCCTCATGCTCAACTATCAATAGTAACCTTTTGTAATTGCAAGGTTGAGACAATATTTTCCTAACATTCTCCCACTTCTTAAACATCTTGCAAGAGCAACTTTATCTAGGTACAACCTTTGTTTTTTACAATAGAGCATTTCTTTTCAATGCAATTTTTTTTTTATAAAAGATTTCATTACATATTCATAGAGATACATACAACAAGATGAATAATGATACACATTTAGCAACTGTCCTCAAGGCCCCATAATGATGCAACTCAAGGTTGAACATCATCCAATAAACCCAACAAGGAACTGCTTTACACATTACAACATCGTTCACTAACATAGGTACAAGATACATATTACATTGCTTGAGATTATACCTATGAACATCAAAAACATTACAATGGGTCCATAAAGATACAAATTCCAAGAAACCCATGATGAGATGAATACATACATTTGGTACGATAATAACTATCTTCTATTTTCTCACGAGCCTCCTCAAACATGAAGCAAGACGAGCCAAAACCCAATGGGTGCAAAAGACACTCCACCCAACCATGTGGTACCAAAAGGCCCACCCCCCGTGCTAGGAGGTATCAACAAGACCCACAAGGTGGAAGCAAAAAATACAAGGGTACCATCATGATTCACAAAAGAATCAACAAAGCTATACTCACAAAAGACTCACAAGAGATTCCACAAAACATATTCACAAAAGAATCAATGAGACAAGATACACATGAAACTCACAACAGTAACATCAAAGGAGTCACAAATGTTAAACCACCAGCTTCCAGAGGGTCAAAACAATCCACAAGAGGATAACAAAATATAAGTTACCACTAGGTAGCAATAGGGAAGAGTATCATCACTAGATTGTCATGATTTGCCCTAGTAGGTCTTCACTAGGCCCCAACCCCTATCTTGGGTTACCCTAGTGACCTCTCCCAACCCCGGACCCCATACAAACACTAGTGGACCACACCAACCTTTTGAAGGGACAAGATTGGTGGACACCATTCTAGGCCTTCTCTACTTACCCCAAACCTATACGAGCGTTTGCAGGCAAAAGAGGCAAACAAATCATCTTTATTAATGTGAACTAACTGCCCACCCAAATTCATTAATTAGGTTATCACTTGATTACAAAACTCTCATTGAGCTACCTTGGCAACCACTTTGGGTCCCGACCCCCAATGAAAGCCACTCCCCCTTGACTTACTCCTAGGAATCAAAATAAAACACAAGGCCATGACACCCAAGACACGAGGTGACAAGGTTCCAACCATAGCAAGGCTTAACCCACTTGCTAGAAAAAAATAACATCAAGATGGTTCAATACAACAAGAGGCAAAAGAGTCCATACAAGACACCAATCTCATTACATCAATGACGAAGGGATACCATACACAAAGAGAAACTCAACATTGTCCTAGCCGTTGGAAGCTAAATGCATTAAAACAACATAATTGAGAAACCCACAATAATAGACAAGAATCAAGCAATATCATGATCTCATAAAGTCAAAAATGAGAGAACCTAATCTTAATAAAATACCAAGGAGGCCAAATACTTCATCAATAAAAATTTAACTTAAATTTTCCCAATATCTCAAATTCAAAATATTAATAGTTCATCATATCCCTATGTACACAATAAACCAGCGTTTTATTGATCAATCATTTAAGATTACATAATATGTTATTACCATTTGCAAACATTATTTAAATCAGAAATGAATAATAGAAAGGAATCTAGAAACTCAAGACAAAGTATACAAAACATATATATATATATATATATATATATATATATATATATATATATATATATATATATATATATATATATATATATATATATATATATATATATATATATATATATATATATATATATATATATATATATATATATATATGATAATACGAATAAGAAATGTTTGTCCTTAAACATCAATATGACCACATAATGCTCAACTCATAACTCAAATGGCCGAAGGAGAGTATTCACACAACGAAAAGGGCAAGAGAGGCACGGGGGAAAGGATACCATGGGAATCACCCACGGTTGTGGGTGAGTCCCCACTCCCATGATAGGGGGAAGGACTCTCCCCATAGCCATGGGTTGCCCCATGATTGTGGGTTGAGCCCACGGGTGGCTCCCCACCCACCCCCATACATATGCACAACAACAACAACAAAAATCACAGAGCAACAAAGAACATACAATTAAATTTCCATTATATATATATGCAAAAATCAACAAACATATAATGTTTCTCAGACATAGATAACATGAATCTTTTGAATACAAGACTACAAATGCCCTGGAATTACAAACAAATTTGATCTAACCTCAAATTTTCAAATGAAATTAAAATAAGGAACCAATTAAATCTTTTCAGTGGGAATAAAGATTCAAGAGTCTAAAATTAACAAATCTCTAAATCAACCTATTCCATCTCAATTTCTCTTTTCAGTGAATGAACTCATTGATTTTCAATTCAACCAAGGAGAAATTTTAACATGAAAAAGAAAGATCCAGAATTCTCTACCTTTTTATGCTATCCAGAAAAGAAAACAGAGCAAAAGCAGTAATTGTAGGGTTCCAATATTGTGAGCTTCAATATAGATTATTCAAGCAACTCTCCCAAATTCGTTTTCCAAAAGCTAGAATTTTTCCCAAAATATTCTACCAAAAACCTCATAACTAGGATAGCACATATGCCCAGAAAAACTCCCCCATTTTTTTTTCAAAATCAATAGATATGATTTTTTCCAAAATGTAACTCCCATACACATGCAAGATTCCCAATTAATAAATTCCATTAATTACTTTATTTTAGTAACTCCCACACATGCAATCTGAAAATAGAATAATTAAATATTAATTATTTTCTTCAACATTAATTTTTAAAGCAATTAAGTAATAATTGTATTTTAATAGATTATTACATGAGTAATGGAAATACTTAATTAAATTTTTATAATTTTCTATTTAATTAATCCTTCCAATTTAGATAAATAATTACGCCGAGAGGCGTAACCTACAATGACATCATATAGGGATCATCACCAGTAACGGTGTAAGAAAAAAGAATTGCTTCATATTCCTGAAAAAGGAATTGCTTCATATACCTCAGAGTTACTAATGAAATTAATAAAGTATAAAATAAAAAAACAAATAACCAACAAACAAGAAGTGGGGAATATATTGTAAATAGAGGAATATAGGTAAATAACAAGTAAAAAGATATCATATAATAATAATATAATTATATTATCATTAATAAGCGAACAACAACAATCATTTCAAGAACTCTGCATGACAACCGTTTTAAAGAATCCTTCAGTGCCAACGTTAGCAATTCTATAGTATGCATTTTGGTCAAAGATAAGTTACCATTGGCATTGCCCTCACGTTTTGCTTTCTGCACAGGTCTGCTTCATTTCTTTTATGTTGCTTTCTATGCAGGTCTGTTGGGTTGACTCGTCCCTGCATTGTATTTTGAATGCATTCATCGAAGGAGTCGAGTCGAGTTGCTGCAGCACTAGGCAGTGATCACCACCCACGCATCTTCATGGGTTATCTCCTCCCTCCCTCTATTGTATATTGTTTTTTGTGTATATGTTTCCTTCATTCATGTTTAGCATTTCTAAATTCTAAATTTCTTCATAGTTATCAGACAGATGAGTCCTCTTTTAGTCTTTTAGAGGAAGTCGACATTGCGGAGCTGTCATGGACTCCATTTTATATTAGCACACATTTATGTAATCTAAACAGTTATTGCTATTGTCCAAGCACATAATTTTCCAGATTTTTTTCCTTAAAAGTGTATGTATTACAATGTTTATTTATGTAATCGGTAAATTTGTTTTGTCAAGAATTCATAGAGTATAATTGTCGAGTTCCTTTATCTGAATGCTCATTAAATTTATTTTGTTAGAATTAATGGAGTATAATTGCTGAGTTCCTTTACCCAAATTCTCATTAAGTAAAACTGGTAGAAAAATATAGTATTCCCACATAAATTTTCATTGTTAAAAAATATTTGCAATATAAGGGTTTGAAGAGATTTTTCAATTTTGTAAAGTTGTTATATTATTAGGATATCTCTGGACGTAACCTATAATGGCATCATATACGGGTCATCATTAGTAACGGTGTAAGAAAAAAGAAGTGCTTTGTATTCCTGAAAAAGTGAAGATTCCGAGCTGTCACCATCCAAGCTATCAACCGAGGAGTTTCTTTAACGATAGAATATTCCGTATTAAAAAAAAAATGATTCATATTGATCTGATTTATGAAAACCAGATTACAATACCTGGTGTGATACCTGCGGTATTGTAGATTTCAACACAAAAATTGACAACAAGAAGATTGCAAACCAAAAACTGTCTCCATTCTATTCAAAATTGGAGTTTATACAAGTCGAATGTATCCCAAGGGTCACACAAATCCCTTGGAATTGAAACGAAGAGTCACCATAATGTTTATTACAATTAAACTACTAAAACTATCAAAATTATCAAAAAACTAAATATAAAATTTTAGTCCATTTTGAGAAGGCATAACTTTCTCATCCTAGCTCCGAATTACAAACCGTTTGATGCGTTGGAAAGGTGTTCAAATAATCTAGAACCAAATTTCGGAAACATCGATGATATCTCATCATCCTTCCCGCAACATATTTGTCCAAAAATGCACCGAAGACCCTCAAAATTGCAATTTACTAAAACATAGAAAATTTTGAAAAAATTAGATTTCAATATTTTCCCAATTTAATCCTGATCACATATTCTCACAGTTACAAATGCAACAGACAATCTGGCGATTACATTCACACATTCAACAATCATAGATCTATTTGGGTATTCTCAAGTATTGTGATAATCTTATAATTAGCTTTGCATGAACATATGTCTGGATGTATGCTTCCCCATTAGGCGTGCATGTCTGCCACAGGAAATCTTTTACGTTATTGTTTTGTTTGAAAGGTTTTAAAATGTCTACTATATTTTGAATTTATATTAATAACTTTTGGTTTTTATTAAGATAATGTTGCTTGCATAGGATATTATTGTTAATTATTTTTTCTTTAGAAAAGTTAAGAATAGGAATAATGAAGATAGAAGCAATATTTTGAAAAAAAAGAAGGAAAGAATCTTAATTTTCAATTTAGAAAGATCAATAAAAGATTTCATGTTTCTAAATCTTAACATTTCTATATTCAAAAAATGAAAAAGTTTTTTTATGTTTCTAAACTTCAACCATACAAATATAATAAAAATATAATGTTTCTAAATTCAAAAAATCTAAATATACTAAACAAATTCAAAAATACTATATATTATCTGATATAAAAATATATTTATTATAAAGTTTCTAATTTATCTTTTTTATTTATTTATTGTTAGTTACACGAAAACTTAAAAAATAACATATAATTTTTAATTTAGAAACATGAAAAACAATGTTTATGTTAATAATTCCAATTGTATAAATATAATATTTCTAAATTCAAAAACTCAAAGTTGCATATATACACAAAAATTTAAAAAATAATAAATGTTTTAATATATAAAATTATTATTATTAAAAATGGTTTCTAATTTATAATGTATATGTTTAATTCTTTTTATGAAAATTTGAAAAATTAGTTCCAATATAATAGTTTTCTATAAAATTTTAAGTGAATCTATAAAAAAATTCAAAAAGGTTAAAAGAAAATAAGTTTAATTAAAAAAATTTAAGCTATTTAAAAATGTGTTTTGGATTATCTTCTTCACAGCCAGCATTTTCTTCAATCGATGGAACCACATATAGCTTTTGACAACCAAAACTTAGGTGTTTTATGTATATCATTCATTGAAATATTTTTAATGTTTCATTTATGTGGTACTCCTCGTTACTACATCCAAATACCAAAGATTTAGAAAAATCAGAAATCATTTTTATATTTTTAAATCTTAAATACAAAAATATACTGTTTCTAATTTCAAAAAATCAAAATTACATGCCTATACAAATAGTGCAAAAACAATATTTTAATTCCTAATTTTCAATTTAAAATGATAAAAAACAATTTATATGATTCTAAATCTTAACACAAAAATATAATGTTTCTAACTTCAAAAAATCAAGATTACATGTCTATATAAATGGTGCAAAAATAATATTCAATTTAAAAATATCAAAAAGAATTTATATGTTTCTAAAATTTAAAAATCAAAATTATAATGAGTTCAAGTTCTATTTTATAGGAAACATTTAAAGCTACAATTAAAAATGCTAACTTTCTATTTTCTATGAGTTGTTTCCCTCCACAAACATAAACATGCTTAAGTTGATCAATATTTCCAAAAAGAATTGTTATTTGGGAAATATTTATCAATAGAAAATATTTAAAGCTACAATACATTGAAATAGATGTTACCAATTATAAAGAGTTGAAGTAATATTTTATAGGAAACATTTAAAGCTACAATTAAAAATACAACTTTCTATTTTTTATGAGTTGTTCTACAAACATAAACATGCTTTTTAAGAATTGTTTTTATCTTCCAATTGTTTAACACTATTGCTTTGATAAAAAATAAATAACAAATCTTAATTTTCAATTTAGAAAAATCAAAAAATAAATTTTGTGTGAAAATTTTAAACTAAAAATATAATGTTTCTAAATTCAAAAAATGAAATTTCATGCATACATGTAGATATATAATGTTTCTAAATTTAAAACAATCAAAGTTACATACATACACAAATATTTCCAAAATGACATATATTTTTTAATTTCCAATTTAGTCAAATAAAAAATTATTCATATGTTTCTATTAAAAATAATAATATTATATTTCTAAATTAAAACAAATCAAAACTACATACACAATTATTTGAAAACAATTTAGTATTTTATATGACATTTTCTCTCTTTATAGATTATATAATTTTTCATATAAATGTGATTTTTCAATTGATTTTTTTTTTATCTCTTAGTTAATTTTATGTTATTTTATTATATATTAATAGATTTTAAAATTTATTTATATTTGAATTTCAAAAATATAAAAAATTAAGCTTTTTAAATTACATTTTATAATTACCCTTTTTTATGCCACAAGACATTTAGCACATGGTTGTGTTAGCATAATTTTTATACCACACACACATGTATGTGTGTGTGTGTGTGTGTGTGTGTGTGTGTGTGTAAATTGGAATAGTATACCTAATTGACTATGAATCTAACTCAAGCTACCATACTAATGCTAAATCATAAGAAAACCTAATACAATTCATTACCATTTATAATCTTAAGGTCATCAATTTCATTAATTAAGCTAGAACCATGGTTTCCTTTTGTAGGGTTGAATTAAAACCTCAACGATGTGCCACAAATCAAATTCCATATAAAAGAAACACTTTAAATTTCTATGATATCAATCATAAAAAACTATTTTAAAAGATGTTCAAAAGAAGAATGTCTTCCAAAGTTCTATCTATAGAAAACCAAGATATTTAAATCTTTATTTACCTAATTTGAACCGTAACCCTAAAACAAATTTAACCCTAGAATTAAGCTCTAGCTACAAGTTAAACTATAATCTAACAATAATTCAACCCTATCACTAGATTTAACCCTAACCCTAACTCTAATTTAACCATAACCCTATAACCTAACACTAGCTCTAAGCATGATGTAAACATAACCCTAACCATATTGTTAATAATAATCCTAGACCCTAATGCTAACCCTAACCATGTGTATACCCTAACGATAATCCATAATCCTAGACCCTAAACCTAGCCCTAGCCCTAGGCATGGTGTAAATCCTAACCCTAAACCTAATGCTGATCATTACTTAAACCCTTATGTAATTCAACTAAACCCTAACCCAAACCAAACCATAATTCTAACCCTAAACTTTATCATAACCCAAACCCTATTCATAATTGAACCCTAACCCTAATTATTTATAACATTAACCCTTAACCCTAAACCTAACTCTAATTTAACCATAATACAAAACCGCAACCCTAATAATAATCCTTAGTCCTAACCCTAACCATAACCTAAAACATGCCTCTAACTTTAACCCTAATGCTAATACTAACCTTGACCTTAACCATGATGCAAACCCTATTCCTAACTGTAATCCTAACCCTAACCTGACACCCTAATGCGAATTCTAATAATGATGTAAACCTAACCCTAACCATATCACTAACAAAAATCTTAAACCCTGATGCTAATCCTAACAATAATTTTATCCACAATCCTAGACCCTAAACCTAGCCCTTACCATTATGTAAACCTTAATCATGTTCATAATCTTTGACCCTAAACCATAATGCTAACCATGATGTAAACCTTAATCCTAACCATAAACCTAACCATAATCGTAAGCCCTTACCCTAAGCACAATCCCAATCCAAACCCTTATCATGAGGTAAATAGAACCCTAACCTTAACACTAACCCTAAACCTTACTATAACACTAAACCCTAAACCTAGCCTTAATCCTAATATTTTCCCTAAACCAACTTGCTATAACCCTAATCATAATAGTAAACCCTAAACCTAATCGTAATCCTAACCCTAAAAAATAACCATGATGTAAACCCTAACCATAATCCTAAACCTAACCCTACCCATTATGCAAACCCTAAAGAAAATCCTAACCCTAACCCTAACCATGATGTAAACTCTAACCGTAATAACAATCCTAACCATAGCTCTAAACCATAATCCTCACCATAATCAAAATCTTAACCCTAACCTCAATCATGATGTAAACCATAATCCTAACCATAACCTTAAACCCTAACCCTAATCATAATCCTAGCCCTAACCTTGAGCCTAACTTAATCATAACCCTAAAACCTAACCCTAAAAATGATCCTTAGTTCTCACCTCAAAACCTAACCCTAACAATAAAACTTAACCCTCATATTTAATTTAGAATGTTAGTACTAGGATTAATTGTTCAATTAATAGGATTATTTAACCCTAACCCTAAATAAACTCTAATCCTAATTAATCTTTATCCCTAAACTTGACCTTCACCCTAATTAAAACTAATCCTTATCCAATCTAACCTTAATCTACCCCCAACCTTGATTGTAATTAAAACCTTACCATAATCAAACCCTAATTGTACAATTGAACCCTAATTCTAATTAACTGTAACCTTAACCTGAAACCCTAAACCCAGAACCTTAAACCTAACTCTAACTTAACCATAACCCTAAACCCTAAACCCTAACCCTACACCTTAACACTAACTATAAGAATGATTTAAACCTAACCGTAACCATATTGTTAACAATAATCCTAAACCATAATGTTAATCCTAACCATCTATGTTAAATATAACACATATAACCTCTGAAATTTGAGAAATAGTATGTACAATAATTAAATTTAAAATTATTGAATTGATCAATAATAAACTATTTTTAAATTGAAACCTATAACCACCAAATTGAAGCACAACTCTAAACCTAACCCTCAATCAATCTAACCCTAACCCTAACCCTAAATCAACCCTGAACATAGTTCTAACCCTAACCCTAAACCTAATCATGATATAAACCCTAATCCTAGCCATAATCTTAACCATAACTTTAAACCCTAAGCCTAACCATAATCCTAACCCTAACCCCAAATAAGATGTAAATTTCAACCTTAACCATAACCATATCCCTAACCATATCATATAAATTGTAACCCTAATCATAACCCTAACCCTATCCCTAAACTTCAACCATAACGTTAACCCTCAGCTTTAATCATAAACCTAATCTTATCCCTAAACCCCAGCCATAATCCTAACCCTGATATTTAACCCTAAACCTAACCCTATGCCTAACCATGGTATAAACCCTAACCCTATCGACAATCTAAAGCATAGCCCTAAATCGTTAGCCTGCTAGCCATAATCCTAACCATAACCCTAAAGCCTAACCCTAATCATAATCCTAACCCTAACCCTAGCAATAATACTTAGTCCTAACCCTAAAACCTAAACCATAACCCTACATCTAACTCTAAACTTAAACCCCAAGCCTAAGTATGATATAAACCTAACCCTAATCATATCCCTAACCATATTCCAAAAGTATGTGTCTTGGTTCGAGCCTTAAATTTTCTCTCACCCACTTTCTAAATTTTTCTTACCACATATGGAAATAATACAATTACATGCAATTATACATTATGCATTATAACCCTAATCTAAACCATGGCCTAAACCCTTACCCTAACCATAATCATAACCCTAACCCTAATAACCCTAAAAATATTAATGATGTAAATACTAACCTTAACCATAACCCTAAACCTTAATCCTAAGCATAATCATAATCCTAACCGTAAGCCTAAACCCTAACCCTAACCATTATTGTTACCACATAGAGAAATAATACAATTACATACAATTATACATTATGCATTACAACCCTAATCCAAACCATGGTGTAAACCCTTACCCTAACCATAATCATAACCCTAATCCTAACCCTAAATAATAACCTTAACACTAATCATTATCCTAACTCTAACCCTAACCATATTAATGATGTAAATATTAACCTTAACCGTAACCCTAAACCCTAATCCTAAGCATAATTATAATCCTAATCATAAGCAAAAACCCTAACCCTAAACTTAACCATTAACCTAAAGCTGACTGTGATAAAAACTAGGTAAAAATAATCCTAAATCCTAACCCTAACCATAATTCTAAACCTAGACCAACTCCTAACCTTGATGTGAACCCTTATCGTATCCCTAACAATGAACCTTAACTCTAACCATAATACTGACCATTAAATAATATTTTATATTATCATTAAATAAATTCCTATATATATCTTACATTTTAGTATATGCTTTAATCTTGTAAATCATATATATTTATTAAAAATAGTCTAAATGGATACATTTCACATACCTAGATATATAATAATATAATAATATAATAATATAATAATATAATAATATTAAAATACTATTATATAATTCAACTCAAGAAAAAGATACTATATAATTATATATTGCATTTATTTTATGTTTTCCATGTCACGTCGTGCGACCGCCACTAGCATATGTGTCTTAAATTTTAATTTAATCTATATAAAATACGTCGAGAGATATCCTTCTCGAGGCACCTATTTTTTATCAATTTTATACCCTAAATTGAAATAGGCGCCTCGAGAACAATATCTCTCGGCGTATTTTATATAGATTAAATTAAAATTTAAGACACATGCTAGTTTAAGCTCTTAAGCTTCTCAATTAAAAAGTAAAATGAGGCAGCTATAATAAATTATTTATTAATTAATCTTTAAATACACAAATAGATGTTATTATTAATTCCCTTAATAAATACTCTTTTCATATTAATTAAATAATTTAAATCTTTAAGTTCCACAATTTCAACTTATTAATTAATCAAATAATGACATCCAAATATCATTAAAATATGATGTTGATCTTTCTCACAAAATATTAGATAATTATAAAACTATACGCAGGAGCAACAAATTACGACAAATCAAAACACGAAGGACCAACAGAGCTGACGACTGACATGACCAGACAAACAAGATACCAAGATACCTGACACAGGTTTCGTTCCATAGGAATGATGGTATGATAGGGTTTAAATGATAACTCCAATTTTTCCACTTTACCATTGAGTCATAGAGCACGCTCAGACTCGAAGATACGGATGGAGTTGATGCTCGATACCTGCAGTCCTGCATCACCGAGAAGCATACATACAAATACATATCCCAAAATTTTGGTGTAATTATTTATTCATATAGGATATAATTACACCTTACTTAAGTTGACTTAGGTAAATGCATAACATTGTAGTTTGCATATGAGACACTTAGGGATGTGCATACATTCGGAGCGTGTATGTAGGAGAAATTTGGTGCAGGGCACTCAAAGGTGTGCTAGCATATTTTCAACTTGTGTTTGAATGCAACATAATGTGTTGCCTTGAAGGTTTCTTGTGTAGGTCCTAAATGGATGTGGTAGGTCCAATGCTACTAATGCTATATAATAAGCCCTAAGGCTCCAAGGTGTGTGTACTTGATCAACAGCCTTGTATGGGCATTTTTATTTATGTTTTTGGTGTCTAGGGGTCCTATAGGTGTTGTGTGTCCACTTTGTAACCTTTGGTTTGAAGGCAAGTGTGTAATGTAATAATTTGTCCAAAGTTGCCATGTTGTCATAGGCAATCTTGTCAAAATTTGAGTTGTGGTTACCCAACGGCTAGTTGGTTGCACTTGTACATTGGGAGGTGGTTAGAAGGGTTCCTTGGCCTTATTTAAGCCTAAGGAATGATTCCCAAAGGTTAGAAGGAGATTTTGAATGAAATTTATGCTTCCTACAACTCTGCAATTGTCATTTTTTACTGCATTTTCTTGTGTTCTTGGGTTTGGTATAGATTTGTATAGACAACTAGAAGGGATAATGACTTGAATAGGCTGTAATAGTGAATAATATTTCATTTGATTTAGGTTTGAGGACTTGAAACTCAGTGGTTGCAAAGTAATTGAATTTTCTTTCTTGTTGCCTGGGAAAAACCCCAAAAATCAAGGTTTGGATGCACAAGGTGCCGCCATTCAATATTCCTCTATGGGAATGGTCTGAAACCCTGGGGAATGTTGGTTCACCATGTATACTAAATTATTTTTTTGGTTTTGGAAGCAGGAGATTTCACCTTGCATTGTTGGAGTGATGCCTTAGACTTGACATTACCCATGTGGCAAGTCTGTGTAGTGAAGGATTGATTAAATCCTTGGTACAGTGGACCAAACAGTGGTCAAACCTTGTATGGAGGGGACCCTTATACATGTGAAGACCTTTCCCTAAAGGCCAATCTTCGTTCCCATATGACTGGTGAAGACTTTGAAGCCCAAAACCTCTATACTGGCTAACAAGGTCAAAATAGGGACAGTAGGGTTTGAATACTTGCATTCAAAACCCATATGCAAAAGTTTGAAATCCTTTAGGGGACCCAAATGGGTGTCTAAATATTTTTCAAGGGGTTTTTCAGAGGGATTGGTAGATAAAGAGGAAAAATCCCAAACAAAAGCCTAATTTCTTGTAGCCTATTTCCTAGGTCACTAAGAACAAAAGTCACAAGGGGCTTGTAGGAACATACCAAAGAGGTCTAAATAAATGCAAATACCATGTAAAACATGTTCAAACACACACACATGACATATTTCACCATTTGATCGAAAGTTCATGTTAGCAAGGGGTTTGGGGTTGTGAGGTGTCTTGGTTTAGGGGTTGAGTACATAGGATTAGGAGTCTCCTTGTGAAACCAAGTTGTCCTAAGTGGATTGATCCTTGGGAGTGGTCAAGGACAAGCTTAAGAACCTTTGGAAGGTTGAAGTAATTGGACCATTGGATGGTGCCAAGGGGTGAACTCACAATATTGGTTCCCACTTTTTGACCAACTTTGACACTTAGATGAATATTTTGAAAAAAACCTTCACTTTCTGACACCTATAACTTTTAAACCGTTAAGAATTTAAAGATGATATAAACTAGTGATTTTTAACATCTTGTTTGTAGATTCTAAATATATTTTTTGTAAATTTGTTTGAATAAAATTTTATTGATTTTTCCATCTCCCTCAAAAAGTAGTTGTTTACAGCAAACAACATTTTTTAAGAGTGACGTGTATCCCGAAACACGTAATTATTTTTCTATAAATGATAAAAACTTAATTATTTTGAATTTTGGTTTGTAACATCAATACCCAAGGCATGCACTTGGTTTGATAGTGATATGTTGAATATTTTTTATTTTATTAAGTTTTGAAGTTCGACTAATTATAATTTGGATATAGGTGTACGTTTGAACACATAACTTGTTCTATATATATCAAAATTCAATTTTATTTTTTTTGTTAGAAAGAAAACACCAATACCTAGAGCATAGATATTTTTCAAATTTTTTTTGAATTAGTTTACTATTTTTCCCAATGCATTGAACAAAGAAGTTCATGTTCGGTGAAAAACCTACATTCATAAGAAATAAAATAAAAAATATATTAATGAAATTAAATATATTAAAAGTTATACTATTTGGAAAGATTATAATAAGGACTAAATACTTAAAAAAAAAATATTTAAATGAATTAATTTGATCCCCCAAAAGCTAATGTAAAATTGATTTTTTATAAGCATTTGATAGATGCAAAGGAGACTCCATTGCAAGTATGATTTAGAAGTAGAGAGGTTCTATCCAAGAAATTTTGATCTAAGAGCCTTTGATTTAACTCTCTTCAATTAATTACTTCAAATGGGACCTCTTAAAGCTTAAATCATTATATTTTTAAAAAAATGTATGATTTCAGCAAAAATCAGGACGTACCAAAAAGTGGGAACCAACTTTGTGAGTTCACCCCAAGTGCTAACCCATAGAAGAATCCAAGGAAATTGCTCATTAACTCCATACCCTCTGCATCAAAATTCCACCTTTTATGGTATGATATTGTTGTTACTTTATCATATCCACTTATCATGGGATGATAATTCTACCTTCGATGGGTGATCCACCTAATGTGGAAAATTTTACTATTTCTCCTACCTACCCTTACCTACCCTTACATCTCATTGAGCCACATGTCATCTTTGTGTGCTCTCTTGTCTCTTAGCCTTGCCTTTATAAGTAGTCTCGTCTACATTGTATGTAATTTTTGATGATCCAGTTGATCAATATTTTTATCTTGATTAGAATACAATTTATTCTTATCAATCTATTTTTTCTCTCTATTGTGCTATTCATTGAGCTCTTGATCTTGGCTATTTTCAATAAACTCTTACACAAAATATATATGTAGCATTTTTTTCTCTAGATGACAACGTCTATACAAGAAGTATTTGAGACTACCATGATTTATGTTTACCTAAACTTTTCTTCCCATTAGATAACATTTCCATTATTTGAATACATATAGGATAGTCATCATTTCCTTCTCATAAAGTAGCTTCAACAAATTCTTACCTTTGAGTTAGTGACTTTTAAATTCTAGGGGTATTCACTCTTGCATGAGAACTACTCATATACCATGCCTACAAGCATCACATTCCATAATGAAGGTTTAATAAAAATACATGGTATCTAGAACTAGGTTTTTGTATATGGATTCTTTTAGCTTCTAAAAAAACCTAGTAGCTACCTCATTCCATTAGAAGGAATTTTTCTTCAAAAAAATTGTGAGGTGTTAATATGCTACCATATTTTTTTATAATTAATGATTGTAAATTATAAGATCTTCTAAATTGCATACAATTTTAAGGGTACTAGGTACTTTCCATTCTACTATGTGTAGACACTCAAAAATGTCTTTTTCATCATGTACTAATTATTCGTCCTAATTAATTAAGTAATTATTTAATTATTTAATTAAGTTAATTATTCTTCTAAACTGACTCACTCATCACATTCAATATTTCTAATTATTCAATTTCCACTTCTTAATTAATTAATCATTTAACCCCTTTCTCAAATATTAATTAAATATTATTTATTTAATTATTTATGATTAATTCTCTTAATTAAATAATCTTTATTATTTAATTAATCACATTTCTAATGTTTAAATAATTTCATTTAAATTATTTAAATTAATTAATTTATTCCTCCAATTCCCCAAATTCAAATTTCAATTAATTTCATATAATTCCAAATCATCAAATTCACATTTCACCAAATATGAATTTAAGTTCATTTCATGTGCATTTTAGCATTCGAAAGTCCAAATTCAAATCCAAATTGAAAATCAAAATCAAATTCAATTTCAAAATCCTATAGCACATGTTGAAATCATAACTAATTGATCAAATCAGTTAAGTAACCAGTTAACTCTCCAATCTCCCCTTTTCACTCCAAATCACTTTTTCTGACCGATCAATCAATCCACTTATCTCTCCAATCAATCCAGTCTTATAATCCATTTATTTAGTCTACTGGTTAATGAATTGAGTTCACTCTCCAATCAATCTTGTTAACAAATCAATCAAGACTAGTTCACTGATCAATCTAAATCAGTTGACTATCAATCAGAACTTGAGTTCAAATTCCCTCCCCATCTATGTTGAAAATCTATATACAAAACACCATTTTCACAAATTAGTCTTGAATCACAGTCTTCAAAATAATTGTCTATCTTATGCAGGGATTTCAGTGCAACACCTGAGAGCCAATCAACCAATTATGGAGAAGAGCAATGGAAGCCTTGTTTTTTATTAAGAAAGCAGGGATTAACCGGGCCTTGAGCTGTTACAAAGGGAACAAAACAAGGGTGTGTTAGATAATTGATTAATCCCAAAGACACTAAGAGGGGGGGTGAATCAGTGTCTGACTGGTAAATGAAATATTTAAACTTATTTACAATTTTGTAACTGAGATTAATATGTCGATAAGCAAACAATAATGCAGTAAAGAGAAATAAAGGAATCAACATCAATGCACACCATAACACAAATATTTTGGCGAGGAAACCCGGTAAGGGAAAAAACTCGGTGGGATTTGTGACGGACAATATTTACTCACTGGCCATATGAATAAATATTACTTAGTATAAAAGGGGCCTGCACATGCGGGAAGGCCAACTGCCTAGAGTTCATTGCTCAACAACAAAAGTGGAGTCTCATTGACTACAACATCACATTGATGAAAACATAAAAAATAAATTCGTACAACTTGCATCAAAATGCTGGATGAGTTCGATGTTATGGTCTGTCTGATACCAGTTATGCCTCTGCCAAAAACCCTAGCCGGTATGCTATCAAATGATTATGCTTATACAAAATAGTCTTCGCTATGCTCTGCTCTGCTTCTTATTCGCTCCAAAATAAACACATCAAAATACATATACAACTATTTGCTATCATATCCTATCTTATCTCATATTTCCGCTTCCTTATTTCTAAATGACCTACAAGAACTCATAAATATATGAGTCTTTACAATACAACATGTCGGCCATACAATTATAATTTACATTACAATTTATTTTGCATATACAATACTTATTGTCAAGTTGGCCTGTAATGCCGGTATAATCTTTTGTCGGTGTAAACTGGATGTCGGTGTGAATAAGCCTTGTTGTATCTACCAGTATCGGTAGGTGAATTCTATGGCCGATTGAACCAGTGGAGCCTTGTTGCCATCAATGACAACATCCACCTTTCTCATCTGAGTGCATAATGGCAATAGGGTGCTCACCCTAGAGTACAAAGGAGGCCATAATAGGGAACCCCCATTACACAGGTCCAAAGGAACGCAAGCAACAACAACCAAAATGCTATGGAAGGAATAGGGGCCACAAAATAGACAGCCCAAAGGCCAAACCCAAAATTGAATCAAGAGACTCCTAGAGATAAGAACAAAGAAGACAACCCACAAAGTGGGGTAACCTTACGAGGGGGAAAGGAGGATCCCTAGGTCAAGAAAAGGATCACAACAGTCATACCTCAACAGGAAGTCAACCCTCCAACAACAAAACTCCTTTTCACCTCAATGGAAAAGGAGCCCACCTCCATAGGAGCAAAGAAGGAGAAGACCAATAGACTAGAGAACCAACTATGAATCCAATTGGTAGCCAAGTAACCATAGAGGAGAGAAGGCCACCATGAATAACCATCAACCTCTTTCATGAAGCAAATCACCACCTCTATAGGGAACGCATACACCTCCATAGGAATAAAAAAAGAAGAAGATGGGAACCGATGAATCCAAGTTCGTGCCATAGAGAACGAAACACTCCCCACCTCAAAAGGGGAAAAATAGATCTCCAAGGAGACCACAAAGGCGAGCACAACCCTAAAACTAGTAGTAATCCATAACCAAAAATCAACATAGGCAAGGGGCCCTTAAAAACTAACAACAACCCCTTGGCTGTCAAAGATAACAAGACTATTGTCCGTACCAACCAACATAGACAGTCTCAATGAAAAGACGAAAAGCAACCCCATGGTGTTGGAAGTAATCACCACAATCCAACTCCAAAAGTCATAACACCTACTACTTGAATCTGAAACAAGCGCCATCATCGAAATCACCGCAAAAAAACCAAGAGCCACCACAAGGCTCCATAAGATCCATGAAGGAAATACCCCCATTGCAGTCCATTTTGACATAGAAGGCATTCACAACCAAACAAACATCCTCAACAATAGCTTCCACGAGCAGGGCCATCATCAACAATATCATGAAGCCAAAATCATAGTCCCAAAGGACAAACAAAGGTCCCGAGAAAATATAACTCTGAGACCTAGCAACACCTACAATAGTCCACTAAGAACCAGGTGGCAAGCACGAGCACCAAGCAGGCTCAACACCACACGATCCAATCATGCACAAGGGAATAAGCTGGTAGAGTCACCCATAGAAACCCGTAACAAACTCCATAGGCACACCCATAGTGAGCATTGATCAAGCGACCAATAGAGCTCACCATAGCAAGAAAAGGATGCCAACCAAACACATAGCCACCACAAACAAGTGGCATAACCACCAACAACATCATTACCAACAACTCTCCTACAACCACCATCACCGATAAAGGAAATAAAAACCCACAAAACCAACATGGGCAAGGGGTAGACCGGAAATCGCCACCAAAGAAACACCAAACACCGACCAGGCATACTCCCCACAACTAGCACCATCTAGGTCTCATGGTCAAAGTTCCTTAGAACAAAGACCACGATAAGAACTTCAAGGTAGGCATGAGACCAAATACAAGCCACACCCACCACAGGAAACATAGGCACCAAAGTACCCAAAGAGGTCACAACCATGCAGTAACGAATGGCCTCAAATCTAACCACCAGTGACAAGCCTAACCCATCATAGGAGGGCCACCGACAAAGGCACATAAAGAACCCATCGCAAACCACGTAGGGTACAAACACATGGCAGGAGAACAAGATCCCCTCATGGATAGCCTAGTAAAAGAATTCAGCCAGAGACTGCAAACCCAAGGAAACACCAGGCCAGAGCACCCAGTGTAGATGCATCCAAACCTCATCCTTACAATTGATGGAAGCCTTGCTACATCAATTGAGGGAGTTTAAATTAGTTTCCTTCATTATTCAATTGATTTAGCATTATTTCATTGTCATTTAGGAGTTAATTGTAATTGGATTTAGAGTTATGACTCGTTCTTTGACATTTGATTATCTTTATGCTTAATTTACCCCTAAGAAACAATGGTGAACCCAACGTGAACTAGATTTCTAATATGCTTTTCTCGTAATTTGCATGTTCGTACAAAATAGGAAAATATGATGCGCAATTGTATTGAAAGAAATTCGCATTTGTTCATTTTGATGCACAATTGTCATCATATTAGTTCGCAATTGTAGTCATTCTGATTCACAATTGTTAATTTTGATTCGCAATTGTAGGAATAGGTCAGAACATCACTTTTGTTTGTCATTTCTGCTTTTCTGACATTTGCGCTGCTAACCCACACAAATCTTGCAATTCTGGAAAAATAATTTTTTATACATAAAATGTTCCTAACCCAATGGTAGGAAGGGTGACATTCAAAATTTCAGGTGCCAGAAGTAGAAAGGAGAATAGAATACAAAAAAAATCCTATCAGGGTCTTGTGAAGGCAAGGAGGAATATCCAAGAGATCAAAGAAGAAGAAGCCATAACTCGATACCGTACGAATGCACATAGATTCCTTGCTAAAATTGATTTCTTTGAGGATATTGAAGTAATGGCTCGAGTCATCTGGAGTGATCTGCTTGCAAACTGATTTACCTCTTCTATCTTCTATCTTTTTCATTCTGTATTTAAGTAATTCACATTTGTTTAGATTTATGTTCGCACTTGTGCAAACAAAAATTTGCAATTGTGTTATCAAAAATTCGTAATTGTCTTGACAGGAGTTCGCATTTGTAGATAAATTAGTTTGCCATTGTGCAGTAGTTGATGTGCAATTGTTAGGAGTCAAAAAATCATTATCATTCTAGTTTGTCATAAATCTTTGTTATAAATATGTTTTGTATTCATAGGACAAAGAAGTCAAAATTGTAATCAAAGAAAAGATTAGGCTCGAAAGCCCACCATGTGCTAACCATTCTCATGTTTTCTTGCAGGAGGCTGGACTTATATTAGCCAAATCTTTCCTTTTGGTGCTTTTAAAGATAACAAGAAAACAATTTGTTTTCTTATTTTTCCTCATCATTGCAATATTGGATAAAAAGAACATCATGTCTTTTTGGAGCAACATCTCCATCTAGCTTAGACAATTTTGCAATGAAGGTTTAAAATCAATCCTTGTCTTTTGTGTTTGTGAGGTGATAGGTATATGATCTCCCCTTTTCTGGGTGATAAAAAATATAGAACCATCTCTTTTATGATTTTTTTCAATTCTGCATTAAGATAACACCTTTAGCAGGCCTGCCCTCTCGAGAAGCCCATAAGGCCAATGAGAGGGGAATGACATAAAGTGGTAATGGCTAACACCAACTATTTTGAACCACTATAAAATAAACGTGTTTGCAATGAAAATTGTAAGCAACGGGTGCTGGAATGGCATAGCGACAATTAAATTTACCGGATATATGCCCACCTGAATGGAAGCCTGATTAAACACCTTTGAAATTGGAATCCCAACTGAGTTAGTAACCAGACACTTTCTTATCACAATGCAAGGGTGGGGAAGAATCCACCCCCAAGACACTCACTATATATCTCCCAAGATAACGAGCCAATTGAGGAGTGATCCTGTTTGGTTTAATTTCTTAACAAAGGCAAAAAAAGGGTGCACCTTAGGGTGCGACAGGGCTGTTTGAGTCGACAAAGTATCAAGATGTGGCCTTTAATAATATTTGTGACCTTTTGACCTTAGGATATTTTGCTTGTTATGCAATCGATGTTGGACACAAGAAGCCACTGAGAGGTGGGGTGAATTAGTGGTTTCCAAAAACCTAACCATTTTGATTTATAAGAGAGATTACCGAACAACAACCTAATAACCAAGTAATCCTATCGGTAATAAAAATCATAGCAACACAATGCAACCACATAGAGGGAACAACACATAACACCAGATGTACAAGGAAAACCCAAGATGGGAAAAACCTCAGTGAGAAATGTTGTTGGAGACTATTGCTCCAATCCAGCCTCACAATCAAAACACTGATTAATAATCCCTCTATCGGTTCACTCTTCTCTATTGGTCACCCTCTGCTCTTCTCTCTGTCGATTGTAAATGAGTTCTCTCCTTTCTTCTTCTCACTTGCCCTCTCTCTACTCACCTTCGTCTACTACTGATAATACACCAGTTATGACTCTTCCTATAGGATCAACTGTTAGACCATACACTTGTTGCTGGTTCCTCTGCTTGCAAGTTTATTTCTACACTATTTCCTGCCAGCCGGATCTCCTTAAACACTCACTCATCTCACTCCACTCTCGGCTGCCTTTCTGCCAGTTCTAGCACTACCAGTTCACTTAACTGTTGCTCTCTCAACAGCTTATCGACCAAACTTTTCCCTCACCGGTTTAACCCTCTATCAGACCCTCTTACCAGTTGCTCCCTGCTTACAAGTTCACATCCAAAATACTCAGTTGCTTCACTCTCATAGTTAAATCATTCCTGTGTAATCACTCTTTTCTCACTACTGGCATCACACCTTCTAGAACCATCATCAAACCTCTTCAATCACGAGTTGACATATTTATACCCGAGTTTAACCGCCATGAATGACATTCAAATCTCTGGCGCGCTACGGTACCTTCATGGACCTCGAGGCATATCGTATCTAATCGAATCTCCTTCCATAGATTGACCACCTACAAGTGATCATCCATCACCGCCAATCACGTTGCTTGCAATACACATATGCTATTTTTAGCAAACACGTCCCTGTATATCGACCTGCTCCTGTCAATCACATTGAATGATCTCTTGGTTGCCTTCTCTAGGTCAAATCTACAACTAGATATCCTTCCTTGGTCGTAGCATCATGCAGATATTTTTTCTTCATCGAGCCGCAAATCACTGCAACGTATCTCATGATTTCCTTAGTCGACATTAATGTCGACCTACCGCCAACTATCTCACTGACACGACACTTCACCAACCTATGCATGCAAACCACTTCAACTCCATGTGGCATCTCTATCGGCATCCACCTCAGCTAAACCATTTTTTTGGTTCTGATAGGATCATCAACCAATCACTTAACCGGTGTATGCTTCATACTATCAGTCCATCTTGCCTACCGGTTCTTTAACCCTTCCAGTACATCTCACCTTGCTGGTTAGCCTTCATGTCTGCACTTCTCCTCATCAAGTGAGAGCCTTTTGCCTTTGCCTCTTTGGTCTCTCACCGGTTCACATAGTATATCTACTATCTTTACTATAGATATCAATAGATATGTTTACTGGTGGGTAACTCTCTTGCTTGCACATGATGATACCCTTGATGACACCATGCCATCAATCTCCAACTGTTATGCACTTGTGGCAACAACTTTCTCCATCTACATCCTCGTAACTCCATGTTTGTGACTACAAACACACTTGCATCCTTGTGCATCTGACCGATTCTCATCTCAACTGGTTTGTCAAGGTGGAAAATTTATTTGTCTAAGTGACAAACCCATCACTCTTCATCTATCTTGGTAGCTCATCATGCCTTCCCTGTTGATCCAATGCATATCTTTTGATTTCATGCACCCGAGGCATCTTTGTGATTCACCGGTAGATCCGGTGTGAACTAATAATCTCCTTCCTTCTGATTTTCTATCTTATCTCATAGGGATATGATGTATTCCATGCATGCAGTGAGCTAAGCCAAGTGTTAGCACTTACCAGTGGGAGTAGCTGGACTTGACATATGCTTCCAGCATTGCACTGATATGACATTTCTATCATTATCTTCAGTCAGACACATAGGATCCTATTGGACACACTCACTATCAGTCATATTTTTAGCTGCTCGGAGTCCATCAAACAACATACCGGTGGCCTATACATACTTCACCTCCAGTGCTGATGCGATTCTTGTAACATTCCCTCTCTTCATCACAATCAAAATGTCACTTCATGCATACTAGTTGACATCAATGACTGCATATCAACTATTCTCCCATATGGTTGTCCTTCTATACTAGTTGACATCAATGACAACACAATATCAACAATCGATTGAGCAAATTACAACGAAAATAAAATGGGGTTTTGAAAAAGACTCCAACATTCATGGGGGTTTGAAAAAGTTCCTTAAACAAGTATTCTTTATATGTTATTATTCTGTTTTGATGTATCTATTATGTCTTTGCTACATGATCAAACATTTCAAAGGGGAACATCAACCAAGTTTTTCATACCAACATCAACCAAAAGTCTCTCAACGCGACAATCAAGAGTAAAAAATTCAAAAGAACAACCAAGTCTTTACATCCAACAAGTTCAACAAATTTTGCCAACATCCATGAATATGGAAGAAAATGGTGCTTCATGTGATCATAGGCCCTCACACACATAGGGAATGCATAGTTTCAATTTTTCATCCACATCTTGCATAAATCTTTAAAATTAGGAGAATAAAAGTCCATCATTCACACTCCTCTTAGGATAGAGTCCTTACATTACACATCTTACTACCCAAATCAATTTGCATAGTCTTCATTCATCATAGAAGTCTTAATAACATATCCTTTGCATGGTTCTAAAAGGAGACACTGATTTTCCATTCAAACAACCCAATCTTGGACTAGACAATGATCAATTAGAGATAATTGATGGTTTGGACAACCTTGCTTGGGAAGTAAGAATTAATCTCCCATAATATGAAGAAGTAGAAGCTTTCATAGATAATGAAATCCAGAAATCTGTTCACCTTGATACAAAGCTAGCAAAATAAATCAAGGAACAAAAAGAATAAGAAGAATTTCGACAATTTATCAAAAAACTTATGGCAGATGTTCCTCGCCAATAATCTTAGTAGGGTATCACCATTCATAGATTGCATACAAAGTTAAGTCATAAGTCTTGCATCCATATCAATCTACCATTAGCATTTAGAAGATCATAGTAAGTCATAGTGTGTCAAGATCACATGATAGTAACAAGATCAAAGAAGGCAAAAAATCAGATAGATTTCAACAATGACCCATACTATAACCCAACTTGGAACATGAACACACCTGGAAGCTCAAGTTATCAATCAAGAAATAGGGCTTTGATACCAATAGATCCTAATAGATTATCAATAGAGGAATTGCAAACAGGGTTAACACAAGAGGAAATAGAGGTAGCTCAACAAGACCCTCAAGTCTTAATGTCAATCAATGCCCTTATCAACAACAATACATACAAGTATCTATCTCTCTTAATTCAAAATGGAGCAAAGTTGCATCCTAATTTTGACATCTCCACAATAATGACATCAGGAGTGACATTGAACCTAAGTGCGACACAAATTTCCCATGCACCTACAACATCAACTTCTACACAAAGTGTTGCTCCAAGCACACAAATGGCTCCAACTCAATTAAACACAACATAGACAACTATAAGTTCTACACCAAATTCAGGGGTTACTTCAACAAAGTTCCAATCAATTCCCATGTTCAACTCACAAGCCATTGGTACCCCACAAGCAACTACATCGGTATCAACAAAATTTACAATTAGTAGCCAAGGGATACAACATGGACATACCAATCCCTTTGGGTCTACTTAGGCTAACACGACGCCTCATTTTACCTACTTCACAAAACCTAGTAGTGGTTTCCATACAGTGCAAAGTCAAGCATCTTCAATAACACTGGTATACACCACCTCTTCACCATATGTTGCAAACATATATGCATCAAACATACCCTTGACACAAACATAAGTTTTGGCTTAGCGAGTCCAAAACTTACAAAAGAAAATGGTGAGCATGCAAGCAAGTAAGGACAAGAAAAGCTACACAATGGAAGATCTTAGGGCTTATCCCTATGATAGATCTTTATATATGCCACCCTTTCCTCCACACTTTGAGACACCTAAGTTTGATAAATAAAAAGAAAAGGGTGATCCAAGGAATCATATAAGAGAATTTTTCACATCTTGCATAGAAGTGGCACACGAAGACACATATCTACTAAGACCATTTCCCAAAAGTCTTGGAGGGCCCGCATTAGAATGGTTATCACATCTAACTCATAAAATTAATTCATGGGGAGAGCTAGCAGAGTTGCTTATCTCAAAATTCTCTCATAATATAGACAATCTACTGATCTTGATAAATTTGTGCACCACAAAGAAAAAAAAAAAAGAGACTTTTGCTACATTCTTACAAAGATGGAGGGCTTTGTATAGATGTTATCTAAGCAATATACCAGAGGCAGAACAAGTGGACATATTCAGTGATAATCTCCTTCCACTAGTCAAATATCCTTTGCAAATGCAATGTTTTGATACATTCAAGGATATCATAGAAAAAGGTCTCAAATGGGAGAAGGGATTGTTGGAACAAGGGATCATTAAAAATAGTAAAGATGCAAGAGTACTCAACAATGCAAGTGCAGATAAACCCAAATTTTGGTCAAGGAACAAGAACGTTACAAATTATGGTGTGGTTGATGTAAGAGTGGTCAATAGAGATCAACCCACACTATCATTACAAGGACCAAATCAAAACGTGAATCAGTCACAAGCAAATAATGCAACTACAACCACTACCAATGCAGTCCAATCTAATGTAGTTAGACCTCCAAGAAATATGACACCAAAGAGAAATTTCACACCTTTGGGGGAACCTATTGAGGCCTCTCTAAAGAAGTTGTTACAAACAAACATGACAACCTTGGTAGAAGCCAAACAATATGAACCAGGCCCATTCAAACCAACCCGGTGGAATGACAATGATTTCTGTGATTATCATCGCTCCAAGGGCCACAAAACATGTAGTTGTTACAAACTCAAGAATCTCATCTAGGACCTGATAGATCAAGGTGATTTAATAATAGATACAAATAAATGATCATCAAACCAGGCACATATCATATACAAAGTTCCTTTTTGTGAAGCATAATCAAGGACAAGCATCTACATCAAAAGGACATGATAATACAACCAACTACACCAGGGTTGCATACGATTATACAATCAATACAATTAGTGAAGGGGACGCAATGGTAGAAACCATCTCCATTGACCCTAAAAATAAAGATGTTTAGAACAACCAGTTTTGCATGCTGTTAGACAATTCTCCAGATTTACCCCTTGTACATTCACATCTAATTGACTGGGAGCAAGAGGACTCACCAAATCTAGACTGGTTTGAGAATGATGAAGCTATTGAAGAATTCCTTGGTTTTAGAGAAGGATTTCCCTATTGGGATCATAAGGTAGGATTTACAATAGACTTGGATAAAACAACATACTTTGGTGAGGCTTGCTCATCCTCAAATCCAGATGAATTAGAGGAGACATAAACAATGACTAGAGGAAGAATAGATGATCTTCCCATTGATAGAGAACAATCAACACTTCTTATGGAGGAAACATAAGAAGTCAATATTGGAGATTCAAAAAATATAAAAAAAGATTCATCTAGCAAAATCTCTAAAGCCTATGGAGAAAGAAAAATTCATCAAATTCTTCAAGCAAAGAGCCATAAAATTTGCATGGTCTTATGCATATATGCCAGGATTGGACCCCGAGTTGGTACTACATCACTTACCTCTCTTACCAGGAATAAAGCCATATAAGAAAAAGTTAAGAAAAATGCATCCTCACATAGCCTTACTAGTCAAAGATCAAATTGCAGAAACTATTAGATGTGGGCTTCATCAAACCTATCAATTATGCAGAGAGGATTTCCAATTTAGTGCCAATGACTAAACACTCTGGGGGTATCCAAATTTGTATAGATTTTAGAGATCTTAACAAGGCTTGTCCTAAAGATGATTTCCTGCTCCCAAACATTGACATGATTATAGATCTTACAATAGGGAATGAAATGCTATCACTTATGGATTGACTTTCTGGCTATAATCAGATCATAATAGCACCGGAGGACCAAGCTAAAACAACATTCACTTGTCCTTGGGGTACTTACTAATGGAATGTAATGCCTTTTGGTCTAAAAAATGCAGGAGCAACGTATCAAAGAGATATGACCACAATGTTTGATGATATGATACATGATTTCATGGAAGACTATGTTGATGATATCCTAGCAAAATCACAAACTAGAGCAAATCATTTAGAGGCTTTGGCAAAAATATTCAACAGATTGGAATAATACAAGGTAAGGTTAAATCCAAATAAGTGTGTGTTTGGTGTAACAACTGGAAATCTATTAAGGTTCATAGTATCAAATATAAGGATAAAAGTGCTGGCATGTTTGGCATAACTGATATAGATGGAGAAAGATGACTGAACCGGTACAAGACTATTTGAGATGACATTGTGATGAAGAGATTGAGATTGCATGATGGATGACTTTGATTAGTTATTTATGTTGTCATTCATGGAAACTAATGTTTATTCATGACAACTAATGTTTATTCATGTCTACTGATATTTACTTATGTTGTATTGTGTCATCTAAATATTTATGTAATGGTTGGGTTCGAACGAACCGAACCTTTTCTAACTATCGATGTTCGTTTGAACGCTGGCCAAGATCAAATCCCTCAACAAAGTCAAGTTTCAATATCAACAAGATCAAAACACTGCATCAAACAAGCTTGTCAACATCAACATCAAATCAAACTTTTGCAACATTCTAGAAATGAAGAAAACATATTATATTTTGTAATCTTAGGTTCAAACCAATCAAGAAAACATCATGGATTGACGTTATGCATTTCGTAGGGAAGGTGAAGAATTTATCCCTTCCATTCCTATTCCATCGCCATCCATATAAACATTAGCTCAACAAATCAATACTTTGTAGCAAATAATGAGAGACATGACTAGTCCTAGAAACCATAGGGGCTGGTTAGAAAATATGATGAGAGTAGTGATAACCACGAGGGAATCATTATTAGACCAACCTTCTTTTTCTTGTGAGACCATTCAAACATGCCAACCTTCATTCTTCAACAAAATCATTCCTACCTCAGTTCAACCAACATTGGAGTCATGTCAACCTTCTTTCAACCCAACATATCAATAATAAAAATCATATCAACCCAAAATTCAAAGTACCTCTTTCAACCAAAATCAAACATTTTCCCACAAAAATCAAACCTCTTTCAACCAAAATTAAAACTTTTTCCACCAAAATCAAACCTCTTTCAACCAAAACCAAACCTCTTTCAACCAAAATAAAACCTCTTTAAGCTAAAATCAAACCCCTTTCAATCAAAGTCAAACCAAAATTCATTCAACCAAAATCAAACCTCTTTCACCAAAAATCAATCCCCTTTCAACCAAAGTCCAAATCAAAATTCACACCAACCCAACATTCAAACCTCTTTGCACCAAAATCAAACCTCATTCAACCAAAGTCTAAATCAATCATGTCTAACCTCCATTTCATCATCCCCTAAAGTCACAAAAGACCAATCTGTGTCATTTCTATCTGTAGTGTCATAAAATTGCAACCCATGCAATTTTAACCACATTTTGGGTCCTCACCTTGGTGATGACATCTCCTTCCCTTACTGAAACCTATTTCTGCATTTCCAACCCTTCACTCTTCCTCTTTCATGTCTCGTGTCTGCTCTAGACCCTGTTCGGACCCCAAAATAGGGCAGGACAGGGGTGTGGCACCCTTGTCCTCCCTAGGACAGTGGCATGGCACCCCTGTCCCCCTAGGACAAAGGCGTGGCGCCCCTGTCCTCACCACTTAGGGTGGCCCTATGTCAGGTCTGCCCGGTCTCCTATGCACAACTTGTCCTCGGGGTTTGCAATTCCTCTTTGTCGGCCTTTGATGGTTGAAAATTAATCCTTGAGGCATGTATAAAAAGGAATTCAATACCCTCATTCAAGTAGGATGGAGAAACATATGATAAGGGATAAAAGAGCATAAGGAGAAGATACAATATTCCAATGTCATTATGAAGCATTCAAGCATTCAAGTCTTCTTCATTCATCCATGGGAGCAACATTACAACATTCATTTGCAAGAATGTGTGTGTGTTAGGGTCTTGTCATGTTACATGCCATTTCATACAATATTTGTGGTTACATTCAAGAAGTAAAGCAATCATCATCAACAAGTTGCAGATACAAGGTATACATCTCGATTATTTACATTCAAGAATTTGCAATTACTTTCTTTCTAGGTTGATTCCTCAACCGAGGTTTGACTAAGGCAAATGCTATCCACAACCCCCCTTTCTTCTCTTTTATGTGTGTAGGTTCCAGGTGCGCAGCTGTAATTGCAGGTTTGGGCTTCATTTGTAGAGACAAAACAACCCTTTTCATTTCGCGGATTTTGTGGCCGACCATGTGCATTCCTGCCACGGTCTCGACAAATTTTCTCCAAATTTGTAGGGCAGATCCGCATTAGTCTAATTAGCTCAGATCCAAAGTTACATCGCGATTCCAAATTGGTAGCTCCTCATTTCACTCATTTCTTCTCTCTTTTCCACATAGTCAATGAGTCAACTTTCTCATTTACAAAAGAGGGTAAATCATATTTCAACCACTTGCAATCCACTCGAAATTCACATCCTTGCTTCTCTTGGATTTAGATCTAGTGGATTCAACCCCTCTTTTGAATGTAAAGTTCCTCCCAAGTGAAAATCATCCAAGTAGCTTCCTTTCTCTCTCCTAGGTGGGGAGTCACTAGGATCCAATTTTCCACTTTACATTTTGGTGAACCCGACGTCTTACACATTAATTCTGACTTCTCATTATTAGATCTAATTAATTGCAATTTGAATTTCAAATTTTCATCTTCAAGTTTGATCTATTTGCAAATTTTAGGGGTTAATTGCATAAAAGCCCTAATTTTTTATTTTGAGAAAATTAAGCTTGTGAGGTGTAAAATTTTAATTGCTTGTTACAGATATGATTTCTATTTCAAAATTGCAATTCAAATCTGTCTCTTTATTCTGAAAATTTAGTGGTTAAATCATAAAACCCTAATTTTTAAGATCTTTTCATATTCGACCTTTGACTGCAAGTTTGACCAGTCTAAACATCTCCAAATCAGCTATTTTTTGGATTCCACATTAAAATCGTAATCTCTATCATCCTTGAAAATTTTGAAAAAAATTTGGTCGGACTGTGTGCATTCCCGCCACGATCCTCGGCTTTTTTTTTTTGAAATTTCAGGAGACGAAATTGACTGTATTTTTCTGGTCAGATCTAGAAAATTAGCGTACTTATCAATTTTAGCACTCTCTAAGGTCAAACACAAATTCAAAATTCATCAAATTCAAATCTTAAAATTTAATTTTCATAAAAAGGTCCTAATTTTAGATGTGCTTTTCCAACAAATTAAGATTTCACTTAAGAGACTTTTAATGACAATTAATAAATTGGATTTACTTTCTCTTTCACATGTCATTACATTAATTTTTGCATATATCTATCAAGTGTCAGATAAGAGTTTCTTCCATTTCCTCTTGCTTCTCTTTCTTCATAGAATTTGGTCATATTGTGTTGTTAGGATTTCCAAATTATTAGATCTCAAATCTTTCATGTATCATTTATGTTGCATTATGGTGATGTTGTTAGAGTAATCTTGTATTAGCTAATAATTATTTATTTAATTATTAGTCTATTATACTCTACGCTTAAGATAAACTTAGGCATTTAATAATATTGTAGGTATTTAATAATTATTTTGATTATTAAATACTCTTTATTTCTTTAGGGTTGCACATATTTAGGGTTGATATTATCCTTTTATAAGGATTGTATTGTACTTGTTAATTAAATTGATTCCCTTTCTGAATGATAATCTTCTTCTTCAGAGCATTTATGCTTTTTTGCTTTATGTGCCTCCATTCTTCTCTTGTGATAGGTATTTGCATGCAAGTGTTCTTGAGATCTCTGAAGTTGTATTTCCTCAACTTCTTCATGGTATTAGAGCCTACATCTATTGCTGCTTGTTCCTGATTTTTCAGAAGATTTTTTGGAGGAGAGTTTCAAGCTTTTTCAGAGTTTTTGCCTCCATTTTTCTCTTGTGACAAGTATTTTGCTTGCAGGTGTTCTTGGGATCTCTGAAGTTATATTTTCTTAACTCCAATATGGTATCAGAGCCTACATCTACAGCTGCTTGTTCTTGATTTTTCGGAAGATTTTTTGGAGGAGGGTTTCAAGCTTTTTTTAGAGTTTTTTTATTGGATCTGGGGTAGTTGTTTTGTTTTTTTTTTATCATTTTGGGCTCAAAACGGACCTCACCATTGAGCTCAGAACACCCAGAAAACCCCCATTTCCACATAAAATTTGACGAATTTAGGTTATGGACATTTTTTGCACGAATTTCAAAAAATTCATTTGAAAAATCATTTAAAAAAATTCCGAGCAGTTTGGGCCAAAAAAGACCTCACCTTTGGCTTCCGAAGGGCGTTTCCAATCATTTTGATAATAATTCAACCTATTTCGGTGACAAGCGCATTTGGGCCATGATTTTTTCATTGGCACATTTTACGAGGCAAAAAACCCATACGACTGTACCTGCAAATGTGTCAGAAAATTTTCGTCAAATATATATATATATATATATATATTTTTTTTTTTATTTTTATTTTTATTTTTTTCTTTTGGCCGTAACTTGGGCAAACGGAGTCGGTTTTTCGAAAACGAATAGGCACCAGAAAACTCTTTTCGAGATCTACTCAGATCTGGAGGTTTGAACTTTTGATTTTGCTTTTTTGATGGCATTTTTTGCTGTCCAAGCCAAAGGTTCTTTTTTGCACTCTAGGAGACATAACTTGAGCATCCGAACTCTATTTTTCAAAAACTTTATATTGTTGGAAAGCTTGTTCTATGTAATTTCCAGTCATATGAGTTTTCTTTCCAAATTTTTCTCCAAGTATATTTTATTCAGGTTTTTTCTTTTCAGCACTCTGGTAAATATCTTGGATGTTTCAGGTCCTGGGATCTCTTTCTCTGAGTAGGATGTCTCATTTTTGGCTGTTCTTTCTGTTCCAGTCTTCTGTCTCTTCTTATCATTGTAGCATTTTATTTATGCAAACACACTAAGATAAAGTGTCATCATGCATTGTTTACTTGGGATCTTGCACATCTTGTGCCTTATTGTACATGCACTACTTATAAAGTGCCATGGGGGGGTTGATGTTTGCCTTTTGTTTGCCATCTACCTTTGTCCAGTGAGTGTTCCTTCCATGACATTCGCCTCATGATGTGTGTCAAGTGAGTGCTCCTTCCACGACACTATGTACTTTTTCTCTGCACCTTCGATGTTCCTGGTTCTTCGTCATACAGTTCTTGTTGGCCATTTTTTTCAGTGTACCCATCCCTCTCCCTTTTCAACATTATGGGGAGGTTTGTCTTGTTGTTTTAATGCTTCCTTGGTTTGATTGATCAACTCTTCAGGCTTTGGTGTCTCATGCCATCTGTATCTTCGAGTTCAATTGTTTGCCCTTGTTTGCCATCTAATTCAAGTAGTGTCATTTGAGGGCACTCATGCATATTACAGTCTTCTCTACCTGGTCTTGTTCTATTTTACTGGAGGTTCTTCAGATCAGTAGTTACTCTTTGACAGTGTTTGCAGCTATTTCATGCTTCAGTGGTGTTCTTCATGATCTTCTCTTGTTCCTATCTTTTTGGAACATTCTTGTTTGGAGGCTTCTTCAGTTCTTCACTTGCTTTTTCCATCTCTTTTTGGAGTAGAGTTTTTTTCCCATGTGGTTTTCTCTATTTCTCCAATTCATAGAGATTTGGTTGTGATTGGGTACCTCATCAGACCTTGTTGCCGGGACCCAAATTTTTTTTTTTGCTTCATGCATTTAGTTTTTTAGCTACTCCCTAAGTTCATCTTAAGGAGGGGTGATAGAGTTATCTTGTATTAGCTAATAATTATTTATTTAATTATTAGTCTATTATACTCTATGCTTAAGCTAAATTTAGGCATTTAATAATATTGTAGGTATTTAATAATTTTGATTATTAAATATTATTTATTTCTTTAGGGTTGCACATATTTAGGGTTGCTATTATCCTTTTATAAGGATTGTATTGTACTTGTTAATTAAATTGTTTCCCTTTCTAAATGATAATATTCTTCTTCAGAGCATTTATGCTTTTTTTCTTTATGTGCCTCCATTCTTCTCTTGTGACAGGTATTTGCATGCAGGTGTTCTTGGGATCTCTGAAGTTGTATTTCCTCAACTTCTTCAGATGTTGTTAACAACATGCATTTCTACAAGAGAGCAAGCATTGGAAAGTAATATGGATCCATCTTCTTCTTCTACACATACCCTTGAGTAAGGGGGCAATATGAAAACATCAACTTTTTTACATTTTTAGATCCTCCTTATTCTCCCAAGACTTATCTTCAACATCAAAGTCTATGTAGGGAGGATGATGTCATGCATTTTATTCATGACCTTTCCCCTCGAATAGAAATCACTAAAAATGAGCTTTTAGATGATGAAGATGTTCTTCCCCCATCTTCCAAAAAGGAAAAGCTTGATAAAGGCAAAGAGATTGCCATTTCACATGATACTCCTCATTCATCTACAAATCCTTTTCTAACTCCTTACACATCAGATTTTAAAGAAATTTGTGATCTTGTTCCTCCATCTAGTCAATTGCAACATTCTTATAGTCATGGCTTTCATATAATTATAAAACAAGGTTTTAAAGGACAAGGAATTGGGAAATTTGAGCATGGAATTCATGTCCCTATAAATCCTCCTACACAAACTACTACAAGAGGCCTAGGAAGTGGTACCCCTCTTTCTATGGACGAATTCCTTAGGCTTCAAAACTTTCAAGATTACCTTCAAAGAAAACAAATTAAGAGAGCCTGCAAGAATGCTTCTTCTTCAAAGCGTCCTTTTTGTTCATTCCATCAAACCCATGACCATAATGCTGATGATTGCCCCGATTTTCAAAAATCTATTCAAGATGGCATAGATAGTGGCAAAATTAGAATTGTGGATAATGAAACTTCTTCTACCAAACCCTCTCCTTCATGGCAAGACGATATTTACCATCCTGACAGATTAGCTGCAAGAATTTATTGGAGGTTGAAATATGACAAGAATATTTCCTTTCCTCCTCAAAATAAAAAATAAAATATTAAGCAAGTGAAAGGTCTTGAATATTGTATTGTTCATGATTTATATTCACATTCTATTGGAAAATGTTATGCATTTAAGAAATTTGTTCAACTACAATATAATCTTGCACACATTTGTCTCACATAAGATCTAGCTGTATTTCTTGGTAAAAACATAGTGCCTTAGCACTTCTTTTCCCTTCATGTTGCTCTTCACACTATGGCATAATTAGACCATTTAATGGGGGATCTTTATCATTAGTGGTGGTATTGTTTCACTTTAACATACTTTGGGGCAGCAACATGAAGTCCATTTTTCTTCTTCTTTCTGTACATTTATCTCTATCTTTATGCATTATTCATGATTAGATCTCTTTTCTTGCATAGGGTTATTCTTATGTGAGCATATAATTGTTCTTTGGTTTTCCTCTTTGCTTGGAGAGGGACATCTTTAATGAGTACTTCACTTCTTCTCTTTCCTTCATTATCTTGGAAATCTTACCTCTTCTATGGTTTCGATTATTCGCAAGTATGATATGCCCCTTAGCAGGGAATGATCTCTTGAGAAGTATGTATCCTTTCCTTGAAAGGTTTTGTTCCACTAGGATGACATATCACTTGAAGCTAATCACCATAAGAAAATGTGTAATTTTCTCCTTGTTCTCCTCACTTGGAGGGCAAGGATTTTCACTACTTTCCCTTTTCTTTCTTATCATTATTTTCTTTAGGGGCTACATTTTTCATATGTGATTATAATTTATTACAATGGTATGCTTTATGATTAATCCCCTTTGAGGACTATATGATTCTTTTTCTGTCTTCCTTTCAAAGATTACCACTTCTTGAGACATGTATTTTACATTTACAAATCTCTTTTCTTGCATGTGGTCATGTAATTTCATTGCACATTTGCTTATGTTTAATCTCTCTCTAGTAGATTGTGTAAGCTCTTCTCATTGTCCCATTATCTTGGGGGGCAATGATCCATCTCTCTCTCTTTCTCTAGGGATCCACTTTGCCCTATTAAGTGGATGGTGTGAGTTCTATTACTTGATGTCATTCCTTGTGTAGAATTGTTGGTTATTGACTTAAGGATTCTCTCTTATACAAAAAGTATTAATCCTTGACTACGACCTCTTTCACACTTGGTAATGTACATCTATGATAGATCCAACCATCCCTCCGGGGGATAAAAGTGAGTCATCCCTCATCAAGAATCCCTTTCACCTATAAATAGGAGGAAGGATTGCATTCTTGTTCTAGAAGATGTTATATTTGTCTAAGATAACTCCTCTTGGGGGTAGATGTCTTTTTAACAAAGATCTATTTTCCTCTAAGGATCACCTTTACACTTACAACAAGATATCTCTTTTCAACCATCTTATCCCTTCTTGAAGAGTATTCCCTCTCTTGCTTGGATTTATGACATTGTTGCATAGCGGATATCTTCTTTGTGGTGAATGTGGTCAATATTTTATACAATTTTTTGAGAGGGGGTTTCTTAAAGTTATCACTAGTATGTATCCTTGTTCTTCTTTCCTTAAGATATCAATATTAACCTATGTTGACATCTTAAGGAGGAGGGGGGGGGGGCACCCACACTGCTCCTTTGTACTATACTTCTCTCATGCATTGAACAATGGGACACACTTAGAACTAGAGGGAAACCTCTTAGAGGAAGATATCGTCACTTTTTGTACAGTGGGCCATTCTCGGAACCAAAGCACGGTCTCTTAGAGTGAGATGTCTTCACTTCTTCGTGTCTTGTACAGTGAGACATTCTTGGAACCAGAGGGAAACCTCTTAGAGCAATATGTCATTACTTTTCTCTTTTATAGTGGGTCATTCTTGGAACAAGAGCACGGTCTCTTAGAGCGAGATGACACCACTTTTCTTTTATGCGGGGTGATTATTGTTGGAACCAAAGCATGGTCTCTTAGAGTGAGATATCACACCTTTATTGATACTTGTACTATACATTCTATACAGGTTGTATCATACTCGGGCATAGACTCAACCTCATGTGCGTGTGTGTCTTGTGCCTTTTTGTTTTGTGTGCTCTTGCATATGTTGGCGTGAGTTGAGGCCCTAAGATTGGGGGCTTTTTTGTCCTCAATATTAGTGATGTCTTATACTCCTTGTGGTTTTTCTCCCCGTCTCTCATCTTCATCTCTCTCTTTTATTCTACTTTACCGACAGTAGTGGCATAAGCCATACTCCCGCTAAAGTGGGGGCTAAATGTAGTGTCATAAAATTTTGACCCATGCAATTTTAACCACATTTTGGGTCCTCACCTTGGCGACGACATCTCCTTCCCTTATCGAGACCTATTTTTGCATTTCGAACCCTTCACTCTTCCTCTTTCATGTCCCGTGTCTTCTCTAGACTCTGTCTGGGCCCCAAAATAGGGCAGGACAGTGGTGTGGCACCCCTATCCCCCTAGGATAGAGGCATGGCACCCCTTTCCTCACCTCTTAGGGTGACCCTATGTCAGGTCTGCCCGATCTCCTATGCATAATTTGTATTCGGGACTTGCAATTCCTCTTTGTCGAACTTTGGTGGTTGAAAACTAATCCTTGAGGCATGCATAAAAAGGAATTCAATACCCTCAATCGAGCAAGACGGAGAAACAAATGATAAGGGATAAAAGAGAATAAGAAGAAGATACAATATTTCAAGGTCATCATCAAGCATTCAAGCATTCAAGTCTTCTTCATTCATCCATGGGAGCAATATTACAACATTCATTTGCAAGCATGTGTGTGTGTTAGGGTTTTGTCATGTTACATGCCATTTCATACAATATTTGTGGTTACATTCAAGAAGCAAATAAATCATCATCAACAAGTTGTAGATCTACAAGGTATGCATCTCCATTGTTTACATTCAAGCATTTGCAATTACTTTCTTTCGAGGTTGATTCCTCAACTAGGGTTTGACTGAGGCAAACCCCTATCCACAACCCCCCTTTCTTCTCTTTTATGTGTGTAGGTTGCAGGTGTGCAACTGTAATTGTAGGTTTGGACTTCATTTGCAGAGACGAAAGAACCCTTTTCTTTTCGTGGATTTTGTGGCGGACCATGTTCATTCCCACCATGGTCCCGACGAATTTTCTCCAAATTTTTAGGGTAGATCCGCATCAATCTAATTAGCTCAGATCTGAAGTTACAAGGCGATCTCAAATTGGTAGCTCCTCATTTCACTCATTTCCTCTCTCTTTTCCACATAGTCAATGAGTCAACTTTCTCATTTACAAAAGAGGGTAAAACATACTTCAACCACTTGCAATCCACTTAGAATTCACATCCTTGCTTCTCTTAGATTTAGATCTAGTGGATTCAACCCCTCTTTTGAATGTAAAGTTCATCCCAAGTGAAAATCATCCTAGTGGCTTCCTTTCTCTCTCCTAGGTGGGGAGTCACTAGGAGCCAATTTTCCACTTTACACTATCCAATAACATAGCTTCCCAAGGAATTTCCATCATACAAATCCAATCTAATTCAATTCATGATTCAAAGGATCTCACTAAAAATCATTACTCATCATTCCAAAGTGTTGAAACCTTCCAAGAATATCCCATGCATATCCAAACTCCTTCCCCATGTTAGGAGGACAATCCAAAATAAAAAAAAATTAGTCATGAAATAAATCAAGATCAAGAACAAACCCTTTATCCTACCCAATTTTTGATGAAGACTCCACCTATCAAGAATCTTATGATGATCTGCTCATTCTTTTCTATTCCACTCGTAATAACACCCTTGTTTCTCAAGAGCAAGATGTTCTTTCAAGTACCATCCAACATCCACCTTCTAAACAAGATCCCATTATCATTTCTCCTAGTCTCTCTCATGATTCCAATACACAAGTTGTTCATGAACCCCTTATCAATAAAATCAACAATCCAGATATTACTACACATGACAACTTGTCAACAATGGTATGTGCACCATCATCAAATACCAATGTCGTGACAAAAACAAGCATAATACCAGCTAATGAAATCAACACCCATATTGTTACATTATCCTATTCAAGCACAAGCATAACACCAGCTAATGAGATCAACACTTGGTTGGCTTCATCATACTCTTTAAGTGCATCAATAAAAATAGGCATAGCACCCACTCATTTCACAAATTCGAAACCAAAATCTATTTTCCTCATACACCCACACTTGAAAGACTAGGGGCAAGAAGGTCTACCATAGCTAAATTGGTTTGAAAATAAGGAGGCTATAGAAGACACTGTACATGAAAGACTCCTAGTTGACTATCCTATTGAAAAAGACAGGTTCATCCAACTCTTCAAACAAAGACCAATGAATTATCTACACAAAGTTCATACCAACCCAATAACAACATGTAGCTAAAAAGATATTACATCTAAGGGTGGGTTCATTTTAATTTTTCAGTTTTGGATTTGCATATTTCTTTACTGCATTGCATATCTCCATTTTAGAGTGTATCATAGTTGCTTGCATATCACCATTGCACAACATGCAATTGCATATCATTATTCCTTTCTCATATAGTTGCATCAATAAAAACAAGGAGATTGTCTCAGTCATTCACCTGTCTGCACTGAAAGGAACGAAGGTCGTCTCATTTCCTAGATACTTGTTCATGAAGTCTTTAGTAGGCCTTTAGTCATTCATCTTCAACCTCACATTGTGATTAAGCTTTATCCTTGGTTGGGTAGAAGTTTCACTATCAAGTCTTGTTACCCAAAATCTATCAATTGCTATATCTCACACATTAATCAAAAACACTAAGTCATTATAGATACATAGTTGGTCACGTGGCTTGTGAAAAATCCAATATTTTGCTTTAGCGCTGATGCAGTTGTCATACCCAAGTAGGTTTCATTACTTACAAGTCAAGGCAAAAAAATGACAGAAAGAAAGAAAAAAATGCTATGCCAATATCCATCCCAAGGCAAAAAAATATATGATATATTACTGAAATATCACGCATACAAGTGCGACAAAAAAAGCTTGACTATGGGAACATGCAAGTAACTCCATCAGGGCTATGGACGCCTACTGGCAATGGAGCAATGTTTGAGAGATTATAGTACCTAACCTCGTCGGAGCCCTAAAAGCTTGCTAGCAGCTAGGCTCTATCCAGGTTGCTTTTGAAGTCAGAATAACTCATGTAGCTAGCCACATAGGATTCCAAGGGTCTTTGATGGTTATAAGAGTTAGAATAAATTCAATTGCACACACATGGGAAAAAGAAGATCAAAGTTTTAAGAATTGATGGAGAAATTTTCCGCGCCTCCATTCATAAATCTTAGTTACATAGTGTGTTAGGTTGGATGGTCTACGTCTTTTGAGAATGGATTGAACTCCTATCTCTGAAACGTTTCGCACCTTTAATCCAATTAGTGCATTTCAGAATGAAAGACACACACACTCGTCCTTGTTCGAATAGGAACTACATTTTTGTCATGCATCCTGCATTAGCACAATTCATATTAAAAATTCATTGTCTCCACTACATTATGCATCATCATGTTATCATCATAGGTCTGCATACTTGGGGGCATAACTAAAAAAACTCTAAAAATCATAAAAAGTCCTGAAAAAATCAATAAAAAACATTTAGATAAAGTCAGGAAAAGAATCAATTTAAAAAAACAGATAAAGTCATGAAAAAATCAATAAAAAACATTCACAAAATGTCATGATAAAATTAAAAAATCACAAAATGTCATGAAAAAATTTTAAAAAAAAAAAAAATCAAAGCAAGAAGGCATGGGCCATCCATCAAATCAAATCAACAAGAAGCAAATTCTCAAAGTTTGCAATCAAACTGATCACATGTCTTGTTAATCAATAAAACTCTATCAAACATCAACATGTCTTATACAAGGAAGGGTACACTCAAAACCAGACAGATCGGTCTTATACGGGGTACTCACCCTTTGAAACTGGACATTCCTATCAATGATCACACAAATCAAAACAATGACATAAATTAGTATGATTGTTGGATTTTGTCTAGGTTAGTCTTATCTTTATCAATTAATGACAGGTCATGTTTCATCAATACCAAAAACATCGAAAAATTCAAAAATCCAAAAAACATAAAAAATATCAAAAAACCCCAAAAACATCAAAATAATCAAAAAATAAAAAAACATCAAAAATACAAAAACAGAAAAATCAAGCCCAAAAAATTGAAATCCGCAATTGCTAATATGAATCCGCAATTTATGTTAAAATCCCACGCAATTGAGAATATTTATGTGCAATTGCTATTAAAATCCGTTGCAATTGCTATCAAAATATGTCGCAATTGCTAAAATCCACTGCAATTGCTAGAAAGGGGCAAAAACACACAAAAAAATCAAAATATCAATTCACAAAATACAAAAACATTGAAAACATCAAAAACTTGCAATAACATGTCTCGCAAGAATCAAATATCCTAGCAAGCTATCCAACAAACACTTTGCACGAAGTTAAACAAAGGATACAACTATCTTGTCAAAACATTTGCAATCAAGCTAGTCAATAAGCAAGATTCATAAAAGGAAACATGTAATAGTCTTAATGTTGACTTATGGAGAAAATGATTTATATTATCATTATGACGATAATATTTAGCTTATCATCTAGTGCATGGATAGTATTTAAAGTTACGTTAGTCATTTTATAGGGTATGACATTCATTATTAATGTTTATTTGAGTCTTCTGCAATATCTAGATAACTCATGTAGATCTAATAATCATAAAAAAAATCCTTAAAGTCAATTTGCAAGTTATTAGTACTTGTCGTTAGGCTAGTATTATTGCAATCAATTTTTATTGACTCATTATTATTCAATTGTTTCTTCACCAATAAGAATTGTGAATTTTTTCTTTTGATCTTTTTTTTTCATTTTTAAAAGTTGAGATGTACAATTTTAAGTTTCTAAATTATAGAATTTTTTTTTCTCGAATCTAACTCGCTCAAAATTTTTACATCTTATTGCCGGATTTCATTGATCCACTATCTAAATGTAAGTTTTTTAGGCAATTTTTTACTAAAAGATTATTGTCTCGTTACTAACCTTTCACGAAAATTTCCTTTTTCATATATTTAAAAAATATAACAATCATCTCTTCCCTCAAATATGTTGTAAGTTTAGAATATATTTTTATGATTAAATTTAATCTAAATCTCTTAAAAACCTTTTTTAGAATTAATATATATGTATATAAAATTAATAATTAATAATTAATAATATTATTTTAATAAAGTTAGGATTATCCTCATGCAATTTAATAATATAAAGAATTGATGATAAAATAATATTATTTGTATAATAACTAAAATAGTATAATAATAAAAATAATAACCAATTTTTTAGTATTATATTATATTATGATATTATTATTACAAATTTCCAAATTATTTGTACTTAACAAAATTATAATTATTATATCTCATTGTAAACCATTAATTTATTTATTAAATTGTTATTATTAATATTTTATAAATTCAGTTATCCAAAGCAATTGTAAAAGTGGTAAATAATTGTTAATGGTTTAAAAACACTTTATCAAATCGGTTTCATGGTATGTTGAGATGTTTCAGTGGTAGCATGGGGTGGAGCAAAATGATGCAAGTGTGTTAAAAGAAAATGTTAAATTGAACAAATAATAAGCCGACAACATAAAGTATATAATTAAAAGTGAAGACCTTTCGAACCATCAAGTTTCATTAAAAAAAAATTTAAAATAGCAAGCGGAAAATCAAGGTAAATGAATAACTTTCAAACAACATAAAGTATTTAATTAAAAGTGAAGACCTTTGGAACCATCATGTTTCGTTCAAAAAAATTATAAAATAGCAAGTGGAAAATCAAGGTAAATGAATAACTTTCAAAATAATTATTCCCAATGGAACAAATAATAAGCCGACAACATAAAGTATTTAATTAAAAGTGATAACCTTTCAAACTATCATGTTTCATTCAAAATAATTATACAAATAGCAAGTGGAAAATCAAGGTAAATACATAACTTTCAAAATAATTATTTTCAAGAGGAGAATAAAGGTGTGAAGAGGAGAGAATAAATTATGGCACATTAAATTATAGAGAAGGTAATAATTACAAAAGCAAACATAAGGAGAAGATATAGCACAAAATAATTTTAAAATTAAGTCAAATAATTTTATGCATTTTAATAGTTCAAAGATTAGATATTTTTACTCCATAGTTCAAAGATTAGATTTTTTTAAAATATTCTTATTGTTAAAAAAATAAATCTAAAATATAATTTATAAATAAAATTTTAATACTTCTAATATTTTTTTAATTTCATTTTAATGGTAAAAAAGTAAAATTTAAAATATAATTTATAAATGAAATTTTACTTTCTATTTTACTACAAAAGAGATTTCTTATTAAAAAATGGTTCATTCATATTTTATTTTTGAATAGTTTTTTTTAAGACACATTTTTTATTAAGAACAAATGAATAGAATTTTAACATGACCAACATAATATCTTTTTTTAATTATTTTTAAGGGTAAGATAAAACTTGAAATGTGATTTATAGATAAAATTTTAAAAATATTAATTATTAATAATTGTATGGATGGTGAGCGTAGGGAGTGAGAAAATTAGGTTAGCAACAAATCTTGAAGGGAAGACATAGAGAAAAGTAGAGGAGGTAGAGTTTCTGAATAATAGACATGACAAGGATGGAGTAGAGGGACACATCCCACAATGGGTCTTTGAAAATGACAAGTGGGTGGACAAGTGCATTAGTCCTACTCAAGAGAGGCAAACAAGTGATAAATAGGAGAGGTAGTGAGATCAAGTGAGGCATTGTTGCCTTAAAACATTTGATTGATGACAAAATGATTAAAACATAGGTCATGTGGAGAGCAAATGGGGTCAACTCCTAGATCAGAGTCAATTTCAGAGCAAATAGCGCAGGCTATCTTGGATCCAACCGCATAGGTTAGCAACCTTGGGAAACAAGTTTATTGGATCCCAATAGATGCAACATCAAGAGTATGGGATAAAAAACTAGCTAACTGAATTCCTAAGTAAGTAAAGGTTTAAGAAAGGCAACAATGGGTAGTCTAGGCAAAAGAAAATCCCAAAGATAGATTTATCCAACAATTGGTGAAGCAAAGGAAATACAACATCAGGATGAGAGGTATGGCCATGAACCGACATACCATGGAAAGGAAAAATAATCATGACTAGAGATGAAGGGCCATAACACCAATATGTGAATCAATCTAGTAAGTCGCTCGACCCTTGTAGATCAAATCGCTCTGTTTCAATTGATGGAAATAAGATTAAGAATGCTAGGGGGAGACTTAAAGAATTTGGAATGTTCATCAAATGGGGAGGAGGTCCTAAGGAAATCAAAATGATTCAAGAATGGTGTCACCAAAAAAGGGGTTTCCACATTTTTGTGAGAGCCCTGCCCAATGGATACTTTTTGGTGGAATTCCTTAACATGTCAGAAGGAGAAATCCCTAAACAGTGGTCCACACTACCTGGACAGTACAAGAATGCATCTAATTGATTGGTACCCTCACTTTAATCTGTGGGAGCATAAGGTTGAGAAGGGTCTAGAATGGATCCGATTATACAACATCCCGACTAATTAATGGGGGGAAGATATTCTTGGAGAAATTGGCAAGGGTTTGGCTACCTTCATATCTGTAGACAAGATCTTAGAGAATAGGGTTTGGGAAGACTATGTTAGAATGTGTATAGGAATAACTCCTCATAAAGCTCTTCCTACAAAAATAGAGCTTCACACAAAAGGAGGAATCTAGAAATAATAGGTGGGTAGGGAGGACCTCTTAGTGTTATGTCCTAAGTGCAAATCCAAAGAACGTGGGACATTGAATTGCAATTGAGTTGTTGAAATCAATAGAGACAATCAATATAATTAGAAGCTAGCTCACCACATCACAAGAGTAGGAGAAACAACATCAAGATATGCTCTCTGGTCAAAGGAGAAAGGGGCTAAGGATCCAAATGTGGACTTTGAGGTGTTGGACAATCATATTAGGGAAGAGAGCAGGATGAATTCTCTACATTTACTCACAATAGAGGAATTGTGTGGCATAAGGATAAATCAGGAGTTGGAAGAGAAAACCATGGAAAGTAAGGATAGCAATCAAAGTGGGGGGAAATCTATGGAAGGTGTTGGGTTAGGGGATAAGAAGTAGGCAAAAAAAAAAAATCTTTGAAAGTAAGATTGAAGTTGAGATTGCAATTGAATACAATATACTTGGACTTGAAGAAAACCAATTGACAATCGAAACCTAAGAAGGGAAAGATACTCAGGTCCCCTTTCCAAAAATTGGGGACTTACCTAAGGAAGAAAGAGTACATATTATGGCATTAGAGGAAGAGGCTTTAAGGATTGAGTTGGAAGTTGATGAGATAGATGTAGGATAGGGGGCTCCGAAACTAGTAAGTAAGTGATGATTTTGATTTTGAGTCAGATGAGAGCTATGAAGAAGATCAAACAAACATTTTGATAGAACAAAGCATAGAGAAAACACAATCCAAATTGAAGAAGTCGAATATTGAAGTAAAAAAGAAGAGGGGGCACAAATCCAACAAAGCCAAGCTGGCAATTGCAGGTAGTGCAAGGGACCAGAGAAAATTGAGAAACGCGAAGGAGATAGTCCTTCTTGAGGAGGTATGAGGCTCATTACCTAAAATGCCAGGGGCATAAATGCCCCTAGTGAATGATGCCTAATTAGGCATCAAGTTGACACAAGCAAAGTAGACATACTACTTTTACAGGAAACTAAGTGGAGTAAGGAGGAATATCATAACAAAATAAAAGTTTGGAGATAGTGGGAGGGGTTTTTTGTGGAATTGGATGGCGCTTCTGGTGGGCTGAGCTTTATTTGGAATCCACAATTTATCAGGTGTAATATGGTCTTAGGAAATCAGAGTTGGATGGTTGTTAGGTGTAAATCTTTCAATCAGAACATAATATTTATACTCATACATGTGTATGGACCCATCTCAACCATAGGTAAAAGATATTTATGGAGGGATATCACACAATAGTTAAAACAACATGATGGTGAAAAAGTCATGATAGGGGTGACTTCAATGCCACAATAGACAACTCATAAAAGAAGGGGGTCTACAAAACTTGTCAAGGGTGCAACTTGATTTGCAAGGTTTTGTAGATGAGAATCATTTAAGGGATATCCCAACAGGTAATGGGAAATTCACTTGGACTAACCATAGGCAAGGATTTACTAATATAGCAAAAAAATTGGGTCACTTACTTTTGTTTGGGGACTAAGATGACACCATAGATACATATGAGGCGGCCATACTACCATACACTAGCTCAGATCACTATCCAGTGCAACTTATCATAAATCTAGAATGCAACAAAGTTGGATCCCATTTAAATTTGAAAACATGTGGCTCAGAGACCCTACACTATTTGATTTGGTGAAAATATAGTGGAATGAGGTTAGGTTGGGGAATCACTCCAAGCTATAACTTTTCAGTAAGAATCTGTCACACATTATAAATAAACTTAAGGAATGGAATAAATAACACTTCAAAAACTTCTTCAAGGAGAAATCAAGAGTGGAGGTAGAACTACAAAAGATAAACAAGACAATTATTGAGAAAGGTATGACGTTGGCAGAATTGAGAAAGAGAAAGAGTTAAAGACTGAGTTGGTAGAAATTTTGGAAAAAGAAGATGCTATTGGAGACAAAAATCAAGAGAAGTTTGGTTAAAGGAGGGGTACAAAAACACTAAATTCTTTCACAAGGCTGCAATTTCTAACCTAAGCAGAAAGAGAATTGTAGAGGTAGAAAATGAAGATGGAATGATGACTCAATCCATGGAGGAAGCAAATCAAGAAGCAGTAAGATACTTTAAGTCTATTATGAATTAAGAAGCACAAGATCACATAGAGGAGAGGGATAGGTTCTTAAGTAGAATTCCTTTGTTGAAATTGCTACAAAGTATTAATTGGAAAGTTATAAAGCCTCCATAGAAATTGCTAGAGATTAAGCAAACTTTCCCTAATTTAGTACTGGTTGATGATTAATTAGCCTATATAAAGCATATCAATGTAAAGAAGATGGTATCTTAGCAGGAGCTGGATGGAAAGGCCAGGGCTGGAGAGACTGTGGTGCCTAGAGGCACACAAGACAAAATCTTGGATGCTTTGGAACATCTTGCAGAAGGTAATTCTAGAGGAAATATAAAGGAATGCATTCACTTGTTGCACATTTTATTAGGCCAGTTTTTAAAAGCACAATTGCCTTGTTTCTTAAATTATCTTTTGTTTTGCCTTGATAATTATGCTCCAAAAGCAAAAACTCCACTTTAAATTCTGTAGCGTATGATTCCCGCAATGACTGTTCAGAATATGGAAAAGATGCCCACTCCCAAATAAATTAAAATCATTGTTCAGAGTGTGAGGGCTTGTTGATTTTGGGTGCTCGTTTTCACACTAAATCAACTAAGAGCAAAGGGAAAGGCAACACCCAATCAGATTAAACCTCTCAATTGGATCAATAAAACAATAATTTCCAAAAAACAACAACTAGAAAATGGTGTACTTAATACTCTAAGCACATGATATGTGTTTTAGGCGAGAACTAAACATGTGAGGCACGACTCTAATGGTCAAAAAGCCTAGACAACCATAAGTTAATGCATATAGCCCTATAAAAAATGTCTGCTTTGGATATTTTTGTGCTCTACAATTAGAGAAGGAAAATTTAATTAGAGTGAAAAAAAACTCATACTTCAAAACAATGCCTAAAAGCTTATCAAAACAAGTACACTGCAAATGCAAAATATAAATTTTTGCACACCACCTCTATTTATTGGTGTTACCAATAAGCGTCCAAAACAACCCCCCAAAAAGTGAGACCAATAAGCATGCAAAAGAGGCCCCAATACTTGTGCAGCTGATGTGGCATCACATGATTAGTTACTTTTTTCAATTATTTATACATTTCCTAACAATAAGAACTTTAAAGTCACAATGATTGATACATAAACACACAAAAATTGATATTTGTACCATTATTAAGACAAAAAGTATCAACAAACCTCACAACAATTAATGAATGTTCAACTAGGGGTGCTCTCCCCCTATATTGCCCTATATTGAGTACAGAATTTCGTATTTAGTATGAGATTCTACTTTAGAGGTGGGTTTAAAACCTGAACAACAAAGGCGAACCCACCTGAACAACAAAGGCGAAGTAAAAAATAAAAGCTTAAGCATTCTCTCTCTTATATATCGGCCTTGTGCAATCTTGTGCTATCATTTTTCATTGGCACTGGATTTCCGCGGATATGTGGCGATCAAAATCGGATTCTTAGTCGGTATTGGGTAGGATTCAATTCATGGCTTTCCAGGTTTGTGCTGGTTGTATTTTTCCTTTCAACTTTATTTTCAATTTTGTTCTCCAGTGTAAAACGTAAAGAGATGGAGTTTCTAGCAGTTTATGGGTTGTATAAAATGACACCGCCCATCGCCCATCGCCCATCGCCCATCGCCCACCTTGTTATTACGGGTACGAGCAGAATAAGCGCATAACATAAATATGTAGCTTGCGAAATCTTTTAAACCCTACACCCTTTTCACAGTGGTTGATAAGGATGTTGATCCTGCAGCTACTTTACATTCAGATATAGGTTATGGATAGCCAAGGTCTTTATCAGCTTTATCTTCCGTGGGAATGGGTTTTACTCTCTCATGATTATTTGTAAACATTGTCATTTCTGTTATGTTTAGGGTTTATTTGTTTTAGTTTCACCCTTTTAGTTTGAATATTTTGTTGCTGCACTTCTAGCAGCTTTTAGCTTGTAGCTTCCTGTTTGTTTAAGTGGTAGAGGTAATTTTGTACTCTACTTATGAGTTTCATTGTCCTACATTGGATATTTGTGGCATTAACATAGTTTCTTTCTATCTAGGTAGTGTGGAGTTATGTACATTTGGAAAACACTTTAATGTACATAATTATGCTGGCGATTCTGATGAAGCAAACACATTTGACTCTTTTCAAAGTTTGAGTCACGAACAGAATCTTGCAAATTAGAAGGCAGAGGTAATCCAAGCAGTGGAGAGGTATGGGCGAGCCAATGCCTCCTGCAAATTTCGAAAGTGAAGACCTTAAGAATAGCAGCTCTGAAGGTATGGATGCTTCAAAAATCAACTCTCCACCCAACTCATATGATGCTGTTCTTTTAGGAGGCACCTTTGATAGGTTGCATGATGGGCATCGTCGTCTTCTCAAGGCTGCAGCAGAATTGGCAAGAGGCAGAGTTTTTGTGGGTGTATGCACTGGACCAATGCTGGAAAACAAAGAGCTTGCTCACTTGATTGAACCTTTGGAAAAGAGAATGGAAGCAGCTGAAAGATACATTAAGTCTGTCAAACCAGAATTACTAGTGCAAGTGGAACCTATGTTCCACATCGATCCCTATGGTCCGCCCATGATGGATAGTGATCGAGATGCCATCATTGTCAGCAAGGAAACTTTTGCTGGTGCGTTATCTGTCAATAAAAGAAGAGCTGAAAGGGGTTTATCTCAATTGAAGTTGGAAGTCGTTGACCTGGTCATTGAAGGGGAAAATGGTGAAAAGCTCAGCTCTACAGCACTGCGTCAACTTGATGCTTCTGAACAGACCGGGAAAGGATGTTCGGTTGCTTCTGAATAATGATTCAGGATGCTATTGATTAAATTAATGTTTTTACTTATTAAGTTTATGTTCATTCTGAAGGTAATTGCGTTTCTTACTATCAGAAAAGGTAGCATACCTGAAATGGGGAAAAATAGCGAACCAATCATGGCCATAACTCAGACATAAATGATATCAAAGACATGCATTTGTAACCAATGCTTCAATAAATTGAATTTCTTGTAAATAATCCATGATAACATAGATTAGCTTTTGAAGAAATTATGGCTCAAATCTGATGCTTTATTTTTTGTCAAATATTTCATGAAATAAACCAGAGACATTAATCAAAATGGAAGGTGAGGTCTTTTAACATTTCTCCTATGTTACTGACATATATTGAAACAAAAGAAGATTTTTAAAAATTACAAAACAGAAAATCAGTGAGAGGTCTACTATGAGCATCCATCCATTTGGCCTCAATCCATGCAGGCAAGAGCTTTGTTCCTGAAGATTTCTACACACCTACAGAATGAAATCAGAATTCGGGATTATCCCTGTTATAACGGTTCCTGTCTTGTTTTTGGGATTTGTTCTCAACGTTCAGATATGTTGGAAAGTGGGATAAACATTGTGTTTAGGGCAATAGACCATTGTTATAGATTAGCTCATAGTCAACATCTCTGGAAAATGAGTTGCTTATAATTTTATTTATTTTAGCCATGCTAAGGTAATGCCTTTAAATGGATCAGGCAACATTGTTGAGAAGATATTTTAATTGGCAGGATCATATTTTAAATGGTTACAGGTAACTTAGTTGACATGATGATTTAAATGTATTGAAAACCTAGATCAGAAATACAGTCTGAGATCAGAAATATAGTCTGAGATCTTTACTCATTGCTGTCATGGCCCTGACCTAACATCAGAGGAATAGCAAAACCGGACTATGAAATTGTCTTACACCTGTAATTCTTCACAATTTCATTATGTTACAATAGCCTATCTACTATATTTGGGAATATTGCAGATCCAATATCATAAGATTTGATATTAAGAGATTGATTCGATTCTAAGAATTAGTTAGAATATTAACAATATTCTGAAGAAGCGGTTTAGTCATGAAAGGGCATGCGATTGATAAAAGGATACTTCTCTTTCCAAAGGTCACCACCAAGAGAAAAGTCATAACCCTACAACCCCGATGGAGGAGTATAAAGGAACAACATCAAGCGATTAAGTGGGGAAGAAAAGAGATAAGCATTCGATCAAGCAAGAACTGACAGTCTCACCATTTTTAAATTAAACAGCAGTCTATATACTGGTCAAAGGATTTTGGTATGCTGTATAATGCATGACATTCTAATTAGGCTGAACTGTTATTTACTACTGTTTTATATAGAAAACACATATTGCTACTGTTTTATATATATATATATATATATTGTTATTCTTGTTACTATGTAGTCTATGCATAATAGAATAGATATGACGTTTCGATTAAAAAATTCATCCAATCTATCGTTTTGTTATGGAGGAGAGATAGAGCATATGAGGAATGCAAGTAGCATAGGGGTCCATTTGAGTTGGGTAACCCCGATTAGGGCTAGGAGGCTGAATGGCGGGTGCCATTCCATGCTCCTGGGCTTGATGGATAGGCTCGAGGCGCCTTATATGATCTCCCATGTGATTCAGAATGTGGATAGGTTATTGGGGAAAGCTTTAAGGAAATCCCACATGTACATTATGAATATTATTATGATGATTAGAATTCTATTTTAACATTGTTGAATTATATGTTTATTTATCTTTTGATAACTAACCAGGTTGTAGGCTCTAAATCAAGATATTAAGTTGACAATTTACATCCCCAAGCATAATCCAAACCCCATTTGGGAATTCTAGGGCAAGTTGAATAAAAGTCCCAATAGGGGACATTACAAATGGTATCAGAGCATCCTTGCATCTTATGAAAGGTAGTTGATGCAACCTAGCCAAAGGGTTCAAAGGGCTTTAGAAAGAGAGGAGAAAACCCGTGTTTGCCAACAATCCTAGATCAAACAACTCAATGGGTGAGCAAATGTGCAATGAATGGAGGACCTTCATGGAGTGAACCACTCAAGCTCTCTTGGAACAAAATGAGAGAAATGAAAGAACAACCCAACTTCTCCTCCAAGCCAATCGAAATATGAGTAGCAATAATTCTCAACCCAACCAAACCAGTGGGAGGGCTATTGATTCCAACCACTTTGAAAATAACATCTCACCAAGGGTATCAAACTCTTGGCCCACAAGACCTCCCTTCCTACCTAGGGAAGAACACAAAGAAGAGGAAGAAGCAAACTCTCCAACCATGGATAATATTGATGAAATGGTGGAAGCATACTTGAGACTTATTCTTGAATTTAGGAGAAATGTCTCTTTTAGGGATTAGTGTGATGCCAAAATGAAAGTTGTCTTTCAAACGAAGGATAAATAAAATAACCCTTTCTAATTTTGACGGATCTGGGAAAGTCATGACATGTTCATATTATCCTGTATAAGACAAAAATGATCAAAACGTCTTGTTTTAGGAAGGATGCATCTTGTATAAGACAAAGATAGATAAAAATTAGATGAATGATAAAATATGATCAAGGTGAGGAATAATTGATTGATAGATAGAATGGTTGATGTGAGGAAATGATAGAATTATAAATGAAAATATTGGAATTAAGTGACGATAGAGATGTTATTAAATGAAATGAATGATTGGAAAGAATTGAAAAGGTTGATTCAAGAAGAAAAATGCTTGATGAGAGAATGATCTGAAGAGACAATCAACATGATGAGATTAGAAACAATTGGTATGAATTGAAATGATATGATGATTATTTGATTGATGGTGAATAGTCTTCTTGTCTTTATTCATAGTGCAACACATTTTCATCATTGAGCCTTATTATGTAACAATAAAGCTTTGTACACCAGGGTATAAGGAACCAAGATGCATAGATATCTCATTGCAAAGAAACAAACACATAGCGGACAAGAAATGAACCCTCCATTCTGGGAATAACAATAGGGGTTGAGGTATGTGCGGTAGTCACAAGCATAGTTATCCTTCATGGGACACTTGCCAAATGAACATACCAATCACAGACACCCACTGGAACTATTGCCCTAGAACTTCATTGGTTCACACCAAAAAACAACAAACAAAGAAAAGGATCGTGCCCATCACAACTCCTCTAGTCACTTTTTTGGACATCCTTGAGTAGCTAAAAGCAATGATCTTCACCATTTGATAAAAGATAAAACCAACTAGAACAAAATGCAACAACCATACTGATTTGTGTCTTTGTGTGATTGCTTGATGTGATTTTGATAATGTCTGGTTTCAGAAGTTTTGAACCTCATTTAAGACTGACCTGTCTGGTTTCGAGTGTACCGATTCTGTTTAAGACAATATGTTGATCATGTTGATAGTTTGATAGTTATTCGATAGATTAGACAATTGATTAAGTTGTGGAGTGGAGTATGTGTTTTGGTGTATCTAATATTCCAACAAAACAAATCCTAACAAGAGACAATGCATTATTTACTATTGTCTTATTCTACGTAAGTTGAAGGAATTAAGCAGCTTTAAGGAATATCTTCAGTGCCAAAATAAGGTTTCTTTAAAATAGATGTGGCCAACCAAAATTGGGAACATCAGGTTTATATATATCTATCTATAAATATAATGGAGGTTTATGCTCATCTTGTGGATGGTGTTAAGATGAATGAGTTGTAAAAGTAAGAGGAGGAGATAAAGGCTATGTGTGTGTGCATGTGCACACACACACGCATATGTGTGCGTGCGTGCGCACACACACACATGTGTGTGTGTGTGTGTGTGTGTGCACGCATATAATGAAGGGATTTATATCAATTCGATAATTCTAGACAAGGATAATTGTGGAAATCAAGAAATTCCACGCACACACACACGCATATGTGTGTGTGCATGTGTGTGTGTGTGCACACATATAATGAAGGGATTTATATCAATTCGATAATTCTAGACAAGGATAATTGTGGAAATCAAGAAATTCCCAAGGATATTAGTGATGATTCCAAAACGATTGACTATTCTTTTTACCCTTAACTTCATCCCTCTTGTGTTAGATCTTTCCCTTGTCACTTTTGCAATGACATTTTGCCTAATTGTGTCCCAATTAAGGTTTTTTTGAACCTGATTAGAAACTGTCGCTTTCAGCTTTCCATTTTCGGTCTTGTTGGCTTCATTTTTAATCTATTCTTGTTCTAAAGTTTGATTTTGACCTCTCCTTTAGCCTCGTGGGGTTGCATTCACCCCTTTTCCATCTGATGACCCGCTTTGACCTGATTTACTCATTGTTGCTTGGTTTTACCCGGTTTGACCTAATTTTTTGATCTTCACTTGAATCTTCCCATTTTTTGTCCGAACCTTCCCAACTCTGTCCAATTTCACCTATTTTAACCAAAATTGACTTAATTTGACCTAATTCAGGTCTTCAAACATTAGTTTGACTAACTTGCCCTTTTAGGTTTAATTAATTAAACTTCCCTTTTTACTAATTATTCTTCTTTAATCATTTCATCAAACCCCTTCCTTTTTAATATTAATTAAATAATATTAATTTATTTAATTAATTTTGATTTATCCCTTTATTAAATGATTTCATTTTATTTAATCAAAGGTTCATTTCTATTAACATATATTTGAATAATTTATTCAAATTATTCAATTAACTATGTCATTGAAATTAAATTAAAATTTTATTTAATTAATTTTCTAATTATCTTCTCATATGAGGATAATATCTAATTTTTTTAATTTTTAATTACCTAATATCCTCCTAATTTTCGAAAATGACAATATAATCTTGGGATTCCTCTTTGATTTTTGGAAACATCTCATTATATTTCAATTTTAATTTCGAAAATGATGTATGCATCCTCAGAAAATCTGCTTTTGTTTTTTCTCCACTTTTTCCTTCATCTTCTTCATCCTTCCTTGAATGATATCTCTATCGTGCATTCAATCTGGTTCGTCCACCCAATAAAAAAAAATTCAATCTCGTTTATCCATTGAGTCTCCAGTTTTTTATAAATTGGGGACTACCTTTCAATCAATTAATCTAATTTTATAGTAATTCCATTATGTCAGTTTGTCTAGAAACCTAATTTTTGAGTAGTTTCATTATGTCAGTTTATTTAGCAATCATCTAGCCTAATCACCGTTATTATGTCAAAATAATTTGTCATTGTTTAATAATTAAGCTTGCATAATCAGACATTCCCAGTAAATCTCAAACATTAGTTCCTTGCTTTTGTCTATTTCATGCACCTGGCAAATGAGAGAGCAACATAGCATCATTAGAGATGAAAGGAAGATCAACATGGTTTCATTGAAGAATCAAGGTTTGCATTTGTATTTTCATTTTCGTTTCAATGGTCCTGTTGGCTAGATTAGGAAGGTTTTGCATGTGATTCTACCTTGTGGTTAACTTAGATAGGTTGCATGCTTTGGTTTTGGTTTTATAATTGGATTAACCTCTCGATTTTTGTCAATCTACATCTGGTGAACTCGACGTGAATCACACTTATGTTTAACACTTTTTGTCAAATTTTTTTATCAATTGCAGGATCCAGAAGACCAAATTTCTTGATTTTCGTGCGCATCACTATTTTTGCACAGGTGGCACCCAGTCCTGCGCAGGTGGTTCACTATCCTATGCAATTGGCTAGGGTTTCTACGTAAGTAGTCAAGGGACCTACGCAGTTGGTCAAATGTACTACACAATTGGTCAAATGTATTGCGTAGTTGGTAGCTAGGGTTGGTTGTCAATCAATCACTTAACACATGTAGGGTTTTGCTAACTTAGTTTGTCATTTGGAATGTTTGGATTGGTCTAATGCTTTGATTTGAAGGTTTTAGAAGATCTGACATGCATATTGTAGGGTCTAATCAATCAAAAGTTTAAAATTTTAATAATAAATCACACATAGATTCTAATTAGGCATTGGATTAACCTTTTATTTCATGTTACAGACCGCATATAGGTTTCGATTAGGCATTGGATCAACCTTTCATTTCATGCTACAAATCACACATAGATCTTAATTAGGTATTGGATTAGCCTTTCAATTCTTATTACAAATCTCATTTAGGACCTAATTAGAACTTTTGGAAACAACAATGAAGGAAAACTGAGAGGGGGAGGTGAATTAGTTTTCACCGGATCTAAGAATTTAAGTACAACTTCTTATTTGATCAATTGCAACAAGAACAAAAATGAACACAATAACACCAACACACATAACACCAAGATTTTGACATGGAAAACCTGGTTGAGGGAAAAACCATGGTGGGAACCTACCCACAATAAGATGATACTCTGTAGTAGTATGTGAAAATATTACAATGGAGAATGCACATATATTTAGGCACATTGCCTAGAGCTCACTGCTAAAAAATAAGAAGGACTACAACCCTTAGGAGGCTCACTACTTTACAAAGATCATACAATAATTCAAATTAGATGAACTGAAAGAATAGCATCTCCAAATGCCTAATGACAGTTTTAGTTAAGCACATTTGTCTGCTCTGCAACACTCTTTGCTCTACACTTCTCACCGAATGATGAATTCACTTGTTCGCACATACAACACTCTCTGATAATGCAGACACAACATCCATATCTAAATTACATGAATATGACACCTATTTATACAAATCATCAACCTTGACTACAAGGTCGACTCAACCCTTAAGACCTAATTACAAAATTACATCACACGATACATAAATCAACCACTGGACCAATACAATTCCATGATGACATAGCATAGACCCAAATCAAATCCACGAACATGCAACACCACCAGAAATCTCACCAAGATCTTCCACAACATGGTATACCACTGAAAATGTTGCATAACACAAAGAACATCACCATACCCATAAGATCTTTAATAACATGCACAATGATCAATGCAAACCAGCAAAACAAATAGGACATGATTAGGAAACACCAACAAGAACTTTAGAACCATCCGCAATAGCTGCACCAACACCACTTAATCAAATCTTCATCGATCAACACGTTGATACTCAAGAACACTCAACAACAACAACTGAGACTAGAAAGATAACTTGCAGAGCACCAAATAGGTTGCTTTATCATCCTTTAGGATTGCATCTTTTCATTCCTTAGTCCAATTTGTCAAAAAATTCAAAAACATATTCTGTATTATTATCCTTTAGGATTGCACTGTGTCATTCCTTAGTCCAGTTTGTCAAAAATTTCAAAAATAAAGATTGCATTATCATCCTCTAAGATTGCACTTATTTGCATCTCATTGTCATTCCAAAACATTAAATTCTAAAAAAATAAGTTGCATTATTGTCCTTTTAGGGTTGCATTTTTCATCCCTTACTTGCATTGCATTCCATCCCTAAATTTCAAAAAATCCAAAAAATGGCGTACAGTGCAATGGTTGAAACAAGCTCTCAAACTTCTAGGAGACAACATTCCCCCTATAAACCTTCCAACTTTCATGATACTATGTCATTGCAATCAAGCAATCAATCATGTCAATCCAACTTGTACATTTTCCAAAACGTGCATCAAACCTATCATGAATGGACAAATGTCATCCCAATTTCTCTATCTCTTGAAGAAAACTAGGTGAAGAGAGTAGATCCCAGATGTCCAAACTATTCCAAAAATTTAGAGGTCCAAATACAAAGTTAGAGCCAGTTGATGCACAAGCTCTCATCACAGATCAAACATATCAACTCTTCTCTCACAAATAAACATGAGAAACCAATATCAATAGCAAACACATTCAACTATACAAACAGAAATCCAATATGAACCTCAACAACTCCAAGCATAACAAAATGTTGGGTTAACACATCAAGTGACACAACAACAACCCATCATCTAATGATATCGACTAGATCCACAATTTCAACAAGTACAACAACAATATGCACCACAATATCAACAACAGATGACACAAGTTCTTGGATTTCAACATCAAATGACTTAATTTACCACACAACAACAAATATTGATAGCATCGTTGCGATAACAACATCATACTTTACCAACAATGCAAGTCCAACAAACAACACAACCCCCAGTGTCACAAGTGATTGTGCAAACAAGTCAACCCCTACCAAGGTCACATACAATTACACAACCGACTTTGTGCCCAGTCGCATCACATGTCAGAAAATATCCTCTAATGTCCTCAAACACATCATCAAGGGTGTCCCAAATAAATAAAGTGTAGTTACAAACACACCACCCTTTGGACATCAACCAAACATGGTCAATGTGTCACCTGTCACACAACATAATCGATCAACAACTACCTTGCAACATGAAAACGTTGGAACAATATCACAAACATGATCACCCAAATAGAAAAAACACCAACCTAACTTCTTGACAATTTGCTTCAACAACTAGGTTGTACATAGGAGACTATTTCTAAACATGATCATCTACCCATGTCTAGCAATGGCTCATCCTTCTATCAAAAAAATGTTCCTCAAGTAGCCTCCATATCTCCCACCATTCTTTCATCTTCTAAAGTTTCACAAGAGCAGTGTACACTATCTCCATCAAATGATACATCCAATGATGAAACCTCCCAAGGACTATCCAAGAATAAGTTTCCAAGCTAATCCAATTCATGATGCAAGTCCTTTTCATGCTTCAAAAATAAAAGATCCAATCACACCGTATTCTCCCATTTTAGAGATTCCTATGCAAATTCCATCACCCTCAAGTCAAGACATTGATTCCTTCCCAAAATCCCCCACACATATTCACAATCATACCCCATGTCAAGAGAATGATCTAGATCATAAAGAAATAAATCCTATAATATATCAAGATCAAGATCTTAAAGTTTTCCTATTGCATCCAACATTTGACCAAGATCTGATTTCCTTTGGTGATCCCACTGTCCCTGACTATCCTATCCAAGATGATCCCTTTTTGCCTCAAGAATACATTGTCCTTTCAAGTTATATTAACACTTTGCTTCCTAAGAAAGATCATGACATACCTTTCATCCTTCTCAATGATTCCATTCAAAATCAAGGGCAAAATACCCTTAAAATGGATTTCAATAATTCAATTCCAAGTCAAGATCAAAGTAATTCTTCACCTCCATGTCTCCCACAAGATCCCATCATCCCTTTAGATCCCTATCATGATCCTTCCATCCCTTCATCTTCTTGTTTTAATCCTCCATGTATCCTTCAAGATTCCATCTCACCAGATAATCTCATTAATCCTCCTAGTCCCCCTCATGATCCTAACGCCTATGCGTAATTTGTTCATGAACCTCCTATATATCAAATGGGTTCCTCCACCTTTATCCGATCTAGTTTACTCCATGAGCCTGTCATTTCTTACATACCATATCCTCCTCAAAATAGACTCATTTCTTGTTTCAAAACAAAAAATCACCCCATTAGTAAAAATATTTTTCAAAGCATGCATTATCAAGGCAAAGGGATGGAGTTGCCAACTTCATCAACCCAAAGCAAGAATGTAGCAATGTTCTCCTTTGCCTTCATTTTTAAACTGTCAAATTGACTTCAGTAAATTTGAAGCTTTTCTTGTTTGACATTATCATTTCCTTCATAGATATTGTGTAACTTAAAACTGACACTTCATTTTTATACAATGCATAATATTCACAAAATCGAAGTTAGATAATGCACATAAAATAGAATTCCTTTCTTTGGAATTATTCTTATAATTCTTCCTTCTGTCGTGATCTCTTAGAGGACTATTGGGTTTTTCATAACCATCTACAACATAATTCCAAACATCAAATCTTAGGACCATCAAGTATGCTTCAATCCTTACACTCTAAAAGGCATAATTGGATCCACCAAAAAGAAGTGCCTTATTTGAAGACACGCCTTCTTGAGCCACTAAATGTGTCATACCAAATCTACCTCAAGCTATTAAGCTTCTTCCTAGGAACCTTTCTTTGATACCCATAGAATTGAACACAATATATTGAGAGAAGATGGGTGAATTAGTATACCAATTTCAACTTAGTTAAACATTAGTCGTCACTAACAACTTTTTAAAATAAGAACCCCACATCATCAAAGTAGCATTTACCAATATTTCCTTAATGATATACAAATTAATTAACACACAAGCAAATATCTACACAAGAAATACCATATTTACATGAAAAACCAAAATGGTAAAAAACACAATGATAATAGCTACTTGGATCTACTCCCCAAATCTAGCCTTACAAAAATAATAAATCACTTACAATATGAAGTAGGAACCAGCCTACTAGAGACACCAATACTCAAATATATCTATAGGCACCAACCTACATGAGACACCAATCCCCTTCTCAAAGATCTTAGTACCAACTCAACAAGTGAGACACCTATCCCACTAAAATAAAAATTATGTGAATTTTGGACCTTCAAACTGAATATACAACTTTATTTTGTTCTGAACCACCTTCAAAACACTCCCACATATCACATTTGGTCTTCTTATGAAACAACCCACATACCATCACTCTTACTCACACATGGCATGTACCTAATAATTACATTGAGATGCATACACACTAGGAATTAACATAGATCAACTATTTATATGTCATACAAATATTATTATATTCATATGTCAGCCTAAGAAAATATTATTGCATTCGTAAGTTAGCCACAAGTATAAACCTTCACCAAATGTGTAGTAGGCCAAGTCCAAAAGCCCACACATTACTCTAGAAGAAAGAACATGCTATGCATTTTCTAATGTAGCCTTATCTAGTCCCAATAGTCATCCACATGTTGAGCACACATTACAAACCTCTAGTGCATCAAATTGGAACATCAAGCCAGTTGATCAACTAGCACAATGACCACTATGCTACTTCAAAATTTCTACCTATAAAGGCTCAACTCTAAAAAATATGGAATATAATTACACATATGTAGACCTACTCTCCTTCAAAACCACAAGTCATAAATCTCAAGTGTGGTATAATGCAGAGAAAAACAAATTATCACTGCAAACACATTGTCTAAGGAATAGACATAAAAAACACAAATACTTTTGGATCACCTTCAACACTTGGAATGAATGCAAGATAAAATTACAACCATAATACAATTGGTCTCACAACTTGCACTATAATTTTATAATTTAAATGCTCAAACATAGATATTATGATAGTTGTGACTATACAATTACATGTCAATTTGACCTTACAATGAGCTCCTTACAATCTTCTAAATCTTGTGTCACATCTTTGACATTAATGACAACATATGCTCAATAATATCTAGTATATCTTCTAATTATAGAAAGGAATATAAGAGAATAAATATCAACATGTATGATGTGTTAGGATAACCGGTGAACAACTGAGAGGGGGGGGGGGGGGGTGGGGGAGGGGTTGAATCAGTTGTTAACAAATTATATCAATTAAACCACTTAATAACCTTTAATCGGAGCACATAAACATTGAATATCAAAATATCAAAAATAGATACCGGTAAGCAATAAAACTTAATAACGAAACAAAGAATTAACACAATGCAACCATACCACATAACACCATGATTTGTATGTGGAAAACCCAGTAAAGGGAAAAACCACAGTGGGAAGCCTACCCACAGTCAAATGATACTTCTGCAGAAAGTATGTTACACAATAAGGGGCCTACACATGCAGGAAGGCACATTGCCTAGAGTGTACTGCTCATTACAAAAGAGTCTCATTGACTACAGAGAGGTTATAACCACCTCAAGATAATTGGACAACAATCCAGAACAATGAACTGTTAGAGATAGCATCTACCATGCCTGATTACAATCTCAGTTAAGCTCAATACCGGAGGCCTTTGACCTCTTACTTAAAACCAATTCGATCACCTATGATCGACTAATCTCCTTCGCATATGATATTGCATTCCATGACCACGACACACGATCTACAATGAGATCTTACATTAATTTATACAAACCCTAAGGCCTAAACCAATTAGGTCGGCCACCTAAAAGCTATTACAATAAGATCATTACATACATCCATATTGCAATGATATGCCATGTCGGCTTTAGACCGAAACAACAATAACCAATCCATAAATCATCCTAGTAACATGTAGAGAACACGTTAACATGATACTGGTCCATAACCTATATAGGTACTAGACCTAATCTGGGTCCACCAAGCCAAAGAAATGTCTTCAATCAGTTGAAGCATGATCAAGGATCACCTTCTACATCCTGAATTCCATCTAGAAGCCACACAAGCACCACTTAGCATTTTGTCAAGGATTCTCAGTGAAAGCTCTGTCAGTTAAATCATAAACCCATACCGGTAACACAAGATCTTCTACCGGTAACCAAAACCCGTCTGCCGGTAACCAACCATAACAGATAGTGTTGACATCAATGACAAACATCAATGCAACACATAATCAATTCATCCATATTGCCAACAATCTCCCCCTTTGGAATTGATGGCAACACTAGATGTGAAAAACATCTAAGTACCAAGAAATGCCAAAGAAGTATCCCCTTGTGGAAGACAACCAACAATCTCCTCTATATAGCTCTGAATATCAATAACTCTCCCCCTATTAATAATATCTTTGTAAAGTTCTGAATTTATTTTTCACATCACTATCTCTCCCCCCTTTGACATCAACGCCAAAAACATGACAAAAATATCAAAGCAATAATATAAGCCTCTGAATCTCAAAGCTGACTACTCCCCCTGAGTAGTAGCACCACTCATCAGTGTTAGAATGAATAGTATCTCTGATAATGCATGTTAGACTGATTCCAAACCGCATCAATCAAGTCTTTGCCGGAGGGGCAGAAACCGCTAACCTGTCTCTCAAATACTCAAATGATTCCTTAGATAGTGGTTTAGTGAATATAACTGCAATCTCCTCTTTACTGTTTACATAAACCAATTTGAATTCCTTTTCTTCCACCTTTTCCTTCAGAAAGTTATATTTTATTGATATGTGTTTGGTCTTAGAGTGAAATACTAGATTCTTAGACATGTCAATAGCTGCAGAGTTATCACAATAGATAAATACCGGTTCACTACAATTTACCTTGATATCCTTCAACATTTGCTTCATCCACAAGACTTGAGTGCAATTAGTTGCTGCTGCAACATATTCAGCTTCCGTAGTAGATAAATAAATGCATGACTATTTTTTGTTGATCCATGAAACCAATTTCCTTCCAAGAAAGAAAGATCCACCAGAAGCGCTCTTCTTGTCATCAACATCTCTTGCCCAATCTGAATCTGTATATTCACATAAAGTGAAGTCATCATCTCTAGAATACCATAAGCCATATTTTTTTGTTCCTTGCAAATACCAGAATATCCTCTTTATTGCACATTCATGATTTTCTTTAAGATTACTTTGATATCTTGAAACAATACTTACTACATTCATAATATCTGGTCTAGTTTGAGTTATATATAACAAGCCACCAATCATAGACTTATACCTTGTCAGATTTACCGATGTAGATGTATCTTTGATAGATAATTTCTCACTTGTCACCATAGGAGTACTTACCGGTTTGGAATTATCCATACAAAATTTTTTCAACAATTCCCTTAGATACTTAGTTTGACAGATAAAGATGCCTTTGTTAGTTTGAGTAATCTGCAAACCTAAGAAAATTCTCATCTCACCAATCATGGACATTTCAAATTCATTCTTCATGTTATTAGAGAATTCCATGCACAATTTGTCTTCTCCTCCAAAAATGATATCATCAACAAATACTTCAATAATCAGAATATCATCATCAGTGATCTTATAATATAAATTACTATCAACACTGCCTTTAGTAAAACTAAGCTTCAAAAGATATTTATCCAACCTTGCATACCAAGCTCTAGGAGCTTGTTTCAAACCATATAAAGCTTTCCTTAATCTGCAAACCATATCTTTATCATCTGTTAGTGAAAATCCATCAGATTTCTCAATGTATACCTCTTCCTCAAGTTCACCACTCAAAAATGCACATTTAACATCCATTTGATAGACCTTATAGTTCTTATAAGCTGCATAGGCAAGAAATCGTCTAACAACTTCAATTCTAGCTACAGGTGCAAATGTCTCACCATAATCAATTCCTTCCATTTGAGAATATCCTTTACAAACCAATCTAGCCTTGTTTCTTACAACTTGACCATCCTCATTTAGTTTATTCCTAAAAACCCATTTAGTTCCAATAACATTCTTATTTTTAGGCCGGGGAACTAAATTCCAAGTCTCATTCTTTTCTATTTGATCTAATTCATCGTCCATAGCCTTTAACCAATGTTTATCTTTACAAGCTTCAATAATAGATGTCGGTTCAATTTGAGAAATAAGACATACCTCTTCATTTGCTAGACTTCTTCTTGTCATAACTCCCTTGTTCCTATCTCCAATGGTTTGATCTTTAGAATGATTTAACCTTACATACCTTGGTGTCTTCTAAACTTCAGGTTCACTGTTCTAATCATCAGTCAAAGTTGAATTTCCTGATTGTATTGGTGTAACTATTTCAGTGTCTTGTATCGGTTGAGGCATTGTTGGTTCAGTTATGATCATTTTCATTGTCAGTTCCTTGTCATATGATATAGATTGATTTATGTATTGCTCATCCACTTTCACATTAGCACTCTCCACAATTTTATGCAATCTTTTGTTATAACATCTATATGCTTTGCTTTGAATTGAATATCCAATAAATATCCCTTCATCACATCTAGGATCAAACTTCCCAATCAAATCATCCCTTTTGATATAACGTTTACTTCCAAAAATTCTGAAATATTTAATAGTAGGTGTATGTCCAAACCATAATTCATAAGGGGTCTTACCGGTTTCACCTTTGATGTGAACTTTGTTGAATGTATAGACTGTTGTACTCATTTCTTCTCTCCAGTAGATGTGAGGCAATTTGGCTTCCATCATCATAGTTCTTGCCATATCCAAAATGGTTATATTCTTTCTTTCCACTACTCCATTCCGCTGAGGAGTCCTACGTGTAGATAATTGTCTCCTAATTCCATTTGTTTCACAAAAACTGTTAAATTCATGAGAAGTGAACTCACTGCCTTGATCTAATCTTAGACATTTGATTTTCAATCCAGTTTCTGTTTCTACCTTTCCTTTAAAGATTTTGAATTTTTCAAAGGCTTCAAACTTCTCCCTAAGAAGAGTCACCCACATCATCCTAGAATAGTCATCAATAATTAGCATGAAATACCTATCACCTTGAAAGCTTCTAGTCCTCGTCGGACCACATAAGTCAGTGTGAATCAAATCAAGTACATCATTAGATTTATCTTGTACACTCTTAAAATAAGTTCTAACTTGCTTTCCCAATTGACATTCCTTACATATCGGATTATGAGGCTTCATAATCTTAGGTATATCTCTAACTGCCTTTGTTGAACTGATCTTGATAATACAATCGAAATTAACTTGACACAACCTCTTATGCCATAACCAACTCTCATCAATATGAGCAATCAAACATGTCTTATTACCTGTGTTCAAGTGAAAGATATTACCTCTAGTCTAAGTACCGATTGCAATCTCCAAACCAGTTTTGTTAATGATTTTGCATTTTCTATCTTTAAACTGAAGTTGGAAACCCTTGTCCACCAATTGACCAACACTTAAAAGATTATGCTTTAAACCTTCTACATAATAGACATTATCAATATTATGCTTTCCATCCAGAGAAATAATACCTCTACCTTTGATCATAGATGCTTTGTCATCTCCAAATCTGACTTGACCGCCATTGTATTCTTGCAGGGACAAAAAATTTCTTTTATCTCCAGTCATATGATGTGAGCATCCACTATCAATTACCCATTCATCCTTGTCTTCAACTTTTTTTTCCAGGGCCTTTTCTTCATTCTTGATAGCTGGTTCTGGTTCATCTTCCTTTAAAGCATAGAACACTCATTCCTTTCCATTGCCAGATCCACTAGCAGAGTCTGTTGTCGGTTCATCCTCAGAGTCATGACTTACTCCTTCCTCATCCACTATGTAGCATTGTTTACTTTTCTTGAATCTATATCTGTTCTGATTAGGCTTAAATGATTTCTTAACTCTCTCTTCAAATCTTTCATTCCTTTCAGGACATCTAGATGCAAAATGACCAATCTTATTACATGCAAACCATTTAAAAGGTGCTTTTCCTTCATACTTACTTCCTGTCGGTCCTTTAGGTACTCTTCTAGCAAATAAGGCTTCAAGTTTCTCAAATTCTTCATCTTCTTTCCTCATATCTTCCAATTCCTTTGCACATAAGGCTTTCCAATCACTTTTGTCGGTAGATGATGATGCATGAAAAGTAGGTTCAGACTTTGCAGCTCTAGAAGGTCCAAATTCTTCAAGCTCAAAAGCAGACAATTTTTCAATCAGAATGTCTCTGTTAACTGAAGTGTTTGCCATTGTTCTCAGTTCATTAATTGTAGTTGTTGGTGGATTTGAAGTATTAGTTGCCATAGGATCTACCTCAAGCGCTTAAGCTTCTACAAAAGAGGACCACAACTCTGATACCAATTGTTAGGATAACTGGTGAACAACTGAGAGGGGGTGGGTGAATCAGTTGTTAATAGATTATATCAATTAAACCACTTAATAACCTTTAACCAGAGCACATAAAAATTGAATACGAGAATAACAAAAATAGATACCGGTAAGCAATAAAAGTTAAGAATGAAACAAAGAATTAATACAATGCAACCATACCACATAACACCATGATTTGTACGTGGAAAACCCGGTAAAGGGAAAAACCACGGTGGGAAGCCTACCCATAGTCAGATGATACTTGTGCAGAAAGTATGTGATACAATAAGGGGCCTGCACATGTAGGAAGGCACACTGCCTAGAGCGTACTGCTCATTACAAAAGAGTCTCACTGACTACAAAGAGGTTATAACCACCTCAAGATAATTGGACAACAATCTAGAACAATGAACTGTTAGAGATAGCATCTACCATGCCTGATTACAATCCTGATTAAGCTCAATACTGAAGGCCTTTGACCTCTTACTTAAACCCAATTAGATCACCTATGATTGACCAAATCTCTTTCGCATATGATATTGCATTCCACGACCACAACACACGATCTACAATGAGATATTACATTAATTTATACAAACCCTAAGGCCTAAACCAGTTAGGTCGGTCACCTAAAAGCTATTACAATAAGATCATTACATACATCAATATTACAATGATATGCCATGTCGACTTTAGACCGAAACAACAATAACCAATCCATAAATCATCCCGGTAATGTGTAGATAACACGTTAACATGATACCGGTCCATAACCTAGATAGGTACCAGACCTAATCTGGATCCACCACGCCAAAGAAATTTCTTCAATCAGTTGAAGCACGATGAAGGATCACCTTCTGCATCCTGAATACCATCTAGAAGCCGCACCAACACTACTTAGCATTCTATCAAGGATTCTCAGTGAAAGCTCTACTAGTTAAACCTTAAACCCATATCGATAACACAAGATCTTCTACTGGTAACCAAAACCTGTCTTCCAGTAACCAACCATAACAGATAGTGTTGACATCAATGACAAGACATCAATGCAACACATAATCAATTCATCCATATTGCCAACATGATGTCCCAAGAAATTGCTCAAATGTTGTCATGTTGGTTCCAAAAGATGCCACAATCAAATCAAGAGTTTAAGGCCTAATTAAAATAAGTGAAAAACTAAACCTTAAAGAGATAAATGTAAAAAAAAATTAAAATATGAATATGAACCATTTGAACGTTACTCAATTATATTTAAACTAATGTGAAAATGTGATAAATGGATACATGGATACATGGAGAAAGAATAATATCTAAAGAAGATGATAAAACTCTATAGGAGTTAAAAATTAAGAGAGCATTACTATCATCAATGGTGTCCTCTAAATATAAAATAAGGGATGCATAAATAAACCCATAAGATATCACAAGTACTCATTCAAATGAGCTATATCTTGAATATTAATATGTACATGATCTATAAATAATCAATGGAAGCCATGGATGTAGTAACTCTAAACTTAGATGAAGCAATAGGTGATTGATAAGTGGTGATATTGAAATAAAAAAATGATTCAAAAACAAGTTTCTACTAATAAAATTACTTCTTGTCAAAATCTCTCTACAATCCATAGCCTTATGACTAAAATGATTGCAATTAAAACAATAATTAGAAAAAGAGGGATTGAACTTGGTATTGTATACTTGTCTGCTTGGTGTGTGTCTCCTCAGTCTCTTTTTCTATTTACCCACTTGATTGAAACCATCATCCACTTTCTTGCACTCCTTGGTTACAACATCCTATTCATATTTTGAAATTCTAGAGACATTCTCTTTT